>NW_026136706.1:16162345-16777345 GCF_905237075.1 Dicentrarchus labrax
GCTGCTCCCGCGGACATCTGCAAAATGGAGGTGAGGTGCCCGCAAATGTTGCAATTTAAACACGGCGATTTGTAAACATGCATCAAATGTGCGGTTCCTCTTTAACGCCGGTGTAACAGTGGCGTTGTGTTGTAGCTGTGTGGCTCCTCTGTAGCTTTCACTTGGCTCCTGACTCCGCTGTTCACGGCGTCGTTAGCCAGCGACGCTTCTCTGCTAATGGTGGTCAACATCACCACAAGCTGGATGGTGTTAGCGCCGTAGAGCTCGGCGTTTTTTTGGGTCGACGTTTCATTTGAGTGTTACTGTAACATTGTTTGACTTCATTAACTAACTTCAGTCGTTGTAGCGGATGAGTTAATTGAGGCTTTTGGGAGTAACGCAATGCTCAGCCTGCGGCATTCCTGAAGTGAGCTAACGCTAGCTGTCAAAAGCTAGCAGGCTAACACCGCTTGTTGAATCCTGTATTAAGGAATGTGGGCCTCATTTGAGGTAATAGATATTGTTATATATATATATATATGTGTGTGTGTGTGTGTGTGTGTGTGTGTGTGTGTGTGTGTGTGTGTGTGTATATATATATATGATTGAACGAAGATACTGTTTGTGTGTGCGTTGGGTTTATTTGACACACTTCTTGTACATGATCATGTAGTCTGTTGACACAACAGGGGTAACAAACACTGTCAGTGTGGGGTAGTTGTCACATATTATACTAATGAATACATTCAAATAAATTAGTTTAAATGCATGAACAGTTTTTATTGTCAAAAGTTACATCTTACTTTTTGCTGTACAGTTATAGCATAACACACATGATTTATATCCTATACTTTCTTATTATTTACCTTTTTATGTTTTTTTTTTGTAAAGGCTTATTCAACCATGCTGTAAGTTTCCACAATTAACAGTTCAGTTTAACTTTATCCACGGCTGCGATGGTATTTATTTTGTTCTAATGTCTTTTACAGGACCACGACGCTAAAGAACCAGAGCAGCTCAGAAAGCTGTTTATTGGAGGTCTGAGCTTTGAAACTACGGAGGAGAGTTTACGGGCTCATTTTGAACAATGGGGAACTCTCACGGACTGTGTGGTACGTAGTTTTATTGTAACCTGTGGCAAGATGGCTTCATGTAATAATAATGAACATTAACTTGTAAACACGGGCTAGCAGGCCAGTTGAACCGTTCTCTCTGCCATTGATATCGTTTTGTTGTTTCTAGGTGATGAGGGACCCCAACAGCAAGCGATCAAGGGGGTTCGGATTTGTAACGTACTCCTGTGTAAGCGAAGTCGACGAAGCTATGAAAGCAAGGCCTCATAAAGTAGATGGCCGAGTTGTTGAACCCAAGAGGGCTGTGTCCAGAGAGGTAAACAAATCCCAGACCAGCAGGCGGAGTCTACAGCGGTGTTATTGTTTGGTCTGTGCTTATTGAGATACACTATGTTTCAGGACTCCAATAAACCTGGTGCCCATCTGACAGTGAAGAAGATCTTTGTTGGCGGTATCAAGGAGGACACTGAGGAGTACCATATCCGCGAGTATTTTGAGAAGTATGGAAAAATTGAATGCATCGACATCATGGAGGAACGCTCCACTGGGAAAAAGAGAGGATTCTGCTTTGTGTCCTTTGATGACCATGACACTGTTGACAAAATTGTTGGTATGTGGTCGTTTAAGACGTGAGAGTTAACCAGGCTGTTAGTAAACATCAGGCGGTGGTATGAAAGTGTGGTGTTCTTGTTTTACTTACAGCCCAGAAATTCCACACAATCAACTTCCACAATTGTGAGGTCAGGAAAGCGCTGTCAAAACAGGAAATGAGTGCTATGTCCACCAACAGGGGTAAGCTGGAGAATAAAGTTATTATTAACTCAGTGACCAATATTGTTTATACGTAGGTGACAGATCACTGACATTACAAACATCTCTAAAATCACACTTTTTCTTTCACATCAGGCAGGAGTGGAGGATCGGGAAATTTCATGGGGAGAGGTGGTAATTATGGAGGTGGTGGCAACTTTGGCCGAGGTGAGTAGTATTTGCATACCAGTTGAAACTTTCTCTGGCGTTAACCACTCTAATGCAAGTGCATTTGATAGTGATGTTTACTGGTCTCCTTTCTTTCCAAGGTTTATTTATTAAATGTCAGGTGTGGAACAGTATACAATACACACCTGGCATAGGTTACATATATCCTGTTAACTTAATCCGAAGGCATCCATTTGTGTGATATTTACATGTCATAAGAAGTTTCCGGATCAAAGTTTTGCATCACAACTAAATGGAGCATGGCCAAGAGCATTTGGTAAAACCGGCTACTCAGCTTTGTGTCTGCTCTGTTGCCTCCAACTCTCTGTGAGCACTTACTCTGTGTTTGAGCTCTTCTAAACTTACTATTCAGGCAATCTGTTGTCAGATAATGGGAGTGTAAAACTGTATTGATTAAGGTTCATCTTGTTAGTTGATAACGAAGCCTAGCAGCGGTAACTCCTGGGTTTATATTTTTATTTTCATGTTTTTCTCAGACAAGAGACAAATTAATGTCTCTGTGATAAGGTGGGGTGATAAGAAAGTCAGAGATGATGCAATGCAGAATTATGTTGTCATGTGGGGAGACGTTAATAGTCGCATGTCAGCATCCTCAAGGTTCTCTGTCGTCCCATCGAACCTTCTGGGCAAGACTGTAATTTTTCAAATTCATCGTCTTTGCAGTGCATTTTGAAAGTGCTGCCATAGTTTGGACAGCAGGCCAGAGCAGAGAGAGAGTGGCATTAGTGTGGACATGGTCTCCTCTGTGATAAAGCTACAGGAATAAATAAATTGTTCACAGTTTTAATGTATAATGTATTTTACCCTTGTTTTACAGGTGGCTATGGTGGAGGACGAGGTGGTTATGGTGATGATTTTGATAATGGTGAGTTGTTGTAAAATGGAATTAAAAGTGTGAAATGTAAACCTTAACTATTTTAAGTCATATGGATTACTACTATGTAGTGTAC
This sequence comes from Dicentrarchus labrax, assembly GCF_905237075.1. Lineage (NCBI taxonomy): Eukaryota > Metazoa > Chordata > Actinopteri > Moronidae > Dicentrarchus > Dicentrarchus labrax. The sequence goes on from NW_026136706.1 coordinate 16,165,347, forward strand.
TCCTATGACACAATAATTGTGTTGTGTCTTTAGTCACTTTACCAACAGGGTTATGTTAATAATAAGGTTATGTTGCAATTTTGTTTTTCTCTATTATAGGTCCAGGAGGAAATTATGGTGGAGGACCGGGTTATGGAGGAGGCCGGGGGGGCTATGGAGGTGGGGGTCCGGGATATGGTAACCAGGGTGGTGGATTTGGGGGCAGCTGTGACGGAGGTTACGGAGGTAATGACGGAGGTAAGGTTATTGACTCCAGAAGTTTGACTGTTAAATTAAATCGCTAGATGTAATCCATAGAAAAGTTGCAGTACTAGACAGCTAAAATCTAGATTTAGCTTAAAATTGACACTTACTTCTTCAGGATATGGAGGGGGTGGAAATTACAACGACTTTGGAAATTATGGTGGACAGCAGTCCAACTACGGGCCCATGAAGGGAAACAACTTTGGTGGCAGAAACTCGGGTGGACCGTACGGCGGTGAGTTTTCCCCTCCACTCCATATTCAGTGACATACAATCATAATTTCTCCTGAAGAGTATTTAATATATTTTGCGGTGGCCAATCCCTAACTGCAGGTGGCTATGGCTCTGGCGGCGGCGGAGGAGGCTATGGCTCACGGCGATATTAATTATTTCATGTTTTGGTAAGTTGCATTCAGTTTCGCACCACCCTCGTAGCACAGTACAGAGTGAGCCCATGAAAGTGCAGAATAACTATTTGTTCTATCCTGTATCCATTCAACAGGCTTCAGTTCTTAGCAGGAGAGGCGAGGAGGTGAGCAAAGGAATTGTCAGGAAAGCTGCAGGTTACTTTGAGGCAGTCATCTGAAAGCATTAGAGGAACACACAAGTCAGACAGTACTGCAGCTAAATCGGAGAAGTTTATGGAAGAAGGACTGTATACACAAGACATGAGTGCAGACGATACCCTTCCCTAATTGTGATAGATGTTTCCCTACTCAGCAATTTTTCCTTTTGTGCGTCTGAAGTGTGTGTATTGTGCCTATGGTATCAGGGGTAAAGAGTAAATTGTTCTTTTTTATCTGAAGTGAGTTATAATATCTTTATTTTCCTTTTTTTATATGGGTTAGTTTTCTGCTGGCCAATTAATCTTTTGTCTTTTAACTTGGTTTTTGTCAAATAGCATAGTTATATCAGGCCCACAGCTGAGCTAGAATCACTCAATTTTTTCTTTCTGAAGTTATTATGAAGTGTCAAGTGTAATTTTATTTTGTATGTGAAGCACAGTATGTAAATCCTTCGTAGTACCAGTGTCAACAAATATAAGCAGTCTGGATTAGAATTAAGGGAATCCCTCACTCTTCTTGTTCCCAGAAAACCGGATTCTAGATTGTTGGAATATTTTGATTAGTAGAAAAAGACCGAATAAAATTGTGTAGTAAAGTAACATGAAGTTCAGTGCGTCATTGGTTCAGAAAAAGATTGAATGAGTTATTGATTTATCTGTTGCCTGCTTATTGTGACTGTGAAGTTTAGCAAATCAGCCTGTCCAGAACTTTTTCCTCCTTTTTTGTGAGTATTATTTAAGATATCTGGGGGTGAAAATAGTGTATATATACTGTATTTACTTGTACCAGAGTCGATGACAAGGGAGTTTTGGGTAGTCCTAGGGCAAGGGCCCATACACCACCTATGCCAGTGTTGAGTGTGTAGGATTATAACAGCCACAAGCACCTGCAGTTGGGCCCTCAGCATCGCTAGTGTGGAAGATTGCAGATGACTGTCAGACAGGACGTCTTCAGCCCCAGCACAGTGGACCAGTCAGCATTTTGAGAGAGAAGGGAGAAGGCAGCATCGAGCACAACGCCCATGGAGGAAGCTTGCAGTGTCGTTCCTGGTAGTGAGCATCTATCTCTCTTTCAAGGCTAGCTAAACCCTCCAGCAGCTGGTGCTAGCGAAGAAAGACTAGTTCCTGGACACATTGGAGATCCCGTTGAGTCAGAGATACTGCAGTTTTACCCACAAATTCTAGATTTCAGACATTTAACAAGAAAAGGGAGTGAGTATTTCACAAAATCTGACTTAAGAAGATGGAGCAGGTAAGAGTAACCACTTTGCTTGATTTGCAGATGTGGAAAGAGGCATTCTCTTCTTGCTGAAAATCTGTAAAGACCTGATAACATGGAAGGTTCTGGATGGGTAAGACTTTTTCAAAATATTATCAAAGGCTGCTCATATTGTAATCTAACTGCACATGGTGATTATACAAGGTGCAAGGGTTCTCTTAAGGTAAACCGAGGAGACATTCAGTATTGCTCCACCAGAATCAGCCTGTGACCTTCACCACACTGCTCGAACTGCAAAATACGTTGTTTACATCTATTACCTTTTACTATCAGTCAGATGGAGTCTGATAAAGTTCATAGTGATGAAAATGGGGGCAGCAACTCACCACACTCTTCCTAAGAAAAAACAGTATTTACATGTATCTATTACAATTCATTACACCAGTTCTGTCATAAATTCTACCTTTTTATGAAGTTTATAATCTTCAGTTTCTGTTGACATTGTCAGAAATGGGTAAATTCAATTATACGTTTATTACTGAGTGCATAGTTAAAGATGGTGGTGTACTGGATCATAGTATACTATATAGGTGTTTTTGTGTCCTCCCTATTTGTAAGTGGGCAAAATATTAGAAGCACCTCTGAATATAAAGCAGCCCACCACCTCTAACTGTGACCTCAGTGCTGAAATATATAATTAACTTCTCTATGACTGTCATAAAACTTAATATTATACATCATAAAAGTAGAACAGTTGTATTAGATTGTGCTGGTGTGTATATACTAATCTATATACCAAGCTATCACTTACATCATGCAGGGTTTAAGTATATAGAAATGCATGGAAATCAGAGGATCCTTGCCCTCACCAGTCTAAATAAACAGAACAGTGTAAACATAATAGAAAAGGACTGCTAACTCTCAAGGAACTTGATTGCCAAAGGAGGTCATGGTAGTAGAAATAGAAATAGTAATAGTGAAATAGTATTTAATTTATTTAAAGGGATAGAAATCAGCACTTTGTTGAGCCAGTTTTGAAGCAAGGAGGTAAATACAAAAAAAAAATGTATTTGACAGGCAGTCACATGAAATGGGCGAAATGTGTCAACAGAAAGGAACTGTGGTCACAAGTTGAAACTAACACACAGCGGTAAAACAAACTATACAGAGTATAGTCTCAAATTCTAGTAATTGGCATACTTTACAGGAAGTGTAAACGGTTCATATTTACTTCAAAGGCCAAAAGCTTTTCATAAAGTGTTTTTTTTTGTTTACCTCGTGAGTTAAAAATAAGTTAAGATGTCTGGTGGGAATTTTGTAAGGTTTCCCAGAAAACGGGAACTACAGAGATTCAGCTTCTGCACTTAAAGCTTGTAATTACTGCACTTGATGATGCTGCAGTTAAATCACTTACTATATATATAACATGGGGAGTTTAAACATCTGCTTTCATTTACTGATATTAATTTTGAAAAATTACATTTTGGATAATTTAATTTCTTAAGCTTTATACATATCAAATATTTTTTAAATGTATTGATGTGGGAATGTCAAACATGTCAGACTATGAATATGACCCACATGATTACCTACAACACATTTAGGTTTTATGCATTTTAACTGTTTGAAAGAATTACACATGCATTTTTAGGATTCCATGCGGGTCAGGTCTGCCCGCTAATATGTCTCTCAGTTGAAGGATAGTGTTTCTACAGAGGAATGCAGAATGACCAACTCCATGACACAGAATAAAGCTGTGCTTGGCAAAAGCACGCCGTTGTCAATGAACTGTGTTGGCTTAAACAGTAAGATTTTTAGATGTAAAAGTGTGACTTGTGCTCTTAAATAAAAATGTTTTCCATGACTTGAGTGCTTTATTTCAGAAAAGAGCATAAAAGCAATATGTCAAGCCACAAATGTTTGTCTTTATTGTACAATGCAACTTTTCTCAATGTCTTGATTCACAGACGTCCTTGAGTGTGTTACCCTGCTCACCAGTTTAGTTTGCCACACACCCTCGGAAGTTTGCCATGAGAGCAGAAAATGGGCTTGGTGATCAAAGGTAGTGTTTGTGTGTGAAAGTGCATGTGGCGCACATAACTGATTGCGTAGGGCTTTACCTTTGAATATGCTCGCCCAGTGGACCATTGTGAAGTTGTCATGCATGATTTACACTGAGCATACACTACTGTAGCTAGTACTATTGTACTCTTTGTTGTGTAACGTAATGAATGCAGTGGGTGTGATTTCTTTTCGACATGAGTTTCACAGCTTTAAAAGATTTAGGTTACCGTACAAACAAGTTTGGTGTAAAATGAAAAAAAGGCAAGCAGATTGGAAAAGGGGTTTAAGCTAATAACTCTTTTGTTTCAGTACAATATTACTCGGTTTTTTGCTGCTTTGTAAGCCCTTTGGTTGAGCCTTCCAAGTCAAGAACTGACTTGAACATGTGGTAAGTTATGTAATCATTCCTTAGACTATATATCCATCTGGCATCAATCTGTTGCAGGCTGTGGTCATAGAACACCACACAATGTTCTGTTTTCAGAAAATAGGAGACGTATAGCTATATGAATAGTTTATTGAAAAGCACAGAAGATTTTATAAAAGAACCTGGGCAGCAAATCATAAAGGGACAGTTATAAAATATGAGTAACAATGATTGAAACAACCATTAGCATACAGAAATATATTTACAATATATATATATACATACAGTAACGTTTTTATCAATCTCAAAAGCAAGTAATGTTTATATTTACAATGTTGGTTAAAGAATCTGTGAAGGGTATCAGAGTACAAAAGAAGTAAAATATCAAAAATATTACAACATTCAAGAGAAGTGAGCATAAACTATACAATAGTTCTGCTGAGCTACTAATGCTTTAAAGCTGAGCGACTACAAAGTTATTGCATAGTATTACTATGATAATGCAGTACCGTATTACACAGGAGACTAGTGGTTGTCTTCGCTCTTGATGAAAGTCTTTTTAACGCGAGGGACGAGGAAGATGCTGCCGTTAGTTGACTGCTGGAGGGAGTAATCAGATGGGGAGTAGGAATTCCCCTTCTCATCTCTCAACATGCTGAAGACCTCCAGGTACAAGCTGTTGAGTTGCTGCTTCATTTCTTTCAGGTTTGCTGTGTTCTGGCTCTTTTCACTCAGCAGACGCTCCTTCTCCTCCTTCAGTGAGTCCAGCTCGCCCTCCAGACCCATTATGTTCTCCATCTTGCGTTTGCGGCAGTTCTGGGCAGCTACCTTGTTCTTGCCGCGGCGGCGTATGTCTCGGACCAGGGCCAGCTGGGCCTCATTCAGTTGGTGCTTTGACATCAGCTCGTTGAAGTCGTCAACAGGCAGATTGGTAATCATGGCTACAGTGAAAGGGATTTTGAGGGCCTTAGCCCTCTGCTCGTCTCTGGAGAGACGCACGTCAGAGCGTTTCTTCTGCTTGTCTTTGGTGAAGGGGGCATTGTTGTGGCCACTCTCCTCTGCTGGATCCGTCTTATGTTGTTTGGGTTTCTTTTCCTGCTGCTCTTGTAGCTGGCCTGTAAGCGAAGTTAAAGAAAGTGCTCCCTGAAAATCATCAGGTTGGAAATTTATTGAGAACATCTCCGAGTAGTCAGATTCTGCACTTCCAGGGTTGTGGTCCATCTCCTCCATATCTGAATCGCTGTAAAGAAAGGACCCATCTCCATATACGGACTTCCCAGGTGAACTAGCATTCGGACTTGTGTTTGAAGAGATTCCTGAATCTGAGTCTGGTAATTCTGCAGTCAGACTTTGTTTGCCTCGGTCAAACGCATCTCCAGGTGAGAGGCTGTACGGGTCCACTGGTGTGAGGGGAGGCTTAGTTGGAATATCCGACATGCTGTCATTTTCATGTCCTTCAAGGCCTTGTTGACCACCACTCTCTTCCAGAATGGCATTGGGGTAAAATATGTCACAGAAACTTTCTGCAGTGAAGTCAGTATTTAACTGTGGAGCTTTCGCCTTCATCTGGCTAAGATTGTCTGGTGGGGCCATGCTGGGAACAGAGCCATCAAATGTATTCATAAACTCTGCAGGACAAACATTTACATTGTTTGTTTCCCCTTCTGTGAGATTGGTCATGGGGTAAAAGCTGTAGTTTGGATTCTGCACTTCTGGGCTGTTTGGAAGAGGATATGTTGTGGACTGTGTGTCCTCCATTTGCATGCTCAGGCATTGCTAGAAGAAAAAGACAAAGAAACATTAAAATATATACAACCAACACATAACAGGATCCTAACTCTGCTCTGTCTTATCTGACATGCAAGGGGTTTTACAAGTTTAAAGGTGAGCAAGAAAATTACAACTTTTATTGTATGTGTTGTTGTGGAAGCATGCACAGTATGTCCTCAACCTACATTATCCTTCAAAACATGATCTGCAGCACATTGTGATGAAGTTTTCCAATAATCTCTTTAACGTGGAATCCACTTGGCACACTTTCAAAGTGACATTATCCTCCTACAAAACCTAAACATTAAAATCTGGGATAAGTATGGCAAAATGAGTTTGCAGCAATCTATTTCAAACACAAGAAGATGCATGACTAATCTGTTGAATTCCCTCCGTTGGGGCATTTGCCCATGCAGTTAGTCCAACTGACTGACTGGTATTTCAATGCTGGTAGAGGTTGGTGTAACACAAGGTAGCCTTCTGTAATTTCCTAACTAGATATCCAGTTGGTAAAATACCTCAGAAATCCCCAATACCAGTCTCCCAGCTTGCTCTTGCCAAGAACTTTGCCGATAACGTTATCTTCACAAAGCAGAGCTGAAACAAAATTACTTAGTCTTATCAGCGGCTTGCCAGAGCAACTAATGCACTGCTGCTCAATGGTAAGCTGTATGGTAAGCATTGTAGTCCAGTCCACTCTAGTAAGAGGTCAAGTTAACAAATGGCACATCGCTCCACCCATCTGCTAATGCAAATATGAGCTGCCTTAAAACAAAAATGATAAGGCAGCAACTGAAAAACTACTGCGCACACATGTTCATGTTGCTGCCATTAAATGGAGTTTTTAAGACCAAGCCCTCTCCAAACAAGATGTCTTCTTGTCCTGCAAACTGCATAACATCTTGAACACCCACCTCCCTAATTCCCTACAAAGCCTCAACAATGAAACCTAATCACAGTGGAATGAGCTGGGTGCACCTGTCTCACACATATGAGACCCCATTCTCATACAGCAAACAAAAAAGTATTTGTCCTCTACTGCCGGGCTCCTGCCGTTGATGCATTCTTTGGGTGTTTGTTCCAACAAATACCAATGCAAACCACCGTGCCATTGAGGCGGTAGAATCCATGTATTATACCTGCAGCTCAGGGAGGGACAAAAGCTCCATCCAGGCCTGCTCCAAATCTGGGGACATCCTCTGTGGTGGTGGTGGTGTCGGCAGTGGACCTGGGGAGAGGGTGGCCGGCGGCAGAGCTGGTTGCTCCGGTGACATCATGGGTGGTGATACAGTGGTTGTGTCCAGGCAAACGGAGGTGTCCTGTCAGACAAACACAAGAATATGACACGTTAGAGGCTACAGGTTATGATGCTGCAGGTTATGATGCCACATGTGTGGTAAGAATGTAATGTTCTTACCTCAGTTTCCTCTACAGGAAATGTCTCTGCCAGTAGCTGCAAACATTCATCAAATGACATGGCATCCCCATTCTCCTCTGTGAAGCTGACATTCTGTAAGAAAGGTTAAAATACATACTTTTAAATATACCACCTAGCTTCCTTTGTGGCACACTATCTTTTAAAAACAGCACACGTTTTTATATTAATAGAGCATAGGTCTCTGCAGAGAGGTTTCTAGAACAGAGTACACCAATGCAAAGCTGCAGACCCACCTGTGTTTTTGTAATTACACAGAATGAGGTGGTTACCTAGCTACGACATAGCCACAGCCTATCAAATGAGGTGGGAGTGGTCCACCTCTGACATGAGTGATGACAGCCATGTCCATGTACCTGTGTAACCTCAAGAGGTGTGACAGCCGACTGCAGTGGGGCACTGGGCAACGGGCGGGGTATGTACTCTCCCGTTTCCTCATCGAGCTGTAGCTGCGCCAGCAGGGCCTTCTCCTGCTCCCGGAGCAGATGCAGCCTCTTCTCTTCTTCCAGCTCCAGCTGCCTCTGCAGCTCATGTTCTTTCTGACGGTGGTTGTAGTCAAACACCTCGCGCCTCGCACCGAGATCAATATCCTGCTTCCACAGTATGTCAATCAGGTTCATGTCCTGGAAAAGAAAATGGCATGTCAGTTTAGAGGGTTGCGAGCTGTAGCCATGCTGCCCTGCAGTGAGAATGTGAGCAGCATCGGAGCAAGGAAGAGCGTCCCTGCTGTGAAGCGTGGCTGCTGCACCCGCCACACCCTGTCCCTCAGTATCTGCTCACTGACAAAAGCACTGGCACTAATGTCAAGGGGGAGAAGCCACATGAATAATACATGCACTTCTCTCTTTCCCCTGACGCTACCACACACCAGCAGAAGACATGTATCCTCACCTGATACATAGGATCATTACCCATCCAATTACATTGGAGGTGTGAATTCATTTGTCACATTCAAACCCAACAAATAGGAAGTCATGTCATGTTACAGTTTAGGTCTCTAAATGAAGTGAGGTGAAATCCCAAACACCCGTATCATATTTTACAGCATTTATAAAATCAGGAAGATAAAAGTATGTTGAGGTACCACGGTGCTTAGACAAGTTATTCTTTCTTTATTAAACTTCATAACAGTAATGTTCCAAAAAGGGTGGTAATATAACCAAATAACATTAGGAATATAAGGCTGTAGATTTGTTGCTGGGTGGAATTACACATTTTGTTTCCTTGCTATGGAAGTAAATAACTACAACTAACCATGGCCTAGTCTGTCTCAACGCTGCACAAATAATTTACATTTAGTATTTACACATCCAGTTGAGTGCTGCTGACAATATAGCATGTTAGACACAGCTTACTAACAACTGTAAGGTTAATTTAATACCACTTCCTGTATATTTGCCCTCACGGGCAGCATGTTATTTGCCTTTTTAAACAAGAATGCCTGAAGATAAACTGCTGCTCTCTTCCTCTGGTCTTTCACCAGAACTTATTTACAGAAGGAAACAATTTCACAAGGCTCAGGGTTGTTGCATAAGCCGAAGATACTGTCTGAGCATGTGACTTGTTTGTTCCTCAGATTTGGGTATAAACACAACTTATGGGCTAGGCTTCATAATGCTTGCAGACGGTCATATGGCCAGAACAGACGTAGCCAGGAGGAAACCAAGAGGGAGCTAAAGGGAAATAAAGCACAAAGCAGAACAATACACAATAAAGAGGATGTGAACCAAAGAAAATAATGTTTTCTCCTTTGATTTTTTGTGTGTGCTTTATTATTCAGAGAAAATGAGTGTGGTAGACCTTCATAAACTGATAATAATAGCAAACAAGCACTTATCCATATTTTAAGATATTGTTGACAGTTTTTCTGACTACAACTCTGGCCCCAGCAAAATAAGAACCCACTAACCCTCTTTGCCTCAGTGTTGCATCATAAGCATGACCACTGAAGGATTACACATTACTGAGGCTGCCTACTATAAGTCACGCTCACAGACTGAGAGGTGAGCACACAACCAGGCATTATCCTGTGCAGGAACGAGGAAGTGCCCCAAAATATGTCTGAACGCACTTCTTGAGGTCATCCGTGTTTTCCAAACTGAAAAACCACTTTTCTTTTCTGTTGGTCACACCTTATAAGCTAATCAGACTGGTCATACTGGTCCCTGAAAAAACAAACCAATCCTCGGACTTAAAAAAGACCAGTCGCCTATAAAGACAAAGTTCAATCAGACATTTCACTGTCACTGATTAATTGTGCTGTTATATATTCTATCACAGAACCAAAGTACCTTTACTAATCATAGTTCATGTTCTGAATTAATGCCAAATAGATTGTGTTCATGTGGGCGCGGGTAAGATCAGGTTATCTGTATGGTGTCAGTAACATGGCTGTCACAAGACCTGGATTGGCACCAGAACAAGGAAACTAGCTCATAAAATTACTCAGATTTCCCAGACGTCTCTGCCATGCAATACAAAGCTGCCTTCAGTTTAAAATAGGGACAAAATATGCTCACACAACTCCCAATTACCAGAAAACCAACCCATAGAGACATGTTTTGAAAACAAGCCAAACTAATAGCTATCAAACTGGGTGATAGAGGAGTGATACACGGTGTGTGTGCTTTTAGTATGGGTTGTTAATTTACCTGTCTTCGGCTACAACCGAGGGCCTCAAAGGGGAGCTCACTCCAGTGGTTTATTATGCCTTCTTCTTTCACCGTATTTCAGTGGACACCCACCCACCCTTGACCAGACCAAAGATGATGAAACACAGCCGCACATGTTCCAACACATCCCTTTAGGCCCTCATCAGTCAACTGTGTACTTCACTGACCCTGACTTATGACAGGTTTAATTTAATTCATTCAATGTACATGTCAAAACACACTGACACACACACAGCAAACACAAGGGCAACGGTATAGGCTTTAAGGAAATCATTCCCAGTGGTTGCAAGCTTGTCTATATCAGATATGGTATCACATGCTCGGAGGAGGAGGAGGAGGAGGAGGGGGGAGGAAGGAGGGAGGACAGTTACGAGAAAGCACTCATGAGAGTTTTTTAGTTTTCTGTTTACCAGACATGTCAGGGCGAGAAAAATAATGACATTTACTTCGGAGGAAAAGCACAAACACTAAGATATCAGCCTGGAAATAAAATAAGACTCATTGTATGGCCTCGTCGAGGAAAAACGTCACAAGTGAATGACTTGCAGAACTGAAAGCGGTTCAGAGGTCAGCCTTCTTATCTCTAACTAAAGAAAGCCAGGCTGTATTTTTGTATGGTCTTCCTCACCTTGGACTTCTATATTATAACATTTTATAACAACGCCACAACCACGTCTGCTACCGCGTATTTACCTATTGTTTAATTTGCTATGGCAAACGTTCAAAAAAAAAAAAAAAAAGTTTACCTGAACTATAATAACTATAAAAGGAAGTTAGCAGTCAATGTCAGCCGGTTTATCTCGTCTGGTGATCACTTTTAAGAAAATACTCTTATTTACCTGTTGACTGGAATGCATCACCTCCATTTCCATCATCATGGAGCTCTGTGTCGCGGTAAAGAAACGCCTTATAATGGATAAATGTGTTTGTTATTCCTCAGAATGGCAGATTAAAATGGCGAGCGGTCCGGTGCCGATAGACTCCGTCAGAGCAGCTGAGCTGCGGGAAACATTGCTTCCTTTTAATCTATGAACATTACGGAAATGATGGCCCTGCCTACCGAGCTGCTGCGCCGGGATCGTCCCCCTCGCGCCGGCCTATGAGGCGATAAGGGCTGTGTGTGCATGCGTGAGGAGCACACACACTGCTTATCAAATAATAATAATAATAATAAAAAAACGTTACATAACGTTACACAACATATTTATGTGTGTTTGAAAGTTGTAATGACCCTTAAAGACGATCGCACATTTGATAATAAATAAATCAAATTGTTAAAACAAACAATAACTGGTATGAGGACAGTCTGAAAAAACGTAAAAACCACTGAAATGGTAGAAATAAATCTTATCTGAGGATGAATTTGACATGTCCAGCTGCTTATGGGCTAAGTGATATGTAATTATAAAACTAAAATACATGGTACCGTTTCTATTTTAACTCCGTCATCAGCAGAGTTTTGATTGGTGCATAGCGCCCCCTGCCGGTTACCGTGCCAGGTGTGGAGCTGGAGGCCCTGGGGCCCTAATGTCCCGTGGAAACACTGAAGACACCCACTGAACATACTGGGGAGATCGTCAGATAGCTTTGTGGTCACAAATGGGCTGTAGTCAGTGGACGAAGAAACATTTTAGATCATAGGAGCAATATTACATGTTAAAGCATCCTGCATTCAAAATGTCACTTTAGCAAAAGCAGGGAGGTATTGGCAACAACATCAAGCCTTTTAAGGTATTTATAGTAAAAAAAAAAAAAATCATTGTGCAGAGTGGTTCTTGTCAGTGTACTGTATATAGGTATATTGTGTATATTGTGGATCATTATTATTGATGCACTGACATGTAAGCAATAGCACTTTGGAGCTCATTTGAATGGTTTTTGGTTGTTTTCATCTATAACAATACATCATGTTTCATTTGTTGGTCACATGTTTTAGATGTAAAATCTTAATCTGAAAGGTAACTAATAACCTTTCAACTCCTGTTACAATAAAAAAAAACATACAATGTTTGCTTTGGAAATGAAGTTTAGGCGTATAAAGTAGAACAAAAGGGAAGTACTCAAGACTATATGACTATACTGCACAACTGCACTATAATACAGTATTTGAGTAAATGTAATATCTTTCCACCGCTGGCTTTGGTACATGCTTTAATTGACTTATATTGATATAAAGAACTGTTATAATGCTATTTTTAAAGAACAAGCCTAGAGATGTTACCAAATAAACTACAATATTGCACAGATTACATAATAAAGTGATTATAAACTTACTGCAGAGTGTCACCTACAACATGACGGAAAGAAGCTTTTTGCAATTACATTTTGTTATTTACGCAAGTACAATTATTAACATATGTACTTTACTTGAGTATTTCCATTTGATGTTATATTATACTTCTATTTCATTTCAGATGGAAATATTCTACCTTTCCCCCACTAGCCTACATATGTTTCTGTTGATGTGACACTTTTCACAGTGGCAAAACATGTGACCAGTGTGTAAAATATGATGCAATGCGACACAGTAGTAGAATGTAACATTTACTGTAAGCACAATTTTGAGGTCCTTGTCCTTTACTTAAGTATTTTCATTTTCTGCTACTTTATGCATATACCTCACTACATTTCAGAGGGCAATGTTGTACCTTTTACTCTACTACATTACAACAGCTGTAGTTACTGTACATGTGATTCATTTATATAAAACTACTCAATATATAAAGTGGTCAAAATTAACTCCACCATGACCATATAAAAAGATGCTTATACATTAATGCATCAGTAATAATACTCCAATAACATTTTCTATAATAAAACAATTCTTAAAGGGACCATTCTGGTGTATAATAAACACTAATACTTTTCATACTTTAAGTTGATGATACAACTTTTGTATAGATTTACATAAGTAAACAAGACTTTTACTTGTAATGGAGTATTATGAAACATGTAGTATTACTTCTCCTACTCAAGTACTGGGTCTGAATACTTTGTCCACCATTGGTGCTGTAGATTAAACAACAGTTTGGCTCCACACTGAGGAGATACAGCATCACATTCTACTTAAACATTAATGGATCAATAATGATACTATACAGGCTACTATAACAATAATAGCCTGTAGTCTGAAAGCAGTACTTTCACTTTTTAGGATTTCAGTATATTGAATATACTCTTGTACTTTTACTGAAGCAAAATTTAATGCAGGACTTGTAATCGAGTATTTTTACATTGTTGCATTGCTACCTTTACTTAAGTAAAAGATCTAAATACTTCATCACTGGTGGACAGACATGCATGTATTTCATCTTAACTGCTCATTTTGTAACTTAAAACGACCTCGCTAGACTCAATCCGAGATGGGTGCTATTAAAGAAAGTTAAGGCTTATAAAATCCTCAAAGTTAATTAAATTTGAACCATTCTGACACCTCAGCGTAAGAAAGAAGTCCGATCGGGATGTAATTTAAGTGGCTTTTGAAATATGTCAAGGTAATAAGACAGACTAAGTCCTGCCTCTAGCACCTATCTGTGAAGAACCTCACACTAAAGTGCAGCTCACTGTGCCACTGCGTGAAATTACACTAAAAAAGCCTATTTTTTTTTTTCCCCTCATGCGCGCTCATGAGAACGCGTTCACGTTTGGCAGCTCCACGTCGACATTCTTCCAGCTGCATATAGTGAACTGCACAGGACTGGGGGAAGAAAAGGTAAAAGCGGCGGCAGCCACCTTTCCGATTAGAGCGCTGCAAATCCGCAGACGGACACCAACCGCAGTGAAAACAGGCGTTTGCACTGTGAATCCATCCGTGGCCTGCGATGTCCTCAGATCGCTTTCTGCTTTTTGCATTTTATGATCAAGACTACTTGCCCTCGTGTTGAATTGCAGCTGGTCCCTTGCGTCTACCTATATCAGGTACAGTATGACTTGCAGAACTTAAATTTGCCTTCATCAGATTACTTGTTGTGTAATTAACTGTCAGCACAATGATTGTGACATGGCTCTGTTTGTTTTGTTGCATTATTTTGCACTTCTAAAGTTGATGTCACTTGATGTGGCAAGTGCCCCAACTACCTTCAAACTGACAGAGCTCAATACCCCTGGAGCTTTCTGCATTTTCCTCATTGCTATCATGTCTATCTACATTGTTTAGTGAATAGGTCACCCTCCAGGGCCTGTTCAGTTGAGAAAGTTGTTGAAGCTCAACAGGTAGATTCAAAGACTCACCGGCACAGGGTTGAAATAATGCCAGTGAAGTTAAAGATACCACCAAAATTGGAAACGTCAAACATGTCAGCTCATATAGAGACCGGTTCATATGTTAACTTTGCAGCCAGATGGTCAAGCTTAAAAAAGGTAAGTAAATGAATTTTAGGATAATTTTTGGTGGGATGTACTACAGGATCCACTACTGCACATGCCCAAATGATATTTAGCCATTTAATCTTTTCTGTACAGAGCTGACAAGGTGTAAAAAGACTCCATCTGGTCTGCTTTACCTGTGTGACTCTAGGGAGGACCCACCACACAGCAAACAGCAAGCCTTTCTGTAGGCCCAGTCCTTAAAGCATTCAAGTCTTCTACTACTTCTACTACTTCTATAGCCACAAATGACACCAGCAATTTTCTCTCTTGTAGTTATATGTTTTGCATTGAAGTCAACATAATGAAAAAAGACATAATCAGAGTGGATGTCCTGTTTTTCCTTGCTTTGTGTGCCTTACTACAGGTTAAAGGAGCACCCAGTCATGAGGAGGATAAGGTCCTGCACAAGGACAAACCTATGAGGTGGCACTATGGCTTTCCAAATAAAGTTCTGTGATACACTCAGACTCTAATTGCTCGCAGTCAGTGCATTACAGAACTTTGTTTTGGGAGCTAATACTTTAACCTGTGGGAAATAAATTCTCAAACATCTGGACATTTAAGTTTACAGCATGATGTAATGGTCCTGTTGACAAATGAACTGTTTTCTCTCAAATAAAGTTTCCCTTTGTTTTAAGCATTTTTCACAGCCTCTGTCTTTTTTTGAGAATTTAACCACAGTTAATTTGTATTCTGAAATACTGTGTCTTGTCGTTTATGTACTGTAACGTTGTGTTCAATCATTACTTAAAGAGCACTGCTGTGTGCCATATGGAAACAGTAGTCACGCTGGTCAGATGACTGAGTGGAGGTGAGGCAGAGAGGTAAACAGTGAAGTCACACTTCAGGTTACCCTTAGTTTTTAAAACCATACTGGAATACTGACACTATACTACAATAATAAGTGCAAATAGTCAAAGCCAGATAAATTACGTGTTGTTTTTTTAAATGTGGCAGACAAACAATTAAAAATGATTGGTCTCAAACAACAGATCAGGTTTAAGTTGCCAGTTTAACTTAAATATACAATAGTATAGGGATAGATCTATTGAAAAAATTAAACTTAGCTCACAGGTTTGATAACTGTAGCTTATTTCTCCACTTTTGGTCCATTGTGTCACTTTCTTGCATTATTCTGAGCTAAGTCAAGCTAGTGTTAAATTCCCACTGTCTAATTTTGCTCTCTCATTATTTTTGACTTTATAAACTGTTGATAAAGGCATTATTTGTAACCTCCAGTTCACTTGTTCACTGTAGGTTTAGTAACTATCAAAATATATATTTTAAAACTTCCTCTTGAATATTTCAAGCATGGCAATTATTTTGTAATTATAGAAAAGCTATGACAACTATGCAAATTGACTGCAAATTCCAGTCTGAACAGTCAATGGAGCATACGCAACCAATTGTATATCACAAGGCATGCTGGGAAATACGTATAATGGTGCATTCAGGTGCTCCCCTTTAGCTCCTATTTCTCAATGAAGACAACATGTCAGTTGTGTAACTTTTTTGTGTAAGTTTTCCGGTTTAAAGGTTGAATAAAGAGATAATAATAAGAATAAAAACAATACAATACAAACATTTTTGTATGATGAACCTACCATAATTAAAGACATAAGTGAAATTGTGTATAAGCGATTTGCCTTGACCTAAATACATGCACACTAAATTTATAGCTAAATTTAACCATATCTAAACCAGAGCTGCAAGGATACTCTCTTTTATTATTAATTATTGATTATTTTCTTTGGTGTTAAGGTTTCGATGTTCTCATTGTTTTGTCCAACCTACTGTTCAAAAACCAAACACATGCCGTTTATTAAAATGTAAGACAAAGAAAAGCAACAGATTCTCACATTCAAGAAGCTGGAACCAAAAAAATAAATAAAAAAAATCTGCAGATTCATTTCCTGATCATTTGATCCCTAATTTGAACCAATGCCTAATAACCATTCAACCTACTTTGTATCACATGGTGTTATCATATAATCGTTGTTTTAGTGTCGCATATGCCCTCTTTCTTTTTCTCTGCCTCTCTCTCTCCGACTCCTAAACGTGGCAGGAAAAGAAAAACCCCAAATTCCCAATTGCCAGGCATTTAGTTACCACTCTTCGGGTCACTCGTGTGGACAACGGTATTTTCCGACGGGCCGTGAACGCAGCGCACTTTCCCTGCGCTGACCTCTGACAGCCGCTCATGGATCCGCTCCCTCCCTTCACAAACACGGAAGCAGCATGGCGTCCAACAGCAGCGGCGGCGGCAGCTCCGACAGGCAAGGGATTGCACAGCAGAGACTGAGGATAATTGCCGGGCATTTACGGGGACCGGTGGACGGTGACTCGACCATCCTAGCCGCGGAGTGCAAAGCCCAGGGCAGCAACACAGATGTCTCCAGTGAGGGGAAAACGGTGCCGAGGAGGAGGTACAAGGCTGTGATGGAGCGGTGGACTTAGAGTCCAGCCTCTGTGGCTTTTAGCTAGTTATTAAGTCAGAAAACAGTGGACTAACATCTAAACAAGAAGCAGTGGGGTGACATGCGCCGACAGACTGGGTTCCCCTCTTTTCTTCCATGTATTATAACGCAGGGGGACCCGGCTAAAGCGGTGTTTTAATTAGCCTGCTAGCTAACGTCACTTGGCTACAGAGTAGACATTCATTCGCTCCGGAGTGGGTGCGGCTGGGTTTACTTACAGGACTTAAACGTCCGTACGGTCGACTTTCTCAAAGTTAGTCCAGCGTAGCTTTTGCTGTGGGTTATAATGTATCGTCTTGATTTGTTATGTGGATATATTTGAGTGTCAGTGGTTGTAAAAGAAGAGAAAGTGTTATGGCTAACAAAATCTTCTGGCATTTTCTGCCGCTTCACAAAACAAACTCGTTCAATAGAATTAGCCGTTACTGTAGCCGTTACTGTAGCCGTTACTGTGGCCGTTACTGTTACGTACGGACGTTACGTACAGTTTGATTTATCCTTTTTGTCATTCAATGAACTGTTTATTAAGTTGAGGGTTAAGTGGTTTATTTAACATATACAGTTACTCTTTATTTGATTTATCATGCTATCATGTTGGTAAGGGAATCATTGAGATCAGTTCCTTGATGTTGTTTGGTTTTTTTTATCTTTCTTAACTGGATTTGTAGATATGGAGCACCATAATGTAATTTGTAATAACATGCAGAGGAGACAGTAGAAACTTCTCTGTTTCTTCTGTTGATCTGATTGGCCAGGACAAGTAGTGGTCTGACTTTCAACCTATTGGCAGCTCTGTTCCTTTTCTGAGGAAACACCACCACACTGTGCTGACATCTAGTGTCAAGTCTGGGATAACAGCTGAAGACACAATCAGCACTCAGAGGTATCAGCGTTTTGGCCTTGAGAAATCCATCATGTCCTGTTCTGGTCAATGTGACACAGGGGCGATCAAATATTATGTCTTGCAAGGTGCAACAGAAATGCAAATAGATAAAACAGAGTGTGTCTTTGGCCCCGCCTTTTGTTTAAATGAGCACAACTGCATACCATCCTGTGATGATAACAATTAGTCATTGTTTGGAGAAATACCATGGGACTTCCTCAGTTCAGCCCGTCTACAAATTACACTGAATGCAGTCTTTCCTGTATGGTTAGCTAAGTGGTCCACAGCTCAAGTGTTTCAGTTGAAAGCATTTGCCTTGAAGGGATATCCATTCCTTTCAGATTAATATAAACTCACATAGTTTATTAGATAGACCTAACTAAAATTAATGCAGTTAAAAAAAAACAGCCCTGCAATAAATCCTATCTTCATGAAGGTTAAAATGTTTAAAATGAAGGTTTCTAGATGTTCATTTTGGTCATTTTTAAGGCTGTAGTTTTAGTATTGCACTGCACTGAGAGGTATTTCTAATGTTTGTCCCGTACAGTTGTAACATATGCATATTTAATGATGATGAAGAAGCATCATTATACCGTAGAAACATTTATTTTATGCACAATGTCACGTAATTTTAGCACACTATACACTAAATTATACATTTTAATTAATACATTATTTTGATATTGATAGAAGGAACTTCAGTTGAGCTTGTCAAGCATCATGCACATACATTTCTTTATTTGGAAAGTTTCTGCAATCTATGTTGTTCCCTTTCCTTTTTGTTATATCCAATATACTGTAGGTCTAGTTAAGTCATATCAGAGCAGTTTTATTTATGGCAAATTCATCAAGACCTACCGTTGTGCCCTTAAATGACCTGAAGTTATCTGTTTGTACCAGTAGTGTGTACTCACTGACCTAGTTACTGACTGCTTACCCCATTTATTGATACATTTTTGTTCAGTATGTTCAGCAGCTATGATAGCATATCAATGGTGGCAAGGATTCATTAAAGGATGTGTCACTCTCATTTCTACTCTTACTCTTAATTTATAGGGAACTCCATTCTGGCAGGTATTAATCTTAATTATGGCTTTTACTCCACTGTGGTAGCATCCCTTCCCAAGTGACCAATGAGTTATGGTGAGCTGTCTCTCTGTAGAGTGTACGTACAGCACACAAGCTCTGCACAGTATATAGCATCATCTTTGGTTGTGAAGCTGGTGATCATAATAGAATATCCCTCAACAATTTAGCATTGTAGTATTTGTTTCTTCATGGCTGTGCTCCAGTATGGTTGGTAATTCCACAACAAAGACAAGAGAGAAAGTATGGCTGGGGCTTGTGGGCTATTTAAGTGGATATGTGTGCTAAGTAGTTTGCTGAAGCTTAGATTAGATCAGTGTACATGTTCACACCTAATCATAAAAACTGAGCAGTATCAAAACTAGCTGTGGACAAGAGTGCTTACCAGTTGCCATAAATGCCAAATATTTTAATGTGTTGGATGGGAAATGGCTGACAGGACAGGGAGTGTGTCCTAGCTTCCTGTGTTGATGAATGTGTTGTCTACATGTGCCGCTTCTGCTTGTCAACAAGCTGTATGCAGAGCGTTGTGCAGCGTAGTCACCAAGGGAAATATTGTAGGTGTGCCTGTCGGCACCCACCCATATCATAAATTTGCCAAATGATAGCCGGTCCCACCTTGGATGAATGCAAAGACTGTGAATAAAATAAGGATACTGAAACTTCCCTCGGTGAAATGCTATATGTCTGTGTGTTAAACTGTCAGCATGAGGTATCATATTACCAGACTTTCCTTTATCCTCTTGTCTTGCTGAAATTATCCATGCCAAAACTAGTGTCAGCCCAGAGGAACTGTGGTGGCAAATTAAGAATATACCAGGTCACTAACTCCAGGAATCACCTTCACACTTGCTGTGATGGTATTTAATGTCAGGTCTTAACTTCAGTGTAAGGTGTATGAGTTGACTTAACCTCTGCCAATATTTGTTTTTCCACAGGCAGGAGATTATGAAATGGAACGGCTGGGGATACAGCGATTCAAGATTCCTCTTCAATAAGAAAGGCCAAGCAGAATTTACTGGCAAAAGGTACTGTATGATATCACCTCACTGCTCTTAGATATACTGTTTATGCTTATCTGTTGACGATTTAGGTAAATCAGCGAGGACTACGCCTCATTCACAGCTTCTGATCTTGTTTTAGGACAGATGTTGTGTCTAGCTTCAACATTCAGACGTTTTGGTGGCTTGTGGCTGGAGTTGTGCATTGATCATTTTCACAGCCCATACTGTGAACCCAGCTTTTGAAATCTGTTGTTGTCTCCTTCCTACGCTCACAGCAATGTGGTGCTACTGCCACCCAGTGGCTGGCATTTGAACTGTTCATTGTCATTCGAGAAGGTCACTGGTTGTGATTTTCAGCTTTCCCAAACTCTTTGCTCGTAAACAGGAACCACTTTCCCATCTGTTAAAAAAAAAGTTATGTTATGTAATTGTTGATGTGTCTCTGGGGAGTTGTGGGTAAACACAGTTATTCACTGATTGTTGGAGAAAAAAGATTTAGTTTGAATATCAGAGAGTGTTCAGAAACAAAGCCAAGTTGTCCTCCGTCTTACTGACTATGGCTACAGGTTACAATAGAAAGAATGGTTCTCCCATGACAAGAGCAGAGGCATAGATGAGCCTTGTTTTTCATGACATATGACTTAGAAACAACCCTGCTTGTCCAATTTTAGAGAGAACGAGCAGGTTATGTATGAGGATGTGTTTTGAGTAATGAGTGGAGCTGAACAGGATGTTGCACAGCAAATGGTTTCCTCCTGTGTAAGCAGTTGCCTCAAACCAGTCTGTACCCTCCCGACTGAAAAGCTACCTGGGCGGCGTACAGTAACAGTAGGGCTTGAGTGCAGTTGAATGAATGTCAAAGACAGTGTTCTCCTCCTCTGTGCCCACTGTGACAGAGGCTTTTTCATTATAGAGTGTGTTTCATGGTCTCTTGGACAAAGGCACACCACAGTCCTCCTGATGGGCCGGCCCAGGCTGTGCCAGCAGCTCAATTATGCAAGGGATGGCGAGGGCGATCACACGGACAGCACTGTCACTGCTGCTCTGCTTGCCTAATAACCTCATTGGACTCAAACCTCACACTCTATTCTTATTATACACAGGCCTGGTTTTCCAAATGAATAAACCCAGTCAAGCATTTACATGTTTTGAATTGAGGGCTTTGACTTCTACTACTGGAAATCACTAATTCATGAGGCTCAGTTGATTTTTTATTTTATTTCATTTTATTTTAATTGGTTGTTCACACAATCTGTCTTTATATACACAATGCAGATATAGACTAAGTGGTATGATCATCCCCGGTCTGAAAGATTGGTTTGAAGGCACATTTGGAGCCAATCTGCAGCATAAAACGCCACCAACAGTGAGTACAATTCATTTTTATTTGTTGTGTCTTCAATGAATGACAAAGAATAGTCACAGTTACCAAAACCACAATGGCTTGTTTTGTTTCAGCCCTTACTGACCAACACTGCTGTACCGCCTGCCACACTTAACGAGGCCTTCGTGGAGGAAGTGAAATCCACAGGTATTCCCTTCTCTCATGACGCGGAGGATCGGGTGTTTCGCGCCCATGGTAAGGCATGCTGAGAGGAGACTTTGGACATTGTGCTCACCCACTTTGTCTAATTGTTTAGCATTGTTTTAAATCCAGCCACATTATTTTTATTTTGTGTCATCTCCTTCCTGTATTTTCTTCCAGGCCATTGCTTACACGAGATCTTTGCTCTGCGGGAAGGGAAAATCGGTCGTGTTCCAGACATGGTGGTTTGGCCAAGTGAGTTCAGAAGCTGTGTCATCCCTGCGTTTTTATCGGCCTGTTTTTCTCTACCCACGTAGCATCACTGATCCCCCTACTGGCTTACGTGATTTAAAGGGTTAATCTCTGCAGAGGCAGAGATATTAATATGTATGAGTGGAGGCTTAATAAGAAGCGTCAGGGGGAGGACGGTTGACACCCAATACTCCACGGTCTGGGCCTGCACAGTACACCCATGAATTATGATTCCGAGATTGGTTTTCTGTTGTTATGGCTGGCATCATTTTATCATGCAAATGAGTGTTGACTGATGGTTGAAACTTGATTAGCAGCTTCCCAAATGGGCAGCAAATCACCAAGCAACTGTAGGTATCGTTTCATCCACACCAGAACCAAATTTTAATTTTACCGACCCTGCAAATGCACTCTCATTTACTGTGTATCTAATAGATATTTTGACGTGTAATTTGCATTCCTCAGTAGTCCCTCCAAGTCAAGCTGTGTTTTTTAAGTGGAGGTTTAGTTTGTTGAACTGTAATCCGCAGGCACAAGCTGTGTGTTTAATTGGATGGCAAAATTTACTAGAATGCAGGCATTTCTCACCGCCTCTAAAAGCACTTGAGGCCAGTCAAGCACATCCATGTAGGAAGGTATTGCTACTCTTCCCACTCGCTTACCACTCCAGTGTGAATGGATGTGGGCTCTGGGATTGGCTAAAGCAAGTTTGTATTGATCCAGCACATCCCACCCCAGAGAGTGTAGCTTCATGCAGTCTGACTCTGCCTGAGGAAAGCCCCAGGCAAATCACAACTATCAGGCAAATCAAAAACGCACCCTGCCTCTCTGTTGCTCCCGCAGCTCTAATGGCTCAGGCCATATACATTTATTTATTGTCTTCGCTATACACATAGTGTTATGTGCCATGTTTTATTTCCTCTGCAATGTGTCTGCTACTGGTTATTATGTTAACACTTAATTTATGAATGCAATAGATGGCAGTAAATGAAAACATTTCCTTTATGATGGCCACTAATTTCTAAAACAATATTCTGTGTCTTTGCAGGCTGCCACAATGATGTTGTGAAAATTGTGCAACTGGCGTGCAAACATAATGTTTGTTTGATGCCATATGGAGGTGAGTAATGAAATCAGTGGCTGTAATCAGCATAATTAGCCGTCACATACTGTATAAATAGGCCACTAGATGTGTATTTACATTTAATGTACTTTAATATATTATCTATTCCCATTGCATTTGTTTTTTATTAATGAAGCCACATATTCTATCAATGAACCTGGTAAGTAAAGTAACTGCTGACAGTGCAGTAGATAGATACTATGCAGAATTTTATGTCTTGCTGGGTGTGTTTTGTACTGGAGCAACAGAAACAAATATTAGCAGGCATCATGCAGGGGCACTTCTCTAAGCATATGATGTCTGCAGTACCCTTCCAGTCTGGGGATTTCTATCATATGTAATACCTTTCTCCCTGTCACTCACTACTGTTTACTATATCATGATGACAAAATGCCTGAAATTAAACGTAGAAAGTAACAGCAGTTTGTCAACAGGTTAATGATGTAGTTGTCAGTCACACTTTTTATAATTAAATCCTGTAGTCTCCAGTCATTTTAGAAGAACAAGGATGTTTGCACTGTGTAAACGTTTCCTTTTAAACTGTATCTTGTATAACTGTCACTGAAATGAAGTCAGTCTCATGAAGAGCTGAGTGTCATTTGAAATGTCTCCATACTAGTGTCAATATGATACTTGAGTTTGCTACAAATACCAAAACAATTTTTTTTGATACCTTTCTGAAAAATCCCACTTTGAGAAATATAAAAACATTTTAACATTTTTTTTATTGAAACCAAACTTCTCAAACACAGATTGTGCTGCAATGAAATAGACTAAGTTGTGACAAGTTAAAGTGGAAAATATCTGATCACAGTAAAATGTAAACAACAACTAACGACTAACTTTCACTACCAGTTTTCACTACCTAATGCTAAAGACACATTTTAGACAATAAGTACTACAGTTTGATACCAAGCCCTATACTTCTCTACTGTAACTCACTGTAACTGTTGCTTTTCCTCTGTCAGGAGGGACTAGTGTCTCTAGTGCCCTAGAGTGCCCCCCGGAGGAAACTCGCTCCATCGTTTCTCTGGATACCTCACAGATGGTACGTAAACAACTGTCTGTATGTGACAAAAGAATTAATCTGGACTAATGACAAGAAAAACTTAAACCAACTCAAATGCAGAAAGTGCAAAAGTTTCTGAGACACAGTCTCAGAAACTTTTGTACTGGCTTTGATTTTTAAGAGTTCTTTATTTATGTATGTTTGTAAATGGTGATTGACAAAATATGAAAGATATGTTCTGATATTTTCTAAAAAACGTAAGAGATTGAGTGGAAATATGGTTAATTGTTTTTGGGTAGCTTTTGGTATCCTTTCTTAATGTTTCTTCTTAACTGATTAAAGAAAAAAATATGCCAAGTCAGATTTAACTGTTAACATAACAAAATGACAGTATTTAGTTACATTATTGGCATTCAGTAATAAACTTCCTTTTTTGACAGGCAGAGCACAGAACTAGGGAACTAACCCTAACTTAATTGACAGTGGTGGTCACTCAGCAATCTCAACCTTTATTTATCAACACCACACTGAAAAATGTAGTGTCCATGTTTTCATTTTTTCCCCCTGTGTATTTTAAAATGATTTATGAGGCAAAAACATTTCTGGCTCTCCCTTTTCAAATGTGAGGATTTGCCAAATTTGGGGATTTTTATCTGGATTATATAAAGATATAGTAATAGATGTTTGATAAAATATATATTTTTTTCATCTTGGGCTCAGGGAAACTGTGATGGGCATTCTTCTGTATTTTTTACTTATGTGAACCAATGAAAATAAGTATTAATTGCAGCCATAGTTAGAATTAGGATATTTGTTTTGTGTAAATAGGACACAACTCAATTCTTGTTGTTGAGATGAGAAATGTGTTACTTGGGCATCAGCGATTTATTGTAATTATCTCACCGTGAACATGGTGATGTCCCATCGGATATGATATAAAATGGTGAATATCGTCAACAGTACAGTACAACCCTTTGATCCAGGCTCACATAGACGTGATATATAAGCTGTCTGGATCCTGCTAGCCTACCAGTCATTGAGTTTGGTGCCACAGACACCAGTGACCAGTGTTCTGTGTCAGGGGTCAGGGGTGAGGTGGCTCCAATGGAAGCACATGAAAGGAGCAGTGTGGTTGGAACATAAAGTTTATTACCTCTGGAGGATAATTGATGGCAGGTGTGAAATGACCTCCTGCAGGTAGGGGTGGGCCACGTGCCCAGCGGCCCAAATAAAAGGCATATATTTGGAATTAGATGTTAAATTGAGTTTAACCTTGAGGACACTGTCTCCGTCCCGAAGCCCCTCTGCACACATTTATCCTCAGACATGTCAGCATCAGTTTAGAAGGACAAAACTTCCAGTATTGTAAGCAAACTGTCAAGGGACTGTTTCCATAGACTGCTGTTGAGTGCATTGTTAATGTCAGATGACAGACATGGTGATGCATAACATTTCTTATTGAGATTTTGTAACCGGCATCAAATAAATTTTGTGTTTTCATGTTAGACAAATGAAACAAACTGCATTATAGAGTATTTCTTTTATTTTGTATGGCATAACGCATGTATACATAATGTTTTATGACCTCCTCCCTCATGTTGTTTGTTTTTCCTTCACAGAACCGCATTCTGTGGATTGATGAGAAAAATTTAACTGCCCATGTGGAAGCTGGCATTGTCGGTCAGGATTTGGAGAGATTGGTAAGTACTACTCACCCATCCATCTTCATCCTCGGAAAGAGCTTACATTAAAATGTTGGGCTGACAATCAAGCTGTGTGACCATTCACATGCAGGTTGCCCGATGCTCAGTCACCTTGGTACTCTTTGCTCAGTAGATCTAACAGGGTTTAAGAAGGAGTTTGAGACAGGAGCAGAGTGCTGAAGGGGAGAGATTAGAGAGTGAGGCGGCGGTCATGAGCAGATGGCACCATCAAGCTAATTCAGAAAAATGGAGAAGGAGCGGGCATTTGATGTAGAGGAATGCGTGAGCTGCATCTAAAGCAGACTCCACCTCTGCATTTAGACTGGGCCATTTTGATGGAGCAGATGGGTCTGCATTATAAACTGCCTTCCAGGGGAGTGCTGTGATAAAACCAGGCCCGACTTAACCCCCGTCTTGTGCTTCTGGTGGGGGTTGTTGTTGTACTTTAAGGTCCTTATTATTATTGCTATTAAATGTTCTGCCCAAAGATGCAATCTTTTAGGTGTTGGGCTGCCTTAAGGAGAATGTGGGGGTTCCTTATGACCTACACATTCTCCTCCAAGCTGTAGGGATGGTGCATCTAATGAAAATTGCTGGGTTCCTCAAATGCTTTTATTTATTTTGTCACACTTTAAAATGACCCCAAAGTGCATTGTCACATTGTTCTGGCCATGTGGCAAGTAGGCAATAGGTCACTTGCAGTATTTTGTGGATTGGGTGGGGCTATGGAAACTGAATGTGTAGCAGTCTGCCATCCAGACTGTCTGTATAACACAAGTTTACCTAAACATGTATAAATGACAGTAATTGTAATTTTACTAGTATTGATGGAAAAAAAGCCTAAACATCTCATCTGGCACTGCCCAAATAATGCACTAATCTCTTTTTAGTCTTTTTGTTGGTTTGTTCCACTTGGTTTTTTTTAGGGCGTTGTAAAAATGTATGATTCCATAAAAACTGAGTTTTAGCATTGCAGCAAATTCAGCAGCAGAGCTGCAATTATTTTTTTTCCCCTTCGCATGCTCATTCTTTTTGCTTGTTATTAAAACATTCTTGTGGGTTTACAACGTCATTGTTTTCTCTTTCATTTTTTCACAGCTTAATGAGAGTGGCTACTGTACGGGGCATGAGCCTGACTCCATGGAGTTCAGCTCCCTGGGGGGCTGGGTGGCAACCAGAGCATCAGGCATGAAGAAGAACATCTATGGGAACATTGAGGACCTGGTGAGTTTCACGCCCTCCCCTTTACCTTCCTGCTCTTGTTTGTTCCAAATACAGGATGGCAGTCAGGACATTGCAGTTACTGCACAGTAATTAGAAAGGAAATTATTAGCAAGTTTTGTGGACTTTACCCTCCCTACAAAATGCAGTGGTCAGTGTGTCAGTTATGAAATGTGTTCATGCATGTGGCACACGTGATATCCACATTTTAATATTTTCCCAATATTTGTAAATCTGTGAAAGATAAGTCTACTATTGTTTTTGTCTCTAAAAAGTGTTGCTGTTTTCTGCCCTAATAGGTCGTCCACATAAAGATGGTGACCCCACAAGGGGTGATTGAAAAGAGCTGTCAGGGGCCACGCATGTCCACGGGGCCTGACATTCACCACTTCATCATGGGATCAGAAGGTTTGCTCCCTTTCTCATGTGATCGCTGTACACCAGAGCATGTGGGCACGTGTGTGAGTTTGTGTGTTGCTGTGGGTTTGTGTGCATGTCTGCAAGTCTTTGTGATAAAACAGTAACATCAGGACGTTTCTCATGCTTTGGGCTTTTTACACATTAACCAGCTTTGGTGGAAAAGTGATCTGGAGGGGTGTTAGTTAGGAACCAGCAAGTGTCCTCCCCACCCCATCTGCAGTGCCCTGTCCTTGTGAATGCCCACAGAGAATACTGCCATATGCCAGGTTCCCCCTACATAATGAGGAGGTTCAGAGACTCTTGGCATCGCTATGTTAAACAGCTGTGGATGCAAACTTTATATTCGCCCTACAAAGCTCAGCAATCTGCTCCATGACTGGGCCGGGATCACTGCAGAAATCTCCATTTGTACTCATTAGAAGTGATTTCAATACCAAGACAACCACCAGTATATAAAATCAACATCAAATGTGTTCCAAAATACAGTCACTAGTGCATAATGTAGACTAAAATTTAAAATGTTTTAACATGAAAGTATTGAAAGTATTATTAGTAATTAACAATTCCCGACAGCTTTTTAAAAAGAGTTTTTATTTTTAAATTACACGTAATGCATTATTGCAGGTTAACTTGCAGTATAAGCCTCAATGTGATAGTTAAGCCAAACTTTTATGAACTCACAATTAGTCTTCATGTTTTGGCAAAACTTAGTCATGTTTGTAATATTTTATCTTGTATGACTCAGTCAGTAAACATTTAATGATCTTAAGACAGAATATCATTATGCCCAAAATAGTTTTCCCGTAAGCTTGTGAGTTCATGGGGTTATATTGACTTGAGTATTTTCCCTTAACCTTACTTCAAAACTGAAAAGCAGTGATGGAAATAAAAATTACTTACATCAGGGCTCCTGAATTTAATAAATATCTATCTTTCCTGTGCATACTCGCTTTATTTTGAAACAAATTTATTTTGTGATTCCTTAATATTTGTACAGATCTGCTGTTCTCCTGACAAAAGGATATATATAAAAATATTAACAGCATCTCTCATAAAAACCTGATTAAACCTAAAAATCTGAAAATATATAAACAGTAGATTTTTGTAGCATGTACCATATCTCCAAAAACTGAGCTTTGAGGACAAAATACGACAACTATTAGTGAAACTGTAGTCCATGACAGCAGGTTGAATGTTTGAAAAGGCCCACTTTATATATTATGGCTAATAATAATAGTCCTAATGCTTTGTAATGCACACATAAGAGTAGGTTGTGTAAAGAATGCAAGCTTGCTACTGAGGCTTGGTGCTGTAACAGAGATGGGACAGGACCACACATCACTGGGAGTACATGTACTTCTGGGAGGCCTAACGCTGGACCTAAGAGGTCACACCACCGCACGGTCTCATTAAAATTATCTACATCCTCACCCCAGAAACAGCATCCTGCAGCCTGACAGCAAGCCACAACAACAACAACAACAACAACAAAGCACCACACTAAAACCCTTAACTCTGCTCTGCATGTTAAGTGGAACGCATCCATTTTATCAGAAATTACTGTGAAACCTCAAGCTTCTCATTCACTGCACAACAACCGGGTCTCTCTATCTCTCTGACCTTGAAGTATCCTGAATGCAAAGTATTTTCTTCTCTCTTGCTTCAGCCAGTGTAAAGAATGATTGGAATAATCAATGATAATCCCTTTTCTCTTTTGAAACTCCTCAACCGTGAAGGTTTGTAATGTAGGTGCGTGAAGCCAACCAGTGAGTCAATTCTAAAGTGGTGGCTTCACTGTTCAGAAATATTTGATGCTAGAAGCAGAGGGACATTGCAAATAGTCCCTCTCCCCAAACACTGTGAGTGGAGGTTGGTTTAATAGAGACAGTCACAGTAGAAACGGCTTAAGCTTCACTCCAGCATTTCATTATATTGCGTTCATCCCCAAGAGAGTGTTTGTCTGACCTTTCTGTCCTTATTGCCTCACTTTATTCCCCGCTCGCTCACCCACCCTTACTCCCTTCCACTTTAGCTCCTCCCTATCTCTCTCTCTCTTTCTCTCCTTCTCTGACTCCTCCTCACTCGCAGCCTCAGTGGCTCCTCCCGTCTGCTGTCAGGAAGGAGGGGGTCTTTTTTTTTTTTTTCCATCTGAGGCCTAATGGAGTCACATGTTTTCCACTGAGCCACTAGGGAGCAGCGTGTGGCATGTAGTGTCACTGTTAGAGGGCTCATTAACAGCCATAACAGGCCAAGGAAGCCTCCTAATGGAACAGACTATATTCAGGAGAGATTCGTCTCTAAATGGACATCGTCTATACCGTACTGTCAATGATTCTAACACAGAACATGCAGGCTGTGGGAGGCAGTAATAGGTTTGGTCTGCGCTGCTAAAATTCACTAGCATGGCATTAGGTGTGCAACTAACAATTATTTTCATTGTTGGTGATTTCTTTGATAAATTATGAAACCAATTAAAGGTCAGAAAATCATTATTAATGCCCATTACAAGTTAGGGATAGACATCGTGATTTGTTCGACCAACAGTCTAACAACCAAACATATTTCATTTATAACAATGGACACATTATAAGATGTAATCTCGGATCAGTTTTTACCTTCAAAATCACTGTAGATACACTGCTGTGCAAAAAGCTAAACACACTTCGAGTAACGGATGAAGACAGGAGTTGGCCATCAGAAGTTTTTACTGAATTGTGAGAATGTAAAAATATTTTTGATTTGATTAAAAATCAATACACTTATTGGTAGTGAAAAGAAAAATATGAGATACCATTATCTAGAATAAGACAAGAGATATTATAAAATCACTTGTTTCAGTGTCTTCAGCTGCAGCAGGCAGCTATTTTCAGTGAAAAAGCTCTAACAACCCAGTGTACACTACCTGCTCAGCAGACACAGTTAGAGACTAGCTGTGAACACAGTGGAGCATTTAGCAGCTAACGATCCAGACATTTCCCACAGGAGTTGAAAGAGGACAAAAATGAAGCTAAAAGAGAATATTGGACTTACACTTACCATGTGGACTCCAAATGAATTATATTGTTGCTCTGTAACTGCTGGTTGTGTAAATAAGCAAATGTTTGCCACATCAACTGCAAACTTGATGATATGTCAACGTTACATTCACAACTTGTTTCTACTGCCATTAAGTGGCCAAAAAACAATGCATATGATAATATACATTTAGTTTACAAGAGTAGAGGTAAAATGAGTAAAATACATACCAAACGTTAGCCCGTTTTGAAATAGATACAGGATGTTCTGTTAGAAATAAGCCTCAAACACATAGAAGTGGTGGTTATAGTTTGGTGGATGTTAAGATACATTTTCTTTATTTAGTGTTGTC
The DNA here is from genome assembly GCF_905237075.1 of Dicentrarchus labrax. Classification (NCBI taxonomy): domain Eukaryota; kingdom Metazoa; phylum Chordata; class Actinopteri; family Moronidae; genus Dicentrarchus; species Dicentrarchus labrax. The sequence continues at coordinate 16,196,120 of NW_026136706.1, forward strand.
TCATTTAGATGAAAGCGGGACTAGAATTCCTTCTGCTGGGATTTATTGTGGCACAAACTATGGTTGTTGTTTTTTTACCATGTACTTTGTGTGTCCGTCAAACTTTTCCCAAATGAAAGAAAGAAAAAGAATGAAAAGAAAGTCAAAGCCTGCATCTTCTCCAGTACATTACTAACATTATTACAAACTAATTTGTGGTGGTGTTTTGTTGGACTTCATGTTTTGTTCACTTCATGCACAAAACAAAAAACATCTTAAAACATATTCTAAAAATAAAAATAAATATGTTTATGTATAAATTTTTTTATAATAAATAATACTAATGTTACATATTTCATGGATATCAAACAGCACTCTCAGTTTACCATATTTGGATGAAAGCGGTTATTTTGTATTTTATTGTTCCCAGGCATATTTGCTTTGTAAGAGAAAGTAGACGCTGGTTTTTAAACCTGCAATGTGACTCCTTCAGCAGCAGCTATAATGGTTGACAGTTTTCAGGGTCATAAGGTCAGCCAGAGGTTTTGATGTACCTGTATATGTGTTGCCGCGGTTTTGCCTTTGATAGAGCCCTGCTTTATTTCCTCATGCTCTAATGATAAATCTTAGTCGTCCCCCAGTGTGTGGTAGAAAACCAGATATACTAGGTGAAATGTGAGACAAAGGTCACCCAAAGGCCCCTTGGGACATGTACCAGAGCCCTGTAAAATGGTCTTAAGTTCCGCTCTAAGACAGGGTTAGGTCATATAAATTGTGGGAACTGATGTGCTTTTTGTTTTTTTGTTCTACTCAAAATCTGTCACTGTGATTTTCCACAGGAACCCTGGGTGTGGTTACTGAGGTAACGATGAAGATTCGTCCCATGCCGGAGTATCAGAAATACGGCTCGGTGGTATTCCCTAATTTTGAGCAGGGAGTTGCCTGTCTTCGAGAAGTTGCTAAACAGGTAACACGTTGATCTATCCTTAAACATACGTGGCTTTGTCACTGCCTTTTCTCCCTGTCTCAACATGAGGCTAAGGCCAGAAACTTTCTGAGTGTGTTGGAGGTTTGCCCAAACTGCACTAAGCACTTTCAGGTCTTCATTTCAACCTCTTCACTTGTTTAAAATTGACCTGCCAACAAAAAGCAGCGAAAGGATCTAAATGTATTTTTAGACCTACTTGTACACTCTGTTGAAACCTTACCAGTCTAAGCTAAGCTATCCCCTGTAATGTAATGACAATGCCAGTACAAAGCAAATCAAACTTCACAGTGCCAACTGGAACTTTTTGTCAGATGCATCAAGCTAAAGGGAATAAAGTATATGTCTATAAACATCAAACAAGAGGCCTAAAGCTTTAAAGCCAAAGCTCCAGCAGTTGCATTGAATGTTGAAAATAATACATATTGGTTGAATTTGGTCTGATATCATTTGCAAGCTTTATTTTTGGCATTTTGTTTTTGTAGGAATTTGTTATTCAAACAAACTAATATAGACCAACTTTTATTTTTCAGAGGTGTGCCCCGGCATCTATACGACTCATGGATAATGAACAGTTTAAATTTGGTAAGCTTTGTTTGATCGTTTACAGTACAGGCCAGCCTAGACTTAAAGCATTGTCCTCTTAGTGCTTTATGGTAACCCTTCGCTGTACAAGTAGGACTTGATTTGACCTGGTTCTCATTTTCCTTTTAGACCCCAGTTTAACCTCTGGTCTCTCGCATCATAGAGCTTTACAACACGAGGCAGACTTTTAACCAGCAGTATGATGATAATCATATTTATTTTGAGTTGAAATGTGTTTCTCTTACTGTATTTTCTTCGTCAATATGTGGGTTGGTGTTTCATTGATGTACTGTATACCTCTGAGAGAAGAACAATGAATGGCAATGGCACAACATGCAACGATTTTTACCTTCTACAGCACAGAATTATTAAATTGATTATCATTTCTGCAGCAGAATAGCTGCACACACGCAGACAAAGAATTGAAGCAAGATGAAAAATGACCCTGGCCAAAATTAAGTAGTTGTTACATTGAAATTTTATGATGTTGTTTCTTAAGGTCTAGTGGAATGCATCTGGCATTGCCAGAGATCTCTGTAAAGTTCCCCAGTCTCCAGGGATCTCATTATCTCCCCTATATTTCCACTTTTCACAGAGTAGGCAGTTCTTAGCATTAAGTAGGGAAGATGAAGCGACCAGGTTTTTCACTAATAACTAAAGCTCATGGCTCTATGATACCTTCTTGGGCTTATTAGTGGCTTGTCCTCACTTTTAATCATGTTGGCTGTTGAGTAAGGAGAGTTGATGTATTCACAGGTCTTTTTCAGATTGGGACTACAAGTACAATTTAGCACTGCCTGTCTTGATGCACAAGATGAAAAATGAGAATGTTGTAGTAAGTAGTGTTGCAAAAAAACCCAACCAAACCACGGAGGGGAGAGTTAAAAGTAAAATTATAATCAGTGTAGGTGTAATTTTCTCTCTCTGGATGTTGAGTATTTAATTAACGAATATGATGGCTGTGAGAGACCTAAAGACCTGCAATCAAATTTTGGAATGGAAACAATTAGGACACTAAGTGATGAAGAGACTTGAGCATGGGGGGAAATAAATGAACTGTTAAGTCTCGGCGACATCACCCGTGACTTCCCCGCTGTGATTGATAACCATCCCATTGGCCCCAGCCCCTCATTTTCGCTTGTCCACAGGCGCTTTTGTGCGTCCGATCAGGAATAAATCAAAAAGTGTGGGTGAGGAAGACGGATATCGCTGTGTCAACCCCACTTCCCTTCGGAAACCATCTGATTTATAGTCGCTGTCGCTGGCAGCCACTGGCCAGTTGTAAAGTTATTCAAATGTTACCATTTATATTTCCTCCTTTTGTTTGAAACCCCAAATAAATCTGACTCGCTTGCCCTCTCAGAACGCTGGCGGATGCAAGCAGAAGCAGGCTAAGACTAATGTGTGTGAAAAATAATAATCAGTTTTTCAGGCGCACTTCTTTGTGAATAGATGGAGCTGACTCTTATCTGATATCTTCACAGGTCATGCCCTGAAGCCTCAAGTATCTTCAATTTTCACATCCTTTTTGGACGGGTTGAAGAAATTCTACATCACCAAGGTAAAAAAAATTGTTAGACCTGAGCGTCACGAGTTGCTTGCCCCAAGTGTTTTTCATGAAAAATGAATCCTCCTCTTTTAATCACCAGTTCAAAGGGTTCGACCCCAACCACTTGTGTGTGGCCACCCTACTGTTTGAGGGAAACCGTGAGAAGGTCCTGCAGCACGAGAAGCAAGTTTATGACATCGCTGCAAAATTTGGGTGAGCAGTTATTTTTTTCTCTCCTCCTCCTGCCTACAACGATGCACGTCCCAAAGATCAGTTTTTCCCGGCCGTGTAAAGTGCGGAAATGACAAAGCACCATTTGGTGTGACTTTGAACATGATGAGCTGCCTGAGGCGCTGATGTCACTTTATTTAACCAGCCATTATGTAGTAGCAGCAAAAAGGATGGAAAAGCACAGTTACACACTTCAGACTCTGCCTTCCACTCAGTAGTTTGTCTCTGTGTGGATTGATGGATCACCTGTGGATGTCCTCCTGTCAGGCCAGCTTTTATGTTAAAGTAGGTGTGGTGTGGGCAGTGATAGTAGGCCGCAGCTCCCCTCAGGACAGCACCGGGCAAGAGGACACAATCTGGGAGTGTTTCGTTGTTGTGATTGATCATTTAACGGATCAATGAGGCCTTTTGGTGGAAATCAGTTTCCTGTCAACCTGAGAGGGATGCTCTCTCTATCCTGCCTGTTTTAAACCCCCAACAATAGTTCTGTAGATGAGTTTATCCTAACATTAATTAACCTTTGTGCCTTCCGTTTGGTTGTTGTGATCAAGAATTATTGTTTATTGGTGATGTTTCAACACATTCTCTTACTGAAACATACCCAAAAAAATGCTCTATTCTTCCATCTCTCTATTACTGATATATTTCAACCATCATTTGAAAGTAATACCAACTAATCAGAAACAAACAGCTCATTACAACACAAGTTTAAATATGGGACAATATGGGATCCTCAGTGCTCCTCACTGGGCTGCTTATTGATCATATATTACTGTTAGTGTTACACACAGTTTGGCCCAGATTCGCAGGTAGCTAGAGCTCTGCTCTAGTAAGAGCCAGCAATTAAATAATAAGAAACTTGTCAGTTACATGCAGCAGCCTCTGCTTTATTGCATTATTTCACATAATCAAGATCACCCATCAGATCAAGTGCCAGTGATGGATTGGTGCGGCTCTGTGAGGAATATTCTTCTTGTGGTGTTGGCCAAACAGGAAGAAGGGTGATGATCAATATAGTGATTTTGTAATGAGCTTGGCCTGATTAGTTTGGGTGGTAGATGAAAATTTGATTACCCACTGCAGGTGATGGATGTGTGGCTGACCTGTGGTGATGCACGGAGCATAGCTTCATTGATCTGTACATTGTTGGATTGACAGGCTCCCAGGCAGCTGTTGTGAGGGGAGCGGACTGAGCAACAAAGCTAAAAGAAAAGAGCTGTTAAATATTAACCCTGTTATCTGCTTCCAGGGGCCTGGCAGCTGGAGAGGACAATGGGCAGAGGGGCTACATGTTGACCTTCGTCATCGCTTACCTTCGGGTGGGTCACTACTCTGGCTTTTTTTTTTTTTTTGCCTGAGCTGATGGGCAAGTGGGGCGGGCGAGGAGGACGCAGTCTGACAGCAGATAGGATAGTGAACAACACAGAAAGGTTGCAGAATGTGACCTCGGGAGGTCTTTGATTTGATCTGGTCACAGTTGTTGTCAGGGGGTCTAACACTGAGGTATCTACATTATGAGGAGAGCACAGTGGTTGCAGTCAAAATGACAATAGAGAGCTGTCTTAGGTCAGTCCTGTTAGAGGACCTTTTGGAGAAACAGAACAGAAACATATAAATAAGCAAGGAGGGTTTACATTCATTTAAATAACTATGTAGTAATAAGCTTACTTAAACATTGTGTGTGAAAAACGTATTTCCCCAGCTAGATTTCTCCTGGAGAAAGCTTATTTCTAGACATGTATATGGGTAATTGGGTTTATAATTTTTTTACATGTGGATGACAAAGACTTCAGACATGGAAAATGTGATATCAGAGCAGCAGACTGAAAGGAAAAATCATTACACGTAGTAATGCGTCATCCAGCGAAAACTGAAACAGACACAAAGTGGCCTCTAGAAATCTAAATAAGCCAGTTTCCACAGGCACTCAATCAGCTTCAGCTCCCTTCAACCTTTTTTCTTCTACAACTGTCACTTTCCACACAGACTTGTAAAATGTAACCATCTATGCAACCAAACTTACTCATTTGAGGTATAAATCTAGCTAAATAAACTTAGAATTGTCTGAAATTGCTTTATTTAACACATTTTTGACATTGCACACATATTTCACTGCATTGAATTCAGACTATTTTAGAATTTCAACTCACTCTAAGGGAAACCTATGCTCTCACTATGGAGCCTGTCCACCCGTTGTGTTGTCGATACAAATGTGCCAATAAAACAAAAACAAATGATGCACCGTCTTCTATCACAGCTGAAATCAGCCATAGTTCCAACTCAAGGCTGGTTGTAGTGGAGAAATCTGACTGCTGATCAGTTCATGTGGAGTTTACAGGATTTTCAACAGCCAGTTTTGTACAGTTCATGTGAACCTGTGTAACCGGATTCCCTCCACTATCTTGGTTTCTTTTGTGCATGTGAATTTACTGAATGATCATTAATCTATCAACCTGCTAATGCTAATATTGTTTTCTGAGCAGGACTTAGGAATGGACTACTATGTGATCGGGGAGTCCTTTGAAACATCTGTGCCTTGGGACAGGTAAATACACTGATATGAGCTGTAGGATTCTTTCCATTTGATTTAAATAGTTGTTAACATTCTTCTTTACTCATCTTCCACACAGTCAGTCCTAAGAGAGTCCTCTGTCTTCCTGCTGCTCCTGTTTCCCCTCCTTTCTTTTATTTCTGTTTGCCTCTGTCTTTGACATTCACCTTCATGCCTGCCCCGCCGCCGCCACACACACATTAACTGGCTCTGCGTTGGCGGAAGCTTTGCCTCCTCAACCTACGAACCTGCCATTATTGACACACACACACACACACACTCGCTATAGGAGAGACCTATCTGTGTGATAAAATGCAATGTGAGACACACATTCATCTCACATCCACATCTCGTGTGTTGTGCATTTTCTACATGGTTTCATCATCATTCTCTTACACACACACACACACACACACACACACACACACACATTCACAAACACAAACAACAACAACTAGGAGCGCACACAGCTTCGTGTTGTGTAACATGCCTGACGGGAGAGACCAAGAGATCAGGCACTGAGGCGAGCATATGTGCCTGGCTCATTACCCATCCTCCTCCCCATCCTCCACACTACACACACGGCTGCACATGCTTAGGACTGGCGGCCATTTCCACACCAGTGGGAACCTCTCCCACAATGGTCGTAATGTTTTTAGTCTCTCCTCCTCCTTCTCTTTTCTGGCCTTGTGTCTTTTTCTGGATTTAATAATTCTGCATTGCTAATTAACTCAGTTTAATGAAAGTTCCCTATGCAGTATTACGTTTTAAATACACAAATGTCACAGTTTAGACCACTGTTGTGAAACTCATTTTATTATTCTGCTTTATCTCTTTTTTAATAAAAATATTCCAATAAAATCCTGCCATTTACTTTGTTTCAGGGTGTTGGACATTTGCCGGAATGTAAAGGCACGCATCATTCGAGAGTGTAAAGATAAAGGAGTGCAGTTTCCACCGTTATCCACATGCAGGTAATGTTTGAAAATAACAGTTTTAATGCAAATTGAGGCTGATTGTAGAGAACTCTCCCACAATCTATTTAGAGAGAAGTGCAAGTACATTACATAATTTATGCACCAATATCATAACAACACTTTTGCCCATCAATCCTTGTCATCCAACAAAAAAAGCCAAAGTTCTCAAATGTTAAAGGAGAAGTCTGCTGTTATTCTATATTTTGCTTATTGTCTAAAAATCCCATGAAAAGACCAAAACCAACAATGTGTTGCAAAGTTTTTAATCGTCTGTGGATAATAATGGAGCTCTGTGGCACAGAGGAATAACATACATCAGGCTTTGGATCCACAGGCAAAATATGTTAGAAGGAGAAAGAAAAATATAGACATCCTTTAAATATTGTTCAAACACGAAGAGCCGAGAAGAACTTTGCTGAAATGAAATGAGTAAAATTGTCTGAATTTTGATATAACTCAGGAACTTTGTGATAAAAAATTAAGCACAGAAAATTATGACTCTGATCAGATATTCACTGTCAACTCTTGGTACTTGATAATCTACATTTTGATCAATACCAAAAAAGTAAGTTCCCACTCCTAACCCCCGAACCCTGGTGAGTTAGCAAGAGCCACACACACCCAAACAGACGGACGGACAATCGGACAAACAGAAGGCGAGCTGGTTGAGGAGCACCCAGCTTCTGCTGGCCGATTGCGAACAGATTAGGCCTCAGCCTGATTATGCTACAGCCATTCATTTCCCGGCTGCGGTCTGTCACATGATTGATTTGTCCATTTAACCTCTAGAACAGTCAGCGTGCCAGGTGATGGGCCATGTCAAATGAACAAGGGCTCTGCACCCTGCTCCTGCGCAGGGAACGAGGCCAAACAGAGAGAACCTGCAAACCGGAGACTCATTTTATTCTTAGCAAAACAGTTTTTACACATGTTGATTTTATTTGAAATGAACAATAAGGATATTTTGTTCTGTGTAAAACCACAAACCGATCTATTTTCTGAGTCATCCCATTAGCTGCTCAGATGATTCCGTAAAAAGCCTTTGATGGCCATTTAATGTCTGATAATGTTATGTTATTAAAGGTGACAGTGCTTCCACGCTGCGTCTGCTTTCTGGAAACCATGAATGGAATTGAGGTCAGGGGTTCACCGGGGAAAGTCAGACCTCCCACTTTACTTTGTCTTCCGATTATGAAGAAAAAATGCATTTATTGTACGAAGCGCCTTTACCAAACACTGCACATTGGATTTATGTAAATTATATTTTCAGCACTGAAGGGGAAACATTAAGGAGTCTTTTCTGCTTGTTTAAACATGACTCTTACGTGTTTTCTCACAGGGTGACTCAGACGTACGATGCTGGTGCCTGTGTCTACTTTTACTTTGCCTTCAACTACAGGGGACTCAGTGATCCTGTACATGTGTATGAACAAGTGGAGGTATGACCAGTTTCATTTTTACCAACATTATGACGCAGTTCAGTCCTTTCATAGATCACAATTACATCTGATGTGATGATATGTTGAATTTTATATAATATGGCTTTCTAAGTATGGTTTTATTTGTTGTATTTCCCAGCATGCAGCTAGAGAAGAGATCCTTGCCAACGGAGGGAGCTTGTCACATCACCACGGAGGTACTAAAACCTACACAGATTCACTCACAAGTATAGCATTGAATTGGATGGCATATTTGCACCTTCTCTCAGATTGTAATTTATTAAAAGAGCTTGCACAGAGTGGAAAAGACAGCATGGCGAGCTTTCCCAGCGTGCTCTTCCATGCTAGCGAGCAGGCGGCCAGTCGCGTTGTAAATGTGCATTTGGTCAGAGATCTTTCATTGCTTCCTTCACGTGTCCAAAATATGTTCCTGCAGCTCAGATGAATTGCTCTGACTTGGCTATTTGTTCATTTCAGCGGTGACCAAATGAAACGTGAGCAGGGGAGGGCAGCGTAGCAACTCTCCGGGCCCCATCAGGGCTAACCGAAATGGCTGCCTTATCTATATTGCCATCCGCCTCGCTGTTTTCATACATCACTTCAGGCTATTCATCACACCTGTCAAAAACAGTATGCAGTGAATCAGCTGCGATATTAAATCACAATTTTTCCTGAAGGCGGGGACGGGTTCAAAATTAAAAGATTGCTAATAAAAAGGAGGCGGTGGGCCGGGGTAAATGATGCCGCCGTTATCGCCGGCTGTATACTGACCTCCAAACGGTGGCCCAGCCACCCCGAGCAGCACGGGGAGGTGACAAAGGGGGGGAGAGAGAGGAGGGGATATTGATGCAGCTCCCGCGTGCGAGGCCCACTCTGTAATTGTGATTAATAACAGTGGGGCTCGCTATCTGGGCGAAGACAGGCCGGTTTGTCTGCCCACAATCAGCGCTTGACAAATGGAGCTAGTTTCACTGGGTTTTGTGTATCAAACAAAACAGATGTAGTCAAGGATGGTGAGGTGGGAGGGCACCGGAGGAAATATACATTTTTGTGGCCCCTGTATTTACAGCAGGTCAGTGTTGTTCTGCGTGGGCGTAGGTAAGGGAATCTGGGCGTGTAGAGCGCCGCAGGACATAATACTCAGTATTTGTGTGATGGACAGCAGCCAACACACGGCTGTTTTAGCTTGACAATTTTAGCTTTTTTAGAAGGAGTCAGTTTATCTCTTACTAAAAGGCGAAAGCTCAGTTATATGTTTGATTATTCGGCGGTTCTGAGAGCCAGAACACTGGGAGAAGTGTCCTCTTAAACTAGGTCACCAGTGTCGCAGCGGTGAAGAGTTGTTGAACATCCATCACCAGGAGAGTCGTCCATCTATCAACCTGCGCCGCGGCTTCTCAGCCAATACCCCGGCTCGGCCATATCACAGGAACGCAGGGGCCGCTACCTTACCCTGTCTTTCATGTCCTGACCCCCATTTGTCAGAGAAGCCCGGGGAGAGTGAGAGCAGCGTGTCGAGGGGTTGAGGCTCAGGCTGGCCTCCTCTGTATGAGGGCCCACCCCAGGGTGCGCAGTATCTTCACCTCACCTTGTGGCTCTGCAAAGCTCCAATCTCGCTAACTCTGCCAAGCGCCACCTCCACACAGCGCACAGAGGAGATATAAAAATGACCTGATTAAGTGAAGTTCCCACCTTGCCTCTTCGCCCCGCGCTTCCCCAGGCTTTTCCACACGAGAGAAATATGACACTTAAAAGAAAACAAAAAAAAAACCTGTCATTTCTGAAATAACTACCTGCACTTCTTTGCATGTCTCAGCTGCACAGACCAAGCTCGGTGAGATTGATTGCAATAGCAAGCAAAAAAGAGAGAATATGACAAGATAGATGTGTAAATTATCACAGTGATGGAGGCAATGATGCAGTCCCAGCACCTTCTGTTTTCTCTCCTTTTCCTGAGAGGAGGGGAGGGATGGAGGTGGAACAAGGAGGAAGGACCGAAGAGGAGGAGGTTGTAGGGAGCAGGGTACTTTCTTAGTTATTGGGTAGCAGCTGATTGGTGCCTCTGTCACCATCTGGAGGTGCGTGTGGTATCAGAGTCCCCGGTGACCCCGCTGTCTGCCCTGTTTTGTCAGGAGACGGGCCTCACTAGCCTCATGGCTGATCCCCATCTGGGTTTCCTGGCTGGACTCTGATAACACGGCGCACTAATGCCCCCCCCTCAACATGCCCTATTAACACTGGCGCTCCCCTGCTAGAGGTGCAAACAGAGGCGGCGCAGAGAAGGAAGGGAAGGCGTGCAAACACTCACATCATACACCTTCCTATTTTCAGGCCCCCATTATCTAATCTCAGGCGATTACTCTGCGAGTTTTAGGTGTTTACTCAGCGAGCAGCACCTGTTCTAAGCTGCTCTGTTCTCAAATTTATCTTTTTTGAGTTTTGAAATATAAATATCATGTGTTTCTTTTGAGTTGACATGACCTCCAAAAGTTTACATTTACCCAGCTTTGATCTGACAGAGTGAAGGTTTCTTTAGACTGACTTTTCAGGCATTATGTTTTCTTGATTCGTTGTTGTTTATTTCTTAATGTAGCCAAGCCATAAAATAAGCTGATCCTGCAGGGTCCACCTTAGATAATATTGTACCTTAGCGGTTCAAATACTTCAACAAACGTACACTTCCCAAAAAACCCCACGACACCCAGTGAGTCTGGGGCGTTTGGGGCCCCTGGCAGTTGCCTGCTTAGCTCAGTAAAGATCTTTGTTGCCCATGTTTTTGTCTGTCTTCTACTGTCTCAACCATCGAATCAAAAGCAAAAGGCCCCCACTGTGAAAGCTCAAAGTAGATCCTCAGTGGCCAGATTGTGGGTTGATTTCACCCCAAAACAAAACTGCAGCTTTCCTGGCTTGTAGAAAATGTAAAGTTTCTATTTTATGTGAAGTTCTGTAACAAGAGTTTGGCTCTGCAGTGAGGTTTTCCCAGTCCTCCGCAGTCACCAGACCTCTCGCTGGCTCCAGACTCTCCGCTAAGAACCTGTCGGGTACAGACGCTGTGGAGTATGTCGGACTGGACAGCTGGTGAAGCAATGGGCACCCTCACTAGGCTTCGTGCCACAGCCGCTCTCGCTCCTCAGGTTGGGGGGTTTGGAGGAGGAGGGAGGGCGAAGAGCGGCTGAAAGCCAAAGTCCTGCTGACAGAGGACCATTGTGCGGTGCTCCACGGTTGGCTTTGGCACCCTGTTGGTGATCAGGCCAGTGTCAGAGGGCGCAGAGCGGCGTTCGGGACAAGCAAGCACAACAGCCTCGCGGGTCAGCTGCAGGAGCGAGCTCGTGTGCACAATGAGACAGAAACACACACAGAAAAAACGCTCCAGTGACTCTGGAGGGAGGGAAATGGAGGGGAGTGGTGGCTCAAAGAGTGAGGGAGCCGGGGACGGCCCGCTACAGCCGCCAGCCGGCCCCTCCTCTGGGAACACACAGAGCCTAATGAGTTTGATAGTCTGCTGAGCTCCATAAATCATGCCATGCAAAACATTTCTCCTCTCTGAATAAAAGCATTTATCACCCTCTGTTTATTCACTCACTCTCACAAGATTGATTGGCTCCCAGCAGCCTGCTGAGCAATCAGCCGTGCCGATTCCTCTATTTCTCCCCCTCAGTCCTCTTCCTTGAGTTTATTTATTTATTTATTTTCTCTCCTCTGTCATTCAGTGGGGAAACTTCGGAAGGAGTGGATGAGAGACACCATCTCCAATGTCGGCATGGGGATGCTCAAGTCTGTCAAGGACTACGTGGACCCCAATAACATCTTCGGCAACAGGAACCTCCTCTAATCTCCCCCCCCGTCCATCTTTAATCTCACCTTTTTCTAAAAGCATCTTGTGCATTTTGGATTAGTAGATACTAAATGAGAATTTAAAACGGAGAGAGATCCGTCTTTTTCATCAAAAAGAGTCATTCGGTGCCATTTATTGATTCACCTAAACCTTTTTTTCTTTTACATTATATTGCACTTAATATGCTGTAACAATCATTGTCATTCACCTTGAAGCTCATTCTTGCCGTTGAGTCGTGGCCTCAGCTTGTCGTCAGAGCTACAGCCACAATGCAACCCGACATGATGCAACAAAACCTTGATTTTGTGTCACATTTGCTAATGTCTAACAATCTCCTCAATATCCTTGCCAACGTGGTTTATTCATCTGTTTGTTTTTTCTTTCCTCTTTTGTGTGTGTGTGTGGGGCACTTCTTTAGTGGTAAGTTCTAGATGAATGCACTTTCTAAAGCTCTGTGCCTTTCTAAAGCTTTTGTCTGCCTTCCCCTTCTCCTACTTCACCCTCTGCTGGTGTATAAGTGAGTCCCTTTGTGAAGCAAAAGTAACTTGAACATGATGTTTTCTGTGTCTCCAGTTCATGTTTTTCTTGCCCTCATGCCTTTTGTTGTACTGACCTATTGCCATAAGAGACTTTTTGTGGACTGTGTGTGTGTGTGTGTGTGTGTGTGTGTGTGTGTGTGTGTGTGTGTGTGTGTGTGTGTGTGTGTGTGTGTGTGTGTGTGTGTGTGTGTGTGTGTGTGTGTGTGTGTGTGTGTGTGTGTGTGCGCCTCTGCTGACAAACCTGTTTGACTAAAGCCTTCCCCTCTGCCCCACCAAATTTTAACCCCTTCCCCCCCTCCTAGAAGTACAGTATGGTTACAAAGAGAGATATTCCTTGTGTGTTTTAGTTTTTTTGTACTGAAAGCGTTTACCTTGCATGGTTTGTTAACTGAGAAAGTGAAGTGGAAAAAAGCCATCGTGTTTTTTCAATCACGCCAGCTTCAATGTGACCGCGTTTGCAATTTAAGGCCTCTGGATCCCGGTGCTCACGTTGTACCAAAGACTCAACACATCAGATCATGCAAACATACTGTAAACACGTGTTTAACCGTGTAACCACCACCCTCGCGCACATTTAGTGACTTCATGCACAGCTAAACTGTATTTTTTTTTAATCAGCATATGCAAAGAATAACCCTTCTGAGAGTGTAAAATGTAGATATTTGTGACTGTTACATGTGCTAAACTTTGTTAAATGTACATGTGTCTCATGCTTACTGTTTTGAATTATTTCTGATCCATATAATTGGTGTTGCCCAGATGATCTCCTGAAATAGTTTGCCTTGTTGGTGTATCTGTGTGAAGGTTTTTGGAGTGGGTACTGTAACGTACCTTTTGATACCAGACTTGTACCATTTGTCACTGTTAACCATTGATTTTTGAAGCAAAGTAAAGCTTTCATTGAGCTCCGTTTGCTGAAGAATCCTGCCTTCCTTCTGGTCTGTGCTTCATGTTTTCCTGGACCACCATCTCCTTCTAATCCATATTTCCCCCCCGAATAAAAGGACTCATTAGGGACTCGTCATCTGACATTTTACCCCCCTTGTGTCAAAACCGTGCGAGAGCTTTTTGAATGTTATGGATGTACCTTTTTTTTTTTGTTATTTTCCACTTCTCTTAACAACGTAGTAACATCCAAGTACATTTTGTCACTGCTGTTTGTGCAATAAATTGAACTAAAACATCCCAGTCGTTGGTTTCTCTTTCAGCTAAAAACCACAACACCATTCAGAGAGCCGACATTTCCCACTCTCTCTCTCTCACACATCGTTTCCAGTTCAGCTCTTCAACAGTAGCCTTTATTTATGTTGTCAGACAGTGCTGGGAGGGTCAACAGGAGCCTGAGAGCAGGGTTCTTTTTGTTTGCTCTTCCTCTACCTGCGTCACACTGAGCTCAAGGTAATCCAGCACAGAGGAGTTTAACTGAGCCTGTCTTTTGCTTCCTGACAGGAAGGATTTTTTATTTATTTTTTCTCTACACACAGGCTCATTTGGGAGTCATCTTCACCCACACAGCCGCCCACACACTGCTTGCCGACATCACTGCCACCCATCAACAGCAATAGAGCTCAGCCTTGGTCGATGAAATACACTGCAGCTATCAAGCTCCTCGCACTGTTTAATACCAAGGACTGCATGAATGAATGCGTCCGATATATTAAGACACAAAAATTGAAAGGATTTAACATTATCTGATCAATCACTGTAATTGTTAGTTATGTATTATTGATTACAGATTCACGTAGGCCTAGTTGAAGCTAATTCCTGTTTTCTTGTTAATGTGTTTTCTTTCTAATCTGACTGCATCCTGCAATTTCTTTCCACGTACTTCAGATAATGTCTCAATGAAATGTGTGTGTGTCTGCAGTATTTCATTGAGATATATTTAACGTGTAAAGACACATTTGTCCACATGAGGTCAGCACTGCACTGGGAGAAATACTGTATAACTTGCACTGTGGAGTAAATGGAGGAAGTATCCAGGTCCTTTACTTGTGTAAAAGTAGCAATACTGGAATATTAAAATACTCCATTACAAGTTAGTGTATATAAAAGTATGTATTATTAGCTAAATGTACTTGTAATGCAGGAGAATGGCCCCTGAGTGTTTTACTATTAAATTATGAATGGGAATACTCAAGTAAAAATATCTTGTATCTTGTGTAGAATACAGTGTTTGAGTATAAATGTACTTTGTGTCAGAACAAAGCAGTAGACGTATAGCAGCATATTTTATTTAAACTCTGAACAGAAACATTGCACATTTGCCTTTTCATGCCTTAGGTTTCTTTCAGTTTAGCCCGCCGAAAATAAATCCAAACAGTCCAAACTGGGAGAGTAAAGAAGAAATACAAGAAGCACGTTACATTGCAAAAAAGACAGGTAGAAGTTGGCCACATTTGGAGACCTAATAGAAAAATAGAACAGCAATATTCATAATTCACGTAACATGATGCAATAGAATTTAAATCATGCATTTCAGATGAGATAATGTGTTTACTGATGAAGTTCAAAATACGAGGTATTTGTTGGCTCACGTTTGCTACATCCTTAGCAAGTGGTTCAATTTAATACTGCATAAAACATGCACTTCAAAATGTTTCTGGTCGACTTCAATTCAGCTCTTCAACTAAAATACAGTAGAGCACACAGATCCATGCCACACAATGTGCACAGTCACGTTTTAAACTCCAATTAACGAAGCTACAACACAATTCATAAGGTATACCCCCACCCCAAAAATAAATAATACTTAATATAATAATAATAATAATAATAATAATATCTAAATAATAGCTTGTGACTACATGGACACTTCAGTACTACAAGTTCCAGTGTCTCAGTCTTCATTTGGAGATTATAACTGTTTAAGTAGCATTTGTGAGCCTCGAGAAAAGGCCAGAAAGTAGATTAAAGCAAAAGTCTGACATTTTAGGAAAAGCAATTCCTGGTTGAAAGTTAGATGGGAGGAAACCATTCTCAGACTTCTCCTTTAAAGCTCGAGTGCAGGAACCAAACAAGTTCCAGTGTCAGGAAGTAACTCATTACTAGGGATAATATTACAGTTACTAAGCTAAACTAACCGTTAGCTGGCTGTAGCTTTATTTAACAAAACAGCTTTGTGGTATTCTCTCATCTAAGTGTGTTTCATAAAATGTCAACTAATCTTTTAAATGTAGCTTAGTGGGGAGCTTATGGTAAACGTAGCTTTGCTTTATGTTTCAGTTGTCGGTGTTTAATCAGTAGATGAGAGGCCTTTTTCTGCGGAAATTAATGTGATATTAGAACAACTTCATCAAGGCACATTGTGTGTGTTTGTGTGTGTGACGAGTGAGACCCTGCATTTTATAAAACTGGGCAAAATAGATATCTGTATGTTTATAATGTTAATGCTTTGTGGCTAACATGGGGTCAAGACATAACTGCAGTCATTGGTTTTTACAAATTATGGCAAAAATATGGAAACGTGGATTTCCGTACTATCTGAGAATCTTGGTGAGGAGGCCATGCATTTTTCATTAGGATCTTAAAACAAGGCACAGGAAGGGAGGGAGCGGAGCACTCAATTTGCATTGCAAGCGCTGTCACAGGTCCTGCTGTTCCTGAACCCCTTTTTTTTTACCTTCAGAAACTCGACAGCCACATTACAATCCAGAGCTTACAGGTTCTTAAACAGCACTTGTAAATAACCCAATAGCGTATGTACAGATTTACAAAAATATCTCTGTTGCCCCGGACAAAATGCGAGCAACGAGGAGGTACCGAGAGCAAACCGAACCACAGCAGAGACTAACATTCCTCTCCACTACTCTTCATGCCGTGTTGTGCCAAAAAAATCTGTGCAATGCCCAGAATAGTTAGTGTTAGCTCACTGGTTGACATGTTGACACAGTGGTTTGAGTTTCCCTTCTGACATGGTGTCATCAGCTGATTTGTAGCTGCTCCGACAAGCTTGCCAAACACAGCTCTGTCAGCCTTCAGCACGGGAAGACTGAAGGGAGCAGAAAAACCTCTATGATAGCGCCGCACTCAAGTCTAAAGCTCATCTCTAGTAGCAAAAGCGAAGAGGAGCAGAGCCCAAGAACCTCTGCATGCACTGCACTGCCTCTGTTGCAGGCTGCATTTAAGAGGAAATAAGCCAATCAGCTCGGATGTGGCTTCTGAAGCTAACTAACAGGTTTGGATGTTGTGCCATCAGCGTCGCCACTGCAGCAGGGTGTGCTGCCGGTTTTGGCCACAGTGCAGCCACTTGTTTCTGTGCTGTCGCCACTGCAGGGGCTCGCCGGCGCAGAGACGCTCTGGCCACGTTGTCTCTTCTTGTTCAGTTCCTCCCATTTGGCCCTGTTAGCTTTGATCATGTCAAGCATCGGCTGCAGTTTGGGATTCAACTTGACCAGAGTCTAGAGAGAGAGAGAGAGAGAGGGTGGGGGAGGGGGAGAGGGGTGAGGAGGGAATAAATGTGTGTTAATATAAAAACCAAGAAAAATACATCATTAGCATGAAAGAGCCCCAGTTTGTGCCGCTCATGTATTAAAATTACAATCAGTTACAGTTATAAACAGCGTTACAGGACTTCACCCCAATCCTGACCTCTCTCTGTTGGCTCCCTGTTTGTTGTAGAATAGATTTTAAGAATTTACTGATCACTTTTAAGCACATCTGGGTCTCTCCCCAAGCTACATAGCAGAAATGTGTGAGCCAGTTCGCTGCCTTAGGGCCACAGGTGGGGCAGGTAGGGCCCTTCTGTCTGTTTCAATCTAAAGGTGACCGTACTTTCAGGGCCCCTCGGCTTCGAAACTACCTGCCTGAGGAAATAATGTTTGTAGAGTCAGTGACTTCTTTCAAATCACTTCTTTAAACACATTTTTATAGAACTGCATTTATGTGATAATCATCTCTTTATTTACTTTATTCTACTTATTTTATTTCATTATTTTGTTCTATTCTGCTATTATTTTTGTATTTATATAACTAGTTTATTTTTATGTCTTTTTTAAATGGCTATCGCTTTCACTGTCCTTATCTGTCGTCATCGTCTTCCCTCTACCATATTTTTTCATCTTTCATCTATTTCTGTCTTGCCTTTGTTTGGCCTTAGTGCCTGGCTTCTTAGCATCCTGTTCTTTCTTTGTCTGTCAAAGCACTTTGTAAACTTTATTTTTTAAAGTATAAAGGTCCTATATAAAATATGAAGTCATTATTATCATTATGTGTTCACCATCTTAGTTTTATGCTAATTAGCACTAGAAAAACAACGTACAGCTGAGGCCGATGGGAATGTCATTATTTTTGTAGGCCGGTCATGAACCAAAGCATTTGGCAAATTAAAATTTGGGCCTAGATGAAAAGTCAGAGGATCACTAAAGCCAGTTTGATTAATCTTCTGAGCAGCACAAATTTCATGGCATTCCATCTAATAGTTGAGATATTTTGGTCTGGATTAAAGTGGCAGATTTACTGACTGTCAGACCATCCATCCAAACAGCCGGGCTCACATTGCCAACACGCCGCTCTGAAGGTATGAAAATAAGTTTCTCAAGTTTCACTTCTTTTTCCTTTTCTAAGCAAATACGGTAATCATAAAGGACATTGCTCCGTACAACGCCAACCAAAATGAAACATTTTATGATCAGTTATTTTGGTATGTTGATGTTTCTTTCCAATGTTTTATATCTGAATACCATATTAATATATTGCCTGTCATGTCTAGCTACCTGGATATGGGAATATAGTCACAACTTGATAAATGGGTTAAAGTCACCGTTATTGTGCAGTAAAGAGAATATTTTTTCATCCAGAAGGTTAAAAGAGCCTTTGAGGAGTCTGGAAACACCTTCAGAACAATGAACTTTTGTTAAACGACCTTCTGCTTTTCTCAAAGACTGACGGGTTTTTATTTCTGTGAAAAGCAGATGCTTTGCACTCTCTGATTAGCATGTACTGATAATACATGAGAGGCACAGGCTGGGTCTCGAAATGCAGCACATTATTCATCAAATGCGCTATAAGTGCAAAACAAATGAAACAATACAGCGAACACACTGCTACATACAGTCGCCTGATAGTTTGAGGCAATGAAATGGCTGTTCTTTACAGATTAGAAGCACATGTATGACTGAGATAAGTTGCCTTTGTCATTTTTCCACACTGTACTGTAAGTGGCAGCGTAGTCTCAGCTGTTATCCACCATTTTAATAAATTACCTGAGAGACGGGGGGATTTTGTTCCCTCTGTTCTCCTAACATTGTCTACTGCGTCTACTTGGACTTCCAGGGAAGTCTGTAATTAGTTATTGTTTCATTAACCCCGTTTCATATGGAAATATAACATGTGGGCATGGGTCCCACATACGGAACAATGAAAACGCTCATTTATTCACACATATATAGGAGTCGAATGGGTAGCCATTGTAAAAATGAATGAAATAAAGAGGTAAGTACACCTACACTGGGGAGTGTGTATTGTATGTATGAAAGGGAAATCAAATCTGTTGTTACACTTGGGGAAAACACAACTAATCACAGCTGCCAATTAACTAAACTTTAAATGCAGACGGCCGATTTGAGACGCTTTTATATTCAGAGGGTGCGTTCACTTATTCATGTGAACAGTTACAACAGTTGTGTGGGTGGTCGACTAGAACAAAGCTCTATAATGTGGCCAAGTTCAGACATCCAGATTATTTTATCTTTTTTATTTTATGAAGCTATTCACCTGTGAGGCCGAATAAAACATTAAAGCACAATATGGATTCATATTTCTGTGATTTGAGACAAAGTTGATGTCTGTTTGTGGAGTCAGACTGCTTCACGCTCGTATGTTTATGTTTTTATATACCTGTGTACTGTAAGGAAATGAAGAACTGAAATTATTAGTTGATTAACTGAACAGAAAATAAAATAAACTATTTTAATGATCAAATAATCATTTAAGTAATTCTTGAAGCAAAAAGGTCAAACATTCACTGGTTCCAGCTTCTCCAGAGGAAGATCGGGCACTTTTTTGTCCTTTGCAAATATAAATAGATAATTTGGAAGTTTTAAATTAGCAAATTAGCAATTTGGAAATTATTCTCTGACATTTGTATATTGAGGTTATTATTTGTTTGGACACTTTTTCTATTTATTTTAATCTTAGAGAATACAATCACACAAAAATTATGGTATTTATTTATATCAAGAGTGATATTTTATTTAATTCATTGTAAGTCTGTATTTGTTAACCTCTATATTTTATGTTTTATGTGGCCAGAACGTTCCTGTAAAACACATTTTTAATTTCAGTAAGGCCATTTTCTGGTTAAATAAAGTTCTCTGTATATTATACAACAATTAATGTGGAAAATGATCTGCAGATTAAATTATAATGAAAATAATGGTTTGTTGCAGAGTGTGATCATTATGTCGAATCTTTGAAACCATCATCACATTGTGAGGGCATGTGGCCCACATACAGCTCTAACTTTCAAAAACTCCAACTGAAAAGACCAATTGCATTGATCGTCTAAATCTTTGTGGATTTGTCTCATCTGTGGGTTAAAAGAACAATTTCCCTCCGTCTCTGCTGCATATCAACAGTGGGACATTGTCATTGGTTTGTGCAGCATCATTATTCCACTGAGTTAGACTCAGAAGAAGAAGAAGAAGAAGAAGCGAGTCTGTCATATGGTGGGGTATAAAGATGGAAGGTTATATAATGGGGGATTAATATTCCACAAAGTAGCGAGCCACCACCAGGAGAAGGAGATCAGCGAGATCAAGAACGAGATCTCTTCCGCCCACGGACAAAAACCCTGCCGCCTCTGAACTTTCTCTGTTCTCCCCCTTGCAAATTTAATTGGCAGCAGCATGATCGTGAGCTCCATATCTGCATTCTCCAAACATCAGCTTTTACATGAGGCAGTGTGTGTGGAGACAAACCCCCCACGCAGACAACACACACACACACACACACACACACACACACACACACACACACACACACACACCTCACTGGCTTTGATGCTTTTTATCTACACTACACAGACAGTAACAATGGTGAAACCAGAGCCAGGCAAAGATTAGTCTGCTCTAACTTTTGACACTGATCCTGGGATAATTCAATAGATGTGAAGATGATCTATTGTTTGTTTTCTCCTCATGATGACTAAGAGTAATGTGTTTAATATGACAGTAAAAGAGGAAGGGGGTCTTGCTTCGTGGTTTAACAGTACAAAAGCAGAGAAAATCACCCAGTGCTGTATGAAGGAATTAACTATTTCATCCTTGACTCCTTTCACAGCTCTCATCTGATTTGTTCGCTTTCATGAAGTTACCTTCAACACGCCTCATCTCTTAACAGACCTGATCTCCTCACTAAGTCAGCCTGCGTCTTTCTCCCACACAGCCTCTGCTGCCGGCAGTGGGAGGGGCTGGTGAGCCTCTCTTGACGTCATTCAGAAACACACGCACACACGCACGCACGCACGCACACACGCACACACACACACACACACACACACACACACACACACACACACACATACTATACTGGAGAGGACACAGTATAGATTTCCATTAATTCCCTGAAAGATAACCACTCTCTCTAACCCCAACATTTGCTCAGCCGGGATTCCTACAACAAAATCAGCCTCTCCATCTGTGTTTCAGCCAAAATGTGAAGTCAAAGAGTCAGTCCTCGCTTATTTCATTACTGTGCAGCAAAGCTCAAAGTACACTGTCTTAGTGATGGGATTTAACCCGACTAACATCACAGCTCTTTACTCACACACTCCACTACCTCTGAGCCTCCTCGCAGTCAGAAAGTGCACACTCATTCTCAAAAGAACAGGATGCAACCTTGAAGTTGTTTCAGAGCTTTCAATAATAAAAAAGGCATTTCTTTTTCAGTGAGAAATCTGTGGCTGCCAAGAAAGTTGAATAGTTGTCGGTGACAGTTTCATTGCTGGCGTCAGTGAGGGACAAAAGCAGAGGAAGGACAGTGACTACTGATGGAAAAAGGCGGATGTGTGACAATGAAGGCCGGAGAGCGGTGAAGCTTCAAGCGTTACCTCATACAGCGGCGCACAAATTCCATCAATCCACTCCAGCTGAAGCCCTGGCAACTCATCCTTCCTGTTTCGATCAAAGATGGCCTGAAAACACAAAAGTT
Source organism: Dicentrarchus labrax (assembly GCF_905237075.1). Taxonomy (NCBI): domain Eukaryota; kingdom Metazoa; phylum Chordata; class Actinopteri; family Moronidae; genus Dicentrarchus; species Dicentrarchus labrax. The sequence goes on from NW_026136706.1 coordinate 16,217,940, forward strand.
AGAATTAATTTACACCTACATTTGTGCTCACGCCACAGAAACAAATTGTGATTCTGCTTACCATAAGGCTACAAGTCAGGCTTACAGTCCCTAAAGTGCTGCTTTGGTTAAAAGAAATTTCTCCCTCAGCTCTCAAGACAACTGAGTTCATTTCACGTACATTTTCTTTTCCACCTCATTCTTCTGCAGCCTGAACTTAAGAGGCTCCACTGAGGCTGTGCTTCAGAGATAGTTACTGGGCTACGACTTAGAAGTTAATATTTAATTTCCAACACCCACACACAGAGCGGTAAAGGTTTGACACAAGCGGCAGACCTGAGGCTACTGCATTAGTTATTTCAGAGGGGAGGCAATGTGGCCAGGCTCGATTAGTCAACAGCCATTAATTGCACACAGAAAGCTGCTGTTTTTTCCCCTTTAAGAACTTGCAACACAGTTCAGCCTTCAAAGCTCTTCAATCAGACACACGGTACTCCTCGGTTGCGGTGCTGTGGCTTTGAGGACGGTCTGAACACGTTGTGAATTAAGACAACATCTTTATTAAGACAAAGGTCTTTCCCTGTTATGATTATTATGCTATTTTTACATCTTTTATCTATATGAGGTAAAATAAAGATATTCCAATACACCCAAATGCCTCTTGTGCGTTTACAGCTGAATGAATAGAAAGGTCAGTGTTTGCTTTGAATCCTGTGAAGGAGGAGGTTTTTTTTTTAGAATGATTGTTACGCGGTCCACAGTTTGCTCTGGGCACAGCAGCGAGGCAGTGGAGCGGTCAAGCTGACGATTCACTTTTCTCACACTACGAGACACGAGCTCTCATGTTTCCTACACAGTCAGTGTGTTTTGGAACTGCAGAGAAAATATATCTTCAGCATCACCCGCTCACGGAGGTCACAGAGGTGAAACAAACTGCAAAAAAAGCACAAAACCAGAGATGGGAGGATGTACTCACGGAGGGTGTGAGCTTCAGCTCCGATCTCTCTCTGTCGCCCTGCTCGAAGAACTCGCTGGTCACCAATTCTGCCACCTGGAATGAGAGAAAAGATGAATGTGGGGCTGCAGCTCGTGAGCACTTTTATTATCAATCAATTAATTAATCGTTTGGTCTATTAAATGTAAGAAAAGTTTGGAAAATACTCAGCAGGAACCTTCGCATTTTTTGCTTTTAAAAGGACTTAAAATTAATAGCTTATCAAAATAGAGGCTTATTATCTTTCTGTTGACCAGCTATTGATTAATCAACCAGCTGTTAGAGCTCCATATGAAACTAGGAAACTAGAAATAGATTATTTCATATATAAAGAGAATGTTTCTCACCTTGCGTGATATTTCCCACGGTTTAGTAACAGCACCAAGATCACACGCTGTCATCATCATGGATCTGAGGGGAATCAGATCATTTATTGCATGTAGCATTTATGACATTTGTGCACTTTGACTTTAAAAAAAATCTGTCATCGATCCAGTTTGAAGGAGACAAAGACACCATGTTTCCGTGTGAAGGGGATTACCTGCACATGTCTCTATGAGCCTTCACATTCCAGTTGTACTCTCCGTTGCTGACCAGCTCAAAGAACATGTTTCTGTTCCTAAAGGGAAACAAGACATCTGTATATGCAACTGTAACTGATACACAATCCACAAGGGGGCGGTATTACCTAAAAGAAACCCACACATCTACAGTTAACAGTGTGTGCTTCATGGTAAATTAGTCAGTACAACGGAGTCAGCAAAGCCCTGTGGACATCTCACTATCAGGAGAATTAACAGTTTAATAAGCAGTGTGGTGTTTAGCAGAACATACTCAAAGTAAAGTGTGAGGTCTGTGGCCAGAATCGACTGTTTCAGCAGCTGCATGAGGTCACTGTACTCTGTGGACGAGAGGTTGGAGAAGATATTGTGACCCTGTGGAGACACACACAGAGATAACATGATAAAGAATCATTAAACATACAGTTTGTCACACAAAGAGTCTAAAATAAAGGACTATAGTCCCCATGTTTAGCATTTACTTAACAGAAGGCCCAGATTACTTGTTGCGTAGGTTTATTTTACATTCATTCAAGTGTTTGACCATTATATTAGTCTGCAGACAATATCCTAGCTGATATTGGTTAATCACAGATAATTAGATTTGATAAATATGTTTACAAACACATAAAATAGAGCTGACCAATGTTGGAATCTCTTAAGAATTTTACTATTTCACTTTAAGTATTTTGGCTCTGTTACATATTACATATGCCTCCTCATAGATTTCAGGGATCTTTGCTAAAAGTATGCACATTTCCATTTTATGATTAATTGGTGATTTTGGTTATTATTTGATTTGGTCTTTACTCCAAAATATCAGTTTGAGCCTCAAATAATGCAGTTGCACTCTGACTCCGCTCATTATTAGCTTCCCACAGAAATTTGGGACTGACAGATAATTATTCCGAAAGTTTAGATATTTCTTGGGCTTTTTATACCTTTATTTGACAGGATAGATGAAGACAGGGAGGCGACATGCAGCAAAGGGCCAAAGGTTGGAATGAAACCCAGGCCGCTGCGGTGAGGACTCAGCCTACATGGGGCTCGTGCTCTAGCAGGTGATCTACAGTGCGCCCCAGAAAGTGCTCCACTATCACTTGGGAGAAGTCACAAGCACAACCAATCAGGGCTGTGTCTGAATTCACTTGCAATGAATTATACATGACATGGTGCACGATATTTACAGTCTGCCATTTTATCTGAATGTCCAAATTCTATGTATGTGCACCCCTGAAGATCTCCACAATGGAAAAAGTTTGTGGCAGGTACGCTGCTTTCTGTTACCAATCCCACAACTAAACATAACGGTACAAAAACATGCAATAATAAAACTGAAGGGATCTGTGCAGGGGCTCACTTGAGGCTCCATCATTAAAACAAGCCTCTCCCCATCATGTATTATACATTCATTCACCACTTAGGCACCCTCCTCTAGAGGATGGTTTGAACGGATGCAGAGGTCTGTCTGAGGAGAAAATAGAAGATGTAGAGGTGATAACAGAAAAGCACCAGAATGGGAGGATTATAAGGACATGCAGAAATTAGCCGAGATCTTTAAAACTGGATGACCTCCTTTTTAAAGACTTTAAAGTCTAAAGATCGTCACAGTGCGCTTTTGGTCCCCTTCATGAGCTCATGTGTTCCCATGAAATATTGAACTACGTGCGAGAAGGAACACAAAGGTCTTCTCTCATTCTGTCACAACTGGAGCGGATGAAGGAGGGAGGCGAGTAAAATAGGAAGTGAGAATGACAAGGGGAAATTAAGAGACACAAAGGGAGTGGGTGACGTTTAAAAGTTTACATTTTAAATGAATGGTTCGTGCACGCTGGCGGACTGAATCGTGAGCTTTCTCTTCTACTTGAATTAACCACACTATTCATTTATATGCTAATAGGACAGCGGTAGTTCAGACCCAGTATCAACAGAAACCATTATGATATTCCGAGCAAACATTTGTCACCTTACTGTGTTGTCAGCACCATGATAATGAAGCCACTGGAACATACCCTACTAAGCCTCGTCACAGCTGCTCCCTCAAAACGTCTTTAATTACAACTTCATGCAAACCCAGTCACCTGGTAAAACGTCTCTCTCAACCAATTACCACCAAATCTATCGCCTCTGTAATTACATCGATCTGAGGGCAGCGTGATTTGTTTACTTGCTCACATACAGCCGACACTGAGGCACCACATGTTTGCGTTCAGGCGCAGTGGCCACAAACGACCTTAATTTAAAGGTGAAGTGGGTTTTGGCATTTTTTATTCATTTAGATGGCTAGAAATTAAAGCGAGAGGTATGTAGTAGGTTGTGTAACTTTACCAGTCGCCCGCATGACTTCACAGGCGACTAACTATACCGATGTTACCCAGTCAAGTGTATGTTAGATACACAGTGCAGGTTAGATATACTTTAAAGTGCTGCAGTCAAGACCACCTTTGTTGAGGGTTTAGAATTTAAATCGTTTTCTGAACACGCCTTTTCATCAGTGGTTTTGAAAGATGAATTTACTTCAGAAAATATTGCTGGAGACCAACTAGAATAGGACAAGCACAGGTGTTACTAATGACATTAAAATGACTACATTCCCTTTAGGTGAGTTGGCTCCAAGGTCCCGGTATTGTGCATGCTGGCTCTCTGGCTTACTGGGACACTTGATGGAACAAAGCCATCGTCTCACCTGTAGCTCGTTCACAGATTGCTGGTGCTATGAAAAGTTACGCAAATAGGAGCATATAATTAACTATATCATTAGGTACACGTAGCTTTAAGCTCACAGTCTAGTACAACAGTCCTGCAATAAATCCTACCTTCGTGAAAGTTATAATGTTTAGTTTTTGTTGACTGAGAGGTGTTGCTTCACTTTGGAGGCTACAGTTTGTTGTTGCTACTATCAGGCCTCATTTTGTCAACCCCATTTTTATCAATGATGGTAATCTAAATAACAAAAACACCTCTCTGTATAGTGTCGTTGAGGTATTACACTACATTGGTTTTAGCTAGGCTAAGAAGCCTGTCTATTCTAAGTATCAGACCCGGCAGATTTAACAACTTAAACTTTTAGAATATGATGTCTCAAAGGGAGGAAACATGTTAAAGAGTTAAGAACTTAGTTGTAGATGGTGTTTGATATGGCCTGATATGCATTTGAATGTGTTGCACAAACAAAACATGCAGTGGTAGGCATTAGCAGAACCTTCATGGTAACTGCATTGCAGTAGATATTGGAAGATAGTGCACCTCGCTCTGCAGGATCATAACAGCATGGTTGAAGTGGTGGTGCTCCAGTGTAGCAGAGGTCCCATAAAGCAGAGCGAGGGCTGAGCCCGTCCTGACACACACACACACACACACACACACACACACACACACACACACACACACACACACACACACACACACACACACACAGGGATCAAGAAGAAGGATAACATAATCAGCTCACATAGTGAGACAAAGTCTGCTGTTATAATTCCATCATTTTTATTTTTATGTTTTTAACTTGAGTTTTGGGGGTTTTAGGTCGTAAAAGTTCAAATGAAGGTAAGTGCTAATTTCAGTGTGCTCATTTGTCTGTGCTAGTATTAGGACAGTAATGTGTTGTGTTTAAAATCCAATGTACAGAGTGTACATTGGATTTTAAATGAAACAATGACTATGAGGTGACTTTTAGCTGTAGAGACTGCTCTGAGGTTGTGCTGTAGGACTTGTTGCCCTCTTCATAGGCAAACACACTGAAACACACCAAGACTGCCTGCTCATGTCTGTGGGTTCACTGATTACAAAGGATTTGACCCTGGTTAATACATATGATGACTCGATTTAAGCTCATGTTAACTTGTTAAATTCTTTTTTTTTCTGCCTTAAATTGAAGTACAAAAATCTTTTTGTATTTGACGATCTGGGTATGATACTCAAAAATCAATGAGCTTTCTTGGCTCTGATTCTTGCAAATACTATTAGGAGCACTAGGACGAGCCAGATGTTTCTCACACATTATCTGTATCATGTACTACTGTCAGGATACAGGGACAGTTTCAACAAATATGACAGAATTATATTCTGTAGCTTTAACCTCATAGTCATTGAAATTCTTATTTAAAATCAAATGAGCTAGACCCTGTTTGTGGTAAAGGTGGTGATTTTAACATCCTACGGCTATAGTGCACCCTCTGACAAAGGACAAAACACATATAATAATTAACTAAAAGCTCTCTAAATTGGATGTGTTCAGGTGTCTTTGGAAAATCTGCTTCAAGAACTTCATCACCTCTTTTGACGTTTGTTACCCCAAACTTATTTAGCAAGTAATTCATACAATTTAGCTGAAAATAATGATTCGCTTAATTTTTTGTACCTTTTTTTTTGTAGTTAAGATGTTTAACTCAGCTCAAATTGTAAGTCTTTCTTTCACCTGGTTTCCATCTTGGTTTCAGATTTCATTTACTAGAATAGCCTTTGTGACGGCACAGAACAACAAGTTTAAGCAATTTAATGTAGCCACTGATATAAATGTTCTCAGAGTCAGCAGTGTTTACAGTCTCTTCGTTAAGCAGACCCTTATATAAGCCTTATACAACTTGCCACTTGACTCTTGCTGATCTGGGCTGGACTACTGCAGACTGCTGCAGGTGGGAAAACACACTATAAACAGTGTGTAGGAGGGAGCGTGTTTATGTGTGTGTATGGCAGAGACAGAGAGATAAACACTTACTTTGCTTGGAAAGCGTTGTTGGTGCCCCTGTGGTCCAAGTCATGGCACACACAACCTACAATAAGCGCTAAGATCTCCACCTCTGTCAGAGTCTCCTGGAAGCCTGCCGTCTGATTGGCACAGAAGAGAGGAGGTCAATAAGAAAACAAACACAAACACAGTCGATTAGATGAAAATAAAAAACACTTGAACAGCAGCAGCATCCTAAAAAACAGTGTGTCCCCAGATAGCCAGTGGGACTGCAGTAACGGAGTCACACAGGGAGCTTTATGGCTTGGATGAATGGGTTCTGGAGGCCATGTGCTGAGTGAGTCACTATAGGTCATTGTGGGGATAGCTGCAAAGATAGCACGGCCCTCAGCCCACTCATTAAAACGCATGGCAGCAGGGTGGAGGTGCCCAGAACAGCTTACACACTACTATTTCATTTCCCTCTGCCAATGATCAATTCAGATGGGACACCACGCATTAATGCTGTGTTTGATTAAATGAACTACACTGTGGTGTTTGTATAAGAGTGTGTGTGTGTGTGTGTGTGTGTGTGTGTGTGTGTGTGTGTGTGTGTGTGTGTGTGTGTGTGTGTGTGTTGCCCCTAGGACCCGATAAAGTAAAGGCCTGCTGGAACCGCATCAAGTAATTCTCTCGGGGTCTCTGTTCAAACAAACATCCCTGGTTTGGCTGTTTGTATAGTGAATAAAACAACATGTTGTAATTTGAATCTCAACACAGGTCAAACAGAATGCATCGTGTGTACTATCTACCTTTAGTAATAGCAAGATTGCACTCAGGATATCAGCTGCTTCATTCATGCTTCACAATCAATAGTTCATTCATCAGGTACTTGGCAACCAGCTGACTAGTAATATCCAATAATATTCGTACAGGTGTACAATGCTGTCATTATTACCTGACACTTCTTACTTTTACTTTAATGGCAAGGCTGCAACGCTGCTGCAGTTCCCTCCACCACCCCGACTTCCAGGGGTAGAAGAAGTATTAAGATCCTTTAGATAAAGTGCCAGTACAATAACATCAAAGTGCTCTATTATTAGTAAAAGTCCTTAAATCGAAATCCTACTTATTGTCAGCAAAATGTATTAAATGTATTATAATAATAATATAATGTAAAGTTCCTGTTCTGCAAAAAAGTTTTGCCACACAAATTTGTATTTGATATTTTTGAATTGTCTTAAATCTTTCCATCTATAGCTACATTTCCACCACAGGAACTTTCTAGGAACTTTTGGGGGACATCAGTACATATCCACAGCAGGGACGAGGGTCTAAAGTTTGAGGGACATTTTTTTACCACCCAAATAGTCCCTGCTCAGGTGGTAATACTTTTCAAAATTACAAGAACTTTGAAGATGGAGCTTGCAGTGCTGATCGCTTGAGTACTTGCAGCATTTTATTTCAGCCAACAATTTGAAAAAATCAGCTGCCATAAACCAGTTTTTTCAATATAAATTTACAAAAGATAGGACACAATAAGTATACAAAATATCACTGTTGTACAGTCGCACACAAACATTATGTGCAAACCTTTTCATACATCAGCAGTCTAATCTCTGGCAACAAAAACCACAACTGTTTTACATGTTGGTTTTTGTACAGATTAAACACACAAGATATAACTAATATACTAACTCTAATACTCTACAAATAATTAAATTGATCTCATGATCTACAGTTATAAGAGCAGGATTTTTACCGTTAGCATGGCAAACATGCACTGGCAGACATTGAAGGCATGTCTCCAGTTGTGATAGAGAACCATTCTGTAGTTTTTTCTGACTGTCAGCAGCCATCTGCACAGTGTCTGGAGGGGAAGACAGAGATAGATGAGCATATGGGTCATCAGTTGTCATGAGGACACATTCAGTAAAGAAATACATAAAGAAAGTCTCACCTCATAGTCAATCTTAAATTTCTGCACCATTCCCAACTCCATAAACATCCTCAGAGCGGCCGTTATCATGGCGTCCACATCCAGAGAGAAATCGTCAAAGGAGAGCTTATCGATGCCCAGCTCGCAGACCAGGGGAATGTTAGCAGCCTGTTTCATCGAGGTGGAAAAAAAAAAACATGAAGGAGGAAAGAGAATATGAGTTCAGAGAACAGAAGAGGATGGAGAGGTCAGAGGATGCTGTGCCATTTTTAGATGATACATGGAAATATGGAGACATGCTAATTAAGACTCTGAGGACACATTCAGAGAGGGTTAAGATTAATGAGGGAGCTTTACCGAAGGATTTCACTGTTGTTTACCTTCAGAGCTCATTGACAAACGTTGCTGTGCAGTAGCAATCATCAACATCTTTTTTTCATTATTATTCAAACAAAAACAAAAACGTACGTGATTCCAATTAACCATATTTATACCGGAGCAGCCATGTCTCCTATCTTCAATGTGTGCTAATGAGCACAAGGAGCAGATATGTCTCATCTGCCTCTAGTCAGCATTTATAATACGACCATTTCATGGTTTCTAACTTGCATCTCATTCCAGTAAGTCAAAGTTCTCTTAGAAATCCGTGTTATAGTGACAGCACAGCCATGTTTCTCTTTTTTTCCTCCTCTCTCTTCATCTCTAACAGTCAGCAGAGCAGCATGTTTGCTCACATGTTTCCCTGTCAGGTCAGCAGGTACTCTCCTCTCTCTTAATTCACAGCCCCAGCCTACACAATGTCAGCCTGGTTTGTTTGCTGCTGCCATTTACTCTCCAGTGGAATCCCAGTCAAGTGTGCTCCATAAGGCTCCTTATGTAGAGCAGTTACGAAAGAAAGTGGGGGGGGGAGGCAGGAAGCAGAGCGCGGTGCTGGATGCGGGGGTTGGAGGGCTGAAAGATCACACAAGCGCACTGGAAAACGGGGTTCCTACTTTGCGGCCACAGGGGAAAATCCTATACATGAAAGTCCCGGAAAATAGGTCATATCTATATTTCAGAAATGTCAATGCCAATTAAAAATGTAGATATTTTCATTTTTTCATCTTTATAAATAATGCATTGAAAATGATTGCCTATTGATTGAAGTAATCCATTTCAAATACCACAATTAGTTTTTTTTCATTGGGGAATTCTCGCCCTATATTTATGCTTGTGTGCTACCGCAGTTCTTTAGAGGGATTCGAATATGAAGTCTAGAAGACAGAATGGCAGTAATTCCTCTCCCTCCATAGATTTGTGTTCTTCCCTATTAAAGTTATTATAGTCATTGTTTGATTAAAAAATTATATCTTAATTAAAGCAACCCTGAGCAAAACAAATGCATTAGGAGCAAAATTCCAAAGATTTTACCTTATATTATACATATTATATATATTTTAGGAATTAGAGAGAGCTAAGTTATGCATTATACTTTTGTTGGTTTAGCAGAATCCCAATGAACATTAAGGAACACATCTACAAAAGTAGGAAAATAATGAAATTATATTATGGCAATTACCTGCACCATCAGAGCAAATCTGATAATCACAAATCGTAATCCACCACGAGAATGTGTATACACCGGAAACATATAAAGGGCAGACTGTCCAGTAAACTTCAGATGAGAAAATATATATAGGCAATGACAAATGACCTATTTAGTCATTGAGGTATAAGGGCTTGTTGGAGTATTACAGGTAACTTGGGGGCAAGATATTACTCATCCTTCAGAAATGATTCTCATTTAAAGGGAAAGGCTGCCGTTTCTTACCGTCAACAAATCCCACTACTTTCCAACTTCCCTACTTTGTCTGTGACACCAAGCCTAGAAATTTTTACTTAAAATGTACAAAAGTCTTTAAAAACTGGTCACAAATATCAGCTTAATCTTTATAAAAAGTGTAGGTATTTTTCCTAGAACAGCTGTGAAACCTAACCTTAAACAAATTTTACCCATGCAGAAGCAAACATACATTTGTTGGGGACTATTTTCAGTTTCAGATTAAAGGTGGTTAAAGTTTTCTTTTAAACCTAACAAAACAAAAAAGTGATGTTTACATTTTTTTTTTTTTACCAGAATGCGTTGTGTGTATCATTGAGGTCTAACAAATGTGTTGAATACATTTTTCTTTCCTTACAGAATCTAAAATATTTAATATTTTGTTTCTTGTCAGCTTTCTAGCAGCCTTCTTCTTCCCTGCCTTTGTTGGGGCATTGTTACATTTATTGGCACGTTACTGCTACCAACTTTCAACTAGCAAAAACTGTGAAACCAATGGTTTGATGTGCTTGTGTACAGTATACACATGCTCTATAGCACTACTAGGGGTCCAAAACCCCCAAAAGAAGGATACTGTATATACACAGGAAATAAAACCCCTATAAATAAAATAATATGCGGCTGTAGATGTGACATTTGGAGTGGTGAGTTTGCTGAGAGGTCAGGGGGTGGCGGGAAAATAGAGTTGAGCTGAGAGTAGCTAAAATTTAAGAATAATCTTATGCTATTTAACAATAAAGCAATCTGTCGGTTTAATGTTGTCTGATAGACTTATAGAAATGTATATTTTGTGTAATTGTCGGGTTTAGGATTGCTGATTGTGGAACAAAAACATCCCACACGTGTCACCGGAGCTCATTATCTTTGAGTTAGGGAGGAATTTAGGTGATTGATGATGAGTTCTGATTTGCTGCTTTGTATTTTTATTCGTCTAATGTATTTAGCCATATGGACACATTGTGTTTCCTTGAAAATGAAGTAGCTTCTAAGTTTGATCCGTTGGCACAAGTACTGTATAGTGATTTCATAGGGCAGTGTTATGAAAGTTCTTCTGTTTTCTCCTCCCTATAGAGGTGCCACAGCCGTATTTGTGCTGGGATAGTACAATACCTGTTTCTTTTTGTAAATCAAAACAATTTCCTGGAGCTTTATTTTTTATTCCATAGATAAGAAACATAAAACTGGGGGGACAACAGAGACCCTACGAACAACAGAAAAGAAAAGAAAGACCCCACAAAATAGCATTTGAAGCTGTGTGTATGATTTATGCCAACTTCATTTAGAACATCACCAGCCTTATCCTTTAATAGCAATGGTACTACTGTTAAAGGATTTAAGCTTTACAAACAAGCAATGTCTCAAGTGAGTTGTGACTTTAATATCTGCGTTGAGCTCAGAGTTTAGAAAAACTAAATTCTCCCTATGACTGTAAGCATCGTGAGAAAGAAATTAGTTTGCTGAGACAAATGTAGTAATGACGGTGAATATCTGTTACCTTGAATTTGTCAACTTCGGTCTTGGAGCAAGTGGCATGGTAAGACAGAACCTGCAAAATAATGACACAGTGTCACTCAACGTATTTTTCAAATCATTAAAATAACCAGTAGGGCTCTAAGAGAAGCACCACTGTGGCTATGTCTTGAAAAAAACAAATAGCACCCTGGTATTACAGTGGATCTTCTAGACAAGGAAGTTTACACTTGCCTCTAGAACAGTCTACAAGAGCAGCGATGTCAGCCCTGATTCCATCGCCTTCATTTCCTGAGAGAAATACCTCGCTCAGACCTGCAGTTGCTTATTTGATCATAAACGCTCATGTTTATTCAGTGCTGCCAGAAGCAATGCATCTACATATTAGTTCATTCTGTGCCTCTCCTTTAAATGCTCTATCTCTCTGTTCTCTGCTTCTCCTACCTTGAAACAGAGTGGTGCTAACTACTATAATGCACCTGAACGCTCCCCATTGTAATCTAAGGACATACTGTAAAGGCTGAGTAATGCTGAATGGCTACATACTGCAGGGCAGATGAGGGATTGCTTTTCACTGCCTCTCATTAATTTTCAATAAAACCTTTGTGAGAATGTTATCTACAAAGAGAGATCAGCACTTTTTCCATGCGTACATTCCCGTGGAAATATGAGACTGAAAACGGAGCCAAGCACAAAGACCCCTGAGAGAGAATAAGTAAGGGTTTACAGTATATTAGCCATGCAGCAGCCATTGTTTCCACTGACTTCTGGGTAAATCTTTCAGCACCGAGCATCTGTTGACTGGAAAGGAAAATAAAGATACCATAATAGGTAATGGAATAGAAGAACAGATAGGACGCAGGGGGAAAAATCATCTGAGGGAGGGCATGAAGCTAACACAATAAGCATACAGACATTACAAAAGGAAACTTAAGTATAAAGCAGGATTAGTGCACAATCAACTTAGGTCAATAGTCTGAAGCAGCATTACAATTTGCATTGTAATGTTTTTGCAAATGTAAGCAGATAAAAAGATGTATTGTTGAAAAACAATTATGAAATTGCATATTTTCATTTTCCAGAGATGTTGTGTTCTTACATCCAAAGCCACGGATTGCTTGGCCCAGGACTTCTTCACCTGGTCGTACATGATGGTGTTGTTGATGCCCAGTCCACAGAAGATCACAAACGCCTATGAAAAGAACAAAAAGGCAAACATGCTCAACTACAGTTGTTTCTAACACACCAACATTTTGAAAATGACACTGAAGTTAAGTGTAATACCTCAAAGAGACGCTGGTCGTCATCAAATGGTTTCCCATCGAGCCTGTTCATTACTTGGGCGACACCTATTACACAAAACCAGTTTAAGAACTTAACGTTTTGAGCTTGATATTGGCACGGCTCCAGTGCATATAACCTGCCTCCAATTAAAAGAAGATCAAACCCACACACTGCTTCTCATTGACTAACATGCATTATTAATGGAAATTAAGCAGAGACACAACATCCTATCACACAAATTGCAGTATACTCAGATATTCCACAACAGCAATATATGTGTCAAACTATATTAAAAACCTTAGTAAACTTGATGAAATTTATTTCTTACATTTATTATAATGACACACAGCTACAAAAACACAAAATGGCAAAAATGTACAACAGGTGAAATTGGCATATAATTTTCATTATCTTTGCCAGGGCATCCAGATATTGCCTACAATGCTGGAAGCCTGTTTATTTGACAGCGGTGTTCCCTGTTTAGATGGCTTCTCTCATCATCTAATTAAAAACAGAGAACGTCTTTGTTGATAAAGCATAAACATTTAATTGACAGAGACTGACTTTTATTGTCACTTAGAAATTATGCTAAAAAGTAATTACACAATGCATTACCATTTTTATTTATCTCTAGAAGGTCAAACAAACCTGCCACCAAAGTGACATTTTAATTTCAATGTATAGCTGGAGATCCACAGAGGTGAAACAGGATTAGTACTGCAGCTAAGAACAATTTTCATTATGGTGTCATTAAATTTAAAATACAGGCCTGATGTCTTCTCAGATCTATTATTGGTCCCTCTGTAATGAGCATGTAATTTGTGATGAGTTGCAGCATAGGTGGCCCCAAACATAAGCAAACTAAATGACTGCTTAGAGCCCTGTGGCCACCATATAATCTTTAACTACACCACATTCCTAAAGTCACAAGTGTAAATGATCAGAAACTGCGTCAGAATAATAAGACAATAATTTACAGCCTCCTTTGTAAGTTTATACACAGATGACCCATAGTGTTGTGTGACTGTACGAGGTACAGTTGATTCACTAGGGGTGTTGAGCGGAGAATAACAAAGAGCTGCAACCAGGTCAGCAATACGTTAACGCTGGGACGTGCAGTATAAATAGAGTGGTTTGTCAGGTCCTGTCTTTAAAGGACATTCTTACTGATTTCACACATAAAGTCAAAGCCACCGGATGCCTTAAAAGCAATATTATTGTCCATAATGTTGCCGAAAATTAGAAATGATCCGCTACATATCAGCAAGACAGCAGCAGATTGTATACAAGCAACACACCCTCTGCGCAATAGCCTTAGTCACGTGGGCATTCACATGGACACGCAGTGCTGAGACTGGGCGCAGTTAAGACTAGGCTTAAGTTTGGTTGGTGCAGCCGACGTAAAGTCCATTCTAAAGACTGGTCTAAACAAAGACAGACTTAGGAGTTAGGAGCAGGCGTAGTAAAGCCCACTAAGTGCAACCCTTTCCGGCAAGAGTCCAGATCTCAATCCAATCAAACATTTGTGGCTGGACTTAAAAAAGGCTCTTTAATCAAAATCCCAATGCACCCTGACAGAACTTGAGGAGTTTTGTAAAGAAGATAAGGGGACAATTGCAGAGTTTAGACATGTAAAGTTGATAAGTAACATCTTCACACAGACACAAGACTAATAGATCTTTTACGCAGCAAGTATTTGGGCATTTCATGTCGGGGAACACACAGGTGCAACATTAAAAACAAACTTGGTGAACACTTATTGGTACTGTAAGATAAAAACACTACAGGCGGTTTAAAATCTTAACCAACTCATTTAATGTCTGATATTTACAGATTATGATCACAATCAACCATTCATCCATTAATCATCATCTATACCTGTATACCCCCGGTACACTCCGGACAGGTTGCTGTTGTCTATCACAGAGCTGAAGCGTAATATAAGACTATAACACTGGTCTGATGTTCATTCAGCAGGTGACAAATCTGAATCCTGACCCCATACACTACTAGGTAACCTATGACGAATGTCCATGTTAATCTGTCCTATTTTGAGTGACCAGTGCAGGCTGAACATTAGCTTGAAAGTGAGCCATCACAAACAAACTGTGGTATAATTGTGCTTGGGGAGGTCAGTTAAATTTATTTGGATGTTACTTAGTTGTGATGGATTTTTGGGACTAGGCTGGCTCTGTCTGAAGCACAACTCACATCTCCAATTTCTGCAGCAATTAAAGTAGAATCAAAAACAAAATGGCAGCTAAATGGTGCACTGAGCTCCTCTCTTCTTCTCCCTCTCTTTCTGCACTCATTCATGTCCCATTAATGCATGTTACTAACTTCACTTCTTCGTCTCGCAGGTTCTTATCGATCCTGGTGGAGCCTCCTGCCATGGTCCTGCTAGATTGCCATTGCCAATACTGTTGTTGCTGTGCACCTGTCTGTCTGTCTGTTTCTCTGTCTCTCTCTCTCTCTCTCTCTCTCCCTTTCTCTCTCTCACCCTAACTGGTCGAGACAGACGACCACCCACCTAGAGCCGAAGGATCTGTCCTAGGTTTCTGCCTTTTAACGGGCAGTTTTTCCTTGCCCTTGTCGCCAAGTGCTTGCTCATGGTGGTACTGTTGGGTCTCTGTAAATAATGTTATAAGGAGTTCGGTCTAGACCTGCTCTATTTGAAAAGTGTCCTGAGATAACTTCTGTTATGAATTGGCGCTATACAAATAAAATTGAATTGAATTGAATTGAATTAAACATTTTGTATAATCGTAGGTAACTGAATTTGAAAAATTAATCATCCAAGAAACACCTTATATGACCAGTAAACTAATGTTCAGGTCACAGTGATAAAAGAAGTGCTAATGTGATTTTACTCACATTTGTTATTCCACATTAGACCCACCTCATTATTGTTATAGTCACAACAGTATGTCTTGTGGTTACCTTAAAGGAGCTGGCTAAAACCTTGACTCATGACACAAGGACATTCGTTTTCTAACTTAATGTATCCTTGACTTGAGAATTTCATCTCCTGCTGCTTTGTTTGTATAATGGTTTTTCACTCTGGAAAAACCTCAGGTGCCACCCACACACACTGCATTTCTTTCTCCCCTCACTCTTTATGTTCTTCTTCCTCTTTCCTTTCCCCTCCCCGACAAATGCACTTACACCTACGCAAAAAAAAAAGAAACGTGAATACACACAGACATCACACACAAACACACACACACACAGGTCTTAACCAACCATCTGCAGCAGATATGCTGATCACTTTGCACTCGAATAAAACTAATGACTTCCTGCGTCAGATCTCAGTGGACTCAGTGGAGCTGCTATCATTGCCCCTCCCTGCAAAATCCAGCACCAAAACCAGACGAGAGATCAATGATTTATCAGTGTGTCAGTGTGGTGTTGGCCTGGGGCTGCTTCACAAACACAAAGCACACAGCCAGAAGAAGGGAACTCCACCTCCAAGTGTGGAGTGATGGTGCAGCGTGGATCTAATGACATGCATGCAGCCTCAGCTGAACACATGCTCAAGCCCCCCTCTCTGCTGTTGTCTACTATGCAGCAAAAATGAAAAAAAAAGAAGACATTTGAAACCTACATTATGTGTGCATGTGAATGCTGATGTTAGTGTTGAATATATATCTGCATCATACATCATACACTATATTGACAATACAACATGTGCCACCTCTGTCTTTTGGTTTTGGTTCATCATGCTTTGAGCTAGTCCAATTAGTTCCAATTAAGGTAAAAAAAACAAAACATTATACAATATATTCTAGATCATTGTGTGCTTCCAACTGTTTTAAAACAACGATGATCCCGTTTCACAAAGCGAGGTCCATAAAGAAAGTGTTTACTGAATTTGGTGTGGAAGACCTTGACTGGCCTGCACAGAGACTGACCTCGACATCCAACACCTTTGGGATGAACTGGAGGCGAGCAACTGCAAGCCAGGCATTTATCGCCAAACCTCCGTATCAGACCTCACTAATGCTCTTGTGGCAGAAAGGGATCAAATCCCTGCAGTCACGTTACCAAGGAAAGCCTTCCCAGACGGAAGGAAGCATATTAATATACATGGTTTTTAAATAAGATAATCACATTTGTGTAATTGTCAGGTGTACACATATTTTTGGCTATATAGTGAATTAGACTATTCTAACTTTAATAATTTTTTTATAAACAAACACAAAATGAAAAATGAAATAATCATTAATTTAGAAGATTCTGTTAACTTACCAATGATTTGGTGACTGCTGTTCCATATGGGAACACAAAGCACGGAGCGGATGTGGAAGTCCGAGAACTGGTCTGCCTAAAAGGAGTGGGAGTGTAAATACAGTACACAGTGAGGATTACCGTGCATCATAAAAAATGTCCTTGCTCTGTTCTCAGAATTGTACTCTGGTTTTAGCTTTAGTATAAACAGGTGTATTGAACCTCATAACTTTATCAAAAGTTATCACAAACATTAGCTTGGGCTTCAGTAAACTGTGATGAGCGTTTTCTGACATTCAATGGATTAATCAAGAAATTAATCAGTTACAAAAATAATATGAAATTGCAGCCCTGCTTGTTTACTTGTTCTTTAATTGGTTATATTTAAATCATAGTTAGATATTTTATTTAAAGAAAACTCCTTCCAGCTACTGTGTTAGTGCAGCACCAATGCATTTGAGACACATTTGAAAAAATATGTTTATATTCTTAAAAATAGGGTATTGAAAGAATGTACCTGTTCTCAGAAAACTCAAGTATAGTATTAGCACTATTAAAGATTTAAACCAGCTCTCTAATATTAAATTATATTTTCACCAGAGGAGTATTCACTATGCTGACATGCCTCACCTCTAATGGAAGAGTGAGGCTACATGGACATATAGGAACTGCAGAATGCAGTGTACAGTAAGAATCCGTAAGGCCCTTTTAAAGTGAGAAGCAGCAAGTTGCCGCCTCTATTCATTTCAGTGAGAGTCTGCTGGTAGCTTTTCCGCCCAGTACACATTTTCCATTTTACTGTCACTGCTGCTTAAGGTTGACCATGTCAACTTTTGCTGCTTGCAGTTGGATGCAGAGTGGACTGCTGTGCTAGCCGTGGTGGGACTCTTTTTAGGTCTATGCAGCATCAGCACCGGTTACTGCGACTGCTGCTTTCTGGTTTGAAAAGGCTTTTATCATACAGAGGTCAATTAACAGCTGATAAAATGGAAAAATTGGTAGTTTGTCATTTCTCACTATGTGGTGCCAATAAGAAAATGAACGCTGGTTATAAAAAATTGTAAGTCAAAGGCAACTGGACTTGGATGTTTGGTCTTGAAGTCGTCCAAGAGGCCTCATCAGTTCTACTGACTGGCAGTCATTTAAATCTTCACACCTGGATGAGTCCATAAGGTCACATGAGAGTCTTTAAGGTCACATGACAATCATGTGAGAGATCAGTGCCCAATTAATTAAGGTGCTAATTGTTATGAAACCTCTTGAACTGAATGTAAAGACAGGAGTGTAAATTGATACAGCTCAGGGACGGATGTTACAGTTTGACGTCGGTGGTCATACCTGTTTCAAACCATATGCCTACTCATCAGAATGCGTACTTTTAATGCCATCCTTACATGGCTCCACACACAGTTTCACAGTCATTAATGAATGCCATGTGACCTCTTGTGACATCAACGTGTGAACATCCCACAGAGGGTTAAAATGCCTGGGACTCCATAATAGCCAGTGGAACTGAAAAAGCCTCTGAGATCAGTGGTGAAACATCTTCAATACCAAGCAGTAAGCATAGTTCTGAGTTCTTTTAGAAATACTAAGATGAAGTATATGAAATTTTAATCTGGACAGGAATATTTCATACTGCTTCCTTTGTAATGCTAGTTGAAATCATTTCACTTGGCTATAAGCCCAGTGATGTCAGGTATTGTGTGTTTACCTCAGCATCAAAGCGGGGATCCTGATAGGCATCACTAATGTTCACAGGTAGTCCTGTGGATGCTACCAGCTCTGCAACACTGTTGTTGATGAGCCAGTCTGAGTAAGATGATTTCTCCATACTGTCTTTGAAACTAGGGTCAGAAAATAAGAAGGAAACATGACAAAGGGAACAGACTCAAGAAACAGCACTGGGCCAAATTTGTCCACTTGTCTCTTCTCAGTAGGGTTTGACTCTAAATTTAAAAAAAATCTCAAACACACTCCTTTAGCTGATAACTCTGCTATCAAGGAAATAAAAGAAAAACTTTTTTTTATCGTATTCAAGTAAAAAAGGTTTCATTCTCTTTCACACCTGAAGTGCAAGCTTGCATAAGGCCATTCTTATTTCTCCTCGTGGACTCCTCTTTTACGTTGACTTGCATTTAATGAACTTCTCATACAGTAGATATCAGTAAACTTCTCCTGCAGCGTATGAAGTAATGAAAAGTTAATTGTGTGATTGTCTTCCTTATTGCCAAACGCCCCCACACTCTGCCATAGAAACACGGGCATCCCTGCACAAACTTCCCATTCACATTAATTGCAGTGGGCTGTCACTGACTTTTTACCTTCAAACGCAACAAGGTAAATGTTCAGTGTGGCTCACTTTGTCTTTCAAGATTAGAATAAAGATGGAGAGTCACTGATGTTAGATCCTTTGAATCCCTTTGATCTAGTGACACAGTTGTGTGTGAATGTGAAATGCACACTGTGAGGCAGGGAATAAACCTCATGGGTGTGATGGCAAAGATGCCTTACCTCCTTTTGTCTTTCTTGCTCTCTTCATTCTCCCTGTCTCTTCCCTGTCTCATGTCTGTCATTTAGCTGCCACAGACACACTTGCAGCACTGCACACTCGCTCAACATTATCCTCCCCAAGGGGGGGCTGGGGATTGTAAAGCACATTAGAAATCCTACAGTACGCTCGCCTTTTGACACCAAATTTATTCACTTAATTACACACATAAATCTTGCACGGCAGCCCTTGTTATTCAGATGTGAACCTTTAGGAAGACTAGTGTCATCACAGAGATACTGTACTTCTGCCACTTCAACTTGGTTCGAAATATTGCGTACTTTTTTGTACTTGAAATCACAAACTGGCTATTTATTTAATATGTGACACCAGAAACATGGATCAGTGGGGAGTGTGATTAGCCAGAAAGACAAAATTTGCCAGTCAAACAGACTGACATTTGTTTGATTACTACTAATTTCTTACTATTGGTATTTCTTGTGTTATGACTTTTTTTTAATTACTGCCGCGGTTATCACTACTGCCTTGAAGTGACCATATCAGTTATGGCGAGTGCAGGACTCGGGGGATAGTTTGTCTTCCTTCCAGCGTTGGTTTTCATCCATAAACATCCCACACAATATTAAGCCTCTCTTTCACCACTCAGCCATGCCTAGCAGTTGAGAGAAGCAGCAAAACCCAATTAAGTAGGGCTCCTACAGTATGCCTCCTATTCAGAATCAGCATATTACTCCCACAGCAATACAGAATATTCAATTTTTATACTTTTTTTTCTTTTTACCCTTACTTTTTGTCCTTGATGGAAGCTTTACAGATTCAAACACAGCTCTGTGCAGAATTTACAGATGCTGTGGTGCAGAAGGCAAACAAAAGTGGACATGTCACTATTTAGTGTAAAGGTTACTGGTGTGAGAAGTAGGAAAATGGAGGGCAAAGCTATGTTTTTCATCAGGCCTGTAGATTTTAACACTGAAACCCTATACATACCTGCTTTCAGTGTCTGCACTACACTTAGGAGACAGTAGCTCGAAAGACTTGGTGAACTTCACCACCTGAAAGATTTGAAAGGGAAGAAATCACTAAATTGTGTTGGTATTATTGCACAGTATTATTCACTGATAAAAACTGAAGAAGACAGAAAGAAAAGACATGCATAGGCCCAAATGTACAGACAGATAGACACATAAACAGCAGGACAGTAAAGTACCGGTGATTCAATGTCCTCTAGCAACTGAACAGAGCAGCGCTCACACTTCAGCAATGTCTGGGCACGGTGCATGATCTTCCTGACAATCTTCTCCAGGTCAGTCTGCTCTTCAAACAGGTCATTGACTACCTCCAAGAGTGCCTGAACACAAGCAACAGAAAAAGATACCACTGGCATTATTCCCAACAATCTTCTGCTGTAAAACTCACTAAATAAAAAATCTGTCAGCAGGTTATAGTGAAGACCCTTTAAACAAATATGTTTTGCCTCACTCAGCTGTTAGAGCACAATTATTATTATTATTATCCTTAAACCATAACAGGATGATATAACATGATTAGTTTCCCCAATAAAAGTAAATTAGGCCCTTTATCTAAGGCAGTGCCAATCCAATTTAATACACAAGCACATAAAAATCATATGGTGTAAAGGGAGCTCTCCTCATTTCTCTCCTCTGTTCGCTAAGCTACGTTCTCATTATGTTCTCTTCCATCACAGATCAATGTGTGACATGAATTAGTGCATCTCCTAACATTCCCTAGGAGATTTAGATCATGGACCAGGCCCTAGTCTGGATGCAGGCCCATCCCCCACTACAGATCCAGAGAAAATGTCCATGCAGGGCTGCATGCTGCTCTGTGATCCCTATTGCAGTGGCAGCAAGTGGGCTGCTGCTGATCAATACTCAGCCTCAATGTCAGCATTGGGGGGAGGAAGTAATGCTGATCCTTGGGATGGGTGGGGGGTGAGGGGGGTATTATACTTGTTGGCCCCGTGGCCCTTACCCGGCTTCTGTCATACTCCTTCCTTGAGGCGGCGAAGAGTTGGGCATTGGAGATCGCAATACCACAGAAAGGCAGGTACATCTGCAGCACCTGTGGACATATTGAACACATAATTTGCAGAGAAAATATGGTTATTTATCAAAGATGGTCCCTGATCTTTATTGAAAATGATTGCTATTATATACATACATTTTTCTGGAGCTCCCCAAAAACCTACAACTTAAACTCTTACTCACTGAAATGTGACATGTACTGTACCTTTTTTTAAAAAAAGTCAAATATCTTTAAAGGTATCCCGGGGTGTTTTTTCCCACCGGTAGCACTAGCAGTAGTGTTTTTATGAGTGGGTCTCCCTGTTTTGTCCGTATCATGCATTAGTATGTGGGGAAACACAATACACAGTCCTGTCAATGGTTTCACACCATTCCACTCATCTACAGATAGCTGTAATGTACAAGATTCATGGAAATGAGCCAACAACGGCAGTGAAGAAGATGTTGGCTTATTAACATGACTGAAAAATGTCTAGGATAAAAAATAAGCGACTTTGCAAATGTTTTATGAGGATGAAAATGCATTGCACAATACTTTCATTAGAGCTCAAGGATAAACACAATGGGTTTTGGTGAGAAGCAGCGAATGTAAACAACTTTTGTTTTCTTAGAAACCTCTGCAGGGCACCTTTAATGTGTAGCTAATTTTAGAACTGGCTATAAAAAGTTATTTGGAAAATAAAGCAAACAAAAAACTAAAAGTGACTGAGTAATATTTTCATCCAAGAAAAACTTAGCTTTTGAATTGGAACAAATAAGAAATGGTCTTTCATTGGCATCATTACTTGCTAGGACAAATAAATCAATTCAACTGACATTTTACCATTTGACTGAATAGTCTGACTTGCCGTGCGCCTTGGGCTGATAACATCAATTCCTTATTTCACTCATATTTTCTTCACATAAATAATGTAATCACTTGATGTGGCCAAATGACTTTAGTTAATGTGTATCCTGAAATCGAATCAACGTCTTACTAGTTTGTAATCGAACTACATTCTTTCTTCCTCACCACTGTTGATTCATAATGAACATCAATACAGTATGCAAGCACACTCTACAGATGATGCAGAGAGGTGGCCGCAACTGCATGCTAGTAAGTCAGCTGTATTCTGAGTACACAGGTTCAATTCTATATGACTACAATCACCCCACAATGAAGCCTTATCTGAGAGACACTCAGCCCCCATAACAGGGAATCAATAGAATTTAGGTTGCATGCTTCCTTACGCTGCCCCTTTGTTTAGTTATCTATCTTTAGCATCTGGCTGCTGTGTAAACAATACAATCAGTACGACAAAACCACTAATATTTACCAGCCTTCAGCGCGACCTGAGTGTAGGGACACTACAACAATACATGAATGGGAAGTTACTCAGCTGTGGCCACTGATACAGGGATATCTCTTTCACCTTTTGGAAAAGATAATGTATCAGTTTCTCATCAGCCACAAATCAACATGTAAAGAGCAGAATCCTATAGCATTGTGTTGATAACTGGGAAGCTTATACCTACTCAAAAAATATTTTTTTAGGTAGACCGCAGGATCACAACCTTGAGTTAACGACATCATGTGCAGTTAGATATGCAGAAAATTAATAGACCTATATTGGCTATTTACATTTGTTTAAAATGCTTTAGTAAGCGATATAAAACATGAATTTAAAATATATTAATGTTATAGCATAATACATTTGGAGCACCTGCTGTGCTCTTAACAACTGATTCATAAATTCACATGACAATTTGGAAACTCTAATTGCTGGGGACGTGATAATTGTAGACCTAAAAATGGCATCACACACTGGAAAAGGTTGAGAAGCTCTGCTCTAATTGCTGCAATTTCTCTTGACAATCAAACAGGTCTCTTGGGTTAGCTACATATCTTTAATTTTCCCAGTCTATATCTCAATGGTAGTGTGGCTGATATCTGAATTTAAAGAGACTCCAATGACAAACGAGCAAAAGAGTGAGGAAACGTGGAGTAGTGGAGTGGGAAAAAGCCATTAGGCTTTATTGTCTTTTTATACACTATAATTGTAACTACTCGTGTACAGAGTTACAGTTTTTGTCACACTGATGTGCTCATTGTGATACTGTTTAGAATTATGCTAAGTACAAATTAAATCACTAAATTAAAAACATTTCTAATCATTATATCATATGAACTATCACTCTGTCATGCTAATGAGTAAATTCACTTAATGAACCTCGTTCAGTCATTATATGTAATCAAGCACCTTCTGCAACTGTTTTCAGACATGGAAAACAGATGATGCTGAACAATAAGCTCATACATATTGCTATTTCAGCTGTTCTATGGAATTCTCTAATAATGATCTTCCAGAAAGACAGTGGCCATCAATAGCCCCAGCAGGAGAAGATTCATTAGCGAGCAGGACTTTGGGGATCTGGCTATGCATCTGCCTGTGGAACAGGCAAACCCAAGAAAAGCACTCTAATTACATTCTGTCAGGCAGGCCATTATACAAGGTTGCATTACAAACAAGACGTTCTTGCCTAGAGACCTGTGCACTGACCAGTAAAGAGTGGTTTAATAACGAAACTTACTGGCCAAGGCCTGAGGGACAGTCAGTTCCTCTAACCTCAATGACTTCCTTTCCTACAACTGGAATTTCATATAAAGCAAGCCATGGGGAAATTACATAGCCAACATTTTCTTTCTCTATTGACGGCGTGAATAACAACTAGTTGATTTAAAAAGCTGTTCTCACTTTGCATGTGTGGTAAGGTGAGGCCATTGTTGTTTTGCCAAGAACTGTTCTCAAATTAAGCTCTCCGTTTCCTCTGATATCATATGGGACTCCCGTAGCTTGTGTCAGCAAAGCGCATAGCAGTTTTGTAAATACACTTAGCAAAGATTGCTTCTTTTGAAGGTGACATCAAATATTAATGCAATGGGAACCTAGACCTCAACAAATCTTACAAAGGAAGTCACTGTTATATATCATTATTATCAACATAAATAGTCAGATTAATACCATGTTAAAAAAAAGCCACTTTACAGATGCAGTGAGAATAAATTATGCTTTGTTTTTTCCCTTTAAAATTTCTCCCAACTAAATTTAACATTTAAAATATATTGAATTGTCTGGCTGTAATTTATGAGCACTAATACAACACAGCTAATAAACATTGTACCACACCAGCTGCTCAATAGCTATTATCCATAAATAATTAAATAGTTCTACACATCACAGGTATGTGGAATAAAGCCAGGAGCAAAGAGAGGTCACAACAACTAAGCAGGGGATGTTGCATCAGTGCAGTAACATCAAGATAGATCAAGTGTTTGTAAACACTTATTCCTCCTTGGATAAATATTCCCATATGCCAGTGCCAAAGACAAGTTTCCATGACTTAATTTCCGTTGTATCTAGTTTGAATGGACAATAAAGTAATCTGAATTCTTGTGACCGTTATAAATTCTTTAAACAGATCTTTGCTGAAAAAATAAAACCTTTCAAACAACTCTTGTATACACAATTCACACAAAACCTAAAAAGAAATATATCCTTTCTTTCAAAAGATTAACTAACTAAGTGTGACAACTGGAATTGTTGAATTTAAGATAACAGTACAATGTCACAGAACAACACAGATGAGCACTAAGAGCTAAAAAAAAATAAAAAAATAAAAGTTTAATAACAGTTATTTAAATGATATACTAAACATGAAATGTTAAAGACTACACATGATATGTTTGTGTATATGAATTACCTAACTTAAGAATCAAGGATATTGTGCATTTTAGTGTGAAAACTGTCTTTATCTTGTGTTAAGAACAGTTTCCAAATAGTTAGGTTGATTTGGTTAATTTATTCACAAGAGCATCAACGGTACCCCATTAACATCAATGTACTGCCACCTCATTTGGACGTGATACGAGGTTATTGTATTGTATTGTTATTGTAATCAATTAGCATCAATAATTCAGAATTACGTAATTAATGAGTTTACTAATCAACAGCAGAGTGTAGTGTCACTGGGCTTATTGTGATAGTTCTGGACATATGTGCATGTTAAGGACCTGGAAATGTATGCTCACAGAGTATTTAAAAAGCATTTCAGTAGGTAATTTAGATTTCATTCACATAGAGACAAAATTCAGTCCATACTGGATTTTTTTTAAACTGCTACCAACAGTTTAAAGTAAAATAAAATAAATCATACTCAGACAGAGGTGATGACTTTGTGCTCTCACACCCAGTTCTTGGTTTTTGGTTGAAGTCAAAGTTGAACTCAGATTATAATTTAGATTTTTCCATTACACAGTTGGGATCAAATCTACGTGGGTCAAAGTTTGGCATTTTCAGTTAAGGAGTTTATTTTAAATTGTTCCTTTGTTTTAAAATCTAAATTTGTAGATGAAGTCAGCGGTGGTGAACTACATTGGTATGAACGGAAACACACACTTCCTTAAGTCAAATTACCCCTATGCTATCCTAATTGGCTCTACTGTAGTCAAGGTAATCAGTAATCATTATCTGCCAGATATCTTGTTGTATCTGTTCTTGTTCTGTAACACGTTTTCTTGTTGTTTTTTTCTGCAGTAGGCATGGATTTTCACATTTTGGCATCCCCCAAGGTACAGTTTTAGGTTCACTTTGAAACAAAACATCTATTTACAGATTTAAAACGACTGTGTATTGCACAGGGTTCTACAGTAAAATTATGCAGTTAAAATTCTTACTGGTTATGTATTTGCTCCAAATCAAAGAATCCAAGTCATATTAGAAGCATCCCTCTAATTTCTTAAAATAAAGCAATATCAAAAATTGCACAACGGACGAGAAGTCAATATTGAGGTTCAGACTCAATACCCACTTAGCCAGCAAAGAGTTCAAACCCTTAATCACCCCATCATCCCCTCTATCTGTTCTTCTTTGAAAGGTGGGTCAGCAAGGTCTGCTTTGTATGGGGTCCCCACTATACAGTATGTCATCCAAATGTATTCTTTACGCCCACATATTGTATATGTTGTTATAATTAATTTTTGAAGGAACCAGTTTAGTATGATGTACTGTATACATTTCAATTTGATCTGATATCCTGCAGGAATGTACTAAAAACATGTGACTCCAAGCAGAAATTATGTTCTGTCTTTATTGGCTGTGGATTTACATTGGAAACTTGTGTGAAAGTCGTTATTACCGTACTGCTTCGAGCCAATTTGACAAGGAGTTTGGCAGCCAGAGGGAGCACAGCGGTGAGGGGAGAATGCTATTTGACAATTGACTCACAGAGATGTTAAACTATATTGGCAAATGGAGCCTACATGGGGGAACTTGTATCTTATTAAGAGCAAATCTGTGAAAATGTCCTGAATAATACATTTCATGTAAAATGTGAAGATGAAGACATCCAATACATGACATGAA
The DNA here is from genome assembly GCF_905237075.1 of Dicentrarchus labrax. Taxonomy (NCBI): domain Eukaryota; kingdom Metazoa; phylum Chordata; class Actinopteri; family Moronidae; genus Dicentrarchus; species Dicentrarchus labrax. The sequence goes on from NW_026136706.1 coordinate 16,244,840, forward strand.
AAAAGCTAAATCAAGATAATAACACAAGATGTAGACATAGCACAATGAGGTCAGCTTATACACTCAAGTCAATAGCTATATTGCTCAATAGACGATAATGAGACAATGCAATTATACATAGGTTGAACCATTATCCATGCTCCCCAAAGGAATCCAATCCTGCAGTGTAGCAACACAACACAATTAAAGCAGCGCCGGATTTAAGCCACATAATGTGTTCAAATATCTTATAAGGCTCACTGCATAGAGAACGACATTTGTTTTAATAAAGGTACACTGAAGTCTCTAATGACATCTGCTATTGCAGTATTTTTAATGCTTTGAAAAGTGTGATACATTTTCTTATTACAAGGTCTAACATATGAGCAGAGCTGCAGCTGTGCTGTGCAGGGAGCTTACTGTGTTCTCTGATGTTAGCATTGCATTTCATTACTAATTCAGCTGTAGCCATCCCAAGCATTAGTGTGATGTTAATGCAATGTGAAATGGACTCAAAACATGGGAAAGAAAAAAAATAATTCCTATTCTCCATCTATTATGAACAATGGATAGAGTCTAAAGATGTAATTTTGACTGTAAATCTCCAATGAAGAAAAACATACACATTTTTTTTTAAAAACCACAGTCATTTGCTACATTGAAACAACTCCAAAATAAAATCACAACTAGCTTTGTGCTTTCATGTTTCATCTTTTTTCCCCTTTAGGGGCTCAGAGCTGCAATAAGTGAGGAAGTCAGTGTATCGCTTGTCACAGCCTTTTTGCCACATCTAGTCAAGTGTGCTGATGGCCTAAACACGTGCTCCTCGTGCCTCTCTGATGATGGCTTAAAGTCAAATAAACAACCTTTCACATACAGAAGACTATCTGGATCACTGCGAGATGTAACACCCCCACCTACTGCTTTGACATATTATTTGTATAGCATCTTTGTGTTTGTTGCAACTGCCAACTTGACTGATCTCTTTACTGACTGACCTGATTCACAAAGGGGTAAAACACTAAACAGGAGTCATCCAAGCGCATGCCCAGTCCTCTTGGATCATATGTCCTGTAGACACAGGTACACACATTCACACCTGGAAGCCCACTATTACAAAACTGATGTGTTGGCCATAGAGCAACCTCAAACCCTTTTTTTGTGTAAAGTTTTTGACAACCATTCAAAATCACATAAAGGGTAAAATTTAAATGGTGATGCTAAATTAAAAACTTTCCCACTAAGCACACACGTAAAGCGCAAAACAATTTTTATTAGTGTAAGTTATTCTTGGTCGTAAAACAACAAGGTCCTTTGGAAGATACTGCCTTGTACAAATGTGATGATGCTGAGAGACAAGCTATGACCTACAGTAGCTAGAACTAGACACAGACTCAGGGCAAATGTGCTACACGTCAGACTGAGCAGGAGGAATTCCTTAAATAATTAATATTATTTATCATTTTGGACACAGGAACAAACAGAAAGAGCAAACATCACCTGCTGTTATGTATCAGACAACAGATATGCAGTTACTGTTACTTGTGAAATATTCTGTTTGAACAAAAAAGATGCAAGAGGAAAAGACAGATGTAAAAGTAGAGCATGAGCTACACTCAAACTCTGAAGATAATATGTGATGTGGATAGCACCCATCCATTCTGATGATGGCAGTGCTTTTTCAGTGTTGTCACTGGAAAATATTGTTACTGTCACAACACAAAAAAATATTTTTCTAACTACATATATTTTGCAACATAAAATTACAATTATGTAACATAATATTAATTACAAGATGGGAGGGGAAATTTTCACTTGTCAAAAAGAAAGTGTGCTCAGTTATTGTATACTCAACAGCTAGTAGTATATATGTAATTTAAATATATATAATTAAAAGTAAAACAGCAAATCTACTAATGATACTTATCAGCCTCATAAATCTAAAAAAAAATCTAAAAAGTTTCTGTATATCAAAATAATACTCTACTCTAACAATAAACAAAGAGCACTGTTCTGTCAATTCCCATTTTATGGCACCTACAAGTGTCACTGTATTGCACCGTTAGATGTGAAGCTGCTTATATAATATAGTAATAATAAGATTTCAAACTGAGGACAAGAATTAATCAGTGAAATTCTGACATGTGTAAGAAAAATGTCATACAGAAGTCATTACAATAAAAAAAACAAGGTTTAGAGCTAGTGTGACAATTAAACAACAATAAATTGCATAACAATTACAACAATCTCTGGAACATTTTAAATCTCAAAGAAGAGAAGTGTTTGCTTGGTTCCATGAAATCTGAATCACCAGCACATCTCGGATTTGTTCAGCAATTCAAGTAATGAAGTAAAAACAAGACAACTCAGTCTGAGTATCAAGTCACATCAGACTGAGCAGGATCCATTCTTTAAGTAATAAATATGATTTATTATATTACTGAAGAATCACCAAACAAGCAATGAAATGTTTCATAGCATGTCCCATGCTAGTAGGTCACAATGCAAATCATAGGGGACAAAATATGAGAAAAATCCCCTTTTTACCTCAGAAAAATCCATCTTCTTTTTAATATATCTGCTATTGCAACCTCGTGAGTATAACAACATTGACAGCAATGAACAATGACCTCACTAAAGCCCTGCTATCCTCATGTGCCACTAACACCACATAACAGTATTTGCCTACAAAAGCAGAGTAACATCCCTGAAATGCCACACATGAATCATAGAGCCTATGATTATTTTACTTCAGGCCTGTTCTTTCCTTTGCACTATGCTTCACTGTGCTGCAACAATATCAAGACTAAAGCCACATTAGCAGTTCTGTAAAGCTTTACTACAACAGTGTCTAAGTCTTTAAGTGCTAACGTCAGCATGACAACATGCTTACAATGACAATGTTAACATGCTAATGGTTAACAGGTAATGTTCATCATGTTCTCTGTCTTAGTTTAGTGTGTTAGCATGCCAACTTTTGCTAATTCGTGTGATGGGAATGCCATTAGTTTTGAAGGTACTTGTTCATGAACTTAAAATATTGGACAACTTAAAGTGGTGACCTGATGGTGGCGCTAAAGGAAGTCATGATATCACCAAAGCTATTATATGTCATCCAGTGGGGAGCTTTAATGTCTGTACCAAATGTCATTGCAATACAACAGTTGTCAAAACATTTCACTATAAAAAGAAAAAGGCCAAGCCAGGCAGAGGATTGCCAAAGCGATTGGGATACATTGTCTGGGAACCATGAATAACTGATCCAAATTTTATGGCTGTCAGTGAGGTAGATGTAGAGACATTTCACTGGATTACTGAAAACGGACATTTCAAATAAACCCAATGTCAACCTTGTCTTGCCACTGGAGTAAAAGTCCCAGGATCAACCAACCAACCAACCAACCAACCAACCGACATCCTGCTGCGAGTGTTGCTAAAAATTGTGACCATACTACCATACTGCCATAGGACCATGTGGGACTTATAATGGACTGACTGTCCCTTTAGTCATAAGCAGAAATTCTATTTGCACACAAATGAGAAACAGCCTGAACTAAGAATACCCCAAATACTATTCTTTTTATCTGTTTTGTACTTGATAAAGTTGTTTGATTCAGACATACAATGGGTGGAAGTCTACCTTTTATATCCACAGATAACAAAAATGTCACACAGAAGGGCTGAGGCGATAATAAGTGGTTATAAGTCAAGATAACAAATCACTCACACAAAGGAAAAAACACAATTATCTTGATCTACCCTGCACATACCAAGCAGTCAACAGGGCACCGATTCTGTTTTTATGGCAGCATGTGTGATCTTCACCCAGCATTTATACTCACAGCGATAATAATCAAATTACCTTCTCATCATCTTCAGTGAAGAGTGCCCCACTTGAAGACTTGTTGATGGCCTGAGCAACTCCAATGATCTCTCCATCACTGTTGCGAATGGGCATGCACAAGAGCGACTTGGTTTTGTACCCTGTCAGCTTGTCAATTTCATCACTGAACCGACGATCCTGCAATCCATAGGGACAGTACAAGATAAAGACACAATGTAAGCACTTATTGCAACAATGCCGTTTTCCCTTTTACTTTCAGATGACAGTGCAGTAAAATGTACAACTCATCAGGACATTTCTTACAAACAAGAAAGTATTCAATAAAGGCAATATGATGGACAACAGCATAATTACAGAACTGCTCTGTAAAAGCCAGGAAAAATGTTTGACTTGAAGAAGCAGTGGTCAGATGGTTGCTGTGTTTGAACATTAAAGTAATTTAACTCTTTATTACTTTTATCTATATAAGCAAGAAGAGTTCTGCTCAGACATTTCTTCCACATTGAAAAGGGCCACTATTAGCATTAAGCCATTTGGTGTCCTTGCAGCTTTAGTGTAGTCTAGTATTCTCTTATTTTTTTAAAATGAAGGCAAACACAGTGGAACTGATGTGTAGTGTGAATCTGTGGTGTGACACAAGCTTTGTCCAGCTGACTGTTGGTGTTGGTTTCCGTGCTCTCTCAGCTCTGTTACACAGTCTGATTGATGATCAATTAACTGTGACGGATAAAATGACAGACTGAAAGAAAATGATCTGTCTCCCTGTCTGACTCTCTCTCTCTCTCATTTCTGTGACGCATGCATGCACAAAGAGGAGCAGGCACCTGATAAGCGTCAGGAATGTTCACTGTCTCTCCGTGTTCAGCCACATATCCAATGATTCCTTTCCCCCATGGCACTTGAACTTCATCTGAATTCATTGAGGGTAAAACTGTGGTACCTGCGTGCACATCAAAGAATTTGGACACTAGTGTCTTCTTGTTGCCCGTCCCCTCCACCAAAAACAAGGAGCACCGGTCTGCATCGACCATAATACAAACAAACACAAGGATTTTGTAGCTGAGACTCGTTAGATCCAAGTCGTTAGATATGTCTTTTACAAGCTCCAGGAAAAACTCTCTTTCGTTGTGTTCTTTGAGGTAATATTTAAAATCCACGGCTGTGGACGGGTACTGGGGGATGTTGACTCTGGACTCCAGCAGTGCGCTCAGTATGTGCGCAGTGGTCGGGGGTAGAGAGCTCGCTTTCCTCAGCAGAGCTCTCCTTCTCATGCTCGTTAGGGGCTCCTGGGCCCTGGAATTAACATGTTCGTCGTATGTCCTGTTGACATTGATGGCCTTTGATCTGGCGAAAGTTTTGCGCAGCTCCTTCTGCGAGGCTCTCCTTTGCAGACCATCACATTTGCTTGCCCAGCTGTCCTTGCACGCGTTGCTCTTCTCCTCTCTCGGCTCGGCGGGAGCTGCAGCCGCCGGACTTTTGCTCGCCTGGTGATTCTTTAGCCATTTCTCCACCATGCTAAAATTCCCCTTTCTGTTCAGGTAGTCCTCGAATAACTCGGGATGCGAGTCCAGAAAACTTTCCACGTCAGAGAACACCATATTTGGCACTGCCATGTCTGTTCTTCATATGGTCCTCAGTGAACCAAATCCATGAAGTCGCGCAGAGAAATATCATCTATGTTGCTTTACTGAGGGTTAAAGTGGAGAATCATTAGAATACCATAACTTCCAAGGTGCATGATACAGGAAACACCCCTGGAGCTCTGGCTACATATCCAGTTTCCACTCTGTGGGGAGAAGGATGGAGACTCCCTTTGCGCACCAGCGTATTCCTCCACAGCATCTCCACTCCGTTCACTTAATTTGAAACCATTAAAAGCAGATCTAAGCAAAACTGCGTGGAAGCAAAGTGGGGCTCGCGTAGACCATCACTGGCATTGGAAATCTCACCGAGAGCCACTACCGAGGCATCACCGTCGTGTGGGTCTTCTTGTGTGCAAATGACGCTGGCTGTGGTTGGCTCGGTCCCGCTGACGCTCACCTCGTCACACAGGCAGGAGCTCCGGGTTGCTTCAGCAGTCAGTCCTCTGGCCATTTGAACCGCTTGCCCCCCTTACGAGAGGCGCTCTCAGTATGATGATAATGAGGATGGTGATAATTTGGATAAATTAATCTATCATCTCAGCATGCATAATATATGATGCATATAGTAAACTATACGGTATAGTAAGATGTAGAAAATAAAATGGTGGATGTTTGCCCATTGATTACCATTACTTTTACAATAATTCACTGCTATATTCTATATTTTTAAGGCCACTGTAGAGCAAAGGATCCCCATGTGGGTGGATTATGCTATAATGTAATTATGCTTCAGTATAGAGTCTGACATAAAGGATTCCTATGCATTCCCAGACATGGCTTTGGTGGTGGTACAGCTGGGTGACATGTGTAATCAAAGTGAATGACTGTCGCCTGAAGAAAAATGTTTCTTAGCATATATAACGGATAATGCAACTCGACAATATATCTGTTTCACAACCCCCAAACTTTGGCAAATGTGGATCCTGCAGTGGTTGGTCTATACAATGTAGGCTAATTATGTAACAGCGACTTTTATTGGCATAAGGATGTCATAAAATCAAATTCCTTTATACAATGTTATTAGTGAATATGTGTGTAGATGTGGTATTTGAACACTAGAGGGAGTTATACTCCACAACTTAGACTGGGAACATGAGCTATACAGGAGAACTGGATCGGAAGGTCTTAGCTCTTGTCTGCTTTCATGGACACTCCTTGGTCTCTTTAAACTGAAACTTAAACTAGTATCTTCACCAGAACATTAAAAAAAAAAGAGTAAATAATCATAACAAGGACTTTGATTAAGGGAAGCTTTGATATTTACTACTAGCTCATAAAACCAGGCTTTTGTCAACATGCAGTGACCCAACAAATGCACAAACGTTAACTATCAGCCAGTCAGCATGTGTATACCAGCAGAGTCTAGAACAACCTAGAAGATGTACCAGCATTACTCGTTAAAGCTACACATTTCAAGTCACATAATGTAAACTAGCTCTTCTGAAAAGAACCAAGTGTATGTATGCATGTATGTCACATGGCACACATAAAACCAGCATTTTGCCACACATAAGCTACTCCTAATGAAGAGGCACTGATCGTATAGCCTGTGAACCAGAGGAATCTGCTGAACTTCTGTTTCATATGCAAATTAGTCTGGCGATACTTACATGGATGTACTACAAGAGGCACAAAACTGACCAAAAACATATTCATCCACTGCCACTTGGTGGGAAAAATTCAAGACCTGCACACATGCTGTGGCATATATCAAAAAGTAGATTACGTCACTTTTATTTTTTAGTTTATATATGCACAAGCCAAAGCTGTTGAAACAAGATTATAATCATAGCCTGACATGATCACCCACACGCAGTATTTAGTCATAAGAAACTCAATAGTAGCCACATATCGACTTCCAGGTAAATAGTCAAACAAATTACAAAAAATTACATTTAGTGTCAGTTTTATTTAACTTCAGTTTGAAAAAATTACATAATAAAAGACTGTCGAGGTATCATCAAATCGGAAGCAGAAAAGGCATTTTCATTCTTGGAACAATTATTAAGACAACCAAGACACTTTGGAGAAACACAAATCTGGATGATACTAAGGCAACATAATCACAGCTTTCAGTCCTGACATGCTAAATACACAGTATATGGGGTTTATAATTTATTTTAGAAAAGTAACCTGTTAAAACCAGGGTATATCACTTATGCTACCACAAAAGGAGCATCATATCAGAAACAGATTTACAGCTGTGACATTTTAACACCACTCAGATTGCTTCTCCTCCTGCACTATTTTGAAAGAAAGTCCTGGTCTCTTGTTTGACATGAAAATTGGAAGAAGATATGCTGAATGAAGATTTTCTTTATGAAGTTGCAGACTTAAGATATGCTATAAGGTCAGCTCGTTCATTCTTCTTTTTGATGCCAGCGAAGATCATCTTTGTTCCCGGAATGTATTTCTTGGGGTTCTCCAAATAAACCATCAGTGTGTCTTCATTCCAAATGATGCCTGGAGTTAAAGTGAGCAAGAAACAGTGGAGAATGATGTTTAAGCAATACATCATGACTGAGAGGACTGTTCAGATACTGTAAATACACATGTACAATATTTACCTTTGCTTTTGTTGGCATCAGTGTAGGAGAAGCCCTCTGCCTGGCCTGTTTTGCGTCCAAACAGACCCCACAAGTTGGGCCCGACCTTATGTTTTCCACCCTGCTCCACAGTATGGCACTGGGCACACTTCTGGACGAATGCCTTCTTGCCTTTGTTAATGTCAACTGGCATGGTGTCTCTGAAGAAAAAAAAACAACTTTATTAGCTCTTACTTGCTGTCTATAATTACTGACTTACTCCCATTGTACAACTATATTTGGTCTTTTTCCCACAGGCCGCTTACAAAAGACATTCAACCACAAGGGGGCGTTATAAGTTGCACAACTGCCATTGTTACAAAACGAAGTTAAGTAACATAAATTATATGAAAACACATAACTTTACTCAAAGATCCTGTGGCTAAACACAAACAGCACCTATATAAGTTTTTCCGTCATATGATGGATTACGGTCTGTTATACGGTATGTTAGACCGGCCTAATGTAAAAAAGAATTATGTTAAATCAATATTAGGTAAAAGTCTATGTGCGATATATATAGAAAAGGCATCGACTGTAAGTTAATGGAGACATTTTTACAGTGAACAAGTGACTATGCTCATTAGATAATAAGTAACTGAGTATTCTTCGGAAAGAGGAACACCGGGCGGCAGCAGACCACGTTACTCGTGAAAGAAACCGGTACATACAGATTTAAGTCTTATGAAGAGATATTACACCAGAAACAACCATCAGAAAAGCTTCATATTAAGATAATGAACGTCTTACCTTTTCTTGATATGTATTCAACCAACTTTTCTTTTTCAATTCCTGAACTTTTGTCCTCCAGCTGTCTCAGCCAAAAGCGACTCACAAATGTGCTTCCTCCTCGTGAGGTACTCCCGTTTGAAACGTCATCAGTCAGCTGACCTGTTTCATCACCCTCGGTTACAACTGAGTTGATCAATGACTTCTGTTATCATATTTGCGCAATGTACACGCTTCACACACGCACGGAGTCACTGCTTCTTTACCATTACCTACTATTTAAAAAAAAATTTAAGAAAAAGGTTGCTTTCACCTAAAGCATATTTAATAATATCAAGGTCTTTTTGGACATGAAGGGTTGTAAGACAGAGGAAAAGCTAAAATTGGAGCATGTCAGAGTTCAAGTTAGGCAAGACAGGCGTGAAATCTAATATCCAGACGTTTCTGAGACAGACAGAGACAGATGAGAAGAGTTTTATGGTACACTTTCCTAACTGCCTGTCAAGTTTTTGTACATCAAATATTCTCCATAAACCCTGTGTGTGAAAATACTTCTGTATTTAAGATATTCTCCATAAACTCCACTGTGTATGAAAATACTTCTGTATATAAGATATTCTCCATAAACTCCACTGTGTGTGAAAATACTTCTGTATATAAGATATTCTCCATAAACTTCACTGTGTGTGAAAATACTTCTGTATATAAGATATTCTCCATAAACTCCACTGTGTGTGAAAATACTTCTGTATATAAGATATTCTCCATAAACTCCACTGTGTATGAAAATACTTCTGTATATAAGATATTCTCCATAAACTCCACTGTGTGTGAAAATACTGCTGTATGTAAGATATTCTCCATAAACTCCACTGTGTGTGAAAATACTGCTGTATATAAGATATTCTCCATAAACTCCACTGTGTGTGAAAATACTGCTGTATGTAAGATATTCTCCATAAACTCCACTGTGTGTGAAAGTATATAAGATATTCTCCATAAACCCACTGTGTGTAAAAACGTATGTAAGATATTCTCCATAAACTCCACTGTGTGTGATAAGCCCACTGCACTAACCAAGCCCTTCAAACATTTAATCAGCAGGCCAGACAAGTAGCCATTTTTAGTTTTCACAATGGAAATGTTAATACATTTGTAACAATTTTGACATGTTATAATAGCCTACATATTACACATTACATGTGGCCCTTAAACATTTTGTTCAAGTAACGTTAGGTTTACTGCTGTAAGTTAACGTTAGTAAAGTATAAATTGGTATGCCACTAGGCCTATTTACGTCGACCTTGCAGCCTAATGAAACGTTAACGGTTGTTGACATAAAAACACCGGTTACACACTTATTTACTAACTTGTTTGACTTACTCCCCCTTTTATTTATTTGTTTAACTCTCTCTCTCGTTTGATTTGTTTTGGGGGGACGCACTGGGTAACGTTAACGAACACGTCTCCCGACTCATCGCGAGATTTGGATGCAGCGAAGTCTCCCGTTTGTACCGTTAACTAAACTAATGGGTTTTCTTGAGGTTTCTTTCATCGGTCTTCCTGAAAAGCCGAAACATTTCCCCAAAGGGTTTCATCACAATTGTGGTGGAGTAGAAAGTATTAGGTGTCGCAAATTGTAAATTCTCAAGTAAAGTAGCTTCAAAATGGTACTTTACCACGTAACTGTACAGTATCCAGTAAGTGAAAACTGCCCGTTAACTACAAGGATGGGTTGGTGAGAGCCGTTGCCAAGCAACCAGTCTAGGTAACGTTCGACTAAGTAAAATAAAACTGTAACGTAAAAGTTGCTAAAATGTCCAGAACTGGGTGGTGGTTTCTTTTATTCAAAGTACAGGAAACATTTATGTTCACTTAAATAAATATTAAAATAGAAAATAATATGCCTACAGTGGCACTCTTGCCCTATGTTTGACCTCAGAGTTACTCCGTTACGCATGGAGTGCTCAGTTCCCGCTGGGTACTCCATGATTTCATTTATTTTTCTACCAAGCGGCGGTCTAATAAGCACAATACCTTAAAGGGCTGTGTCTGGTGCTCTTATAATTGGCTAGTCCGAGTCCAACTCCATTGCCGCGTTTTGTGACCACCCACCGTCTGTCCGCCAAGCGTTTGATCCACTCCTGCGATTTCTTCCCGCTCAAAGCCGATCTTGCTGCAGGGAGGAGCGACCGGAGTGCAGTTGAGCTGAGCCGAGCAGAGCATCACAGACCCGCATTCAAGGAAACGGACAAACACTTTTCATCTTGCATTTTTTTCGGGGGGCGACTTTTCCACAATTTCCACACAGCACACGGCTTTAATACGAAGAAATAGATACATATATTCGATGTGGACTCTTACGGAAGAGCTTTGAGAAGCTGGGAATCTCTGCCCTGTCAAGGGAGACCCCCCCAATTGTTTCCTGCGCCAAGAACTGTAAAGACATGGTCATTACACCGCATATGTGGTAAGGCAATACGCTTTCTCTCTCTCTCTCTCTCTCTCTCTCTCTCTCTCTCTCTCTGTCAGGGCAAAACCTCAGTGCCAGTCTTGCGTATAGAGGGACATATTGACATGTTGAATTAAGGTGTACAGCGCTGGCGTCTCATCAGCATCTCATCCTTTTTTTTTTTTTTTTGTATTTGCATCCCGAGTGAATCGCCGAGGACCAGTCAGACATTACCACCTAGCCACCGCTGATTTAGCTTAGCTGCTGCTACTCTGACACACGGATGGAGATGACACCTCCGACCACGTCTTAAAAACATGCATGTCCCACACAACATCACGGGGGGGCATTATCGTGCAGCTAGGAACCCCCCCCCACTAAAACATGGATGCTGGTAGTGGAGTAATAAGACAGCCAGGCAGCCAACTCTGTAACAGACTTTGATGATGTAAACGTAATGCGTCACTGACATTTTCACCTTTTTTTTTCTTTAACTGAGCTTCATGGCTTCTCCCCCCCCCCCATTAGACAACACTCCCCCCCCCACACACACACACACACACACACACACACACACACATTAAAGTGTTATCGATGAACGTGATGTCCCCAAGTATAATCGTTTATATTCCACTCACGGTGTCCAAATGGGAACTAATTGAAAGTTAGCCAACTTCTGTCACTTACAGGATTGCTCCACAATATCACCCTGCCTCCTTTTTGTTCAACTGAAGGTCAGCCAGTGACTTTGCAGTTGTTTAAAATAACCCCCCCTCCCCAGAAATCACATAAATTAAAGAACAGCAGAAGGGACTGGGAAAGCTCGATGCATATGTAGTTTGTCACTGGTGCGCTTTTCTTGCAATAGATGCTTTGATCAGCAGTGATGATTGATTTTCTGATATATTTCTTGGCTGAAGAGAGCTGAAGAGCCCTCTAGCTGAAGGTGTCCCTGTCCCATTTAGATGAAATCTTTGCACAGAGCTTTTGTGCTTTATCCTTTTATAGAGGGAGAAGGGGGATAAAGCAGAGGCCAACCTCTCTTTGATGCTCAAAATATTGGATTCAGATAGTCTTTTTTTTTTTTTGGCCACATGACATTGTCAGTAAGGACTAAAGCTGATAATCACTCCTTCTGACTCATTCAATTAGCCGACACATTCGAGTACCAAAGTCCATTACAAATTAAAGCAGTTGCCAGACTAATATATGGTTTTCAGGCCCATGACTCATGTAGCTGTCCTTTTTGTTTGCCTTTATGATTTGCTCTCACCAGTACGCCACTTATTTATTCTCTGTTATTAGCCTAATTAGTTTTTTGGTTCTTTTATTTTATTTTCTGGAAATATAGGGCTTGGTATCATTCAACATTTACAGACACCTACGTGATACCTGATTTTTGGTTCCAGTGCCAACGTGATACTTTCTGTTACACCCTAAAGGAGCTGTGTGTAGGATTCAGTGGCGTCTATGTTTTTTAGTAGAAACTATGGCAGAAAAACACAAACTCCCCTCTCTAGAGCCAGCGTTTGGTTTGCCCCTACTGTGCTACTGTAGGAACATGGTGGTTCAACATAGCGGACTCCATCTACATATAAAAGGCTCATTCTTATATAACAAAAACACAACAATTCCTATTTTTAGGTGACAAAAACACAGTTATGCATATTTTTTTATTCAATTTTTGGCCCATATATCCTCGTAAATGTTACGTACTGGACCTTTAATTCTGTATAAACAGGTTTTTACCACTTAACAAAGTAAACCAAACATCTACAATGCACTGATGTTGTCCTGACAACAAAAAAACTGTAGAGGGACTAAAAAAGATACAGTATAAAGTCAACAAATTATGGTTTGCACCAGGCAACAACTGACTGAACAAGGATTCGGTGCCAACTTTCAGCTCTTCAACAGTTCCCAATATGGGCACAAGTCAGTACTTCAAAAGTATTGCAGTGGGATTCCCAGCTCTACCTAGATGATGTAATTTGTGCAGCGTAGGATAAACTGGCTCTTTCCAGTTAGTGTTGTTAAAAAAAAAAGGGGGAGGCCTACTTTAAAGAGATGTGCTGCTCAGTGCTTCCAAATGGCACGCAAGATCTACACCTGTTTAGCCTGCTATTGTACTCCCAGGTAAATGGTCAAAACACTGCTGTGTTGATCAATATGCATTATTAGCCAGTTGTAAATTCAGACAATAGTTGTCCTTGAAGACCCTGTAATATAATCTTAGGACTTGAGTCTGCTTTTGTTGGTCCGCTTTAATTATGCAACAGAGAGGGGAGATCAGCAAACTTGGTTCGCTGTAGAGTGCTGGTCGATAATGTGATATTGTGGGTGGCTTGGATGTGGTGACAACACAAACATGAATGTCTTTCCACCCCCATTAAGGCCCAGTTACCACCCTGCTTCATCATATTACATGTTTGTGATGAGTGAGGCCATTAACATTTGTGTGGCTTAACGTTAATGTGCACTAAGAGCGGCAAAACATCCAAATACGCAGTGGAAAGTGATCTACTATTGTTATTATTGTTCATTGGTTTGTTTTGGCTTTGGGTCTTGCAGCACTGCTTGACATATTGGGTGTCTAAGTCTTAAGTTTATTTTCTTCATCCCTCTCAGATCTCTCAGAGCAGGGCACACAGATAGTGGGATTACTGCGCTCCTCTAAACCTCTCCAGACAGCTCTGCATTGCTCTTCCTGGCTTGACCCACGTCATGACAGATGATAGTCACTGCTTCATTCGTGATACTCTATTGATCCCTGCAGGAGAAATTTGACTTTTCACTCGCCACCGCCCCTTAAGGTCACAGCACATATTCGGCTACAAAAAGCCCTGGAGCCTGTCAGAATGTAGCATCTTGTTCAAAGGCGTTTCACTGGAGCAGATTGTTGTCATTAAAGGTGACTGAACCTGAAGGTTGTGGTTGAAGGGCCTCACAATTTTATTCTTTTTATGTAAGAGGGAATCGTCAGTCCAAAACCTAAATATTTTCAGTTTACTATCATATATGACACAGAAAATAGTACAGGCAAGTAGAATTTCTGTCAAACGCTTTAGTAACTAGTCGTTGCATCTCTAATTCACATCAGGTCTCAGTGACTGCAACCACATGATCATCAGTGATATAAACAAATAATACAAATGTTTTTTAATGCCATTAATTTAGCCCTACAAAATGGTACATTTCTCTTACTGTCTTTGTAATGATGACGTCTCTAAACTGCGTACTGGTTGCAAGTGTGCTGCTACTTCAACAGAATTGTCAGAAGTGAAGCCTTGGTTTCCTGTTTGTGCCCAATCATTAGAGTTGTTTACTCAGCTTGTTTTTAATGTGTCTCCAGAGTTTAGTTTAATGAACCATCCATGAACATGTGGCAGTGCATCTATACATTTAGCAAAAAAATTCATTCCACAGTATATAATCAGTTGATGGCACTGTTTGAGGTTAAATTATTTTCTCTCTGACAGTTTTCATCATTACTTTTGATTTGGGAAAACCCTTTCCCCAAATATTGTTGCTTTTCTGGAGCATGAAATGAGATAGAGCCTTTTTCATGTGTGTTATTTAGCTGAGAGTGCATTTTGAGAGATGGGAAAGGGAAGTGAAAGCGTTTCCTTGCTTATCTAGACACTCAATGGACGTCAAGCCACACAACTGTAAACTTAAAACGGTTATGTGGAAATTACACAGTGGATAATTTAATTTCCATAAAGAATTATTTGTTGTGTGTAATGCATCTGCACAAACAAAGGACCTAGATGTTGCAGAAATGCTGCTTTTTAAATTAATTTACAGTATGTTGTCAAGAGCTTTTTACACACCAGCTCTTCATCTATCATACCACACACCAATACATACGTAGGCGTGTATTGTGTAATGATGTGTCATTACGTATTTTGTTGTTTGTTAACTTTTGTATAGATTTATAAAAAGTAATAATAATAATTTTCCATTCAGATGATCAGCATTTAGGGGGGTACATATCCTGTATGTGCCTAAACAGTGGTTTTCAAACTGGGGTCTGGGGACCAGCAGAGGTCTGAGTGGGTTGTAGGGGGTCCCTAGGAAAAGGAGGACGAGAATATTTGAACTTTTATCACATATTACTATATATGATAACATTAATATATATACATTTTATTTTCAATTAACTTTTAAAGGTGGGCTGCAGCACCTTATAAAACCAGATATTATAAAAACCCTCAATTGATTCAAAAGTTTAAACTCTTAGGGCGTTTTCACACCTAAAAGTCTGGACCAAGGTCCGGTCCAACGTTGGTGTTTGATTACATTGTATACATTTGATCCTGTTATTTTCAGTTTCACATAGTAATTTTGCTAGCGCACTAAAGAACTTTCCATGACATACCTACGGCGTGTTGTCACCACGTACGTGTGTTGCGTCTCCCTTTGATTGGTGAGTAGACGGGCGTGCGTCTGACGTTGGCGTGTTGTCATTTTGGCGGGTAGTCTTTTCCGTATGAATGAAAATGAATGAGCAAATCCCGATTGCGTTATTATGGTATTACTATCAACATAAACATATAATCTCCTCCTCTCCCCACGTACTTCCACGACTAATTTTTGCTTGTTCTGGTGGGGGTTTTCTTCCGTTTTTTTTCTTCTTCTTCTATGGTACGTATGCCTAACTTCCTGTAATTGGTCCGAATGTCCGAACCATCCAAAAAGTGTTTTTATACTGTAAACGAACCGAACCATGGTTCAGTTTGATCCAGACCGAGACCACCTCTTTAGTTCGGACCAAATTATGGTCTTTTGATCCAGACCGTGGTCCGTGGCACCTTTCTCACCTACAATTTTGGTCAGGACCAAAGTGAAAAGTCCGAAGGTCCAGACCAAATGAGGTATGTGTGAAAACGCCCTTACTCTTACTGAGATACAGGCTACATGTGTTGTTGCAAAACTACTCATTGGTTTAAAAATGCCACACTTCCCCGTACTTTCTCAGTAGTTGTTGCAACTCTAACCTTAATGGCAATAGGATGGTAAGACAAGACAGCTAAGCCTCACTGTAGCAGGGAATGTGGCCAAGTTGTTAAAGTTCAGTGACATTTTACTTCAACTTGAGGCATTACAAGAATGTCGACAGAAGGGTCCTTTACCCAGACTATTACATACTAGTGCCATTGTTGTGCTATGAAACTGAAAGCTTCTCTTTGTCTAGTAGGATTTCATCCCAAGCACCTTCGATTGTGACATAGGACTAGTAGACACGTAAAAACAGACCCATGAATCAGCAAACAGAATAAAAACCATCATTTAGAAAAGGAAAAAAGGAAACTGGCAAAACCAATAAATAAAAAGTCTTTAAAAACATCTGCAGCCCTCCCAGTAAGTGTTAAACTGGCCTCTGCTCTCTGGAACATGTTTTTACAATACTCACTGTAACATAATGGATTCAAAGACTTTGTTACAGGCTGTTATCCACATTATAGCACACACATATCATTTAATCATCACGAATTTGTGAGGTCAGCAGTGTTTGGTTTGACATTGTTCTTGAAGTCTTGACCAGGTGTTTAAGAAGTGTTGTTGTAACATCCACATGGCACGGCCTGCCTTGTCCTCTTGCTTAAAGGACCATAATCATGGTGACTGGATTTAGAAGATTAAGCTCATGACTAATTAGGTCCTGATAGGGTGTTCCCCTAACATGGCAACTGGCCTTTGTATGGAGCAATACTGATGTCCATTTAAACAGGAGTCAAAAAAAAATTTCGGGCACTTATTTTCTTAAGCGTTCAAAGTTTACTATGGCTGTCTGTGCTTGGCACCACTGGTTTATAAAACCTCTTCATTGCTCACATCAGTTATCCTTTACTTGAAAAGTTTGAGGCAAACAACATTTAGTAAGTAAATTTGAAGGGCAAATAAGTATAGTATAGTTGACTGACAGAAAATGAATTGGCAAATTTACTACTGAGTTTTGGACTTTTGGTCTTTGATATATGTACAGTGAAATTGGGTTGCAGAGATACTGATACCATGGTATATGTGTATGTTCACTTAACTACGGTATATAAAAAAACTCTTCCTTCCTGTCATTCCTTTAAGGGTCATTAACTGATGCTAATAATAATAATAATACTGTTGGTTTTTTTATAACACAGTTATTATACTAATCTCTTATTGTATGTCATGTTGACAGCGGTGAAGTTATATTATGAATGTAATTGTCTTGGTTACACATTTTTACTTTTACTTAAAGCAGCTTTATGTGTGTTTTGACATCTTTGTATGCTTTTCGTGTGCTCATAGATGGCTGCTTATGTCTTTATTTACAGTGAATGCCACTCAAAGTACAAGCTAGACTGAGCTGTGTATTAAAACAGCAAAGTTTACACTTAAAGTGTAAACTGCTTCCTTATTAGGTCAAGGAGAGTGGATCTATTAAATAGGCTAAGTGGAATACACTATCTGAATGGACTTAGTGCCTCTTCTTACAGTAGCTTAGATCCTAGTTGGCTTAAGACAGGGCAGGGATGATGACGTTAAAGGATCTGAATTATAGATTATAGTGTGTGAGTGCACTGCAGAGTTGCATGTGAGAGTGCATACTGCTGAAGTGTGCAGAGCTGCTCAATGGACTTGGGGAGTTTCCCTGATGCATGGGAGAGCACATCCTGCAGTTTAAACCACAGGGTGCTCCAGAGTTGTATACTGTACAATGCCTGTGGCCACAGTAAACAGTCTCTGACACAACATATGTTGATAATCTTGCACTGCTGCAGCCTTGTAGATTTTGTTTGGCTTCATCTAATTACCAAAATAATAATAATAAATGTCTGAACATTATAGAACTCATAGTAGATGTTTACAATTTAGCAATATATTGTGTCATTATGATATATGAGATTTGGTTGCCATAACAACATTTTCTTGCTTGATTGTGGTGATTTGTTGATGGTAAAAATGTCCTCACAATTGAGAGGCTGTAACGAGGGTGTGTTTAGCATTTTTGCCTAAAAAATGATTTGTCAGTTATTAGATTAGTTTATTTATTAATTCATGTCGATCATCTAATCGATTAATCAACAAATTGTTTCAGATTTATCCTTAATTGTCCTACAATCATGTGTAGCATGATTTATTGTTATTGCAATCTGGTATTTTCCTGGTATTTAAAGGCACAAGTTTTCTGAGTTTATTAGTTTTGTGTTTTACTTTTAGTTAATTGTATCCACATTGCTGATATCTGTTTTTCTGTGTTGATACTGCACCTTCTCAATGTTATTCCCAAAAGTCACATTATCACCGTTGAGCTTATCGATCAAAAATATTGTGGTTTGCCCTTGTAAAGCTCCAATAAAATCCTCAGTATCTCACTAAGTGGCTCGGTTTCCAAATTGAACAGGGTTTGTTTATCTGTTTGTTTTCCACTATCTTGCAGTCGATGTATGTTTTATCACTGTTGAGACCTCCTGAGAGCTCAGACAATTACACAGCACCACTGCAGGCAGTATTATGGGTGTCAGCATGGAGCAACACAGTGCCATGACTAATGATGAAAACGAGCACTCCCTGCTGCTATCTGTGCAGAAGGTTAACAAGACATTTTGGATCTAGTATATTTATTCATGATATGGCCCTGCCAATAGTTAATAGTTTAAACCAGTGGATGTTGTTACAGCTGGTATAAACTGGTTATCACTGGTTTGTGATCATACAGTTGAGCTGTGCTTAGATGCCTTCCTATATTGATTTGGTATCTTCATCTAATTACCATAATTATCTTGCTGGTAATTAGATGTTTAAGAATTTATGATATAGAAACAGTCCTGTGGGATGATGATCTTCCTCAGTGGAGGCAGTGACTGCAGTCAGACTGACAGGGGAACTTGTCACATTTCCTTTTCAGTTCAGTTCAGTACCTGTACAAAGATGTAGGGTTGCAAGCATGGTTGCAAGCAATGACTATAGGTTATCGATTAATCTGCTGATTAATTGTTTGGTCTGTGAAACATCAGAAAATAGTGGATTTTAAATTTTCTAGAGCCAAAGGTGACAAATAGGTAAATAGGTGCCGATTAATTTACTATTGATCAACTAGTTGACAAATCATTGCAGCTCTGCTGTTTAACTGAAGTAAATGGACGGCACATAGTTACAGCTAAATCAGTTAGTCGCTTACTCGATTTGTTAATCAAAAATGCTACAATTTCTCAGGTTCTTTGCTTCTCAAATGAGACGATTTCCTGCACCAATCTCATGGCAAACAGAATGAAAGTCTTATTCAGTAATGCACATGTAATGAGAAGAATCTTAAAAACCCATGATTCAAAGAATAGCTCAGGGTGTCTCAACTGAGCATCTATGAGTTAGATTAACATACTGAAATTGATAGAGTTCTGAATAGTTCTTGTGCTAATTTCTTCAAGGAATAAACTAGACTAAGCAATCTTTGATCAGTGACGGTGTGGAATAAACAAAAACACTGCGAACAGAATGAGGAAGGCAAAGAAGACGCAATAGTGTAACTTCCTGCTTTCTTTTGCTTTTCAGATGAACAGCAAGCAGTGAGAGTGAGACAGTGTCAGAGGATGCTCCTGGTCTGCAGGGCCCAGTGCTGAGGGAGGTCCACAGAGCCAACTGGTGCCCACCATGTCTCACCACCAACACTACCAGCGAGGCCCCCATGGCCGCACCATGAGCTCTGAGGAGAGGAGCTCCACGCCAGTCAACAAGACCTCCACACCGGTTCACAAGAGCGCCTCTTCATCTTCCTCTTCCCAGCGCGACAGCCGACAGGTAATTGCCAGGCCATGGGAGGAATCTATCTAGGAATAGTTTTTAGGGATAGCAGCTTTGAATGAAACTGACTTGAGCAGAGGTGATACAGAGAGGAGCGAATATTATTTTGAGTTGCTGCAGTGTTCTGTCAGTGCCATCCTCTAGTGAGACAGTTATTGCAACAGAAAAACAAGCAGATAGAAGGGAACTGGATATCAGGAAATATAAAATCCTGAAATATGAATTCAGCAGTTTCAGTGTGTGAAAACAGTCAAAACTATAATATGATGACCTAGTCAGTTTTTATAAAAATCAACTGCCATCACCCAGCGGACCTCAGATTTTCACACATAAAACATGTGCAGGGTTTGTGGAGTCTTTGTCAACCAAAGCTGGGCAGACACTACGTCTTTATTAATCTTGTACAATGTGTTCAAGTTTTAATTTCCGCCAAAAGGCATGACCTCTGTGCTCACACTGTACAGATCAGTTTACCGGCTTTTCTCCATTGATTCCAAGTCCATTAAAGTTTATTCAAAGAAGATCCTCAGAAATGTTGACAAAAAAACACAAAGCGCGCATTACTTCAGGTAATTCTAGACTTAACTCAAAGCAGGAAGAAAAAAGACAAATATTGACAGATGGCTATGAAGACGTAGACTTTTGATCTTTTGCCAGTTCAGTGTTATTTCTCTCACAGCACCGCATCTCATTTAAGACTACAGTTGGCTAACCAACCAGCCAGATTTTTAATCGCCACGACCCCCTGAAAATCTGGCAGGAATTCGACTATATTCTGATTTTGGGACGACAAATTCAGGGTTAAAATCCGGTTTAATTTACACGCTGTCGAGTTTAATAGTCAAAATATTATTTTGACTGATTTGTTTGAAGTTAAATATGTCAGATTATTACTATATTTTCCCTCTGCAGATTAATTCAGTCATACTGACTAACCATTAATAGTTTATTCTGCGTGGAAAGTCCATTAGAAAAAAGACTAATTGACTATCAACCCTACAAGACCTTATCAACTGATTAGATGACTAATCAGCCAAGATAGAGCAGCCTTAATTCCCTGGTTAGTAAGTAAAAACCTTGCAGAGACATGGTGAACAATGAGATACGCTCTTATTTCACAGTTCACGGGACAAGTGCTTAAACTTAACCCCTTAGAGTAAACCATCTGAAGCCCCCAGCCCGTCTTTAGCTCACTGAGCTGCTGTGTCACTGTGGCCACGCAGTAACAGGACACCGAAACTGGAATCTCTGACATCATAGCTTTTCCGTCGGCACTGGATGATAAATATTTCATGAGGGACAGGCGGAGGCTTGGTGCTCCACTGAACATGTGGCATTCTCTGGTATTCTGTGTGGGAGCCCAGCGTGTGTCCGCAGGAGATGGCTCTCTGAGGAGAAAAGGGAGTTGGTTTGAGAAATGAGGCCTGTTTTGAAGCACACAGTCAATGGCTTCTGCGTGATGAGGCGGACAGCTAACCCTTCCAACCCTTCTGTTCATTGTTCCTTTCCTTAATGTCACCTACTTGCTTTTGATAACAAGGCCTTCATCTGTGAAAAGGTCCACCAGTTCATTTCCCAGACGCTCCATAATCTTAAAGGCAGCTTAATCTGAGAGCAAGGTTATCTACTAGCCTTTATTTTCTTATTCATCTCTTTTAATGTGTTTAATGAAGTCAGGTACTAGCCAAAGAGGCAGCTACTACGACAGAAAATGGAGTCTTTGTCCGGTAGATTCCCTTCATTTTGTACACCTGCTTGATCAAGACCTCAAGATAGTCAGCGGCATGTTGAAAGAATCAGCAGCACATAAAGAATTTAACTGGGAATTAGTTCTTGATTGGTTGCAGCTGTTATTCATTACGATTTAGGAGTGTTCGCTAAATGATGCAGTGATGTACCTGTGGGTACACGCCAGACACTTGATGTATCAACTACAGAGGCAGGTGTATCATTCAAAAACAGTTAGAGTTACAAATCCTATTCAGTTCGATTCAGCTGTCTCAGGGGTTTGGCTCACTACTGTTATAAAAATGTACAAGGAGAGAAAGGACATAAGTCTCCTGCAAGTACATTTTAAGAGACACTGAAACACAAATGAGTTTAGTTCTGCTTCTTCAGGTTTGACTGGATCACCTGAAAGTTAGAGTTATGTCTCTGCTAGCTACTACTACCCACAAGCTAATGGTCAAATGTGTTTTTTATAAGATCGGCAGGGTCAACCTAGTCACCCTAAATTACATTTGATCGGATAAATGAAGGTATCAAAGGAATTTTAGAGACTTTTTTGACATAGATGGATTGTACCAAGATACAACTGAACAATCTACACGGGGACACAGGATTATAATCGGTGAAAGATGGAGACTCTGCCTTAGCAACCACAGTGGAAAGATAATGATACATTATTATGATTATTGTTGACAAAACAGTCTCAACACAAGTTCTTGTTAGTAGCTGTTCTGGAGCTTTCGATTGTATCACACTATCTTCCTCAGCATACAGAGTTTGTCCAGTCGTCATAAAATCTTTACAGCACAAATTTCCATTTTTCACATCCATGTTGGCTTAAAATTTGAGATTAAAAGTTTCTATTATTTTTATATATATATATAGATAAACATATACATTAAAACACACACACACACACATAAAAAAGTGTATAACAAAGTACATTTAGTGGCTGTTCTGGAGCTGTTACATTATCCTAATGAGAACTGACCGAATCTTGTGATGTGCTCATCATGTGTGAACAGCTACTTAATGGATCTTGCGGTGAGATCAAACTAATGTAGAATGGACGTGATGAATCATTATTATAAAAGATTCTTTTAAACATGATTGTGAAACATTGTTGACTAATTTGCCCGGTCATCTCCAGCGTAAAAAACAGAGTTTCTCTGAACTTTGTTGACATTATGTAAAGCTATACCTGCTCTTTAATTGTGTAATAACCGTGTTTTCCTACTTAGAGGCTGCTTAGTGTTTTCTGTGCAGGGAGTTTTGAGTGATATGTGGAGCACTGTAGAGAATATGCAGTACAGTACATCTTCCCCAGGGACATCCTGAGGAAGCACAGTAGACTTTGAGAAAAGACCTTAGCTAGCTTGCCTGGGCCTCAGTTTTTGAGGAAAAATGAGAGCGGGGCATTTTGTTGGGAAAGCCTTAATGAGATCCAGCCCCCATTTTCAAATCAATACATGTCACTTTCCCCTCTGCTGACGACTACTGTTCACTCTGGAGACCCTCATGAGAGCAATTAGAGGCACCACCTGCAGTAAGCACAAACACACACACTTAGACGTTGATCCAGGATGTCGCTGCAACTATCAATTTTTTCTCATGCTGCTTGTCATTTCCTGGTTAGATAAGATGTTTTTGTCTCAGAGATAGGAGGGGGAATATATTTAACTAATTTCTTCACACAGTCTGTGCAAGAGGTGCCAGTCTTTTTATATTTCTGGTTTCAAATGAAGTTTTGCCTTAGTCTTCTCCATGGCATAAACCACCATAACCACTTTTAATATGAGGAGATTGTGTCTTATTGTCTTATATATTGTCAGAACTGATGCCATGGATAAAAGTCCTGTATTCAGTGTCAGATTTATACCCAAGTGACTGAATT
Organism: Dicentrarchus labrax; assembly: GCF_905237075.1. Lineage (NCBI taxonomy): Eukaryota > Metazoa > Chordata > Actinopteri > Moronidae > Dicentrarchus > Dicentrarchus labrax. The sequence continues at coordinate 16,268,478 of NW_026136706.1, forward strand.
TTATACAGGGGTCATTTTAATTGTACTTTGAGTGTGTTTTAAAGAAAACACATAAAAATACAGATGAGTCATTTGTTGTTTTATAGATATTGTTGGTCTGTCAACAGTCTCTTTTTGTACTACCTCAGTGAAGAATTAACGTTTGTGTTTCAGGTAGTCACTCAACACAGTTCCCTTACTCTTTCTCAGTTATCCCGTATCTCTGCTACAAGTCAGCAGGTCACACATGTGGTCTGTAACCGAATCTGTGGTGTTTACCCAGAGCATGAGACTGTGCTCATACGCAGTCTCTCAGGGTGTTAACTTCTCATCCATGTGGCCGCCCGCCGTCCTACTCTAAGCTTTACTGCTGAGCCAGCCAGACACTGCAGTGATATCCATCCTCACAACAATTCCTCTGTGGTTATTAGCTGCTGAAATATCATTGTTCAGTGGTGATTTTGGAGCATGTATAGTATAGTTTCATCTTACACAGTATATTCTTATGCAAGTACAATAGGAGAGCACATACTGTAAGTTTCAGTTTTATTGCTTTATTATCTGGTATTTTATAGTGGACACACAACTAAGTAGTGATAAGGCTAGTTGTAAAGTAAGCGTTTAATAGTTAGATGCCACTAAATCCTACACACTAGTCCTTTAGCTTAAAAAATACACACATATAGCAATAAAGGTCTTTTAATATATATGATACCTGACCTCAAGAGAGAAACATGCTTTATTCTGATATAAGAAACCCATTTGTATCCTCATATAGCCTTGGATGACCCCACCTGTAACCTCTTGAATAAGTCTATGCTAACCGTATCACACTCACACACAGTCGAGACATCTAAATTGAACAAAAAAAGGTTAAATTTGTAATGCTTGCCCTTGGATTCTGATTAAAGAGCTACTGAAAAGTCATCAAGGGCTGTTAAAAGGTTGTATGCTTTATGTTTGTGTCATGGTTAGTTTGGGTTTCTCATGATAACAAAGTAGTTTTCTTGCAACGAGGGCTACAACTAACAATTATTTTCACCATCAGTTAATTTTGTGATTATTTTCGTCATTAATCGATACATCTTTTAATCTATAAAATGTCAGAAAATAGTAAAAAAAAAAAAAGAAAGATAACGTCTGATGTCTTGTTTTGTCCGACAAACAGTCCAAAACCTAAAGATATTAAATTTGCCATAACATAAAACAGAAAAGCAACAAATCACATTTGAGAGGCTTTACTAAACAAATGTTCTGCATTTTTTCCTCAAAAAACAAATTGTTGTTTTCTCTAGATTATGTGATCATTAAATAAAATTTAAAAAAATAAAGATAATTAACTTGTTATCACAAAATAACATGATATAATAAAACAATTGCCGTTCTTGGCTTCCATAGATGTTCTCTCCAAACTGTGAATGAATGTTGCTCCGTAGAACAATATTCTGGCCTTTTATCTTGTTTATTTTGGGTAATCAATAATTATGTAAACCCCTTAGATTTAGACCTCCTGTGAAAGATTAAAGGATTAGAGTTAAAGGATGAAGTCTGTTTCATTATTTTTAGCACTCTTTTTATTACAGCATTTTGTTTTATTGCACTGTGAATACACTAAGCGTAGAGTAGGAAATAATCTGAATTGGTTTTGTTGCGTCTATGCAGTGCAGCACTTTAGAAAAGTCCAACAGTGTTTCAACAGTCAGCAGCAGTAGACCGTTACTCCACATGTAGATCAGTGTCTGCGGGAGAAGCAGATGTTTAAGAAAAACTTGTCAGCAGAAGTGGGCTGTCATACTGATATTTATAGTGCTGATTTAGCCTAAGGTGTCCCCAAGGAGTGTTTGTCCTTTCTGCTGCTCAGGGAGACCTTAACTGTAATTGTTTGATTCATTGCAGCATTAAAAGATCTACTGTGCGACAGTACTGAGTGTCACTGCAGGTAGAGAGATGCAGCCTTTGAAACTGACACAGAGGAGACTGTTAGACTGACTGATTGGGATTATACAAGTCATTTTACTGTTCATCTTTCTTTAAAATATACTTACGTAATCACGTCATTCCACTGATATGATATGATTTTTTCAAGGGAGACATGGAAAAGAAAAGTAGTACAAAGGCAAAAAACCCTAAAACAAGTCAAAGTTATCCAGTATCAAACGAACAAGCTCATGGAACAAACCTTTTTAAATCTTGACATAGAAAGGCAGACACCCTCTTACTGAGTCTGCCACAAGATCCTTCATTAAAGGGGTAAACTCACCAAGAGGGACCGGCTCATTCAACTTTAAATTATTCTGCAGTGAGATCAATGAATGTGAGCAGAGTGCAGGAAATCACTTTGGCTTAATTCAGCTCTGTTTTCAGGCTCCAGTAACTAAAGCAATTTCTCTGACTGTAGCAGTAATTTCCATATAAACCGGTAGTTGGCAAATACTTTGGTATACTTGTGTGGAATTGATTAATTGTTGATTTATATCGTTGATGGTTCAGGTCTTAAAACGATGCCCAGGAAAGTGCATTGAATTGCAATATTTGCAGCACAAGCCATTCTTTATTTAGTGTAGTATTGATTTATCAATTTGAAGCCAGTAGAACGTCTGTTTGTAATGCTGCAGATAACACACAGGAAGTTTGTCTGAAGTGTTTCTATCAGGCTGCTGCTTGTTATTGCCTGTCGGGGAGGCTGCTCGTCACATGTAAGGCTGTTATGTTCTAAATACAGAAGCTGTTGAAGATATTTTGATCATTTTACTGTCCACGTTATACCGTTGAGTTGTTCAACGGATAGTGACCTTTGTGCTCTGAGCGTAATGAGTGAACCGATATGATTGCTTTAAATGGTGTGGTGCATTTTGCTAATGAAGTTGAGCTTCTCCACTTCCCCTGCTGCACAGGGCCACTGAAAGGAGGGGCTATCGTCGGTGGGGAAACATGACCTCATTACCAGACAGATCTGTTTTCCTGGTCATTATATTAAACAAGCTGTTGTCTCCTTTTGTTAAGTGTCCTGCAAACCAAGGTCAGGTATCCTAACGTTCACCCTACGAGCTGTCTTGAAGGTTGCAGCATCACACTGTGCAGTGAAGAGCCACAGGCTGTTATTTGGCTTTCCAGAGAAGCTTGTGCATGCTAAGTTGTGGGTTTTGCCGTAAGGGCTCTGCCACTACTGATTCAAGTATGAAATTAATAAGCTGACCTGCTTTACCAATATTACTTTGAGTTGCATTAATATTTCACTTAATCTGAACTGCCAAAAAATAGATGACTACATGTCATGTTGAGGTATTGCTACCGATAGTATGTACAATGATAACACTTTCAAACAACAGAGACCATAATGCAATACAAAGTCCGAAGACTAGTTGTGTTGTCAGTAAAATATTTTCCATTGATATTACTGTTGTTTTCTCCAGCTATACGCATTCCTTAGGGCTTGTGTTGGCGCCAAATTGCTAATGTTAATCCTAGGGGACAAATGCGCCCCACAAAGTACATCCACTGAAAGTGCTTGTTTTTGCCACAGGCTATTCACTGGCCTGTCAGTTATTCTAAGTGTCTGACAACATTAGGGAAGAACCCGTACAGAGATAGACCCGAAACAGCTACAATATCCATATTGCTCGCCACCAGACTCCATAGGCTAAAGTAGTAATTGCTTCATTTAAAATTCACAAAACAAAAATAAAACTCACCAAAATGCTCTGTAAAAAGTCTTTCCACTGTTCCAACAATCCCAAACTCTGCTTTAGTCAAACAAAATCTTTAATTCACTGAGGTAGGTGAGAAAAACTGACGTTTCAGTCGCTCTGCTGAGCTGCACAATGAGCAGACAGACTATGTAAACAAACCACAGAGAGGCTGCAATAGAGGCTGCAAAAGCAACACAGGCAAAGACTTTTAGAGTGTGCAGAGATAAACAGCAGCATTGTTGGAAGAAATGTTTCATTAGCTTTATTATGTACCGAACACATTTCTCTATTCTATAATATATATATATATATATATATATATATATATATATATATATATATAAATATTATGGGGAAAAACATCCAACATTGTGTATTTTAAGAGTTAAACACTCCTCATTTCACTTGCTTCATCAGGACAATGTGGATGTGGTCTGATCACGTGTTATTGACGGTGGTCTGGTAACAATAGCAAACAACCTAACTCAGATTTTGTTTAAACTTGTTGCTAAATCCCAATTGGTGCGCAGAAGTATATCAGCTTTTTCTGATTTTTCTAATTGAGCTGCCCACTTCAAACCTGTAAGTAGAGCACAAAGACATTGATTGAGAATTGAGACTGAATAAATTTTCAGGACCTTTATTCTATCCATTCAATATTACTAGAATCATCTTTAGCACCTAATAAAGACAACAGTGTTGTGTCATCTAAAAACCTCATCATGTATTTGGAATATCAGTCTTACTGTTTTTTACTGTATAAATTATGAAGAGTAGCTGTGATACCACATACCGTCCCCAGTTCAATTCCACCTCTCGCCTTGTTTCCTGTTTCCTTCTCTACTGTCAACTGTCCAAAAAAGGGAAAATGGCCAAAATAATGTTCCAAAAAGGTACATCCTGGGAAATGTAGGGGATTACTAACTGAGATACAGGCCTGTTCTTTACTTGACAAATTATAGTCATATGATTTCTTCAAGTAATCCATTTATTTACATTAATTGAACAACCTGTCTAAGTGTATCTCCAGTGTTTATATATTTATCTTTTTATTTTTTGTGTGATTGTATATTTCAAGCACCATTGCACCAAGACAAATTCCTCGTATGTGTAAAAACCTACCTGACAATAAATCTCATTCTGATTCTGATTCTGATTCTGATTATTATTCTTCTGCAGATAATCTTCAAATGGAAGCCTTAGCAGGAATGTAGAGCTTATTAAATAAAGATCAAAGCAAATGTGTGAATATTATTGTGAAGCCAGAGATTTTATATAAAAGAAAACAAATGTTTAGTCAACCAAGAACCCTAACAACCAATTAGCCCTGCTAACATAGAAGTAGATAAGACAGGTAAAGAGAAAGTAAATATTCAAACTTGTGCACAAAATAACTTCTGAAAGTGCCTGAATGGGTCATCTCAGGCCAGTACAGCAGGATGGTGATGATCTTTATCTGTTCCCAGACATTTTGGTGTGATCCCATGATTCCTAGTGTGTGTGTGTGTGTGTTCCCCCCCCATATCCCCCCCCCCAGAGGGACAACGGTGTGATGTCCTACCTGTCCCTGCCTGACCCTGCCATCCCTGTACTCCAGAGGCGTCACTTTGATTTACAGACCCACTAGCAGCAGGAAGAGCACAGTCAGGAAAAAGCTAATGGAGTGGAAATGCTGAGAGAGCAGGGGGAATTTGAATGGGGTAGTTTTTCTTTAAATGTTTAGTACAAGGGAAAAGAATAAAGAAGTGTTGAATGTATTCCTGTTGTTTTCTTCTGTCAATCATGACAGGCGCATGTTTTCTCTTTATTACAGCAAGCGTTTTTCTTCTCATTCTGCTGGAGTAAGTGGATTAGTTCTGACACCACGCTGTATTTTTATTCCTCTCTAGGAGGCAGACAGCTGGGAAATCATTGAGGGGCTGAAAATTGGTCAGAGCAACGTCCAGAGGCCTGATAAACACGAGGGGTTTATGTTGAAGAAGCGGAAATGGCCCCTGAAAGGCTGGCACAAGGTAAGATCCACATGCAGAGCGAGACACGAAGAGCTTTTGTCGGTGGAAAAACACTTTGAAGCACAGCCGCCCCTTGAATGTTAAACAGTTTTCTGTCTAGTAAGGTGCTATTGCTTGAAAAAACTTCCCCTTTTCATGCATCTTTACCCTCCTTGGGCCTCTTCCGCAGGCATACTGGATATTTCCTTTGAAGTCACCACCTTCAGCATCAGCTTAACTGTTGTTTTCTCAAAACACTTGAATACCAGTGGAAACCAGTACTTGTTGTTAGCTTATTTGAACTCACAACACCACAGAACATGCATAGCCTTTGTCCTACTGCTAATTAAAAGATACTAAATAATAATAATAATGATATTAAAAGGTCCAATGTGATCTATATTCAATGTCCGCCCTTCCTGTTATTTAACCAACACATTATTTTTGTGCTTATTTTCTCTGCAGCGTTTTTTTGTTCTGGACAATGGTATCCTGAAGTACTCCAAGTCCCCCATTGATGTAAGTAACCCTGACTATAACCCACAGGCAGAAACAGGGCAGCCTGGCCTGACATCAGCTTGGCTTGGTAATGAGTCAGCAGAAAAATATGCAACACGGGTCATGATGTTCAGTGTGTTTTAGCACGCCATGTCACTTTGCAGGAGAGCTAGAATTTTACAGATGAAATGGAAGTGTAACCCACAACTGTGAAGAAAACCAAAGGTCACTTTGGTAACAAAGGTGGCTAACAAAGGTTACTTTGCTGTATGTATGGGTGCAGCAAGCCAAATAGTTGAGGAAGTACATTTTCAGAATATTTTTATGAAATGTGTGTTGCATCCCAAGACGTACACTATTTCACATAAATAACCAAACAACAAAACAAATACTGCATATTACATCAGACATCACAAATAAGTGGCTACAGTGCAGTCAATGTAATCGTTCCCTTTTACATTCAGTGCTTACTCCACACAGGAACACTGAGGCCTACGTAGGACCTAAACTCTGATTTTAAAATCTGCTTTTTTAACCTATTCAGTTTAGCCTGTGGGACAATAAATCTCCTGTTTGATGGCAAAAGCAGACATTTTTCACATAAATTATTAGAGTGGTCTGATGTAATTTTACCAGCCAGAAGCAACTGCATCCTATTAGTATACACATTTTGAAAATTTGAGTCAAGCGTTTCACAATCTCAGATACATAGTAGTCGAGCATTACGCTGAACAGCGACAGAAGTGTACCATGCTGCTTCCACAATGCACAACACTCTGTATTAAAACAATAACAGGATCAATTTGTTTGCTCCAAATTACTTTAGTCTCCTAAGAAAGTGTGTTTTTGTATCTTGCTACTGATATAATCAATATGTGCACTCCAAAATAAAGCTGCATTCACATAGATGCCTAAATATTCATTGAAGGAATCTGTGTTTAATGGACACTAACAGGTGGAGGATAAGAAAAAAATAATTTTGGATTAATAATGAGCTAATTCTTTTCCTACCGCTCAATTAATCTCTCCCTGCAATAGTGATGAATACTAGGATCGTCTTCAGTGCCTAACAAAGACAGCAATGTACTTTCATCTGAAACTTCAACATAAATGTATTTGACATGTTGAGTCTGTCTGTGTACATCCAAGTCCATCTCAACCTGATTTGATGAGTGGACAGAGTGGTCAGAATCACACAACCCTGAGATTAAGGGTCTCCTGCTCTACCAACTGAGCTAGGTTGCACTTGAGCCTTTTGAATCAACATCTTTTGTTGTCATACTGTTTGCCAAAGAACATCGCCCAACGTGGGGCTCGAACCCACGACCCTGAGATTAAGAGTCTCATGCTCTACCGACTGAGCTAGCCGGGCTGTATGAATTGAGCATAATGCATCTGATTTCCTGGCTGCATTAACTCTTATAAGACTCAGACAGGTGGAGGGTTTGGAGGTTTGGATTACTGGCTCGACTCTATTCACACCCCACACCAAAATATAAATAAAGAAGACCATAGTAGGTTGTCACGCTACAGGGATAGAACCTGTAGGTAAAGCAATTGCTAGAAGTGGGATGTGAACCCATGCCTCCACCAGAATTCCCTTTGCTAAGGAAGGGTAGATTGTTTTGTAATGTGAATGTCATTTATACTGTTGACCAAAGAACATCGCCCAACGTGGGGCTCGAACCCACGACCCTGAGATTAAGAGTCTCATGCTCTACCGACTGAGCTAGCCGGGCCATATTACTCAAATATAATGGATCCGTTTTCTCCGCTGCATTAACACTCAGACAGGTGGAAGGTTGGAGGGTTAGAGGTTTGGAGGGTTGGAGGTTTGGATTACTGGCTAGACTCTACTCACACCCCACACCAACATTTATAAAAATAAGACAAGTAGGTTGTTGTGCTACAGGGATAGAACCTGTAGGTAAAATCACTGTCAGGAGTGGGATTTGAACCCACGCCTCCACTTGGAGACCAGAAGTCCCTTTGCTAAGGAAGGAGTCTACTCTTGAGTCTGGCGCCTTAGACCGCTCGGCCATCCTGACACAAGACAGTATTTCTCTTGGACAGCTTTCAAAGCAACATTGCATTGCAGTTACCGCTGATGGCCTCTGTGAAACACAGGAGCAGCATTAGGATGGTGGAAGATGAGTGACAAGGACATTCATAACCATTGACTAACCATGTCGTGCACAAGTGGAGCTTTTTGAAGGAGCATCATCTGGAAGTAGCAAATCAAATGAGTCCCGGCCACAAATGGTAGATTGTTTTGTCGTGCAAACATTTATACTGTTGACCAAAGAACATCGCCCAACGACCCTGAGATTAAGAGTCTCATGCTCTACCGACTGAGCTAGCAGGGCTGTATCGAGCGGATATAATGGGGCCGATTTCGGGGCTACATAAACTTATGATAAAAAAATGATAGGTTTGCAGATTTATATGAGACTTGAAAGGTGTATAACAAAATACATTAAGCTATTTATCATTGAGAGCTTTCAAAGCAGCATCACATTGCAAAAGAAATTTGTTTTTTTGAGGGCCCCTCTGAAACACAAGTGAAGCTCTAAATTAGGGACGGTGGAAGATGAGTGAGTTACTATGTCGTCCACAAGCTCCTTTGCCTCAATGGGGTTTGAACCTTTTGAAGCAACATCATCTGGAAAGGCGTTGCAGTAGCCAATCAAATGAGTTGAGTTCCAGCACAAATGCTAAATTTTTTTTTTTAATGTGAACGTCATTTTTAGTGTTTACCAAAGAACATCAGCCAACATGGGGCTCGAACCCATGACCCTGAGCTAGTCTACCGACTGAGCTAGCCGGGCATAAATCAAGCATAATGAATGCGAATTTGGGCTGCATTAGCTCTCATGGACACAGACGGTGGAGGTTTGGAGGTTTGGATTACAGGCTAGACTCTACTCACACCCCACACCAAAATATATATAAATAAGACCATAGTAGGTTGTTACGCTACAAGGATAGAACCTGTAGGTAAAACCACTGTCAGGAGTGGGATTTGAACCCACGCCTCCACTTGGAGACCAGAAGTCCCTTTGCTAAGGAAGGAGTCTACTCTTGGGTCTGGCGCCTTAGACCGCTCGGCCATCCTGACACAAGATAGAAATGTCAGGCAAAATCATCTGTGTCTAAAATCTTCATTGCCCAAAGTGAGTGTCATGATCAGATGGCTGCGCTCTCTAATGCCATTCTAGTTGTAAATGTAATTATGCATGTGTGCACAAAACTTACAAACTGAATTGACCAACTGTAAGTTTGAGTAAACTAAGAAAATATATTTGTCTCACTTGCCTTAGATCCAAAAAGGCAAACTTCATGGCAGTATCGACGTCGGCCTCTCAGTCATGTCCATCAAGAAGAGGGCCCGTCGCATCGACCTGGACACTGAGGAGCATATCTATCACCTGAAGGTAACACTGATGGGAAGAGTCAGTATTGTGATTTCAACTTTGATAACAGAAGGTCAGCAGATGAAAGAGTTTAAAGCTATCTGCCCTCTACCTCTTTAGGTCAAATCTCAAGACATCTTTGATGCATGGGTGTCCAAGTTGCGTCATCACCGGCTTTACCGCCAGAACGAAATTGTGCGATCTCCGAGGGAGGCCACCATGCGAACATTTCCTCCCCCAGCTGCCATTGAGTCCCCCCAACCTGCCTCGAGTGTGGTTCGTGAAGCCAAGGTGAGCCCTCCTACCCCCTCATAATACTACAAATTGTGTTCATAAGTGGGCTCGGAAAACAGAAAAATCGTCAAATTTGAGAAGCTTGAATCAGACTCTATTTGACATTTTTGCTTAAGACTTTTTTAAAAAATGACTAATTATCTGAGTTATTGCAGATACATTTTCTGTTCAGACATTAGCTGAAAAACTAAAACATAACATTACAGATTTTATGTTTTGTACGTTTTTCATACTTCTACTGTGTATCAAGCCTAAAAGAAGTCTCTCTGTTTCTCTGTGCTCTGGGCAGAGTGCAGTTACTTATTCAAGAAGGGTATGTCATTGGGAATGAGACATCACCTGTTATGTTTTTATGGGAAATAGTGGGTGAAATAAAATTCACATTCACAGTAAAAACAAGACTCTGTGTCTGCCTCTGTCACCTGATAACTTTACGCCTTTCACTTTGTGTAATGTTTTTCTTTCAATTTCCATGTTGTACTAAATGTGCTCCAAGCTCCCCATTGATGTTGTAACCATGGCCCTGATGTGTCCCTGTATTATGTCTAATTGCTAGACTAATGGCTGTAAATGTTCAGACAGATATCTGTTCAATGCAGAAATGCTGATTGGGCCAGTAATTGCATACAGATCATTAGGATAACGACCGTTTTTAGTTTAGTGTGAACCCCTGGTTTTCGTTGACGTGTCTGAACTGTTTGTGAATGTCAGGATGCAGCGAGTGCGGGTTCTCCTGGGAGTTCGGCTCAGTGCCTCATGCAGGCCATTAGAGGTGATCAGTAGGATCTGGATTCAGAGTAGCTGGCTGGAGCCTGATGAGCTCTCCCAAAGAACAGCTTTAAAATGAGATACTCTAGTCCTATAGTCAGAATTAACTGCTACATCTTAGCTTTAAGACTTAGCTTTGGAAGGAGCACCATCAAGGTCTCCTCCAAATACTAAGCAAGCTTCGGCATGGCTGCAGTTTGTACTGTACATGCTCCTAAAAGCAGATAATGCAACGTCTCTCATGATTTTATTCAACCTGCTTTAATTCAGATTCACTGCAGCTGCTGCATGTGGGTCAAGTACCTTCCTCAAGGGCACAGACGATCCATACAGTATGCGTATGGTATAAGTGATCCATTTAAATACTAGTGAAGTCTTTGTATCCACAGTAGTCCTGATTAGTTATTTCATAGAAAAATAAATTGCAACAATTTTAATTAAAATGAAAAATAAACAATACCAAATATCTGCTTCCAGCTCCTCAAAGGGATGACTCGTTCTTTTTCTCTTTTATGCAACATTAATCTGACACAACAAGAAATCCAAAGACATCGACTTGGGTGGCATTGTGATGGATATTTTTCATTAGTTTCTGAGGTTTTCAAACTTTTCTAACCTCCACACCCCCTTTTTAAGGGAAATGACAGTAGCTATCATGTTTTACACTACTGAGTACTAAAGTTCGTCCAAACTGCCAGTTTCTAGACACAAAAGACACAAGACTCACCTGATATACTGACAGTAAAACAGACAAGACTGACTTCATCATATTTTTTATGTATATATTTTTTATGTATTTGTGTGACTGATGTATTTCCTGAATGAGCATCACTTGTTTTTCCTTTCTTCCCTGTCAATAATCATATATAATAATCATCATTTTGTAATTTCAAAAAGCCAAGTTACTGTCTGAACAATCTTGCTAACCTGACATCTCATAGCCTTGCTAGCATCATACCAATCTTGTTTGGTCATTGTTTCCACATGAAGCAGATTCATGTACTTTATATTTGCTCTCCTTTTTTCCTCTGACCCTTTTCTGTCTGCAACCAGTTTTGTAGACAAAACAATTTCTCAATTAATCAAAAACCATGTATAGATGAATTAATAATGGACATAATTCATTGTTGCAGCCCTAATCCAGAACATTAATTTCTTCGCAATGTCAGTGCCACTTGAATAACTACAGTATGATCAAAACTAGTTGAACAGTAAACTCTGATATGACAAAGCAACCAAATCTCACCCTACAGCAGGCCAAGCCCAGCAGCTTGCCATGGCAGCCAGTGGCCCCCAGCAGCGGCAGCAACAGCAGCCTGCCTGCCTCCTACAGTAACGGCCAGAGCAAGGTGGTTGCTTGGCTGCAGGAATCAGAGGAGATGGACAAGTGCGCCGAGGGTAAGTGCAATTTTCGTCATCATGCTGGGATTAAATCTGATTTCACGAAGAAGTAGATTAAATCATATCTCTGGCTTTACGATAAGTCTTCTGAACCCTGAGAGGAGGATTGATGACCATGTCATGACACACAACACTGAATGTGTTTGTGCACACGTGTGGGTGTGAATTTCATTTTCAGAGCTCGCACGATGCCAGTCCAACCTGACTGAGCTGAGCCGGTTATTGCAGAGTCTGGAGATTCTGCAAAGGACACAGTCAGCGCCCAACTTCACAGATATGCAGGTGAAAAGGATACACACACACACACACACACACACACACACACACACAAGAGACATGCACGCACATACAGAAACACACACACATGCAAGCATGGGAAGCAATTTAGTTGGTTTCGTGTGTGTGGAAGTGTTCAGGAGCCTGTATTACTAATGATGGAGGTGTGTCAATCTTAGAAAAGTACAGTCTTTTAAGACCCCAGCAGTCACCTTCATTACCTGTCTAGACCGACAGAATTCAGCTGCATTTACAGAACACCTGCCAACTTCTCTAACTGATTTAAATTTTTTGGATTATAATTTTTGGCTGAAATGCTTCTTTTTTTTTTTAACACCACACCTCTCATTTGTCTCAATATTTTGTTTGCAACTCATTTGTGGGAATGATGTTTTGTTGCCATTTCACTGCAGTCAGTGTGTGTGTTAACTTTTGCTTTATTTGTGATGTGTTTGTCCTATTAACCACATTTTACATATTTTGATCCATGTGTGCCACAAAGACCAATTGTGTTGAATTGTCAAAGAAAGAAAAGCGCTTGAACAGAAGATGGAGAACAAAAAGTGTCGGCAAAGATGCAAAATTCCAGCTTCAGGTATTTCTTTTCTGACTTTTGCTCTGCTACATAAAGACACACAAACTTGCAGTCACTCTTACACACACTCAGATATGCAGTCTCTAATTAAGAAATTACTGGGGCTTCCATAATGCTGTAGTTCAGGTCACAGTTAAAGAAACTGTTAATTTAGTTAATTAAGACAACAAGCTAAATAAGTTTTTTACCATGTGTTTAATGTAGTATTTAATGACACAGGTGCAAATATTAAAAGGAAAGATATATAACAATGTGTATTATATTTCACTTGATGTCTTTGTTGGATTTAGATTATTTGTTTTCCATATAAAGTACAGTAACCTTTCAGTGTAAGAGCTTGTTAGTGATAAGAGAGACCTGAGAAGTCACATGTTTGATCCCTGTGTTGACCCTGTACGTCTAGTTAAAGAGTTATTGAGCAAGAGTGGCATGTAAAATGACCTACCGCTCTCTTTTTAGGGGAGGTTGTTACAGCACATACACACAACAGAGACAACATTGTTTGTGCTTTTTCTGTCTTCTTTTTCGTTCTTTAATCAGTCAGCACTGCAACGTATTAGTGTGGTGTGTCATGGCCTGAGTAATTATTTCTCCATCCTTGCTCATTTTTCCTTATTTTGCCTAAAATATTAATCCATGCTACCCGGAAAGACTACATGTGCTGTTGCCTTTTTTAACCAAGCCCCATGGTAAAAGAACAGAATCTAAAGGCTCCTCAATAATTGTACCTCAGATATTTCTACATGTAGCAAGTCAAAGACAGCTGGACAGAGTAATGCAGCATGTCCAGGTCCCTTTGATTTACTCTTTCTTGATATCTAATGACCTTGATGACTGCAAATCTTCATACATTTTACCTTATGACAATGCATTTATTTTGGTTTGGTTACTGCTCCTCAGTGTGACATGTTGGTGTGACACGTCAGATACTTAAACTGAATAATTGGTACCATTATACCGTACATTCAGAGTTAACCATGCTTTATCGTACCAAGGTTCTTGCTCCCCACGGTTGGTTTTGGCTTTCAGACACACAACACATCATTGTGCCTCTCAGCTGATTGACAGTGCCCCTCTGTGGTGTCTCTCCAGGTCCCTCTGTCTGCCAGCATGTCCCCCATCCGCCTCCACTCATCCAACCCCAACCTGTGTGCCGAGCTGGTGGACTTTCAGCCCCCTGTCTCCCGGCTGACAGAAAGTGTAGAGTGTGCCAGTGACTACATTAAACTTCAGGAGGAATTCTGCACCATCGCCCAGAAAGGTGGGCAGGCAGCATGCATGGCTGCAACACCAGGGATTATTAGGCAAAATGTGTACCAGTGTCCAGTAAATCTTAAAGGATTATTCTGGTTTGTTAAAACCTGGATCGTTTTTGTATACAGTAGTTTTACCCACTGTTTCTATTGGTTATGATCATTGTACTTATAGAGAGCTTTTCAAGATACTGCTTTACATGACAAATGAAAATAATTTAGAAAACTAAAACAAAATACAGACATAAGGAAGCACAGAATTTATGAATCGATAATAGATGTGCGTCCCACACAGTGTTTTGAGGATAATGTTTTTCCTTCGAGGATTGTGACAAAGCAACAGAGAGGAAAACATAACTTGTACAGTGTAATCGATACTCATTTTCTTTTGTCCTTTCTCGGTGCAGTCCACTCTCTGCTGAAATCTGCCTTCAACACAGTGGCCATAGAAAAAGAAAAGATCAAACAGATTCTATCTGACCAGGAGCAGTCAGACCAGTCCGCCCAGATCAACTCTCTCAGGAAGTCTCTGTCGCAGGTAATGAGCCGCCTTCAACCATTACCCATGATGCCTTTTTCTTTCTACGATTTGTTAGGATTAGTCAATCTGAGCCGTTTGTCAGACATATTTGGCTACTTCAGATTCGTAATGCTAAGGTGGGTGGGGGGGTATGGTGGTGTTTTAGCATGTAATTACCAGGAGCGATCTGCACATTACTGAGGACATTACTGATGTAATTTGAGCTATGTGTCTTTGGCGTCTTTAAACTCGAACCCATTTTGTAGTTGTCATGTTAGAAGATATTCTCATGATGACGGGCTGTCAGATGAAACACACAAGCTACGGCTTATTCCAAGCAGTCACGGTAATCACTATTAAAAAAGATGATGTGTGGAGATGAGAGCATAGGCAAGTGAGTAGTGAAAGTTCAATCATCTTTTCCCATATTAATTGGTGAGAGAGAGAGAAATGCCTTGTGCAGTTCATTAACTCTGCTCCTTAGGGCTGTCGCTCTACTCCAGTGATTTAATTGGACTGTTCCTCTGCTAACAGTTGACATCATTTTGGTGAAATGTTTCTGCTGCTTTATCTCCGCTTTGTTCCTAATTGGATGCTCGTGTGACAATGTTGTTGCAGGCCTGAGGTCACGTTTTTAAGGCAAAGCTCTGTGGAAAGTTGAAAGTCAGGAGTCCTGGTTGTTATAGCTACAGCTGCTGATTTATACTATTTTAACGTCTGCAGGGAGTGTTTTCCTTTCATTTTGATATTTTATAACCATGTACACATTTACTTAAAGTGGATATAATCAATGTTTTTATATTAAAATTGGAAGACGACTTGCATGTATAAAGGTTCGTTCACAGTGATGAACCCACAGATAATTATTGCCTGACTCTGCTGTTCCCCTCAGCTTTACTGAGAGTTTTAACGTTGTTCAGCTCATTGTTTTGGTGGTTTTTGTCGGCAGCTGTTTCCAGATGAAGCCACAGATTCCTGATGAACAGAGTGAAGCTTTTAGCAACTTAAGAGCCAGATATTTCCTTCAGGAGTGTGGAGACAAAAAAATTGATTAAAGTAGACTGAATATTGGCCTTACATTCATCAGGTGACTAGAAACACAACTCCAAATAAATAACACCTGGATATGTAAATAGGCAATTACTTTGCTAACCAGTTCGCCATATCACAGCTTCTTTCTGCTATTCCCCAACTGGCCAAACAATCAGTTGACTTTTTGATCTTAATGCAGTTTTCACATTCCCATGTTGAGAAAGCTATTGGTTGTTGCAATCATTCCTCCTGTCCAAGTGGCCGTCAAGAGATGAAGATAGAAAAGATGGCAGACAAAATCTCCAGCCCTCCATGGAATCACAAAGAGGGAAATTCATACTAAAATTAATACATATGGTAGAATTAATACATATGGTAGTACTCATTTGGCTGACCCAGACTTCTCATATTAGCTGCAGCTAACCTTTATGCATTCTTGCACAGAATGAGGACTTTTAACCCCCATCTTTTACAGTATAGTTGCTTTGGGAAAATATCTGGCAGTTGGTTTGGAGAGGAGAATTGACAGCAGCTAATAATGTGAGCGTATTAAGATAGCCTTGAAAAAGATCCAAACCAAAACTTTCTTCATTTACAGTTTAATTTAAAGTCTTTCAAACTACCTATATTTAGTGCATCAAACACTCCTATCCACCCCTGACCAACAAAAACCGAACAGCAAATTATTAACATGTTACATATTACAAATTATTAACAAACAATCCTTGCATAAAAAATAGATAAGCTACATTAATGTACTTCCACAGTCCTTATTGAGTCTTTTTCACAGTTTTATTATAGCGAATTACCTCCAGGTGTAGTGAAAAAGCCAATTCGTCCACTGGTTAAAACCAGACAGACAGACAGTTCTACAAGAGTTTTTTTGTATATTCAAAGATAGCACGAACCTATCCTTTAAATGAGGAAGTCAACAGTTGAACCTACTATTGTTTAGATATGAACATCAAACTTAATGTGGAAAATACCAAATTTTTCATTATTTAGGCCCTGTCCCAAAACGCAGAACTTCGAACCCGACTCAACCGCATCCACTCTGAATCTGTCCTGACTGAACAAGTTGTCAGTGTGAACATCATCTCCACGCCTGATGAGGTAGGTCACTGTGGTCAGTCTGTCACTGACGGAGCTAATTTCTGACTCTTACATTGATAAAACACCAAGGCTTTCAAGGCTGCCCCGGTAGTTGTAGTGTTTGCCTCCTGCGTTTGTCAATTGCATTATTGATCCCTGTCCTTGTATTGATGGTCTTTCCAGTCTGTCCTGGCAGGTAAGCTTAAATGATGATTTTTCTATGCAGAACCTGACATCAAGGTTAATGGAAAAAATGACTAATTAGAAACGGATGGGAGCTTGCCCTCTGGCAAGGATACACATGCTGCAAATGAACTTTGCTTTGTCTTGTGATCGTGTTTGTGTTTGTTCAGGTCTGTTTTGGTTCTTCAACCTGTCATCGTAGCATCATCTCGTGTGTTTGCCCGCAGGCTGGGGAACAGATGGGGATCCCTCTGACTCAGCAGGCCTCTAATGAGAGCCGACTCTCCATGTCGGAGTCTGTCTCTGAGTTCTTTGATGCCCAGGAAGTGCTTCTGTCAGCCAGCTCGTCGGAGAATGAGGTATAAAAGAGGGCAGCTGAGAAACAGCTTAAAGAAAGGACGGCGGTTTGGACCATGAGGAGCGAGAGTTGTAGAGGAAGTGGATCAAGGAGGGGGTTAAACTAGCCCTGCTGCTGGGAAGCCAGATAAAACGTCACTGTGATGGCTATGTGTGGAGCTGGAGTTAGTCAGCAATTAATGAGGGCAGCATGAAAGACAGAGATAGCATATAACGGAAACTCAAACAAAGTCTGGCACACGGGAGGGCTACTTTTCAATCTGCCCCGAGGCTTAATCCCTCAGTTGTGTCTCAGAATCATAACACTCTTCTTTGTCTTGATTTGTAGCTTCCCGCTTTGTTAAAAAGGCAGTTTGCGCCATGCCTTCTCCCCTTTTAACTCCTGTGAACACCCTGCTCCAAATATATGTGGTCTCTGAAGAGCCATAGAGCATTGTAGCTCCCCAGGCATGCATTGAACCATGTTGATGGATTACTCACCAAGGAAATGCATCAACCCCTCCATCCTCTAGCTCCATTGGCAGGCCCATTCAGACCTGTGTTACACTGTTGGCCAAATCTTCACCAGCAGCAGGCGACTGTTATAGAGGCTATTACAGCAAGTTGCTACAGTATGCTCCTCTTTGGCGCCGTCAATGGCCTCATTGTGTTTGCTATATATAAAGTATGAAAATGCTGCAGTGTCTCATCTTATGATTACTGCAGTGGGACAGATAGCCGACGACTGCTGCAGTTTGTTAGCCACTGGCAAACTGCAGCAACTGTGTGTGTGTGTGTGTGTGTGTGTGTGTGTGAGACTAAGGCCGTCTGCTGTTCTGATCATAGTTTGCGTTGTACTGTACTGCACTGACTCACTCCACTTTGTACCTGTTCCCCTTGCAGGGCTCAGACGATGAGTCATATGTCAGCGATGTGAGTGATAACATTTCTGAGGACAACGCCAGTGTGACTGATAACGTCTCCAGACAAAGTAGGTCCAGTCCTGCGCTATCATGAGCCTACGCCATGCATCCACAGTTCCTTGTTAGAAAAGAGGAAAAATGTAATAAGAGGGGATCCCACTTAGTGGATCAACCGTGCTTCCTCTACAACATCCACACACACATACACACACACATTGGTACAGTTCTTGCAAGCTCATTTATAAGTGTGGCTGAGGCACTTGACTTTGCAGGGTTGCTCTGTGCCAAGGGGCTTCTCTTAGACTTTATGAAAGCTATCTATGTGAGGAGGGATTGGATCTCCCTCCTCCATCTTTGTCACATACCACACAGCAATAGTTAGTATCATGATGATGAAAACATTCATGTTCATGTAGTTTGAAAGGCTGGAAAACTGCTAGGACTAGTATTATTGTTTCAAGGTGACTGAAATATATAAGGATGTCATAAAAAGCAATAACAGTATGTACAAAGAGAGAGATGTCATTTTAGCGTATTTGATGTTGTGAAGTCTTACCCTGCAGCTATAGAGTGACGTGTCCCAGTTAGTTGACCAAGCCAACATCAGCATACATTATACAAACTAATAAAAAAACATCAAATCCAATCAAGAAGTGCCAGTCTTGCAACAAAATAATCCAGGTCAAGCTCCTAACCCGAACTAAGACGAATGACCACATCGCACATTGAGGCTGTTTTATTGATGGCTTTTAATGCTCTTTTAAGCTCCTGGTTCTTCGCTATATTCCCGATGTTTTCTTCCTATAAGAGCCTGTATGAGGTTTTAGATTTTATTTATTCCAGAGAGTTGCACCAGGCTGATAACCGGAAGGTACCGAGTGTTCGCAGTAATTGTCCTGAGGCTCTGAAACGAGGCTGACTGAATCAAAATTAACTTTTAAATCTCTTCTTATAACAGTTTTATCGGAGAACCTATCCTGATTTTACTTGAATTCTTTCTATTTCTTTAATCTAAGTAATAAAAGTATTGGTCACTTATGTCATTCTGGTCCAGTTAATGCCTGTTTTTTAAATCTGCTGATGATTATTTTCTTGATTAACTGATTAATGGTTAATGATTAATTGGTCTATAAAATGTCAGAACTGAAAAATATCCATCAAGTTAAAGGTGACATTTTTATGTCTTCTTTAATCCAGTCAACAGTTAGAGATCTTCAGTTTACTGTCACATAAGACAAATAAAATCCTCACAGTTTAGAAGTTGGAATCAGACCATCTCTGAAAAGTGCAGATTAATCTTTAAATAAAATAGTCGCAAATTAATATTTTGTCAGTGAACTTAGCCATCAGTTGACTCATTGTTGCAGCTTCCTTGCTGTTTCATAAGCGTTTGTTGATTTTAATATGCTGCCATGTGTGAAGTCCGTTTATCCTGGTTTATTAAAACTGCTCTATAGGGTGCCCGGTTAGCTGGTAGAACTGGCAACCCATATAGGGAGTTGCTGCAGCGACCCGGGTTCGAATCTGACCTGCGTCCCCTTGCTGCGCGTCATCCTCTCTCTCTACCCACCTTTCCTATCTCTCTACAGCTGTCTATCAATAAAAGGCTGAAAAGATAACTTTAAAAAAAACTGCTCTATAAACAAAGATTATTATATAACTAAGAGCAGTGAGTGCTAGAGATAATGTTGTACAATAATATTATACTAATGAGTTGGTATTTCTCTTCCCAGTGGCCAACGGAGACTTTGCTGGCAGTGCCTTCCGTAACGGGCGGCGCACCTGCCTGTCGGCGCCGTGTCCTGACACCAGCAACATTAACCTCTGGAACATCTTGAGAAACAACATTGGCAAGGACTTGTCCAAAGTGTCCATGCCTGTGGAGCTCAATGAGCCCCTCAACACCCTGCAGCGTATGTGTGAAGAGCTGGAGTACAGCGAGCTGCTGGACAAGGCTGCTGAGACCGAGGATCCCTTTGAACGCATGGTAAAGCACCCTGTCAAATCAAATGTTCATCAGGTTACATCTAAAGAACATGCCGACTGCTGGTGCAGGAGACGATTCTGGAGTGAAACTGCGACTGACGATTCTCAAGTTGACTTTCAGACACACATTTCAAATATCTGCTGTATTTCTGTGTCTATCATACCTGTGTTTGTTTGTATAAGAGATGACATTGCCAGTCACAAAACAACATTAATTGCCTCACTCAGTCATGTCTGCGAGGCGGTAGTACGCTTCAATGCAGCTGCTGACCTTGGATCCTACTATTTTTATCTGTCTTCTGTCCTTTTGATAGCGCCCAGTGAATGCTAATGTTCTGCTTATTCATGAGAAAGCCTGCTAATGTGAAGCAGTTAATCCCCTTCTGCTTATGTTTGCTGTGTTATTTCGACTCTCGGACAGGTTCTCGTTGCTGCTTTTGCCGTCTCAGGCTACTCATCCACTTACTACAGAGCAGGAAGTAAGCCATTCAACCCGCTACTCGGAGAGACTTATGAATGTATTCGGGAAGACAAGGGCTTCTGTTTTTTCTCGGAGCAGGTAGGTCTGTGCACAGAAATGTTTTATGATATTAAAGGTCCAGCGTGTGAGATTCAGTGGCATCTAGCGGTGTAGTCGCACATTCATCCGCCCTTTAAAAGTGCAAAGGAGAATTTATGGTGGCTGCAGAATGTGAGAAAAATGCTAACGCCCCTATCTAGAGCCAGTGTTTGGTTTGTCCCCTCTGGGCTACTGTAAAAACATGCTGGACTCCATGGAAGACAACCCGCAGCGTCTGTAAATATAAAAGGCTCATTGTAAGGTAACAAAAACATAACAGTTTCTTTATTCAGAGGATTATACACTAATGAAAACATACCTATGAATATTATATTTCATTTCTTCCAACAGATCCTCCTAAATGTTACACACTGGACATTTACGTTCATTTTAAACAGAAGCATTATCTTATCTTATCTTATCTGGATATATAGACATTTTCTTCTTCTTCTTCTTCTTCTTCTTCTTCTTCTTCTTCTTCTTCTTCCTTCTATCTGAGTTAATAATAAGAAGCTCTTCTGCAGCTTATTTGTACACAGAGAGAGTAAAGTAAAACTTGTTTTGTGAACAGTAAAACAGAAAATATAAACAAACTGAGGAAACGCTATCTCATCAAGTTGCAGTGAGGAAACACAAGGCAGAATTAGAAAAAGATGAAAACTTAGGATAAGAAAAGAATATACCAAATAAAACTGGGCTTGATATACAAATACCTAAATGTAAGTAACAGATTATGATAAATATCCCAAATAAACAGTTAAAAAAAGGAAAGGTTGAAATGTATTGTCATGGAAATTCTTCTCAAAATTCAGAGCGCTAGTTCTCTGAAGAACTTCGAGCTGGTGCGATAATCAACGCACTTTATTACACGCAGCATGGAGAGAAACCACGTCATGAGTATTCTCTCTCGACTTCTAGAACGCTCCGCTTTATATACCCCTCAGTACATCATTTTCACAGTGAGCACCCCTGTTGTACTATTACTACTGTAAAATCCACATATATGGGTTTGAGGTCCCTCACAGAAAAAGTCCTGTGAGCTGACCCCATGGCTGTGACCATCTGTTGACCGGTCATCTCCTACCATAAAACTACACCCCCCTTACCCTTTATAGGCATTTTACTACCCATCCAACATTTTCATCCCCCACATGTATAAATAGAAAAAGGGGATAAAACTGATAATAATACCATAAACAGATAAATAAGTAAATAAAAAAGGCGTTTCAACATTTATTCTTGACTCTGCAGCCAACCAAATCTTCTCTTGTCGCCCATTTAGTAGCTGTTCTGGAGCTTTCCATCATATCACACTCAGCAGCTGGAGATTGCCCAGTTGTAGATGTTTAAATTTCGAATTTTTTCTAACCACGTTAAGGATTTATTGTCAATGTCAGCTTAAAAATGAATCCTCAAAGTCTTGACTTTGTAAACAGCAGTTATTTATTTTTATAATTCACTACTACTTGTCTTGTTCATGAAGGAATAACTGCAGTACTGTATTTGGTTGTCTTTGAGGGACTGTTAGAAGACAAACCAGTGCATTATGCACCACACAAATCAGGACACAAACTGGCACTGCATTTGTACCTTTTCCTCACATTCCACTGTTCAAGGGTGCACCCACTATTGTTCAGTCTGCTAATTACTTTCTTAACTAATAATTACTTGGTGGATAAAATGTCAGAAAATAGTGAAAATGTCTTTCGTTGTTTTTTCTGTTGGTCAGACAAATATTCTGTTTACTATCATATATCAAAATAGATTTATCTTATGTCGATCATCTAATAAATTTATAAGCTAAGTTTCCACAATAAAGCCACAATGTGTCCATCATGTGTCCTCTGACACTGACAGATAGATATATATGACGATGTATATATAGATATATATGATGATGTATAATTCAAACAACAGCAGCTGTCAGACTGTTTTTATTTGATCTTCTCTCAAAGGTGAGCCACCACCCTCCCATCTCCGCCTGCCACTGTGAGTCTAAGAACTTCACCTTCTGGCAAGGTAGGCTACATACCTAATTAGCGAGGAGTTCTCCTCGTGGGAACTCTGGCTTAGCAGATGAGCCTGCCAGTCTCGTTTAGTCTCTTTAATCTCCAGCTGAAATTTTACTGTTTGAAAAAAGCTTTTTTTTTTTCTTGAATTTCTTTCATTTCTGGTGCTTTTTTACTGATTTGCTTTTCAGATGTGAGATGGAAAAACAAGTTCTGGGGGAAATCGATGGAGATTTTACCAATCGGGACCGTGAATCTTATGATTCCCAGGTAATCACTACAATCAAGGTATTAAATCATCTGGTACCGATGCTGCATTCATGTCATATCAGACTTATTAGTTCTGACTAAAAGTCTGCAATGTTTATATCCCAAACAGGTATCCTTCGTATCAACCAAAGTCCGTCCATGCATGTAGTGTTATCCTGCACAGTATTTTCAACCCTCACACACACATACAACCATCTTGAGTTGTCTGCTCACGAACATGGGAATCTTTCTGATCTCTACTATTCATTCCTTATTAGATTCTCAGTAACCTACACACACTAGATCTAATATTAACTTAATATTTCAGTGACATTTTGATGTTTTTGAGTCAGCGTTTGATTAATAATTAAATTTGAAATATTACATCTAGAATTTGAGATCAGAAATGACTCATTGACCTTGACTACACATTATTTATACCCAGGGTCTCAAACTGAAATTGGCTTGGGGCCACTGCTGGTATTATTATGGTATGGTTATTTAATAGCAGGGCAACGTCACCAGTACTATAAGAAAGTGTAATATTATGTTTGCATTAATAGCACCATACAGCAGTTGCTATGCATTTTTATATCATCATTTTATATTAGCTTTGGCTAAAGGCCTGAAATCTACTGTCTTCCTATCAACTGTACGCATTTGCGGGCACCTTTGACCTTTGCACCAAACCAAATAATAGTATTAAAAATAAAATTGTGTTTTTATTTTAATTGTATATATAGGGGTAGTTATGCCAGTGTCTTACAATAAATTTGTATCTTGTCATTATGTCCTGTATAAAGACACCAAAATGTGTAACCCGTTCATGTGCTCATGTGGGCCAGATGACTCTACAAGGAGTTCCAAACCACGAATAATACCCTTGATGGGGAGGTTTGGGGGGGCGGGGGGAGTGCAACGCTATTTTTACCACACAAAATGATTTAGACAGGAATGGTGAAAATCTGGGGCTGTTGAATAAGCTGCTGGATCAAACTAGATCAAGATTTTTTCCAATTAACTTATAATAAACAAAAGACGTCATCATAGTTTACAAAAAGAATATCGTTGTACTTTTATCACTTTTTTTTCATCAGATCAAGGCAATCAGCACGCTGTTTTTGTGTATTTCTAGGTTTGGAGATCACTATGAATGGAACAAAGTCACCACCTGTGTACACAACATCCTCAGTGGACGGCGGTGGATCGAACACTACGGGGAGATCACCATCAGAAACACAAAGAGCAGCGCCTGCCTCTGCAAACTTACCTTCGTCAAGGTAAAACATCTTCAGTCATCAGTGAGAGCAGCCTCTTCACTATAACTGCATCTTAAATGTGGTAAAAGGGAAGCTAACAGTGTGGTGTTTGTGTTTCAGGGAAACTACTGGAGTTCTAATGTCAATGAGGTTCAAGGATTTGTGATGGATCAGGAGGGGAAAGTGATCCACAGGCTCTTTGGAAAATGGCACGAGGGCCTTTACTGTGGTGTCCCACCTTCTGCCAAATGCATCTGGAGGCCAGGTAGGCACTGGTTTCTTCATCAATACTCACTGCTGGACTTAAGACTGCGGTTACTCATCATTAAAGGTCCAGTAGAAGTTTTCAAGGGACTTTGGGGATAGTTCTCGGTGTAAAATTCCTGAAAACAGACAATATATTTGGATGGGGTAGGCCAACAATGTTAAAAAACAGATTTTAAGGTTTTTGTTGTGTTGTTTCCTTTCCTTGTCAGGCTCCATGCCCACAGACTATGAGCTGTACTATGGCTTCACCAGGTTCGCCATTGAACTAAATGAGCTCTGCCCCGAGTTGAAAGATGTTCTGCCCCGAACAGACGCAAGATTCAGGCCAGATCAAAGGTACAGCATCAGTTCATCAGCTGCCACCAAAAGCAAAAACATGCCACTGATTTCCCACAAATACCATCGCGACATCAGTTAATGTGCCGGTTATGTTCTAGTTGTGTGATGAATGCAGCTGGGTAAATATTTTAGTTTTATATTGCACATTGCTGTCCAGACAAACTGTATGTATTTACTGAAAAGTGACGTTTGGGTCACACAGGCATCTGGAGGAGGGGAACTTGGAGATGGCATCCTCAGAGAAGCAGCGTATTGAGGACCTGCAGAGAACCAGGAGGAAGTGGAAAGAGGAGAACGACATCAAACAGGAGCCACGCTTCTTCAAGTAAGCACAGACACCAGTAACCAGAAAACTCAGACAGAAATATGTATACACATTGTTTTCATCCAGAAGCTGTGCGTTACACATGGTTCTGTTTTTTTAGTGAAACTGGGCGCACATGTATGAGCCTGCTTTCTACTCCCACTGTCAGCCATAGATGGATGTAGACCATGTCCTGATTCATTCGTTTCCATATCAGCAGTTTCCAACAGTCTGTTATAAAACAGAATCTTCTGTTCCGTGGACACAAGTTCACAATAACAGATCACATGGTTACTTAAGTTCATATTGGCACTCATGTTAGCGAGTGTTCACCTCATATTTATTGTAACGACACAGTTCGATTGTTGCAGCAGTCAAAAAAATCACAATAAAGGATAAAATGAAAAAATCATAACCATGAAAATAAACCTACCCTCCATTGAAAATTTTACAAAAAGTGACATCAAATGAGATCATTAATCAGAATTAAGTTTATCAATATGGTTTTACATATTGGTGTTCAGGGTGCTGAGAAATCGCCCAATCAGTGAAACGTAAACTATGTTTTATTACTAGATTGCACCTTTTTTTTTATCTCCACTTCATCATATCACCCCAATTGCTCTAAAAAAATTAATACACAATTATGCATGTGGGGACCAAATTCTCGGTTAGTTTGTTATAAATAGTAGTTTATATTTAGAAAACAGTTTCTTATTTTTGCACATGCATCATTTGTAAATCTGACTCCAGGCATGTTTACCAGCCTTGATAAAAACCCACCCACTCATGCTTTTGTAGTAGAAGTAGAAGAACCGATACTTGTGTAACAAAAAGAACTGACTCAACTTTACTCAAGTGCAGGCTCTGACGTGTACACAAAGTATGAAAGTAAGATGTACCCTTCCTAAACTTCAAATAGGGTCGAGTATCCCTCTGGTCTGTTTCGATTTGTTAGGTCCTTACATCTGCCGTGTGTGATATGCACCAGCCTTGATGTTGGGAAGGCATGCAAGGATAGAAAAAGAATAATAATAATCAATATTTCCCCTCAAATGCATTAAAACTAAAATAACAAGCCTTTTTTGTAAGCAGTAGAAAGTACAGATATTTGTGTAAAAATATAGCGGCTAAAAGTAAAAAAAAAAAAAAAAAAGTAAAGTTACCTGAAAAAACAACTTAAATAAATTAACAAAGTATCTGTACTTCCCACCTCTGATCACAACTGTTACTTCTCTATCTTTTCTTCCAGGAAAGTGGTTGATGGCAATCACAGGGAGAGGTGGGTCTCAAACAACACGTACTGGGACCTCCGCAAAAATCCCGGCTTCATCAATATGGAACATACAGTGAACCTGTGGTAGCACACGGATCGACAAGTCCATCATGTGGTCATCGCAGATAAGAAGGCTGTTACCTATGCACAATGAGGTGTTAAAGAGAAACACGTTAATGATGAAACATCTGTGTGCATGGACTGCAGACTGAGGAATGGCCTGATGCCCAGCAACCCTGTCGAGGTTCTGTGGCGCTGCCACACGGTCATCCATCCATGGAAACATCCTGTAGGATCACCTTCATTGTGCTTGTCGAAGCTGGGTTGTCAGGGCAACAATCGTACCACTCCTATGTAGATCTTTCCTCGGCTCCTTTGACTTCTGAGTATGTCCTTGCCTTAAAAAGACACCCATACAAACGTTACACGATTTAGCGCTTTTTTTGTTGAGGCCATTTGATTTCTGACAGCCGTTTGGGTTAGACTAGTCTATGAAGTAGACCTTTTGATTACCTACAATACCGTGCATGTTTAGAGAGCAGCTTTCACTGGCATAAAGCCGTATTTACTATATCATCAATTATTGTAGAAAAAAAAGAGGTATTTTTATAAAATATCTTGGACTCAGAATTTAGTGAAATAGCATTATGTGAATTGGCAGATTTTATTTATTTATTTGCCTTTTAATACTGTTGAATCTGTGTGATAGCAGTACTCTCTCTCGGGAAACAGCTCATTTAAAATTAATCTCGACCGCAGCAGAGGAAGTACAGTGTCCATAGATGGAGTTTTTAAAACGAATATTTTCAAAGAGCAGCTCTCAAAGCTTGTGGTGTAGTGGAAGGAGAAGCAGGATTCAGATGAACATCCTATTCTGGTGTTTTGAACACATGATGCAAGCGCACACCTTCAACCTTTACAGATGTTTTTCTTTTTTTGAACCGTCAACAGAGATCTGTCGTGGTGTTCGTTGTGTAAATAGAGGGACAACCTCATCAACCCTCCCCTTGCCCCACTGTCTAATTTTAAACATAGTTACATGAAACCAACTCCTCTGAATCACATGGTTACATAAATACACACATAACTCCCTCCATATATAGTGGGCACACATTCACTCTTACTCTCTGAATGTGGTGCAGATAGATGTGACGTAATGGGCACGCTCAAACTCCAGACACTTATCTTAATCAAAGGTCGAAGACAAGATGGTGAAGACGGATGTAAAGATTGTAAAGCCTTCTGAGACACTTGATTTAGGTTTTATAAATAAGACTTGAGAGTGAAACAGGAGAAAAGCAGTCACACATTTCCAGTACGAGGCTAAATACTCATCTACACCCAGCCAATGTGCAATTATTTTTAGATTATCAACGATGTAATTAACAAATTATTCATTTTCTGTGATAAATAGTTCCATTTGTCCCATTACAGTTTACCAAAGGCCAACATCCTTGTTCTGACCAACAACCAAAACCTTTTAGGATATGAAACAAAGAAAATTACTCATTCGTAGACTATTACCAGCAACTGTTTGGTATTTTTCTTGCTAAATTACCTACATTAATTAATCAATAATCAATAGGAATACATTTTCTGAATCAGCATTTAGCATACAGTGAGTGCATTTTGAAAACACCAGAGCCACCTACAGGTCGTCCCATGAAAATGCAGTTTCAGGATACTGAAGGTCAACAACATGAAGAACAGAATCTGCTCTTTTTGTTCCTGAGACGTTAAAGCCAAACAAGTTTGTCCAGCAACAAATTATACAAGAATAAAAATGTCTGATTCCCCAGAGACTTTACTACTATGATCTTCTGCAAAGCACCAGTTACTCATTTGCAGTTTGTGTGTTTAAAGCAAAGCAGATTAGCTTTAATGTTTCAACTAGTTGTCCCCCTTTTGTGTTACAGAGTAAGAAAATATAACACGGGGCGTGTGATCAACCCCAACACACACAAAGTAGTCACACATTGTCCTCGTTGATGCCCCTCGTTCGGGACTGCAGGGCGAGGACACTGGAGGAGAAAAAGAGTGAATATAAATATGTAGAGTGAAGACTATGAGAAGCAAATCCATTGTGTGCACTGTTCATATGGTACTGTAGATGACAAACCAAAAAGGTAGTACTGCTTTGCATCCATTTCTTTTTTTTTTTCTCTTTTAATTTTAACCCCAGATTACAAACTAAAATGCTACAACTCGTCAGCGTCAGTTTCACTTGCTGTGCCTTAATGCATTTATTAATGCCTCACAAACACTACTGATAAGAATCCCCATGCCAAGAAGGTATGCCATTAACAAGTCCGCACATTATCCAGTCTCCACCTGCCTACAGATGATAAATTATATTGATAGTTAGCGTTTAGGATTTAGCTGTGGACAAAATGTCTTGGCTTAAGTTTTAAAAAGGGACATGTCTTTGACATTAGGAGAGAGAGAAAAAAAGGTTTATTTGACTGTAAAATGCTTGCAGTGTTAAAGTATGTTCTGCACTGCTCTGCTACTCCGACATGTAACCAATACATTTTTGGTGATCACTGTAAATACAGCACATTTAGAAGATGGGTCACTACTGCAAAAGCTGACCCCTCCCCCCCCCCGCCTACATCAGTGATTTCTTGTAACAAGCCCGAATGACAGCAGCTGTGTGAGGAGGTAGGGGGCGATGCTTTGCATAGGGATTGGTATCACTGAGTCAGACTGTAGTGAAGAAAATAAAAAATCATGAAAACCTCCTCATGCTTTCTTCATCCATCCATTGTTCTACCTGCATGTCTAGACAACTTAGCCTGCCAATGAATGTTGCAGATGCCTTACAAAAAAAAGGGTTTTATGTTTTCTCAATTGGACTCTCATGTGTTTTTGTTTTGGACTGACATGTATCACGAAGCACTGTGTCAGCTCAGTTTCTTTCAAATCTATTTCCCAATGGGTACCTTCTAAAGTGCAATTTAAACAAAGTACATATCTTTCCATGAACACTGTACACTGCTGCTACATAGTGCTTGTTCTAATAAAACTGTAAAACTCAACTGATCAGTGTGTGGTTTATATGTAAAAAGACCATAAAAGTCCTTCACCGTTGTCCACGTGAGGTTTCATTGCAAGGTTTCCCAGAGAGTCTTTTTTGCCATTAAGAGGCTTTAATTGGGGATTTTCAAAAATAGTTGTTTTTGATTAAGTACTATCAAAATAGTTGCTGATTATTTTTCTGTTCATCTACTAACCGATTAATCAAGTTATTGATTCAGCTCTAAACAAAAAAAAAACTTCCCATAACACAAACTAACTCCTATTGTATAAATGATTAAAGTCGGCCTCCACTCAAACATGTGTTTTGCCTATTGTTGCTTCTCGTGGATGTTTTACCTTCACTGTGGTGGTTAGACGTTTTTAAATCATCTGCTGAAGGGGGAAAGTTTCTCTATGCACACCTTAAATTCAGAGGTTATGCATATAATCAGTGTTCCCTGAGGGAGAGAAACAAGTATGGGGACTGCATTCTTGCAAGACCACCCTGGAGACCCTCGCAGGCAGGGCTACAAAAGACCCTGCAGGGCCTCTCCTCCTCAATCTAAACTGCATTTCACTGAGTTGGAAAGGCATTTACCTCCATCAGGGAACACTACTTATATGCAAGACCCCAAGTATCCCCACTCAGTACAACACATCAGTGTGGAGATACAGCCTCACGTCCCGAAACAGCTGCAGATAGACAATCGACCCTGGCACAGCTGTAATAGTGAGGTTCGCTGTGGAACTGACCTCCTCCATGGAAACATATTTACAAAGAGCCCAAGACGGCGCCATGACCGTGGCGCAATTAGCATGCACCTCACTGGGCATCTGACACGATGATACATCAGTGCTGTATTCATAACTTGTTTCAGTCATTGTAAGCTTAACACTTAAGCAGCTAGATTACAGAGCTGTCAACACTGTTAACCAACTACGCAGCTGTTTGAATGTTATGATTATTTTTGATTGACGTGAATGTAACAACATAATAAATGTGGGCTAAATTGTTCAGCTTTTCTATTGAAAACTAGTAGACTTTAAAGTTGACTTATTTCCTCTGACTCTTTAAAACAACTTCACCAACAAAAATCTGCATTATTTTATCTGCTTCTATTAAAAAATGTGTGATTATGCTCAGTACAAATGTATCTTGTCTAATATAATTGTAGACCACAAATAAAGGCCTGTAGTTAATTTATAGAAAATGAACTTGATTTAAACTGAAGTCATGATATTAGTCAGAAAAACCTAAATTATAAATCGTTCAGCCCTAATTTCTGAGACTTCATTGTAAAACCTCAGCTTTATGAATAATTGAAATTACAGACTTTCTTCGAGTCTATTTTATAAATCCTATTGTATCGTCATCATGTGCTTTCTTGTCTCTGTCTCGCTATTAAACCACACAAATCAAGAGTGAATGAACCAGAGCGCAGGGCCCTGATGTAATTGCCTTTGTGCTAATACAGAAGGACGTGCAGCTTCATAAATTGATGGCTGTCAAGTGGTCAGCTCCCACGAGATATTGTTTCATTCAATAACACTACAACGGGGGCTCCTGGAAGCAGCGCGGCAATCTGTTCTCCCAGTGCTGTCGATCGTATGAGCATCAACAGAAACCAACAATCATCGACATTTAGTGTTTATTTTATGGATTCATACACGTTGTTGCTGCTCTTCACCAGGCTTCTGGGTTTTTTTTCTTACAGGTTTATTAAATATATCACATGGTACTATGAGGCACACACTGCAAAAACTGGTAAGAAACCAGCAGAATGCAAATATAAACACATTATATCTATTTTGAGTCAGCCGGATATAGACAGCAGGTGTTGAACTGCAGATTGCATACTGACTGAGTGGAAGTAAGACAAAAAAAATAAATAGTCAAAATAATCTTTTTCAATTCATTTGCAGGTGACCTTCGTTCACAGAAAGGCAGGTAAGTAAATTAAAAGTTTAAGATCTTCTATTGGCTGTGAACAAAACACAGCTGAATATATTTCTGCATGTGGAATAAAAAATTAAATTAAACGTAACGTAAAAACATCTGAATCCTGGTTAAAAAAAAAAAACATTTTCCACTAAAGCGACAGAAAAAAATGTGGACGAATAAAGCAGTGACTGCTCAAACTATGCATGTAAAAAGTTCATAAGGAAGTGCTTCATATTCACACGTACATTTGCTTAAATATGTTGATCATCTCAAGTAAAACATGATGGTACATCCTAAAGACACTATTTAGAATTTGATTCTTAACAGAGAGGTTGGCCTCCTTCACAAATACTGCTCTAAAGTTGCCTTGAGATACTGTGGAGCATGATCTGCTTTGTGATATACTTAATTATAAAAATATACCTTGACCTCATATCGTCCACGGGAAGGAAGACTAGTGGGAAGAACAATCTACAGCTTCATCATGACTGATATATGTGACAACAGAGGTGAAGCAAATGTTGACTGTGGTGGTTTTACTTGATGGAGGCCATGATCTTGATGTACTGGAGGGCGCTGTGTGCTGCGTCGTTGTGAGCGTTGCTACATGAAATGCCCGTGCCGTGGCACACGGTAACCGGGGAGGTGGACAGCTCTGCCAGGCACTGGTACTGGCCATTCACCGTCAGCTCATCTGCAAAATACAGACACGCGCTTTACAGCATGACACGACGACCAAAAATCAATAGTGTAGTGATTCCTTTGGGTGCTTTCCATTCAGCTAACTATGCTTCCTCCCATCCTCCAGCCTGTAAACCAGAAATGGATCGAGAGCTGTCATTATTGAGGATGTTCAGTCCTTTAAACTATAAATCACTAGTTTTCATTAAATATATTAATATTCAGTAATTATCCCTCTGTATAGAAGATATCATTGTTAGTGGCGGAGTCCGCCATTCCTAAGCTGGATTCAAATTTTCTACCTATGCAGGAAACGATTCAGCACATAATCCAGCATTACTGTTTGTAATTTTGTCTCATTGATCAGCCTCAGGGTTCACTCTCCCACAGCTGCATCACAGCTGTAATAAGTTACTGCTTATGTAATCCAAACATTTCCTACTGCAGCCAAAAAGGGCAATAGGAAATTCAATTTATTTATCAAGGCGATCGTACATCAAACGTGTCCATAAAACAAGACAACCATAATTTATTTATTTTTTTATCTGCAGCGAGCCATAAAAACACTCTACAACAAAACAGCTTCTTTTCAAGTGCATCTTGGGTAATTAAGGACAGCACTGAAAAGGACAGACTTATTGAACCTGCAGCCTTTTCAAAACAAATACTAGATATTATTTAGAGCATTTAATGCTTATTTATTACTTCCTCAAGTCTGTTTTGTTTCTTCATTAATATACTAATTTAAATTGTCTACTGGTATTTTTCCAAGTGAGGGAAGCGAGGCTTGTTAGCTGAATGGAAAGCCTGTATCTTAGCAACTAGTGTAGTGTGTGTTTTCTTACCAATGTCGAAGTATGTGACCTCAAAGCCCTGCTCCTTGGACAGCTCCAACATCATCTGAATGTAATCTGTGTTGGGAATGCTCAGCGGGTTTCTTCTCAGTAAAGAGATGCTCTCCGCTGATGAGTTCCTTAAGTTCTCAAATCGGACACTTGGTTTAGGAGTCTGAAAAATCAAAAACAATTGAACGTAACACATAAAAACTCAAATTAAGTCAAGTGTTACAGCTGCCTCAAGTGGTCACTTGGCAAGGGCCAGAAATATTTGACGTACCCATGTGATTTCTGAACAGCCTGACAGACTTTGAAGCTTCGCCACCATTTTCTCTGCAGCTGCCTTTTTTGCTGCCTTTTTTGAATTTCCTACAGCTGTTGAAACATAAAGGCAGAAATTAACAGAGTGAACAACACTGCAGTCACAAGATTTTACACAGACGTCTCAAAAAACACCCCATACCCTTCTCTGACAGGGACTCCATTCGACAGGTAACAGTGAATTCTCTCTTGTGTGGCGGACCAGCCTCCATTAAAACTGTGTATTCAGGAAGACGCCATCCTCTCTGCAACGCTAACTCCTGAGATTAAAGGCCAGATGAGAAAAAATAATGAGGACAGGGAAAAACAGTGTTAGTATTTTTTGAGAATACTTATTGTGCCTTTAATTCAGGACATGACACTTTAAATTAAAAGTGGACACAACTTTTAATCTCTGGAAATAAATTACATTTATCAAGCTTTCCCTACTTATGGTTCATCTCTTTTAATCACATTTGACAGACACTTGCTCATATATAACCACAGACAAGACATATGCACACACACACACAACAAAAACAAAAACAACACAGCCGTAATTCACACACCTGCAGTATCCCCACTGAGTTGGGGTGGTTGTTTGTTTCTGCTACAACACCGTTACTCTCAGACTTCACAGGAACAGTCCTGTTGAGAATTCACATGAAAGCAGTTACCACAGCTGCAACAGATCAACACTCACTACAGGCTGTCTGTGAACCAGTTTAATGTGTGTATTGCAACACTGCATTGCTAAAACGGCTGAAGGGTAAATAGCAACAAATCTGGCGATTATCTCGTGAAAATACCATTATAATTTAACAATTATAGCACACGCTGATATTTTCTAATTATTAGTTTTGTCCAACCAAAAAACCAAAAGCCAAATAAATTAAATTTACTATCATAAAAGACAGATTTCCACATTTGAGAACACAACAGCAGTATTAAAAAAAATGACTTAAATGTTTATAACAATTGTTGCCAGTTAATTTTATCTCAATAATAATTATTCAGCTCTACTCACACTGTTCCAGGGTCTATCTGCAGAATATTCAGGGCAGCCTCTGCAGCCAGGTGTTTAGCAGCCTTTTTACTGGGACCTTGACCTGAAACAAAATACAACCACACGCGCACACACACACACACACACACACACACACACACACACACACACACATACACACACACACACACACACACACACACACACACACACACACACACACACATACATACATACATACACAACGTTACAGATTAAATAATGCATTACAAAGATTATTTTACAGTCAGATGAAAGCAAAAAACACCATAACCACAAATCAGTCATCATAAATATGCCTGTTTTAAAGCCCACAAGGTGTTTTGTAGTGAAGAAAGTAAAGATTAACTCAGGAGGCTACTGGAAAGGATGTTTGAAGATATAGGGACTGAATTATTTCTCATCACCTCAACACTGAGAGCTTTGCAAATGCTTCTCATCCTCTTCTCTGGACCTGCACTGTTCTATCCCTGAAGTTAGAGATACCTTGGTTAAAAACAATACAAGGCATATAGAGGATATATAGTGTAGTATACTGCAGCAACAGACACAACTGACAACAAAGCAAAAGTGACAAATGTTACGTTGCACGTTGGAGTGCTCTTTCTGAATTACCATACGTATGATTTTCTACTCAAATGCAAGGCTTCATCCGGTGACAGGCAGCTATCAACACAGCAGGGGTGGGACTGGAACGTACCTGTGCAGCTAACGTCTCCGATTTTCACGCTGAAGACGAAGCTGGGCTGGTGAGCCTCTCCTTCCGCTTTCTCCATCACATACACAGGGAGGTCGCCACTCTTGGTGCCATACTCGTGCAGGATTTGTATAGGCGTCTTCCCGGGGCTGGACCTCTGTGATTCATGTGCATTCAGGCTGCGTGTATTAAAACAAGCACACAGTTTACCAGGACCACATTAACTGGGCTGTTGCCATTAGAGGACTGCAGTGGCTGAGCTACTAAGAGCAGAACCACTTTACAGGAAAAAATACTGCAGAATTAAACTGATACATCAACCCTTGTATTTTTATTTAGATGCCAAATAATTTTTTTTTTTAAATCAGATATCAGCAGCATATTCACATATTAATATATAAACCATCAACATGAGTGTTTCTGCTTTTTATAAGGGAATTTAAAAGTTACTGAGGTTATGGTCTGTGGCCGCAGTGTTTTTAGATCCTTTTGATAAAGATAAGACAGTGATGGCCTCATTAAGTAGCTCCATATTGAGCCTCAATGACAATGAGAGCCACAGATTGCCTGTGATATTACAACCTAATGTCACAATACAGTAGACATTTTTTAAACTACAATACAGTCTTATACGCAGTACAACCTGAACAAAAGCTACAGCCTCAAAGATAACCAGAGTCGGGGAGAGAGTTGGCATCCCACGTGTCAAGCTGAGTCGTTGCTGCAGCTTTTTTAATTTAAAAAAAGGCAATAAAAGCCCTCCCAAAAATATAAAAAAATAAATCATAAATTGCCAGTTGAGTCTATTTCTTTCTGACAGCCTCAACAAAAAAATATTACAAACGGCAGTATTATTTATTGTAGGACTGTTACTGTACAGACTCACTATAGAGTACAGACAGTGTAAGATGTCTAGATAGCAGATCTTCTATTTTTAAGTCCAGTCTCAATGTTTTTCCACTTTCACTCTTTTGACACATGAATTCAAAAACAAAACACTGAATGTACTGTAGCACCAAGTACTTTCTTCTGTCCGTAAAACAAAATCCTGTTTAAGCTCATCTGATTTGAACTCAAATATATGAAAGACTTTTATTTGCTTTTATTAATGTGCAACAACCGTTCAATTTCATTAAACTGCATCTGAAATGTGAGCCTCTCACTTTACTAACCACAGTAATGCCTCAGCCCCAGCTCTCCTGCACTTGCACATTATCGCTGAGCACACACAATAAAGCTGATGTTAACGGAGCTCTGTTTGAGGACAATGGGGCTTTTTACTATGTAGTAAAGCCATTATTTTGACAGATATTGTGATGGTTCCCAATTACTGTGAGAATGATCAATTTTGCATCACAACTTTAGTTTTTAAAGAAAAAAAACTACTAAAATCACGATGATGTGTGTACATTACAGTACATTGTGTGTGAAATGTTTGGGAGGTCTGTACCAAACAATCATGTTTTCTTAAATCTGGAGAACAGGATCAGTAGACCAGGGACCTCTGCAGCAGCACTAGATATAACTAATCAATACAAATCAAAGCAACACAATATTAAAGAAACAAATCATGCTATTATGCTCAAGGGTTGGACTTACTGAAATACAAACACATATAGAGTTTTTGGTGCCTTACAATGGGGGAGGGGAATCCATACAGACAATAAAAATGACATTAAATACACTTTAGTACAGTTTTGGGGTTAAAAGAAAATCTAAAGCAGGTTGGCAAAGTAAAATAAATCATATTAGCCATCTTTCCGGCAACATATGTGTCTTTTAAATCATCAGATATGCGTCTTTTTCTTCTTTATTCAAACTATTTGTCCGTCCATAATGTTTTACTGTTCACTGTTGCTAAGACAATTGCACTGTTGCTAGATGACGCACCTTAGCCAACCTTTGCTAGCTGTGACGTTTTAATGCCATTTCGCTCTCCTGCTTTATCCGGATCTTTATTTTTTACATAAACTACACATTTAAATAATTGTTCTGCACGCTTAAACTTTACAATCACCTGTAACGTTACGACTCCAATGCACAAGGAGGCTTGACCATCAGAGATAAAAACACTGTGCGTTAGCCAGCGGAGCTAATGACGAGAAACCGCTAGCTCTACAACGTTAGAGGGTTAAACATTGACAGGATATATATATATATTTATATATTTAATATATTCACACTGAGCTTCTTTGGGATTGATTAACTGTACTTGAGAGAAACTTTGCAGCCTTTTTGTCTTAAACTACATTTTATATATCCCAACACTGAACGCTAGGCTAGCTGTTAGCAACCAGAAGCTGTTTATATTATTATTATTATTATTATTATATTAACATGTTACAGCGTTATATACAGCGGGTTAAAGCAGTAACACAAATAAACCAACCTCGTGTCTGCGGTGGTTTTCACTGCTGGTGATTGATATCCCTCTTGAGACATGATCAGTTTTCTGTCGCTGGCGGGCTGATTGATTATCGATTATCGATCTATTGCGGGTAAATGAACGAGATTTTTTTTTCTTTTTCGGGCATCTAGTTACGTTATCATGAAGAATATGAAGTGGCCTTAAAAAAAAATAAAAATGCTAACAACTCTTCATTGAAGTGCTGGCCGGGGAAATTACCGAGTTCAATATCATATCAACATCCGGGTCAGCAGCGGGTCAACAGAGGCCGGTGTGTGGAGCTCAAATGTTTACCGCCCCCTGCTGGCGCTGCAGCGCCACTGTCTGCTCCGTAGTTAGAGCTGGGCAGGCTTTATTCAGTATTCAGATCCTTTACTTAAGTAAAAGTACTCATGCACATTCAGTGGTTTGTTCATTTTTATTTTTTTTATATACATTTATTGAGAGGACAGCTTAAGATAGATTCAAGCCTATGGCTGCTGCAGCAAGGACTCAACCCGGGGGGTGACCCGATGGTAACACCCATCGACATATATAAAATGTTTTCTATTGAAGTCACAGTGAGAGCAGCACAATTCAGAGGCTGAAAACAAATTCATCTTCTATTGATGGCTACTCAATTAATCCACAATTGTGTTTTTGCTTAAATATTTGTGGCATTATGGTCAGTCACTTAAAACCATTGCACTGAAGACTTACAGATGTAATAAAGGTTGAAGAACAGGCATCTAAATTAGAAAATATTTTCACAATAACTGTGTATAAAAAAATATTGTTTCATTGATTAAAAAAAAATTCTGTGCTTGAGCCGCTTCAAAGATTTAATTTGTTTTATGTATTCGGGGGAGTTCACTGAGAGTAATGCTCATTTTTTTAAGAACACCCTGATGACATTCACACTCTGAAGCGGCCCAGCACAACCAGTCTGAACTGCTGACCACCAGAGCTGTTAGCGTTGAGGGTCTCTACGGTCTTCATCAGCGAATGGAGCTGGCTCTGGTGTTGTTACACAGCAGATTTAACATTGTAAACAGCGAATGTGAAACAAAACGCTTGTGTCTCAGGGATCATCTGATTTGTGCATATTATTGCGGTCTGTGTCACAGGTTGGGAGGAGGGTGACTGGGGTCCGGAAAGACCACTTTCTTCGTGAGTGTGAAGGCTGGTTGAGGCATCTGCTTTTTCATTCCAGTGGAATCAGTCTTCCGACTAACATCTGCATTCACCTTTGTCAGGATAGACACAAGATCACAACCCCTGTGGGGAAAAAAACAAAACGTACTGAGAGATAGTGATATAAAAAACAACCAAAACCACTTATACTTATTCTCACACACATAACAGAGCAGTAACTAAAATTAGAGGTGTGTTATTGCTATTTTTATTTAATTAAAAACAGCAATAACACATAATAACAATACTCCATTACATTCATTTAAGTATATTATGGAATTATGAGCAACAAAATGTACTATCAAAAGTAAATGTACTCAATATGCGTAATGGCTCTGTCTGTGTATATTTTACTACTGAATTATTATTATTTAAGTATTAATATGTAAGTGTTACTTTCATTTAGTAGGTCAAGGTGGAGCTAATATGAACAGTTTAAAATCCTGTCGGGTATTTAAATTATAAACATGCTTCATATTTTATAAAATAATCATGTTTTGTATGTAAAATCTGAGAAGTAGCTGTCAAATGAATGAAGTAAAGTACAATATTGCCCTCCAAAATGTAGTGGAGTAAAAGTATAAACTAGCATATACAGCAATACCCACAAAACTGTGGTTAAATATGGTACTTGATACTTATATGTAAAGAATCACATCATCCAACAGTACTTGATCTTTAGTTTTACTAACCTGGGCACCATCTGGACAAGGTTTTGGCACAATGACTGAATAAACCAGGTGCCATTTTTCCTCTCTCTGAAAGAGACAAAAGCAGGAACGGTGGCCATTCCCAGCAGGAAATCTGCATCAGATGGGATGGACTCTCTAGTTTCAATTGCATCACAACAGACATGAGTGCGTGCAGGGCCATCGGACTCGATGTAGACGGCCTTCTGCTCGTTGTTTCCCTGACAGGCCTGGATGAAAAACAGCTTCGGTTTTTCTGCCAAAGAGGAGCAATTCACTCCATTGACAGCATCCATCAGCTTCCTAATTTCGACGAGGTTGCCGTCCACGCCGTACACACCACCCTCCTGGCCGTGGCTGAGAAAGCAACAAACCAGACAGTCCATCTGACCGTGGTTTCTGCGGCCGACCTCCTTCATCACGGACAGCATCTCCTCGCCCGGACAGTCCTTCTGTATCTGTATCTCAAAGCCAAGCCACCTAAACACTTTTTGCAGACACTCTAGAAGGCAGACAGATACATGTAAACACATTTTAACACCCAGCAACATACATAAAACGAGTTTTCATTTGAGATTTAAGACTGAGTTAAACATAAGCGTACCTTCATCAATGTTGGTCCCCTCCCGCTTTTGGAGATTTTTAGCTCCAGAGAAGTCGTAGTTGTTTACTATCAAGCAGATACCTCTCTTTGCTGAAGTCATTGGATATGTTCCCAAATCCTACAGAGATAAATCAGTGACACAGATTAGATTATTAAAGGCAAGACAGGACCATGTTTAAACAATAGTTCATATCAGCACATTCTGGGCTACTTTACTACTTAAGCATACACCGATCAGCCATAACATTATGACCACTGACTGGCAAAGTGAATAACACTGATTATCTGGTTATCAATGCACCTGTCAGTGGGTGGGATATATCTGGCAGCAAGTGAACATTTTGTCCTCAAAATTGATGTGTGAGAAGCAGAAAAAATGGGCAGCGTGAGGATTTGAGAAATTTGACAAGGGCCAAATTGTGATGGCTAGACGACTGGGTCAGAGCATCTTTAAAACGGTCCAAGGCTCACTGATGTACGTGGGGAGCGAAGGCTGGCCCGTGTGGTCCGATCCAACAGACAAGCTACTGTAGCTCAAACTGCTAAAAAAAGTTAACGCTGGTTCTTATAGAAAGGTGTCAGGTAGGTTATTGGTACTGAGCTGCATAACATTATGACCACCAGGGTGCCCAGGTGGTCACAATGTTGTGGTTGATCGGTGTATTTACTTGTATTGCTAAGAAATAATAAATCACACACCTCAGTGTTTGTGTTGGCAGTCTGAGACAGCACTTTTACAGAGGAGGTCTCGTTTTCTTGAGAAAACATCTCTATGGGACAGACAATAGAGTGGAAGGACAACATTTTTGGAAAAAGATGAAGAGACAAAAATGATATCTGAATAATTAACATGTATAATACTAAAGATGTGTCATTTCATCACTCAACCTTGGTGTCCTTTCGAGGAGGCAGAGCTGCTTGTTTCAGTGCTTAAACCACTCATCCCAAATGACATGGCCTCGCTTTCAACTCTACCTCTCAACTCTCTTGCAAAATCTACAAAAATGATATGAGAGGATTCAGAATAATATCCATCCACCGCACCTCACTTAAAAACAGGTCTAGTTGTACACAACCAGCCGACTCACCCATAGAGATGTTGGAAGAATTGATGCTGGACTGTGTGGGACACAGAGGAAATGACCATTAAAGACACAAAGAAGAAGCACAATTTATTTGATATAAAACCGTGTTTCAGTGACAGATTCTCACCAAGGGCAACGGCTGAAATCCTTCAGAGAAAAAGGAAAAGGTAATTAGGACTATAATTCTCAACAAAATGGTTAAAAATGCAACATACCGTTATGTTTACATGTGAATCAATGTAGCATTTTTAATTAGACATGTTTTAGAGTAGGAAAATATGATATCTCAAAATTGTACTTAAGTACAGTATTTGAGTAAATGTACTTAGTTACATACATATCAGTCGATCCCTGGTTAATTAACTTAATTATTTTGGATGAAGATTTAGAGACAGATTTAGAGACAGAAATGTAATTATATACAGTATATTTACCTGGTATTTCATTTGAGAAAGTCCTGTCACGAGATTTAGGGACCTGATAAAGAACCGAGAAAAATAGACAATAATATCATAGTATAAATCTTTCACTGCAACTCAGAGGGAGTCAAAGCACATACCTGCTCTAGTACACTAGGGTAAGTCACAGATCTTGGTCGGCCTGTTTCTTGAGCTATAGGGTTGCTGCGAAGTCCTGTAGTAAGAAATGATAAAAAATGTAAATCACTAGATTTACAGACAGATTAATCAGCAAATATTAAAATTAAATGAAAGTGACATAAAGAAAGAACACAAACATGTTTAGGATTACACTTCTGTTTAAGGTTAAGGTTAAGGTCGGGGTCATGGTTAGGAATATACTGGCTACTGTTAAGACTCGAGGGAACTAATGATGACTTCAATGACTTCTTGGACTACTGTTTCCTGTGCTGCTGTCCTTACCTGTAACTGCTCTTCCTGCTTCAACATTCCTCCCTCTGCTGTAACAAGAGTCAGTTATGCAGCAGTAATATGTGTAACAGAGTCACACATTAGTAATATATAGTATTATAATTACACAGTAGTTATAACCTGACATGCTAAACCTCCAGAGTCAGCATGTGGAACGTTTGAGGCCCTAAAGTTTGTGTACTCCTACTTTCACTTTCGGGGGTCTCCATCTAAATGATGTCTTCCGTCTTTACCTTTTCCCCTTTTACTATTATATTCTGTGAGAGAGGTAGACGACACTGTAGTCGAACAGATTTCTGTGTTTTAGCCTCTCTTAATTTACGTTCATAAGTTTACTTGCTAGTTTAAAGTTGTTGTGAATTATGTTAACATATTCCTGTGTCATTTAATTTGTGGAGGAGCTATTGACCGGATGATTTTGTTATTTACCTCCTTTGTCAGGTATGTTTTCTGTGTTTTAATGCACTGAATGCAACATAATGTGTCTCCCTTTAGCTACTGGGAGAGGAGCTCAAGTTACATGATCTCTTTTATCAGAATAAATGGCGTTTGGCTCCACAGATATCCTGGTCTGGATCTTCCAATCAAAATACAACCCACACAATGTTGTGACACCAGTGCTGTTAATTCAGAAGTAAACTCTTTGAAAGTGAACCTGCTGTCTTGGTGTCTGCTTTTGTCTCTTCATTCCTTAAGCTTACCCTGTTGTGCTTTAAACCGGTTGATCTTTTCTATCAACATCGGACAAACTTGCTGAATTAGGGTCCTCAGTAAGTCTAGATCAGTGTCGCTGATGAGGTCCATGTGCTCCATCTCCAGGAAAACCTCTAGTGTCGTCTGAAAAGTTAATTTTACTGTAAGGTGATATGATACATACTTTATGGCAGAAGCAGAATTCAAATTTAGGTGTACATCAGGGGTACATTTTTTATATATATTTTAATATGTAATATATTATGTTTTAGTACTACTTATAAAATATAATTTGTATGTTTATGACTTTGGCTGT
The DNA here is from genome assembly GCF_905237075.1 of Dicentrarchus labrax. Lineage (NCBI taxonomy): Eukaryota > Metazoa > Chordata > Actinopteri > Moronidae > Dicentrarchus > Dicentrarchus labrax. The sequence goes on from NW_026136706.1 coordinate 16,311,345, forward strand.
TTGCCATCTAACTGGATTTAAAACATTGACACTCTGAAGATGCACTCACAACATTTTCCTCCAGTTTTTTACGTGGGAGCTGTTTGTTTAACAAGAACTTCATATCTTTCAAGTCATCATCAGTCAGCTCCTCAGACAGGTTGTAGAGCAGCTTCCTGAAATTACAGAAAAATAATAAAAAGTAAGTAAAACTGTATTTGCTTCAGTCACTGAGCTCAACCTGCCTCTATTTGGGACAGGCGTCTATGGGACAGGCCTTTAATTCCTTTTGCACAAAAGTCTTGCTCAGAAAACTGTTTATTTTATCCAGTATGAATGTTGTAAAAATTAGGCTATCGAATAACATATCAATTACGGACATATAATGACGTGTAGCATACTGACAAACAGCTTGAACATTTATATTTGTGTAGGCGATCTAAGCTGCTTAGACCTCACTCAAGTTGGGCAACCCAGTGGGCTTTAAGAGGTTTTATTCATCCAAAGAACTTCCAGAATCCAGACCAGGTGTCTAATTAAGAACTGCATTTATTTCACAAACCGTGCAGGCACATCAGGCTAGTAAAGGAGACCTCTGTCTACTTGGGGCCCTGCTTTGAATATAAGTTTTACGGTATTTAATAAAGACGCACCACTTTCAGTTGAATTTTGTAGTTAAAAAGCAATATATCTCACCGCGTTCCTGTTGTCGGGATCCAACGTCCCAAATATTTGCTGCTTTTCATAGTCTTTTACATCGTTAAAGATGTCAACTCGGACTGTGGGAAATTGTGATGGCCATTTTTCACTATTTTCTGACAACACACACGCACACCAAAACCCTGACATTTTCAGCTCAATCTGCAGAGTCATTAGTTGTAGGCCTTTATGGCTTTGTTTGGGTGATAAGACAGCGAGAGAGAAGCGGATGTTTTAAGCCAAAAATAATACTAAATTGAGAGAATGAATTAAGTAATCTTTGTCCACACATTAAATCGAGAGAGTGATTATTTTTCCTCAGTGACACCTCCAGGACTCCGTAGAGTCCATACATGCTTGATCAATTTCATAAGTTTAATTCAGTGCTGCATATCATATTGGTGCACCACTATTTTGCAATGTATTTTTTAAAGTTTTTTGGTGAACTAAATCCTGCTAAAGTATTTGCTTAAACCAGTAAGAGGTAGGCAGCCCACCTGTAAGGAGAGATGATTGTTGTAGATACTTGGTCAGGGAACCCCAGCTCACGGAGCAGACGCCTGCGTTGGATGATGAGGAGAAGCTCGATCAGCAGGTGTGGTCTCTCAGCAGAGAGGTAGTCTTGATCCGCCAGACGAGAGAAGAGGTCACTGGCCGAATCCACTGAAGTCGGGTTTCGTACCAGGAGGTCAGTGCAAAGAAATGCCAAAGCCTTTACTTCGCCCTTAGACAGGGCCTTCCCTGCCTCTAATAGCAGCTTCTGGAAATCCATTTTGTAGACTAAAAATGAGACACAAGATGGATTCACTCAGGTTTCTCTGTTACGAAACTTTAGACTCGACAAAATCAAAAAAGACTTGTAACTCGACTTCACTTGGATTTATTCTGTTGTGTGTTGCACTGTTTTAACAAATAAATACACATTTTAAAAAGCATTCATGATTTGTGTGGCATTACATTATGACTTGTTTACAACTTGAAACTCCAAGTTTAAGACTTGGAACTTACTTGTTTACCCCACCTCTGCTTAATATATGTGGTATGTGGTTTTTGTTCTTTCCTTTACTGGCTTTGTGCTTTGTGTCTGGTTGGCACGTCTGCCAGAAAACCTAATAAAAAAGTAAATACCAAAAATATGTACATGGTGGTACGTCATGCCGGCTGTTCCTTTCTCATTTATTGACCTTTACTCCCACATTGATGTGGTGAAATTGTCCAAAGATGACATTGTTAATAAAACTGAATACTATTCTGGACGAGCTTTTGTGATTTTTTTTTTTTTTTTTTTTAGGCCTTTGTATAACAACAACAACAACAAACATGTAGCCAATCTGTCTGCTGTAAGTGCTGCACTGGCCTTTAGGTTTGGTAACTGTGTGTATGTACGAGTGTGTGTGTGTGTGTGTGTGTGTGTGTGTGTGAGAGAGAGAGAGAGAGAGAGAGAGAGAGAGAGAAAACTCAAGTTCAGAAGTTACAAAGGGAAAAATAAAACTGTTAGAGCTTCTAGGAAAACAAATGTAACGAGAGAATAACATAATCTACAGCCTAAACTATCACATCATCATATAAACGCGTGCATATAACTTTGATTTGATTGGATTTGCTGCGCTGTGTTACCTGTGTGGTGTTTTCAGCAGGTCTGACTCAGCAGAATATGCGACATCCCCTTCATAATCGAAGTATTGGCGATTGTAGACAATAATATGAATCTTTTTTTATCGCGCACACCAACTTCGCGTCAGTCCAGTTCTTCACAACAAGTCAGATGATAGGAAGTAGAAATCGAAAGTAAAAGACGGCCGAGAACGAGCGCGTAACTCTACGTCACGTTACACTGGAGACGTCCACCTTGGTGACGCATATGCCCTTATTTGGATATGAAAACAGGAAGTGGGAGTGAGTCCTGGCCGGGCAGAAACCAGACATACCCGTTTAGATTTCCCGTAGACATAAAGTCAAAATCATGATGTCAAGATTAACTATTAGACTAGGTCTAACTATGTAGGCTCTGCATGCAAACAGTGGATTCTTTATGTTCAAGTTCAGCTCTCACTTTTATTAATGTGATCACTAAAAGTGCTGTATATGAATGGATATATGTGATATACTGCACAGAACTGCTCCATTCAATCCCAATAATGTCATTGTTCATCATTGGACACTTTATTCATGATAAATGATGAATTGTATGCTGCCTGCTGACAAATTTCACGTTGTTGCTGTTCTTTGAATAAGACTCTCGATGTTTCACAACCACTAGTTAGAATTAACACTGTCTCCATTTTACCCAGAAGTTCTTTCCAAGAAATGATTGTGACATTTATTATGAGTTTACAGACTGTCTAGCTGTAATGTAAGTAAAAGAATAGTATTTGGTCTGTCAGCCATATCTGACCTAGACAGAAACACATTGTCCATAACGCCCCGATTTAGGTCTCACCAGCTATTCCCAGTGTGCTCAGATTTAGTGTTATATTTTGGGATAGTTGCTGACTGATGCATTTGGATAGTCAAGGATATACAACTTGCAGCCATACATGAATTTATTATACTTAAAATGAACAAATAGACAAACTGTTATTGTGACATGAATCATCTATTGTCCATACATCATGGGGACATATCACATAGGGACATATGATAGCAAAAAACAAAACGTAAGAGCACATCAAACATAGTTCAAAGTTTAATAACCATTTGTTTTAAACTGCAGTGTGTTATCACTCTCAGCTGACATTATTATCACCATATCAAGGTAGACATTAATGGTGTCAGAGGCCTCCACACTGTCCGTAACTTCCCTTATCAGGGAACCTTGTTGTGTGTACTAATAAGTAAGTATGTCGATTTGATTCTTTCAGTGGGAAAGAAACTATTGATAAAAGCTGTCAATGTGTAAATAATATTGATTATTTGTGGTAGTGTGTGTTTGATTTAGGTTTGGTCTTCAGGGTCTTGATGTGTCCTCTGCGTCTTACTCTGACACTGAGCCACGCCCGGGAGTTTATTCCTGAGCTGTTAAATCTGAAGGACTCTGGAAAGGACACACACACACACACACACACACACACACACACACACACACACACACACACACAAGCTGAGCATGGTACAACATTTATGACACAACAAAACAAATCTTATACAGAAACCTGAGTAAAATTCATGCATTCAAATTTTCACTTAAGCAAAATTCCAAAAGTATTGGCTTCAAAATATACAAAAAGTATCAAAAGTAAACATGCTCATTATGCAGATTTGCCTATTTCATGCACATCACTTTAATGTTTATACACTTTATCTGCTGAGTAACTTGTCAGTTCCCCCCCAGGGATCAAAACTGTTTTATATTAACCAATAATATTACATCATAATATATTTGTTGATGATATTTTGTATTATAAATCTGAACCTTTTACTTGTACCGAAAGGTATTAAATGAATATAGTGGAGTATAGGAAACAATATTTGTCTCTGAGTTTTAGTGTAGTTGAAGTACAAAGTAGCAGAAAATGGAAATACTCAAGTAAAGAACAAGAACAAGAACAAAACTGTTCTTTACTGTCCACCACTGGTCTGAATGAATGAAAGTGAATTGGTCATTGCAGGTTACCTGACAGGTGAGTGAAGAGCCGGTACTTTTGAAACCCCTTGCCTTTGCAGTGTTTGTTACAACAGAATAAGATTTTACAATGTGTGAGCAGAAAACACATAATTGAAAATGTTGCCATGGTTGAACTTAATTAGAGACTTTGTGCAAAAATACATGTTATGAAAGAAAAAATATATTTTAGTATTCAGTATTTTTGTATTTTGACGTCTGGATATTGAGAAAGTTTAATTATTGAATGGTGCGTTCTCTTGCAATTTTTCTTCAGGAGCTTTTAGAAAACATTAAAATCAGATTTCTTTGTTAGTTGTATGAGACGTTGTATTAAAAGACTCAAGATTTCAAACCAGGGTTTTAAATTTTAGTTGTGGATTTGCCCTTTTTTACACGTGAATCACAAATTGCCCCATAAAACTTTTAGATAACATGAAAAAATTACTTATTGTGCCATCAAAGACTTTACTTAAGTAAAGCTGCAATACCAGAAGTATTATCAGTATTCTGATTATGTAGCAGAATGACTCCTGTATGTGTGTATTTATATCATATGACTTGAATATAATTTCTGTCTGGTCAAGCATTAGTTAATTTTGACTACTTTATATTCTGTTGAGTAGTTCAATCTGAAGCAATGCCTCATACTTTATACGTAAAATCGTATTATTCAAGTGAAGTACAACTTAGTACATCAAGGTTGTTTTGAAACAGAGTTAATAATATGATGACCAAACATATTGTAACCAATTTTAGGAATATAAAAGTGAATTACAGTATAACAATGAGTTTGACTAGTAATAAGACCACGGCCAGAATCAGAAGACACCAAATTCGTTAGGAGCCAATACGTTGAGCAGCAATAATGAATCAGACAGAGGAATAACTGTTGAGTAGTCAATCTTATATTTTTACATTGAATAAGAGAAATGTTCAATTTATACAAAATTATAAACAATGACCCAAATGACCAGAAAACAAAACGTGTGCACACTAAAAATAAGAAGAATGTCCGTTGGGGCCCTTCAAACTGAAAATTGTGGCAGGTGCACCTGATATTAAATGTTTATGGGAATGTAGTGTGAATGCGTGTGAGTGTGTACGTGTGTATCTCCTTGTCGGTGTCTTTTCTTCAAAGGTTTTGGCTCGCCATCTGACACAATCAGGATAACGTCCTGGTCCTCGAATCTTCCCGTCCTCTCAAAAAACCTGACCTACAAACAAGGTCATATCTATTATACTCTCATTCTCAGATGCATCCTTAAAGGTTTAAATGTCATAATGCTACACATGGCATCAACCTCATACATGTATCTTAAATCTTAATAAATCTCAAATCTTCCGTTTTCAGTTGCACAACATTAAACATTCAAAGATATCAAAGTTCAATTATGAGAACTAAATATTTAAGAACTCACATGTGTTACTGTTCATATTAACAGTGTTTCCATAAGGCTCACGGTAAGTAACCATTAATATTCAAAATATATCATATCCAGATCAAACCAGGATAACATAACATGTAATTAAAATAAAAGTAAATACACATACTGAGTTGCTTTCAGAGGTATCAAAGAAGTGTGCTTAATTACTCCTTATACACTATAGGCCTACTAGTGTGAGAGAAACTGCACCAAAAATTACCCTCCTAGTGACTTTAAACTCACAATTGAAATAAAATAAATTCCTTCAATATCCTTCCAAAATAAAATGTAACTTCACTCTCATATGACTTATCAAATTACTTATTTTAAATTGGCAATAACAAAATAAACAACTTCCCTTTTATATACATTGGCATAAAATAATAGATACAATATACATGTTCAAAACACTGCATCATTACTCCCCTCAATTCACTCCCACAACATTAGCACCGCCACCGCTTTTGTTAGCACACTGCGAAACAGAAAAATACCCCCAGAGCAGCTAAGAGGGACACGTTTCTCACCGTTGCTCTCTGTTTCAAAGCGGAGCACGTCGATGTCGGGGCGCTTGCAGTGGCTCACAAGATGAAAGCTAACTGGTTAGCCGACGTAACTCGTCTCCTTCGTTCAGTCACTTGGCTCCGGACTCCCAGTAGATAAGTGCACTGGTCCTATCTTTCTCCTATCACAGTTTAACTCCGAGTTTTTCTCCTTTTATTCCGTCCTTTTAGCAGGTAGCTGCCCTCCTCCCTTGCGGCTGAGATCCAAGAGACCCGGAAAACAACGCGCCTGCACTTCACCTCTGAACTAACAGGCTGAACGTGGCCTGCGTAGCCCCTGATTGGCTGTTGAGGGCTAGGTACCCCCACGTGGGGTTGCGTGAATTGAGTGATGCATTCAAATAGAATAGGACATTTAAAACTTTGCCAATGTAAACAAATAAAAAAATAAATAAATACTCTCTTCCAAGTGCATGCTTTTTCCACCTGGGCTACAATATACAATAATATTAATATTTAGAAAATTAGACAGCAATAATATGAGTATTAAAATATATGAGCTATAGTCCCACATTAAGATGAATGTAACTAAGTTTTTTGCACTAAAACATATGAAGAGCTTATCAAATATGATATTTTCATATAAATTAACAGTACAAATATAGAGGAAATTATTTGTCGATTGACAGAAAATTAACTGGCAACTATTTTGATCATGTGAGTCATTTTCACAACAAACACTGTGAAGGCATTTCTCTCTATTATCACAATTTTTACAAACCAAATCAATAAAAATAAAAAGGAGAACATAGTCCATAATGAAAATATCAATTATTTACAGTCCTGTACAAGATAGTTAGTAAAATGAGCTCCACTTCAACCAGATAACAGTAAAATCCTGCTTTTAATGCATGAGGAATAATAATCTAGTTATATAATATTTATAATAGTAACAGTCATTTTTCTGCATTGAGTTCTTTTAATACTTTAAAATCCTTATTTTCATATTTGTACTTAAATAACATTTTTAAAGCAGGATTATTTGACAGTGCTGTATAAGTACTACTTTTGAACACTTCCCCCCACCACAGCTGCTGTCTGACAGATGTGTGTGTACGTGTGTGTGTGTGTGTGTGTGTGTGTGTGTGTGTGTGTGTGTGTGTGTGTGTGTGTGTGTGTGTGTGTTGGACACTTACGGTCAGTAATGAGGGAGTGTACAGCGGTGATGTGTCTCCTCCCCAGGCCGTGACTCCTGGACAGCACGCAGTCCAGATACAGGTCCCAGAAGAGCCGGGCCAGGTCCCAGAAGAGCGCCGTGTGTTTACTGTTGTCTGACGACCTGAGGAACATCATCACGTCCCAGAAGGCGGGCACGGTGTCAGCGATCCTGGGGGAGCGCATCTCCAGCAGCAGAGCCGAGGAGGAGTCCCAGCACTGGGGGTTCGCCCGGTGGGCCGTAAGGGGGTCCACGTGACCCGGCTTCTGGCCCTGCAGCGGGACGGCACACACGCAGCTCAACACAAACACCGTGACTGTAGGTATGTTCAGGAGCACCGGGGCCATCTGCACAGGACACAGCACAGGACAGCTCTATCTGCTACAGCGTCCATTCAGAGCTCAAACAACACACATTTATCTTACAACAAAAACAGGTCTAAACATTTGAATTACTGGTTAATAATTAGGCCTACAATCAACAGTGTTAACAATAATCAAATGCAAATATCAAATAGGATTAAATATAAACACTGATATAAACATAGCAGTTTACTTCTCAATGAATAAATGTACTTACCACTAAAGCTGGGCCGACTAACAAGACTATATAGTGTTGATTGGAGTTTGGTATCTGTTGGGTCCTAATTGACGTCAGTGCCTCCCTCCTTTGCAAGCAGCGTTAGGCTTGCTTGTCACGTTTATTAATGTAGTTTGTTGCATTATTTTCCGATTATTGATGGGTCAGTTTGCATCCCTGCACACTGTGCAAAAGGGTGCAACATCTGGAGGAATGTTCAACTTGAAAGGGTACCAAATATTATTATTAAATGACTCTTGACTGGTTATTCCTGTTTAGTGAACATGTGTTGTAAAAGAAAGGTTAGTTCTGCTCACACTGATCAATCTGGTGATCAAGAGAAAAGCCACTGGATCTTCTGACTTTGATAAATGATCAATATGTATCCTTTATCTCCTGTGGGAGTTTCCTACATCATTCTGACCAAAAATAAGGACATTTGAATAAAAGGATTTGTTAGTTCTGCCCTGTACAGATTAGGATCCTCTTAAGAGAACCTGTAATTTAGCTGCTTATGCTCTGACCATATGATTTGTCCACTTGATTGAAGGACAGGTTCCAACTTTTCAAATCCATCATTACATCTGTAACAGTAGTGCAAGTACTGCAACTAATGATTATTTTTCTAATTAATTTTCATTATTAGTGTGCTGATTACTTTTTCAATTAATCAATTAGCCTAATAGTTTGTTCTATAAGAGAGAAAATCATGAAAAAACGTAAGCAATCTGACCTCAGAAACTTGGGAGGTTCTGATTTCTGTAAAAACAAGCTCAGTCATGAAAGGTGCCTCAGAGAGTGGTGCATGAGTTACGTTTCAATGCTTTTACCGAAATGTCACATGCATACCTGATCTCGAACATAATTACTCTCGCAGTGAGAGGCCAACACTAAATGTACTGGATGGGTTTTCTTACTCAGTCGTTCATGTTTATGATGATGCAAGGAAGCCGACTTTGCGACAGTTTCCACTGCAAGGCCTTAATTATAACTTTTAAATGAATACCATTTTTCATTTCCTTATTCAAACACAAAATATAGGCCTACTGTCAGGATGCTTCTAGACAGGAAGAGAGGCTGGAACGTACAAATTATTATTATTAAATGAGAATTATTGTTTAGTGTGCATGTGCTACGAAGGGGGAGCATGTCTAGAAGAAGATTTGTTTTTTCTCCACACACTGATCATCTAGGTCCGAAAGGATCGGCGACCAAGCTGGGTACCTGTAGCCTACCCCAGGGTACAGTTGTCAGGGGATACGTGGAAAGATGGTGAAGTAGCTCAAGTAGGCCAACTTGAAGAAATATAAAATTACAATTTGATTGAAAAACTAAATATATTTACATATTGAGTTAACGTCTGAACAATATGTTGTAATCTAGACGGAGTGAAAATAAGCACGCAAGCACTAAAACTACTGGATAAACTGTTCAAATAGTTAGATAAAAATAAGGATTAAAAGATCAGTGTGTCGGATTTAGTGGCATGTAGTGGTGATGTTTCAGATTGTAACTAACTGAACATCGCAGGCGTCTGTATTGGACAACCTTGGAATGAGAGAGGACTGTGAAACGTGTTAGAGAAACTATGGTGGCTGTGAAACTGACAAAAAAATGCAAAAATGTAGACTACTGCAGAAACATGGCTGCTCAATATGCCGGAGTCCATGGAAGGTGACCCGCGGCGTCTGTAGATAAAACAGCTCATTCTAAGGTAACAAAAACACAACGATTCCTATGTTCAGGTGATTATACTCTAATGAAAACATACCTATGAATATCATATTGGATTTCTGCCACCAGATCCTCCCCTACCTTCAAATTACACCTCAGAGAGAGCGGTTTGTGGGGTTTCAAAATAAAAGCCCCAAAAATAATCCATGCAAATGTGCATTGGTGTGTGTCACTTTCACCTTAGTGAGGGGATGTTTCCCAGCTCACACAGCTGCTCAACTGCTCTTCCACATCCAGTAAGACCCTGGTTAACTGTGTCGCTGTAGAAGGATATCAATGCACAGCTGTACAGGACAAACATACATATATTCTGACTTTATCCTACAGTTCCAGTATTAAATGTTAAAATAAAGCTGCATTTGTCAGGATTTCAGGTGTTATGCTGAGCTCAAGTACACCTTTAAATTCAGGGGTGCAGATCCGATGTCCGATTGGGGGGGGACACAAAAGTGATGGCTGTATGCAACTCATACCATGCCACCATAAATCACAACTTCGTAGAGGCTCACCATATCATTCAAAAAGTACTGCACAGGGAATCATTTATTGTGCTTACCTTGATTGAGGGGGTCGTTTTTTAAAAGCCTGCTGATGTCATCAGCGTCTGTGTAAGAAACTACCCATTCATTTGCATTGTAGTGGAGGAGACCAGAGATGGAATGTGGAATCAGAAATATATTTGTCAAACATTATTTGTTCCATCATTTAAATAATTTATTTTTAGATGTGAATCTAAAATGTGAAGAATGTGAAGTCTGAAAATACATTTGTTCAATTTTGAATAATTTAGGGTATTTTTATTGGGGGGGACAATTTATGTTTTTCAGAAAATTGGGGGGGACCCCCGTCCCCCCCGGGATCTGCACCCATGTTTAAATTAAACAGAATTGCAGGTTAATTAGAGCAATAAACAGCTAATTTGACTGCCTCTTAGCGAAGTGAATGGATGTGAAACAGTTTTGATTCAAGTGTTTCGACAGCGGTTATTTGTTATTCAGAAATAACCACTGAAGTTCGGAATAGTGAGTGATTATGTGTACCAAAGCTTTGAAGCTCAAAAACACTTTTTAAGGATTTTAAATGAGCGAAAATTTTTAACTCCAGTTCACTGGTGGATGTTATTTCAACGTGTGCACTCGGCTACTACGGATGTTCTACCAGTCTGTAGTGGCCAGTGTTATCTTCTTTGTTGTGGTTTGCTGGGGAGGAGGCATTGGGACTTATGGTGCCAACAAGCTGAGCAAGCTGGTGAGGAAGGCCAGCTCGGTTGTGGGGATGGAGCTGGACAGTGTGGAGGCTGTGACTGAGAAGAGGATAAGAGGGAAGCTGAAAGCCATCATGGACAACCCCTCTCATCGTCTCTACACTGAGCTGAGGCAGCTCAGGAGCACTTTCAACTACAGACTGACCCAGCCACGAGCCTCAAAGTGGTTTGGAGGCTCGTTTGTACCATCAGCCGTCAGACTCCACAACGCCACGGCACCCAGTATCTCCCACCCCCGCTGACTAAGACTGGTTTTTAATTCAACCAAACTTATATTATTTATCTTAAATTGCACATGTACAGTTTAGTGTTTTGGTCAAACTGCTTAAAATATTATATTTTGTAATATTCTTATCTGTGATAAGATTGTACTTGTACACTGAACTCTTTTTTGCACTATATTTCCCAATTATGCTGTGTGTAACTTGAATTTCTCTTACCGGGATTAATAAAGGTATATCTTATCTTAAAAAGATCAGGTTAATTAGAGCTAAACTTCAGTTTTAATCAAGTTGAAACTCATTAAATGCTTCATGAATGCATTCATTTAGCCCTTGCTTTGCTTTTTGTGGTCACCTTCACATGAATGCACACTCCTGACGTCTGTGACCCTCAGCAGAAACATTCAGCCTTTTTATTCTTATATACCTGTGTGTTGCAGATTCTCCAGATGTGTTTTTACTCCACAGCAACTTATTCAGGCTGTTATTATAATTTATAGGAAGGGGAAATCTTGACACCTGGTGGACAGATGACACCTTTGCAGCTTGTGTAATCACCTGTTTGGTGTGTGTTTGTGTCTCTAGTACAACAATGTACCAGTGGTGAGGTTCCCTGAAGGCATCGACTGGAACCTGCATTACTTACCAGACACGAATGCAAACAAAGACAGGATTGAACACAGCCAGCTTATGGTTTTTGCTCCTCTCTGCTGTATTTTAGCATTCATTTTTTAGCATGCTGTTCACGAGGAAGCAGAGTCCAAATTCAACAGTAGAGGGAGTGCAGGCATACACACAGTCCTGGGACAGAGGGTACGTGTGCTGGCTTTGTAGGTTTGAGACACTGATGGAAAATTTCTACAGTTGAGCTTGTAAAACATGGGCCAACATGGGGTTGCAAGATCAATGTGCAAGGTTTAAGGATGATTAAAAGGACAAGACAGAAAGAATTTACATTAATTTATGTTACACAAAATTATGTTTTTTTTCACTTTTCTCTAAATGTCTGTCCTATACTGAATTCTTTCACCTCTCCAAGCTCCTAAAAATCTATACCATAAATGCATCACAACTTTCTGCTCACTGGTTCCCCATTACATGCAGCTGGTGACCTTTTTATTACTTTCACCACTTCCCCTCAGACAGCCACTGTCTGCCACTGCATCTATTGTATTAAAATTAGCTCGAATTGTTCTGTGCTTCATATCATAACTTATCTATTTGTGAAAATGTATTAGTTTATAATATCCGGAAAAGATTAAAGGCTTGGAAATATTGACACTGAATAAGACGATGAACAATGTTTAGTGCAGCATTATGTCGAAATATATTGTTGTGTTGTCTACACTAATTCATGTTAAAAGTTAAGATGTAACTTTACGCTTGTCTTAGCAATGAAAATTAAATTAAAAAGTACATTTTCAGTCAGTTCAGAGGCAGAGAAAAATACAGAAACGCTCTGATAAAATTTGTCAGTAGTTTATTCATCGGTCCAACTGTACATGATGCAGTGAGAGAGGGACACCAGACGATGAGTAACATGGAGGATTACAACGATGCCAGTGCTATGGCAGCACCTGGAACACACCAACTATCAGCTGGACTGGAAATAATAGCCCTGCACAAGGAAACTGTTCAGGCCTCAATATGCACAGGCACCATAATAGTGTGTTTGTGTACGTGTATGTGTGTGATTAAAAATATCAGATATTAAAGATATCAGATATCAGATGAAAAACACACAAAAATGATTTTTAGTTACACAAATGTAAAAGGGTGCTCTCTCGCTTTTCATTGGAAATATTAGATCAGTTCTTTTTTTTTGTTTGTCCATTCATAGTTTGAGTATGTTGAAGCGAAGTGAAACAAGACGTGGGAGTGGCCAAATACAAAAGATTAGCTGATTTAGCAGAACTTTTTGTAATTCCATGTCTACACTGATAACATTATTACCCATACTTTTGTGCAATATCTCTCTTTGCATAGTAAATAAAAGTTAAATGTTTTTGTTGTTGACATGCACCTATCTTTTGTAGCATATTTTTCTTGCGGATTTTGGGGACTCCCATATAGAATTATAAGCCCACTATAGTGATTGCATGCAGCGTTTCCAGTAGAGCTGAGCTTGATTTCTACTAAGAGTTTATGAGAGCAAAAGGTTAAGCCAGTATAGTGGGTGTTGATGAGGACTGTTACGTGAGACCTGGCTGGACAGGTGAGCGCCTGCATGGACAGACTTCATGCCCTCAGCAGTAGGAGAGGCACCACTGGCTGCAGACAGAGGGGAAAGTGCTCTGTGTGCAACAACATCCATATGTTCAGGTGATTGGTTCTTTGGCTTTTGAGTCACTGTTGAAGATACTCCGGGGGGAGGGGTGGGGGGTGGGGGTTTCTTGTGATCTTGGTAATCTGACATGATATCAGTCTGAATCCCTCTAGAACTGACATGCTTCTCCTCGACACCACAGCTGCTGTGTCTGCTGTCGTCCAATCTGGGGACTGCCCATTGTTCCAACGGGTCATTATTCCGAAATCCTAATAGTTTGAAAAATGTCCCATTGGACCGAACGCACATTTGTGTTACAGCCTGTTATCCCAAAAGCAAAAGCCCACTGCTCCCAAGGCCTGTTTTTTTTCTGAAAATACACTCTCCCTGGAACACGCACGAAAGGACGAAGTCAGGTGACCTTTGTCGTCATGGTAACAATAATGTGACGGTCACAGTTAGGTTGAGGCACCAAAACTACTTGGTTAGGGTTAGGAAAAGATCATGGTTTGGGTTAAAATAGGTATGTTTGTTACTTACTAGCAGTTACAAGGAACATTCATTTTGTGTTGATTTTGGCGACCCTTGTGAACAAAAGCGGAAGTGTTTCCACTGCCTCTGATTTAAGTAAGAATAACTATATAGAGAAAGAGGCATCAGTATTTACTGAGAACTTCTTGGAGTTGGTACGTTTAAAGTTAGGCTACGTACAGAAGTTGATGATACCCTTCGGAGCAACGGCTGTTTGTTTTTGGAACAATGGGCTGTTCGACAAATGGGCTTTCGGTCTAATGGGACCATCTCGGACTATTGGGGTTTCTGAATGATGGGCCGTTGCAACATTTTCATGGCACCGTGAATCTAACCTTTGACCTCCGCCCGGAAAATCACAGGAGGCTGTGCAGAGTGTGATTACATTTTTGGCCCACATCGCAATTGCAGTATTCTTTTCAATAACATTGCCAAAAACACCCGCTATACAACATGCTAAGATAAAAAACAAAAGCAATTTATGTCCTTGTAAAATATGCTGTTAATACCAAACCTGAACTCCTTATTTATGTACAATTTTGTGTGTGTGCATTCACTACGTGAAATACACTGCCCTTATGGGTCCTCACATGCAGCCTCCTTAATTGTCTATAGCACCTAAACGTGAACTATAGGAGCTTTAACCGGCTTTCCACTGTGTTTGGTTTTTAACCAGGCTATCTCCTGCATTAGATAATTCAGTTTTTTTTCTCTTTGTATGTTTTTTGCGGTATATTCATAGCTTTCGTAGCCATGCAGAGCCCTGCAGAGAGGGCTCTTCATGCCAGGGGGCCAGCAAGCAGCACGTTTTGTGCGGATAATCATGCCAGGTGAGAGAGTGGTGTGGATTCCGCCTGAACGCCTGTGCACTGGCACTAAAGGATGGCAGAGGAGCTCTGTCACTCTAGAGATCAGGGTGGGGGGGTGTGCGTTTGTTATATGGGTGAGGTGGAGTTGAAAAGGCTGCATTTCTAATTTAACTACAATGGAATTTATTAAAATGTCCACTATGTCTTTTTCAAGTAAATCTAATGCCAAAGATCAGCAGCAATAAGTGCAGTCCAGCTGTCAGGTAGCCAACTAAGGAAGCCTTGGAGGAGTCCGTCTGTGATTGCCATCTCTCCTTGGGTTAAATGGCTGAGGCGTTGGGGTCATATCGCCGTTTCTTCACATTTCTTACGAGGAGACAAGAAACACGAGTCAGGTTGTGCTATAATCATATCTGTAACACAGCTAGTGCAACCTGGACTAGCAACCCCACTCATCTCTTCAGTTTACAATAAACAATTGTTGTTATATTCAAGAGCGCAAAATAAAAGTGTATTTTGTGGACCTAAAGATCAAAACTCTGAAGACATTAAAGTGAGGGAAGGCTGGTCCATGTTGGAGGCAGTCAGAGGTATTTATATTCACAAACCTTTATGTCCCCATTCATGATGATTGACAGTATACTAAACTGAAGACCAGCATCAAGAGATTCTTTCTTTTGTGTTAACAGAAGTGAGCTAAATGAAAACTTTTACCCAGTTTACTGAGCAGAAAAACAATGAAGTTCTTTCAAATAAACTAATAATTAGTGAATTTTGAAGGTCTATGACTACAAATATCCTCTGTTGCCTTCTTCTTCTTGTGCGTGCAACATCTGTTCACAAGGTGAAGTGTAGGAGACATGTCTCATTACCAGTTTTGATGGGAAAGACATTAGTTCCACTCAAAACATAACCATCTGGGAGGAAAGAGCTAACATAAAATATATTCTATAGAGGAGGGAAAAGAGGAGACAACCACATAAACAACAACCACAGCAGCAGCAGCAGCAACAATAACTACTACCACAACAGTGGGACAACAACGAATACGACAACAGGAGTGATGCATAACCTCCCCGTACTGTGGCTTGTTGTGGGGCTTCTATCACTCTGTCATGCACCTTTTCCAATAGTAGGCCAGTTGAAGGTGGCACTATTGCTGTGCGTGGTTCATGCAGTGCAATGCGCCGTGTCTGTACCAGGTCTGTGAAGCAGGCAGCAATGGCAGCTGGTGTGGGCGGGTCCGAGAGTCCTGCTCTGCTCTAGGGCGGAGCCTGGCCATCAAGGTGGGTGTGGCCAGCCATGGCACAAAGGCTGCAGCCAACAAAAAGGTCCTGGCTTCTGTCTCTCTCTCTCTCTCTCTCTCTCTCTCTCTCTCTCTCTCTCTCTGTCGCTCTCACTACTCCACTTAAAGTCTCACCCTCAAACAGTAATGGATTGAGAAAAAGATCATGGAAGTGATGAGAGCACGACAACCCTGGACCATAATCATTCTGGGTTTGGCTCAGCCTTTGTGCAATGAACTGACCTCCTCCAAATCAACAAGTCAACATGCAGAAATGTTTTGTTCCTTATTCTGTTTTCTTTGTTTCTTTTTTTGGTTTGATGACAACCATGATGCTTTGCTATCTGACATGCTTTGGTGGCTGCAGGATTGTATTTCTCAGTTACTCCTTAGGCCTATTTAGATTAAGATGTGTAACACCCCTGTTGCTCAAGACAGCAGGATAATCAGCGGTAGATTGGAACTTTTAAACATAATCTTTTGTACAATAAAGTACATTTCCTAGCTACACAGATATGTTAGAGGTCTATCTTTGGATTTCAGAGGGGAAATAAGATTTAACCTTATTAATACACACAAGTATACACAAGCTTTTTGTTTAACCATTTAGCTGTTAAAAGTATTCTTTCCCCTCTGCTATCAAGTCCTTCGCTGAACATGCATGTCAAGCATTGAGCTCTGCCCGTCCAATCAGTTTGAGGTTCTGCTACAGATCCACAGACGACCCCCACATGGAGCCCAGAGTCTCTCCAAATCGCCCTTTACACATATATACCCTTGGACATCATCCATGTCTTCCATAAAACAACCAGGACTGCACACTGGATGAAGTTCAGATACATGTTAAACATGTGCGTCTCAGTGTAAAACACTTTATGATTATGCATTGCCCACCCCGGGGTCATATACTCTGTAGCAGGAGCTCAAACCCTGGTGTCTAGAAGCAGCAGGGATGCTAGAGTTACAGCAGGAGAGGCATGCGGCGTGTTGCTTACTTAAAGCCCCATCCAGTCCCCCCCAGCACTATGGCAGCCACAAGGATGGCTCCGGCGATGGAGCCTATTATTAGATTGGTGGCACTAGGACCTGTAAAGGGTTATGGGGAAAAAGACATGAGTTTCTATACTCACTTACTGTATATATAACATGTAACTATACAATGACGATTTCACATGGAACAGAAAACATAACCATAAGTATACTATTACAGTAAAATGACTGAATCTGAGAATGTATTTTGCATGCTTTTCAGCCCCCTTTAGTGTGTAGCATGAAGATAATGAAGTAGAGGCCCTGGGAATATTTTAATTTATCTGGTGTCAGTTGAGGTAGTGATTATCAGTGGTTTGTCTGTTAAGGTTGTGCAGAAGACTAGACCCTGGGTATCCATCACTATACAGGTTTATTTAAACAGAAATTGACAGGTAGTAAGTGTATATGTGGCCTGCAGTATGAGCAGTAGAAAATGTTTTTAGGGGTCCCAGTCACCACACAGCCTACCACTGACTGACAAGCCAGGTCACTAACTGGACACTTCTCAAGACTGTTTTCCATCTAAATGCCCCACATGCCCCAGAAAGGAGAGGATCACAGGAGCAACCACATAACGACTAAGAATAAGAGAAAGAAAAGGGACAAGAAGAGGAAGAGGGAGGATGAAGAAAGAGGCTCGTAGTAATGGGGAACAACAGGAAGTGGCAGGAGAGGAGAAGGAGGAGGAATCCATCAATCAATCACACAACACTGAAAACATCCAATCACATGACAATTATATGGTCATCACCAACACACAAGAAAACACAAAGCCACCGGGACGCACACACGGGCTCAGGCCGGCTCACGAGACCGCCCGCACACTGAGGCACCACTATGAGAGGAAGAGCTGTGAAAGGGTTAAAGATGCTTACTCTATTCCCCACCCTGTGCCTCCAAAAATCACCCCCAGGGCCAGAATGGTCCCTGCTACTGCCCCTATCAGCCTGTTAGTGGCCACGCTCACTGTGCAGAGGGAAAAGGAGCATTATTACCACCCTGTCAAAAACAAACAGCAGGCTTCTGCTTCAGAGTCATGGATGAAGTGACACGGTTCCCTCTGTGATGCTTCTCGCCCCCTTTAAACCACCACCCCGTCCCCCCCCTGTGGTCAAAGTATCAGGTGTACAGCAGAACTGTGTGTTCATTTCATCTTCTGAATCAAGCTAAACAAATGTAACACTGCTTTTATAATCTCCTTCTGTCGCCAATTTACTTGGAAAGTCTTTACGACCCCAGTACACCTGTGAAACTCACGTCTAAGAATCTGTGCTGACTCAGATCTAACAGTGTGACTGAGAATGATATTGCAATATTGCAGAACAACATATGCAGTATATAAGTCAGTGTGGCTAAATAAACATGTGTTATTCATTCTATCAGATGGCAGAGGTTGAATAAGGTGGAAACCGACCCTTGGGTCCTTCGTCCTGAGTGGCCTCAGGCTCTTTAGGCGGGTCAGGCATGCTACAGTCTGTCCCCGCCCAGGTGGTGTCACAGGTGCATGTGGCTTCATTGTTGCACACCTGTACAGATCAGACAGAAATAGATGAGATGACGAGAGGAACGTAAGAGCTGTAAATAAAGGTGCTGACACATTGGGGTCCTTTTTGGGAACTATCTCCGTTGGCAACATTCCCAGCTGTCTTCACATTGGGCATTAACAGAAGGTTACTGTTCGTCCCCAGTTAATGCAGGCTCCCACAGACACTACAGTGTAAATAAGATAGAGATAAAGACACACTTGTGGAAACGGATTCGATTCATTATGTCACAGCCATTTTTAGCCAGGTCAGCTTTGTAAAGACGGATATAGTTATGTAAACATTTCTACCTGCAGCAATGCAACAGTCATTTTTTAACATTTTCATATATCATTGTTAAAGGCCTGTGATACATTATCCAAAAGTAAAAATGTCTAGCTATTATACACCAAATACAAAAAGATATATTTTAACATTTCATCAACTAAAATGTGTGTCACAGAAAGAAAAGTTGGGGAGGAACAATTTAATAGAACGTGGACCGATTTATTCGCTTATAACCAGCTCCAGACAGTTTTTCTTTTGATTGTAAAGGTTGCTGACCCCCGTCATAGTAGGAAAAGCGCAGGTATTACTAATAACATTAGCGTTGACTATATTCTATTCAAGTGTCCCAGTAAGTGTGACAGTGAGCCACAAAGCACAGGGCCCTGAAACTGAAGCAGCTAAATAAAATTCCACCATCATTAATTATTTACACCTGTGTTTTTCCTACTGTGACATGTCAAAATGTCCTTTGTGAAAACAGCTATGAGAGATATAGCAGCACTACTTCCAGTAACCGAGGACATTTTGACTTCTTAAACAGCTCTGCATCATTAAACCTAACAACAGTTAACTACAGAACTATAGAACAGCCTGTCCATATGTAACATGCACCTCCTGTAAATTCACACAGATGTTTTCATTTATGTTGCCAGATTAGAGCTCTTCTAAAGACATTGCATGCTGCTTAATTGACATTTCCGTCAATCTCCTGTTACTTCACTGCACCTGTTAGGACGGGACAACTTACACCTTCTTTATACCTCTGATCGTAGAGTTTGGTGTTGTCCTATAAAATCCAAGCCGATCCACCTGAGCAGAAGTCTAATCGACCAGAGTGATTGAAAACACCTCTGAGTGTGCACAGCCTTTAAGAAATAGACTTACAGAACCCTTTACATTTTGTAGTGTGTAGCCTCGTTTTTATTGAATATTGCCTCAAGTTTATTATATTTATATTCTTGGTATTCTACCCTGTTTTATTACATTTGAATATTTGTGTTTCTCACCTTTTAATTTGTTTATTTGTATGAATCGTGTTTTTTAATTTAAAATGTCATATAAAACACTGAGTTGCATTTAATTTATAAAAGGAGCTATACTAATTAGGTTTAACATTAATATTATTATAATTGATAGCTGCATTAATTGTCAGAGCTGGCTCACTGGACACAACAACAAAACCATAATTAATGCCATTAGTTACAGTGTAAATATCAGTGACATATACCTACATAGACAAACTGCAAATTAAGTTACTAGCAAACCAGGCAGAACTGATTGAGCCCGGCCATCTATACTACACATGGTGGACCAATAACTAAAGTACGGGGGGAGAGTTTAATGGATTATGAAACTGTCAAAATTCACAAACTTGTGAACAACCTTTTAAACAAGCATTATTCAGTAGCAAATTCCCCTAAAAATCAAATTTGAAGCTAATTTTGTTAAGTGGTTTATGAGATATTTCACAAAACATGTCTGAACGAACGACCTGTCTATAATTTGTTGTATATTTGATGTCTGTCCCAGTGCTATTTAGCCTTTCTAAACCACAAAGCGTAAATTATGGGTTGATTTACACCAGGACTCACCCCATGGGCAGAGCACACCTGACCATTAGGTCCACTAGGGCAAGTGCTCATGTTGAGTGACTGGATGGGCAGACACTTGCGGTCAAGGCACATCATTGACGGCCCACAGGGAGTCCCATCCTCCACGTAGCCTAAATCAGTCTCATCATCCAAAAGGACATGGCCACCACTGTGAGAAAAGGATGGAGGGAACGAAAGGGGGGCGGGGGGAGATAAGGACAGAGGAGAGGTGGGGAGAGGAGGAGGGAATAAAAACTCATACACGGAAGATTAAACCAAACGTAAAAAGAATGGGACTACTGATTCTGTACGTTTCCAGGACATGAACAGATCTCATTATATAGCACACACGTTGTTTACCTGCACTCTATCAGCCTGCCTTGATGGTTGAAGGAGGCTGGAGTAATTTCTCCTTTTACTATCCCGATGCGTGGGTTGCGGCCAATGTTGGTACACAAAAGGTAACCACAGAACACATCACTGAAAAAGACAACAGAGAGAAATCTGTACAGATGCCAGTATCTTCCACATAATACACACTCTGACTTGTCACATCTTTCACATCTATCATCATATCATCTATAAATAAACGGACTTGACTTGACAGATCCTTCATAGTAAGCCATTAAAAGGCCAGTGCATAGGATAGATTACACCCCCTTCGTCTCACCGTCCTGTTACAAGTGTGCGGGAGAAATGGTCTATCTAGAGCCAGTCTTTGGTTTGCCTAGAAGAGCTGATGTCTATGAGCTGGGACTGCAAGCTCAGGAAAAGGATGCACTAATGTGGAGTTGGCCTCATAACAATAAAGCAAACCTGGAGGGGAAAAACTTTTTTGGCACATGAGCTAGGTAGATGACTTTTGTAGGAATGAATAGCTGTCATCTCGGTGTCTAGTATCCAGTTCTTAAAATACATGAAAGGCTCTTAAGGGTTGTTCCTGTAAATGATCTGCCCTCTATTGGTTGGCTTCAAAACAACTTGAATCTCCTCCATTGTTAGGAATAAAGGATAATCTTCTGTGTACAAATTTAAAGCACTGTCATGCTGACACGTATAGAGGACATACCATTTTTGATTTAATTTATCTTCCTTTGAAACTCACTGTTTGCTACACTGGATCCATTTGTCTCCATCCTTTCCACAGTTGCCCTTGTCGGTGCCCTCTGTGTTCAGCTTCTCATAGCAGAACTTCTCAGAGCCTCCAGACTCTGAGGAAAAGAGAATGAGGGGTGAACTGCACAGCACTGATTACAATAAAAAGTCTCTTTTTACAGTATGTCTGTGTGACGATACGCTGGCACTCCGCTAATAGGAGCTAATGTGAATCAAAGGGATATTAATCTTACTTGAACCCCAGATGTATTTACACTGGTTCTCTCTGGTCTTGCACTCTCCATTGTAGCAGCGGCCCTTCAGACAGAGAGAATCAGATAGTAAGTAAATTCTCAGCCACTATTCTGATACATTACTGGACCAATAGGTTTTCTAACGTCATCAGTCTGCATACCTGGTTTACCTGGCAGAGGTAACCATCTTGTTTATGGAGGTTAGGCGGGCACTGCAAACAGTCACAAACACATAACACTTGTTCTTAACCATGCGCATTATCTTCACCATGCAAAGAATGAATAGTTTGAAAGCAAAAAAAACAAATGCAAAAAAACAGTGCAGCACAAGAACACCTGTCCAGAGTCCCCAGAGCAGGTCTCTGAGATATCGCAGTCGTTCACAGCATAGCGGCAACTGTAACCTCGTGGATAAAACTGGCAAGAAAAGGAAAGAAGATAAAAGTCTAAATGAAAGTTTCAGAAGTAAGTTTGTGCTGTGAAGACTTTTAAGAAAAGACAAAACTCATACCAGACATGTGTTATTGCAGCATGGACCATCGCTGCAGTGCGCACCATTGGCGAGGGAACACTTCTTGCAGCATTCCTTGTAGCACTCCTGAAAACAAATAGGAAAAGAGCTACATCCATCTGAACAAAGAAACGATAACAAACGGACTTCCTGAAGGGAAAGAAACTCACCGTTCTCGCTCCGCAGTCACACTCCTCTCCCACTTCTACAAATCCGTTCCCACATTCTGTTGGCTCGAACAACTGCCAGACGAAGACAGGAGTGTGTTAATGATAGAGCGGTGTGATGTGTGATTCATAACAGTTGTGACATGTAAAAGAGAGCAGGGCAGTGTTGTGAGCATCTAACCTTAGTTGGCCTGTTGAACAGACATGAGCCTCCACCTTTCAGAAGAAACTCCTTGTAGTCTGAGATGCTGCATTTGGAGAATCTGCGTGGGTGTTGGACCCTGAAGAGAGACAATACCAGGTGATAATTAACAAGGTTTGAAGGATGGTTCAAAATGCTGTGGGATGCCACGTGTGTGTGTTTTTAGCCACTATATTAATTACAATTGAGTACTTCTGTGCTGCCATTTTTAAAGCCAATAATTACTGATTACTGTCACATGCTGTTTATCAGTGTTATATGTTCAGAGATTCTTTACACTGATGAGACAGAGGCTGTGCAGGGTTTAATAAGTTACTATTTTAGACTTTAAGGCCTTTGTCATTCCACATAGAATACAATTTAAAACTTGTTTTGTCCAAAGTATAAAAGTATTATGGAAAACCAGTGGGACGAATGCCCTCTTAGCTCACCTGGTTGAGCGTGTACCACATATCAAAGTTCTTACCACAGCGGACCAGGACCGAATACGGCCCCCAGGCCCTTTGCATCCCCTCTCCCTCCCAACCTTTCCTTTGTCAATCTCTACTGTCCCTATCCAAATAAAGCAAAATGCCAAAGAATGAAATGACCTAGAATGATTTATTATTATATAACAGTTTTTCACTACTGTGGGGGCAATTTGTTTAATAAAGCATACAAAGTATGATCTTGTCTTTCTGTAAGGTTTTATTCAAGTCATCCATGAATGGTCTCAACGCAACCGTCACACACTCTCGTATATGAAAGCCCGAAAGAGCCAAGAGTGTAAGAAGCAGTATGGTTTTATCCCTGTTGGAGCGTCACTCTAACACATTTACACATTCCTGAGTTCTGGGACAGTAAAGAGACAGATAATGTGGTGAGATGATCATGTCCTTGGCTTCTTGGACATAGAGTGTAGTTAGAAACAGGGCTAAAGGTTGTATGCGTATAATAGCCTCTATAACAGCTGCGGATGGTTTTACAATGACCAGGTCAAAGGGTTGTATAGGTTCTTAAAAATTGCCATTACACTACTTTCCAGCAATATATGAGAATAATTCAAAATAATATAATTACTGTAATTCATGTAACTTGGACCTGGATAAACAGCATTAAATGGATGGGTGGATTAAACAAGTTTTTGCTAACACATTATGAGATAGCTTCTATTGCAGTACTGTAGCACAATCCACCTTCGAAACAATCCCACTTCAGTTTAGTGGATATAAGTGTATAAAGTCTCCTGTCAATCCACAGTCTGACATTTTATAACTAACATTACTGCCTATGACAGGCAAGAGAAAATATTAAAGACCTTTGTAAAATATATTTAAGACATTTTAATACCTTCTGAAGTAGACTTTTTTAAGACCTGCAGTTATACTGTGAGATTACTGCAGAATATTATGAGAATAAAGTCAAAGCATGGATCAGTCTACATTAGAAGTATGTCAAATTATTATTTTTATTTTTACACAGCTGCTATCTGTAATGCATCACGCAGCCAAAATGTTTTTGGTCTCAGTATTGGTTGAATTGCAAAGCACTTCCATTAGAGCAAAACAAACACAGTTGGGTTTTTTCTGGCATTGTAGATGCAGAATTTTGTCCAGTATTACATTCCCCCAATTCAGCAAAGCCCAATAAAGAAATAAAAACAAAATAACAATTGGAGCAGACAAAAAAAAAAGAAAGCAGGAATGAAATGCCTTCATGTACAAGGACTGTGAACGAGTTGAGTATATAATGTTGCTGTGTCCCTTTTTCACATATCAGTAGTTGATGAAAGCACACTGGGGGTCAATTTATAGCTGGTATTAACATTCAGTCTGTTTCAACCAGGTGTAAATGGGGTCACGGATTAGTAATCTTTGGATATTTGGTCAAAAACTGGGCCGACTCTGAATGATCAATAAGGAAGAGAGAGAAGAAAGAGAATATTTATCTTCCAGCTGGACTAATTCTTCCACTGTCCCTCTTTGTGTGTGAGTGAGTGTGTGTGTGTGTGTGTGTGTGTGTGTGTGTGTGTGTCTCAGGGTAGTGTTGGACATTACCCAGTGTCCTCCATTATGCAGCCAGTCCACGTCTCAACACAACCACATTCCTCTGCACAACAGGAAAGCAAGAGCAAAAAAAACACCCAGACAGAGACAGGAAGAAAGAGAGATGAAGTAGTGCACAGAAAGAAGACAAAGTATTAAAATAAATATGTTAACATGATTGTATTTCCACTTTATCTTTTAAAAAGAATCAGCATTGATCAGTGGTTTTAGCACTTGATTTCTAAAAGCTTTCAGCTGAAGAATGTAGGATTCCTTCACTGTTTTTTCACTGACATACTCAATCTCCCATCAAGCTTGGCCAGTTCTACGACCATAATAAGAATCTCTCAGATGGCTGAGCTCACATAGTCCAACATGGCAGCTGTTAGACTCTGACTTTGCCTCATTACACACTGATAAAAATATGATCTTAAAACTAATGGCACAAATTCTTCGATGAGCCTGATTCAGCTAAATCTACTTTTGGGCCACTTTTCCCAAAGACAATCAGTGCATCCCTCCATCTGTCACTTCTGGCACAGATAAGAGTTGACAAGAGACAGTCAAAAGGCTTTTGTTTTGTTTTATAGGCACCATCTGCTGCTTTAAAAGACATTTAAGATAAAGACTTCAAATCTAAAACAACCCTGACTTCTTTAAATTGAATTTACAGAAAACTTCCCTGTCTTAGATTCAGGCCATTTAATACATATAGTAGGTTTTCTTTTATGGAACTGAGATTATCAGCACTGTGAAATTTGAAGGGTCAGTGAACACATAACTAAATATTATCCTACTCACGCCTAGAGCTATCTAGACACACCAACAGTTTTGGTTTATTTGCTGAAGTTTTAGATATCTGCTGTCACGCCAACACAATGAAGTTTAATTGAATTTGAAACGTGGCATCTGAAAAATTCAGAAACATGCTGTTTAAACAACCATGTATCAGATTAATCAATTCAAACCACACACCTCTCTGTGGAAAGTTTTATTTTCTACCAAACATATAAAAATAGAGAAAAAAGAACAGTTCAGTGTTCAAAACCTCAGCAGATTACATTACATTCAACACTTTTGTCCATAATAACTTAAAATAAGTGCATTCAGCTTTGGTAAAACCAAAGCGACTGTAGTCATGAGTTGAGTGTGTGTTGAGAACCTTTTATTAAATGAGACAAAAGGTGTAGTCTAAAAGGTGGTTTTTCAGCCTGTGCAGTGACTCTGCTGTCTTCATATTATGGGGGAGTTAGTGGGGAGAGAGCAGCCTTAACCGAGATGAGCGACCACAGGGTCCTCAATAAAACTAAAACTATCGGCATGGCTAGGGATAAGTGGAATAATATGTTTTTAATTTGTGATTTGAGTGATGAACAGCAACTCTGAATTGCCTGCCCTCCCTAGTTCCCTTATAGTAGCTGTGTTAGTGTGTTTCATGTATACTTCTCTTGGATGCCGGGTCCCACTGGATGCCCAGGTTCTGAGCCAGGCTCTGGGATAGAGCCCCTGCCATGGCCAAGCTGGTGCCATACTGTGGACACAGCAGAGACCAGGGATTATTCACCCGCAGTCACACACACTGTGACATGTGGACAGAGTGATTCTCAATGTTGGACAGCAAACCTGACCTCATTGACCCCGACTCCACGTGTTGCAGAACACATGCCTCCGAAGTACGCTGCGCTGCTTCTGCGGTAGTGGAAGGTCACATTTCTACGATAGAGGAAGACACAAAGAACAGAACAGATCAGAGACATAAAAGTCACAGAGGATTAGATGAGTCAAAAAAGTAAGCCTAATCCAATACTTCAAACGTAAATATTCACTATTGCAGACACAGTACTGTTACAACTACAAGTAGATGAAGCTGCAAGCCACATGTACAGTGACTGCAGATGTGATGAGAGCACCATGTACTAAGAAAGACGTACAGAGAGAATATTATGAGATCTAGATCTGGCTGCATAAATAAATATGTCAAACAAAGTTATTAGTTATTCTATGTGTAATGCATCCAGACTACACACTTTGGGTCTCAGAAGTGGCAAACAATGGCACCCAGTAGGTATGAAGTGAAAGAAAACCATTCTTCTAGAATGACACTTAATTTCCCCACGGGGATTATTAAAGTATTTCTGATTCTGATTCTGATTCTGTAATAACAAAATTCACTTAAACAGACAGTTTAAAGGACAAATTATTTATTATGTTTGCAATTCCATATTCAAAATAAATACAATGGAAACCATCTCATAGTATTATTACTTCCAACTGTTTTAAAAATGTACACATAAATCAAAGGAAATAAAGAAGAATATCTAAATACTGCAAATAACCCTTAAAAGTGCTGGAAGTGAAACCAGCATTTTGGCTAACTTCCTATCCGTTCTTGCAGTTAGCGGTCCCCTCCCTCCTCGCCTCGTCACCACACTGAAATTCTGCTGCCTGTCCTTGAGGACTGCCTCTTTGTGGAGTTCTCTCTCCTGATTGGACGAAGTGAGAACGGGATACCAGAAAAAGTATTTTCTGTTCACTGCAAAGAGGAGGGACTGGGACACCCATATATCACCCTTCCACTCTTATTACATACACATTTGAATCTTGGCTAAACAAACAATACGCAAGGGGTGAAGGAAACAGATCTTGTTTAAATAAAGAACTTACGAGATGAGGTGCACAGCATCTGCATGGTGTTTGATGCTCTGTTGCCGGTACTTGGCAAAATCCCGCAGCATTTCCAGTGGCCTCACGCTGATGGGGATGTGATCTTTGTCTGTCCAGATCTCCACAGCAACAAGCACCACGCGTGTGTGTAGTTGCTCTTTGAAGATCTGCCATTGAAGCGCACAGTGAATGGGAGGAATAAAGAAAGACAAAGAGAGAGAGCGAGAGGCAGAGAGAGACAGCAGCAACAGCACAGGGAGAGGAAAACAACACTGGGTGTGAATTTGAATCTGTATTGTCTGAGGAGGACAGGTGAGGGGAAGCACCACACTGGGAAAAAGGAGGAACAGGGGAGTGTTAATGCCAACATGACAACAACACAGAGAAAACACAGGCACGATACAATAAAGACTAACAAAAAGACAATTATGGGGCTGACTCAAGGTTAGAGGAGGTCTTTAGCTGTAGTATACTGAGTAGAATATAAACGGGCGCACACATAAGGACAGTTACCATTGTCTCAATGCCTCTGTGTGGTATTGTATGCACTCTAGCAACATATAGGCAACCTTATCATGGGTGAAATATTATATACTCAACCTTCAAACCACAGGAAACAAGACTAAGAGTCTATAGCCGTGCCAGAGACTCAATGAGGCTGCATATAAACACAGCGGAGCTTTCAACTAAAACATGCTGATGTTTTGCAGGAATATTGTTTACTATGTTATGATCTCAGTTATGTATGTTAGCGTGATAACATTTACTGGTTAGCACTATACAAAAAGATACAAACTTAAACGTACTACAAGGAGTTTTTAACAGGTTATGAAACATGCCTCTATATGATCTACGTAAGCACACCAGCCCTTCAGTGAATTTCTATTTAGTTATTGTTATTGCCTGGGGCGGATTAGGTTGGATTCCTCTTTAAATCAATGAAACGAGGTGGGAGAAACAGACAGGGAACACCAGAATCGACAAAAAATCTAAATTCTTTGTCTAAATATTGTGTTGCTGCTGCTGGTGGCACTGGAGGAAAAGTCATTCACAGGGATTCATTCTTTTAATTTGTGAAAATCCATCTTGTAAGTGTTGATATTTTACTGGATAAGTGGGAAATTTGACCTGCTGGTGGTGCTAGGTGAAATGTCACAGGATCACCAAAGTCATTAGGATTCATCCTCTGGGGACCATGAATGTCTGTACAACATTTCACAGCAATCCATCCGATTTTTGTTGAGATATTTCAGTCTGGACCAAAGTGGTGGATCAACCCACCCACCGACACTGCCATCCCTAGAGCCATGTCGCTAGAGTGGCTAATAAAAAACAACAAATTGTATGTGTGTAAACTCTGAAATGGATCTATATAAATCATACGCTACACATTTCTCCAAGGGTTACTAAAGAGTTTACTCACAGCATCCACAAGATTCACCACAGACTTGGCAAAATTCCTTGTGTGCTGCTTGGTCTTGTGTCGTTTATACTGCAGGCACAAAGAAGCAGAACAGAGTCAAAGATATACATGTATAAGCTGCAATGATTTTATGGTGCTCACCAAATAACATAGCTTCCTCTCTGAAATATTAATGAGTTTTCTGATACCAGTCTACCAGTAATACCACATGAAAATGTAAACAAAAGTGAAACAAGGCCTTTGTTGTTGTTGATTTCAGTGAGAACACATACCATACTGTGGTCACTGACAATCATGATCTCCAAATACTTCATCTCCTCAAATACACTGCGAGGCATCTGCAAAATAAAAAACACCAGCAATTATTTTCTTTCAACAGTCCGATGCAAGTTAGACTTTGAGCATGTAAACTATTGCAAACTCAGTGTGTAACAATTGAAGGGTGGGAGGACTCATGTTTGCGTTACTTCATAAAGAGGTGAGATCAGAGACTTACTGCTCGCTTTTTCCTGCGCTTCAGCCAGGACAAGTCATCCAGCTCTGAAAAGAGCTGCTCCTCCTCAACTGGGAACACACACGGAACCAGTGACACTTCAACAAACATATTAAGTATTTACAACCGGGTATGCCTCTTTCACGAGTGTAAGCCCACAAGGGTGTGTTTTTCTTATTTTTTCACCCAGAATATCCTAAATTGTTTCCTTAAATTTCCCATGAAGTACTGTGTTCAAATTAAGCATGCCAGACTACAGTAGACCTTAAACTTAGAAAAATGGTAGACAGAGCAACACAAGATCTCACACTTTATGAAAATAAGGTCAATTCTATGTAGTCTGCTCAACAACATCCATATCTAACAATGTACAATGTGAAGCTGTAAAAGGCATTAAAATTGTGCCTTTTGACCACTGACAGGTTAAAGCTCCACTGCCACAACCCAAGGATTAACTACTTGCACGCATTGTGATGAAGATACCTTCCGGTGAAGGTAATGTCAAGGTGGAAAGGTGGTGATGGTCAGTGGTGGAGGACTGATGGAGGAGGTTATGTAAGGTGATGGAAACTCTTACCCTGTTCCTCTGAATCATTGTTCCAGTCAAGGGAGGCTGTTCTTTTTAATTTGTGAGGCCTTGCAGCTGTATCCTGCAAGGGTGAGGCAAACAAGTGTTAAAAGATTAGAGAGGAAATGGCACAGACAGGCACTGGAGCTGATGTGGGACAGTGTTTACTACAGTAGATTAAGTAGTAGTAGATAATTCAATATTACTGTTTACAGTAATAGTTTGACATTTAGGGTGAGCCAGTAGCCGACATATGTCAAGGCTGAGTCCTTACTGCAGTGCCTCAGGGCCATATTTGAACCCGGGCCACTGTGGTAAGGCATGCTGCACGTCATTGCCTCCCTCTCGCCCCACCTTTCCCGTCACTCTATACTGTCACTATCCAAATAAAGGCAAAAGAAAAAAAAAAAAGAAGCATGAATAGTTGGACATTCTGAGAAAACATGTTTGTTTTCTTGCCAAGATTTACTGTAGGTGGATGAATCTATCAGCAGCAGCCGGTTAGCTTACTGTAGCTTAGCACATAAACTGGAAACGGGGGGAACAAAGTTCCACGTATCAGCAGTTTGGAAGCTATTACATCTCAACAGCACACAAAAAAGAAAATGTAAAAACAACACACTGTGGTTTTTCGAGGGTTTACAAGCCAGGCTATTTCTTTGTTTAGCGCAGTGACTTCCTGGAGGCACCACTGGTTGCAAATTCGGGGTGACAGACAACAAGACTGGACTCCTTTCCTGTCAATCTTCAGCTATCACTATTATATATATATATTAGGATACATTTTTTTATTCTTTGGACAGACAGGCTGGCTGTTCCCTCCTGCTTTCAGTCTTTTTGCTAAGCCAAGCTAATTGGCTGCTGGCTGTAGCTTCATATTTAGGATATCCTCTGGTGAAAATGTAAACAGCAGTAACAGCAGTGCGCTGTGCATGTGTGGTGGAGGTGATGCAAAATGAGTAGCAGGACAAAACCTTTGTGCGATACATATTTTGGTTCTCTGCAACAGGAATAACTTACGATTGAATGAGTCTGTTGTGAGGGCTCAATTAGATACATATAGACTCCATCGTCGAACATCCCACTGCCAGGCAGAGAGAGATGAAAAGGGAGAGAAGACAGTCGATACTGAGTCAATAGGAATAGAGATGAGTGTATCCAGAGATATTCTGAACATGGCGAGGATTACACACAACTCTGCTGTTCACTTACTGCAGCCCGTTGCAGGTAGATAAGGCCACATGGGAGTTATCGTTCCCTCTCACCTGGCCGTGGTAGTAACAGTGCTCACCACCCTGAGGGAAGAAGACACAGTGCTAATGCAGCATCACAGCAAACCCTAGCCATATCTAAAGCAGCAATACTGGCAACGCACACACACAAAACTGTGCATACTTCGACAGATCGCTCAGCATTACATGGTGAATGTGTCAATTTTTTTCTTAATTATAATATGTCAGAATTTACTAACATCTCCAAGGAGGTAACAGCTTGTCTCACAGATGTTGATTTAGTATATTTGCGATGCATTACTGCAGGGGGCCTGTGCTTGTTAAAATGTGCTGTTAATAGATTGCAAGGTGGGTCCTGGCGCTATCTGTGACTCAGCTGTCAGATCCAGGGTGAGCAGAGGACATTCTCCCCCCTCACGCTCTCTCTCTGTCTCTCATCTCCCTCTCACTTCACCCATCCCACGCTGCACTGATACTGCAGAGGGCTCTCTCCCTTGTCACGTGACCAGAGCTCCAGCAGGAGGATGCAGGGGAGCAAAACCCTGCTGATTCAGCTACAGTATGCCCAACCCAGCCCAGCCTGAATCAGCAGCAGCAGCAGCAGAAGCCATCTCTCATTCCCAACCTGTTTTCCCCCTCTCTATCTCCTCTTTCCTTCTGTTCTATAAAACCACGCACTTTAATATTTTAATTTCCCTATGCAAATCTGTTTGTATATCTATCTATCTATCTATCTATCTATCTATCTATCTATCTATCTATCTATCTATCTATCTATCTATCTCTTCTTCTTGTACATTATGTTCTTTTTCTTGAGTGGAAAAAAGATTTTCTGGATGTAACTGCAGTTGTTTGAATGACAAACGACAGTTGCAGTGTTAATTTGATTGCGAGAAGGCTTGACAATAACACATAATATGCTAACTGACTTACAGGAACTCACACCCTAGCTTTGATGCCTATTTCCTGAAGATGAGAACATTTGTTCCTTTGGCTTCTCAGGCAATGTCCATGACTGTACAGCAGGACACATTGTACCAGCTGAAGAAAACACGGAACCAGACTCCACCAATACAATACAGTCGTGTACTGTAAAATTTTAGTCATGAATAGAGAAGACGTTACCTTCGAGAGAACAGGTTTGCCGCCCTCGTAGTGGATCTCAACATAATCTGAAGAGAGCAAATCACTGTGAAAAGAGAGATTGCAGTTGGTCAGGGCGTAAGGATGTAAAGCAGTGACAAACAAAAACACATAAGAGACTGTCTGCTTTCTCTGACTCACATGATGTGGTTTTAAACTAGCGGTGAATACTGCTTTGGTTGGCGTTTAAACAGGAACACTCATCACCACTGCGCCTGGATTAGCCTGCACAAACACTCCCATGGCACCCCAAAAGTGCAGCAGAGATGTTAAATGTTGCCTGCCCTCAGGAAAAAAAATTATGATGCATTTACTTCTGAGGATAATTAATTATCACAGGCAGAGGCTGCACAAACAAAACTGCACTTGGCAGAATGAAAATGCTTTCAAAAACATGTAAGTAAATACGCTCGTAACGAGATGCAAAAAGCACAGTTACTCACTAATTTTGCGAAGTTAAGTTGCGTCTAGAAATAGTTATCCAAAACTACATTTCAGTAGTGTTTCTTCCTCAAATCTCCCCAAATGAGATCACCGGCTGAGAAACAGCACACATAACAGGAACAGAAACAAGTCTGAAAGCTGCCAATGAGGAGCTAATGTGATGAGGAGATGATTGTGAGGCCTCAGCTTCACCTTGAACACAACAGTCCTTCCGGCTGTTCCCGCTGTCTGAGTCAGCGTCCCTCACCCATTCCACACACTCAATCTGTTAGCTGACAGCTGACTTCAAGAGACTGCGATTTCTGCCACAATGGCGCTTTTTTTTTCCTGAGTAACCTTGCAAATCAAAAACATCCTCCGCGCTGTCGACATGTAGTGACGTTGCAGCACAGAAAAAAAGGGGGAAATAAAAAAGATGGATGTGATGGATCCGTCGTGTGACACCAGCAGTGTGATATTTTTGAGTGATGCTCAGCAGCATGTGAGCAGGAAGTGCACCATTATGAGGGGAGAGTCGAGGCATGAGCGGCGTCCGTGAGAGATTCCTGAGTGAGGGGCTATTTATAGCTTGACAGATGAGGCATGGTGAGGAGAGTGGGCCACGCTAGAGTGCATTGGTGTGTGTGTGTGTGTATGTGTGTGTGAGTAGTGGGGAGCACTGCAGAGCATGGAGGGCTAAAGCAGTGGGTCGAGATATGTGTGTTTAAATGTCTGTGAGAGCTGTGAAAAGTGTGTAAAGACCATGAGAAGGGAGTCCTGCCCTGAGGTCTCTCAGTCCACAGGAGACTGTGAGTGCCACAATGCAGCAGCAGCAGCAGTGGCTGAGAAAAGCGAGACAGAGGCGAGGCAGAGAGGGAGGACCAAAAAACTGCAGGAGATTCTTACGTCTGGCGCCAGATCAAGTGAATCCTGTAGCGACAGATTGCGTTGTCATCACTGTTCATACCTCTTAACACATGCAGGTAATCTGTTCTGAGTCTAAATAAATGAACATCTTCTAAAGAAGGGTCAGCAGCACTAAAGATATTCATTTCTATCCTTCAAATTTCAGTTTCTCTCAAAATATGATTTATATCAACTGAAAAAAAAACACATTTTCAGATGTAAAAAAAAACGACTTCTTTGCTTTGCAGTCCAACATACAGTAAGAGGTGAGCAGATAAAGCAGCACCCATTGGCAGGTTGCAGACCTATCTATATTTAGATCAGTACTGTCGCAGCTTCAACACCAAGCAGAATTCAAACCCCTGTTCTCACACAAAAAAACGGCACACACTGAAGTTAGCTCATGTATCTCACAGATAACCTACGGTACAAGCAAACAGCTGAGAATCAAGGTCACAGTTTCAAGCCTCTCTATACTGCTGTACAGAAGTTCCAGTCGTATTATGTCTGACAATGTACAGGACAACATCTGTTAAACATGATGTTCCAGTCTTCAGGATGAGAGCTGCATGTATCTGTCTCTACACCTGTGCGCAAAATGCAAACACTCCTTGTTTTCCTTTACACAACTGTATATAATAAATGTAGAACAGAGTGAAGAAAGACAGAAACAGTGATGATATTATGGCAGAGGATGGCCTTTCTGATACATGAGTAAACATAGTCAGATATGTGGTCTCCAAACAACTTAGAGCTCAATAGAAAATGAATACTATCTCCTATATTATCTGTCCTTTGCATAATATGACACATACTATTCACTGCAAATAGCTGCTGAAATCTGCAATTTGTAGGTTTCTACAGTGACACTGAAATGATGCTCAGACTACTATAAAGATGGCAGAGCATCCTTCATTCTTGCGTATCAACGGCTATCAAAGTAAATATGTCCACAACCAACCTGGTAAAGCCTTCCAATGAAATGGTGCTAAAAGTAGCACTGGATGTATAAGTATAACAACAACTTAGGTTTATGACACTTTCTTTAAATACCAGCATATAGACTAAAATCCAACCATCCAATAGCACTCAGCTGTGCAGACAATATAAAATTACAATATTTTATAACAGATTCCAGCTTTAAATCACATTAAGAATGTTGAAATTCAATTAGCATTTCAAAGTCCTTGTTCACATGCACATTAAGCCTTCACATATGTAGACCGGCTACTTTGTGAAGAGTGTAAATCAATATCATTGAGTGTCCGGAGCCTTGTGTCTCTGAATCGGACAGTGATACCACAGAATACCTGTCTCCCTGCTTAATTTTGCTGCAAACCTATAAAACCTAATTAAAGATAGATTGTTAAACAGTTTGTCTTCGTCTGTAGTCTGGCAGCTGAACTATGATTGCTCTTAGCACTTGGAGGAGTCTTGTTACCAGTGTGCTGACCTATTCAATTACAGTTTCCCTGATTACATTATCTTTGAATGGCGCTGCATTAGTCACTGATCTGACATATAATAGTACATATCATCTATAAACAACGGCCATCTGCAGTCGGGAATCACAGGAGTTGTCATTTTGGGTTTCAGCTATGACACACATTGCTTGCTCACACAGTCAGTATCTTGCACAGATACATCCAAGGCTGTTTCTGGTCATTTTGATGACCTAGCCCAGACTTCCACTGTTGCCTATGAGGGATTTAATTCAATTCAATTTAAAGGCATCTTTGTCCTTTAGGTGTAACCCCATCCTTTCAGCAGGAGGATGCACTTTAAGTCATAAAACTTGACAGAGCCTTTGCATTACA
Source organism: Dicentrarchus labrax (assembly GCF_905237075.1). Taxonomy (NCBI): domain Eukaryota; kingdom Metazoa; phylum Chordata; class Actinopteri; family Moronidae; genus Dicentrarchus; species Dicentrarchus labrax. The sequence goes on from NW_026136706.1 coordinate 16,346,816, forward strand.
ATAGTTGGACACTAGCGATAAAATCTTACCATTTCAGCTACTTTGGACGTTTGGCCTTTTAGATTCTTCCTTTTTAATAACTATCCTCTGTTATAAAGAGGAAATGTTAAGAAGGAGCTGTGCTGGCCTCATGATCGGATTGGGATCAACTTTTTAGGAAGGCAACCTGGTCAAGAGATATGGTGTCAAATATTTATAGTTTAATGTTTAGGCCTGCCCCCTTAGTGCATATTCTTCTGTCCAGCTCCATCCTCGTCTGCTTCTCTTTTTAAAATGTTAATTTCCCAGAATGTGGAACTTGTAGAAACGTGAACCGGCCAGTTAAACGCTGTTGCGGGTTGTGGGTGTTCTTGTTCTTTTTGTTTTGTTTCTTCATTGTTGTCTTTTGAATTTCTTTGTTGAACGTCTGTTTTGTATGATGATGAAAATGTACAATAAAACTCTTTAAAAAAAAAAAACCTTCACTCAACTTCTGCTCCATGTTTTTTAATCAACAACACGCAGTCTGTCACTGATCACACTAGCATAGCATTTGTAAGACTGATCATGGGATCATGGATATTTTATTTAGCGGCCATATTTTTTGTATCTTTCTCTAATCCAGTGTTTATTTTGTAAAACTAGTCCTACAAAATACATCTTACAGTGCACATTCAGCTTACGTTTAAACCTAGTTTTAAACTGGTTATGAAAATGTAATTCTGATGCCTCTATATGACCTACATAAACAAACAAGACCATCAGAAAGAAGACTGGCCATTTCCATATAGTTATTCTTAATGCCTGCTATTCGGTTGGATTCCTCTTGAAATCAATGAAACAAAGCGGTAGACACTACCGCTTTTGTCCACAGGGGCCGCCAGAATCACAAAAATAGTTCCCTTGTCGCTGCTTTTAATTAGTAAATTTAAATAGCCCTTCATTAAGAAATAAATTAGATTTTTCTACATTTTGTGTACAGTATGCTACAACATTTTCTATAATATCCATAGACAGAGTGCCAGTGTGGATCTGTTGTGGCAGAAATGTTTGGTTTCTGTTTTAACGTCAGGATGAGTAAAGATACTGATGTTCTGCAATTTTCAACCATCTGCACATTACTGACATTGACAGCAGTTGCTGTTGTGAGAGACACACAAATCGCTCTAACTGGAAGTTAAACCACAAGAAGTTATGGTTATCATTATATGAAGGGAAATTCCCGGGTATTTCAACTTGCCATGTTTCTGATTATTGTGCCACTATTGTGACTCTATGAGTTGTGCTAACTTTGCACAAGCCTGCCACAGCTTTTCAAATAAATCATTTCAATATCTTGTCTCTGAGTCAGACCGAAATTAAACAAAGAAAGAAGCCTGTCCTGTAAAGGGATCTACATCCAGAATTTGCCCTTCATGACCAAAGTGCCTATAAAATCAATTACCGCATGCACTACTGTAGTTCGATGAGATGAGGACAACTTACTTGTTCAGTGCTAGATCCAGGACAAACCTGGTGCCAAATGCCTCTAACTGGAAGCTGGCTTGGGCGAGATGGACTGCCTGTAAGGGAGGAAAGAGTAGTCACTGCACAACAATGGGAGCCTTAACATCATCTACAGCACAGCGCACAAATAACAGATGTGGTGGTTAAATTGGCAGCTGGTTATGTACAGTAGTGGAAGAAAGGCTTCCCTCAGCATGGTCACTCCTGGCGTCACTCCAGTTCTTAAACAATGATGCCTTTTCTGTTAATGTGCTGCGTGTGGGTATATTTGCTTAGTCTGACAATGTGCGGTGAAATGACACTAAAGATAAGGTTAGGGTTTAACACGAGCCAATACGTGGACATAAAACTTCAAAGCCTTGACCACACAGCATGCTATCAGGAGACCAAACGCTCCTGCTATTACTCACAACAGTATCCATCCCTCCTCAACGCTGGCTTACCTGGCCCTCTGTGGCTTGGTTCTTGGCCCGGGTGTCCAAGTCATGGTAGGTACTCTCTGAGTCCTCGTTTAGGTAGAAGATCAACCGTGAGGGGTAGGTGATCACATGCTCTACTGCATGGTGTGTTATGTTGTCTGTAGCAGGTGCTGCAGTTGCCTGTTGCTTCAGCAGAGCTGGCACTGCGTCCCTCTCAACCTTGTCCTCTACTCCTTGAGAAACTGCAAGAGAATTCCCAACGCACAGACATGAAAAACCTGACCAGTCCACACACACACACACACACACACACACAAGCCTGCGCACACAACAACACACACACACACAGCCAGCTGTCATCCTTTATTCATGACATGTATTGATAATATTGAGGCAAGCGGCCACGGATTCATTGCGATTCTTCTGGAGACAGTTCAATAAGATTGGTTACATGCCGTAGTATACTGACAACCACATATGGCAGTGATTTAGAATACAGAATATAAATTGCTTCATTTCATTGAGAGGTACTTTTTGATATGGCTTTTTCCAAAGTGAAAAAACTCTGCACCATACAGATAAATGCAGTGTGCATTATGCAATACTCATCCCAAAAAGCCTCAGACATCAACAGCACAAAATATCATGCAGTTGAGCAAAAAGAGTCCCGGTGACTTTTGATTTAAATGTGGTTATCATACATAATACAGAACACTATTTTTCATAAGCTGAACAAAAGATGCTGAGATGCTGTAGTCTGCCTCATGCACCATCATGCTGAAGATGCCGCATATTAAATGAAACAATTCCTCTTTTCGGAAGATTATCGCGATGCTGTGCACCTGCAGTACATCCTCAGATATCATTTTAGCCCCAAACACAGAGAGCGAAAGGTATATAGTTACATGAAAGTGACAAAAAACAAGCCAGCAGGCTATTGCAATACGTACCGGATGACGCTAGTGATGGATGAAGCCAAGGCGAAAGGATGCTGACGAGCAAAGTGGCCAGAAATATCAAATGCATGATTCATATTTGATAACTGAAATATCTCAATATCAACACATCAACGCAGTGAATAGCTTGCGGCCCATCGTGGCAGTGGAGGTCGGTGGTGCCGTGCAGAGAGGCTTTCCTTCATGGATCCAGGAGGCACCGGGCTGCTGCTGCAGTAGCGGCTGAGGAGGAGGAGGAGGAGGAGGAGGAGGGTGGGGAAGAGGAAGAGGAGGAGGGGGGTGAGCAGAAAGAAGGCGGTGGCCAGGCTGCTACTGGAAGTCAACTGGCTGACTCCTCCTCGGTGAGCACAAACATGTCCTTTCTCTCTCCTGGGCCACAGAAAAAAGCCCGTGCAGGTGACCTCAAAGGCATGAGCATCATCAAGAAAAACACTACAGGAAGTGACCCGGTGACACACAGATGGACAAAATGAAAATTATGAAAATGAATTTAATTCATTCAGCACAGAACACTGTTTTTGTTATGATTCATTTATTTATTATGACTATATATATATATATATATATATATATATATATATATATATACCGATTTTTATGTCTTATTGTTTTAGGAAATATATGTGTTTTAGCTACATTTAGCTACTTCTTTTAAAAAGTATTTTAGCATTAACAGTACCACACTGTAAAAAATGTTGCACAAGCACACACAATACAGAGCTTTTAGCACTAAAATGGACTTAACGTATGTCAGAAGTAATTTAAAAAAGTGTAAAAGCTAATCGATAACAATGCATCACATTGGTAAAGCTGATTACATTGTTTATTTGTAAAAAATCTTGATATTCATAATAACTACAAACTAATAGCTGACAGATGAATGTATTGTAGTAAAAATAACAATATTCCCCTCTGAGATGTAGTGAAGCAGAAGATAAAATAGAATAAAATAGACTTCATACGTAAGTATCTGAGTAAATGTTATTATAGAAGAAAAGGATGCAGTAAGTGCTGAACTCATTGGAAAATCACAGGTGTCAATAATAACATTAACGAAGGCTCTGTTTTATTCAACAGTCCCAGTAAGTAATGCTGACTCATGACTGTGTGACGGTGAGCCAGCACGTACAACACCAGGACCCTGTCACTGGAGCAGCGAAATGTAACACAGCCATCACTAACTGTATTATCTACACCTACAGTGACATGTCAAAATGACACTGATGAAAAAGGGCCGATAGCACATCAGGCACATTTTGACCTGTTGGCCATTATCTTACAGGAAGTCTAGCCATCCACCTCAGATACAGGGAGAACTATTATACTTATACTTATATTGGCTAATGTATATAAAACACCAGAGTTTCTCCTATCATTGTAACAGCAAGGTCAGCTGCTAAACAATCATATATATATATATATAAATAGATATATAGACATATATAGACATATATATTGGATTTGGAAGACGAAGAAGACCAAATGTCAGACAACACTCGATAGTTTATCCACAGCAAACATTTCCACATAATCTTAAAATCTGCATTGCCATTAGAATCAAGTATGTGTACACATACAGGGGATGTGACTCAGTTTTTACTTACACGCAGTTCCAAGAAGGCAGAAATAGGCATACAGTTAAAAACAATGACAACAAAACTGAGTGTAGACAGGTAAAAAATAAGCACAGACCTATTATGTATACACAAGTAGATGTACAAGTAGTTAACTGATGGAAAGAATTTATTCTTGTGTCCGGTTGTTTTGGCGTACAGGGCTCTTGGGGGCCCACAAGAAGGGAGCAATTGGAACAGGTCGAGGGCGTGATTGGTGTGCTTTGACGTTTCCTGTCTGTTTCTGTAACTGTGATAAGATGTGGAGAAAACCAACTGGATATTTACAGTGAAGTGTTATTGTCAATGTTAGTGCTAATGAGATTATTTCAACTTTTCCTGTGCTTTTCCTGTTATTATAAGTCTGACTGACTGCTTGGAAATTGTCCACATAACCCAGCAGGAGATATATTCAGTGTGGACATTATTCCAAAAACACTGGAATCAGTAATGGTCCATAAAAACTTGATTCAAACTTTAGGTACCATGTATGTTTGAGTTATTTCTACAACATGGCTAGAAAGTGTTTTAGTGGCACAATTGAGCAAATAAATATAAAAGGAAATGAGAAAGAAAGAAAAGAAAGAGGAAGAAATGATACATGTATTCACGTTGTACGAGAGGAAACGCATGAATGCTGATGTTGAAATGACGATGATTGTGGTGAGATGTCTCAGTGGGGACATGGACTAACTATGAGCCATGGAGTATTATCAGTGCGTGGTACGACTTGTAGTTTTGATTGTAATGCTACACAGACACACAGCTATTAGAGGATGAGACGGTCTCTCCCTCAGGGCTGAATGGTCCACAGAGGGATGAGATGGTTGTTTTGGGTCACTGGAGATAAAGACAACTGAGAAAATAAACAAAAAGAGATGAGTAATCCATACGAACACAAAGTCTTTTTGTTAGTCCAACCTCAGATCAGTTTGGAAAAGATCTTTGTTGTTGTTAAATTTGACTAATTAATTTGACTAATCTAATAGCAACTAATCTCTCTTCTACAAAGGTTTTTCTTCTTTGTAAGTTGTTTTTTAGACAGTTCTGCTGTTTATTTGGATTACAGACTTTACTTCTGATGTCCAAAGTTTGGTACAGTATTTTTTTGTACAAATGGTGTCAGAGGGGCATGACATACCAGACAGAGCGAGTCTAATAAACTTATTATAAGTTGTATAGCATAGTGTTGGATCAGAAGCCAAAATTATATTTCAGCCTGTTTATGGCCATTCCTTTTTAAAATCTCTCTTGTAAGTCCCCCAACTTTATAGAAGTACATTATCATCTCTGGGGTCCCCTTTAACTGTACCTTAACCATGCTGTAGCTGCCATACATAGGCATTATAGTTATAAATGATTTAAAGGGGCAGTTCAATGATGTTACACACATTACAACATTAGATAAGCCTGTTATCTCTACTTGGGCTTGAGACTTCACATTTTTAACTCTGGGATGAAGTTTGAGAGATATCTCAGACACAATGATATCAATTTAAACCAAAAAAAGACCATCTTTCACAAGTCCTCCACCTTTATGCAAGCACTGTAGTAAATAACTGTAACCTTACCATAACCATGCTGTAGCTGCTATGCACTATATTATTATATATTGCATAAATAAATAATGTTTAAAATGCTGGCACAGAACACAATCTGCTGTTTGCAGAATCGTCAAACATAAATGTTATGTCTGAAAACAGGATTGAAATAACACTGTAACTTTAAGTTGTGTATCAAATCATTTGAGAGTACAATAAGCAGTGGTGGAAGAAGCACTCAAATCTTTTACTTGAGTAAATGTAGCAATACCACAGTGTACAAATACTCTGTTACAAGTCAAAGTCATGCATTCAAAATCTTCCTTAAACCTACTTAACTGGCTAAAGCATACAAAGTATCCATGGAAGGACTCAAGGCAACCCTCACACACTCCCGTATGTGAAGGCTCGAAAGAGTCAAGGTTCAAAGAGGCAGTATCCTTTTATCACTGTGTGAGCGTCACTCTAACACAATTACACATTCCTGAGTTTTGGGACAACAGATAGTGCGGTGTGACAATAGGTCTGATCATGTCCTTGGAAGTTCAGTGAAGGCTCAAAATCCTGCTGTTTACTTGGACATAGAGTGCATGTGATAGCCTCTTCTGTATGGTTTTACAATGACCAGGTCAAAGGGTCATGTGGGTTCTGGAAAAATTCCATTACACTGGTTATGAAACAGCCTCACTTTAATACTGGTGGCGCCTCTAATACAGAAAACAAACAAAACCATCAGCGAGAAGGCTGACTATTTCTATATAGTTATTGCTATTGACTACAATGCCTGTCGGATTCCCCTTGAAATCAATGAAACGAGGTGGTGGAAACACTACGGCTATTGTCCACAGGGGCCACCAAAATTAACACTACATTAAAGTTTTTTGTTGCTGCTTTAAGTAAAAGTACATTCTGTAAGTATTACCACCAAACTTAAAGCACCAAAAGTAAAAGTACTCATTATGCAAAATGTATATATATATAAGTTATTTCAGAATAATGTACATTATATAACTGGATAATAATTATTGATGCATTAATGTGTGTGCATCAATAGCACTGCAGCTGGTAAATGGGCTAATTTCAACATATATTGGAGTAAAAACGTATTAAATAAAAAGTAATTAGTTGTATAAAGTATAAAGTACCATAAAATGTATCACCTCGGTAACTCAAAATTGTACTTAAGTACAGTCCCACCACTCACTTAAAGCCTGCCTCCACATTCACATACCTAAGGCCTGCCACAAGTTTATTCTCTGTACACCAATCAATCAGGACTTGTAAGAGGAACTCAAATGCAGAAGGGAAAATGATTGCTCCAAATAAATGTTTGGCCCTAACCACTGACTCAAGCAATTTGTCCATTTTAGGAGAGGAACAAAAAAAAAATATCTGCAGTATTAAAACCCTTTCCGAGTATTCCACTGAGGGGGGACAGCGTGAGTTGAGGGTTTACCCCGCTGTTATGAAAAGCAGCCGCAAGCAGCTCCTCTGAATGAAAAGCATTCTTCATTCCGTGCTGGTGACCAATAACTTTTCTTCATCCTGTGGTTCATGTTTGACGCGTCAGCCAGGGGCGCGCCCACCGCACATCTCCACTCCTCTGAACCATTGCTCTGAACGCACAGTTAACGGAGACTCACGGAAAGACAACACATGCCGAAAGCTGCAGAAAGAGTTGTTTTTTTTTCTTGCAGCCGAGTGGGAAGTCACGGAGCCAGGCCCAGCGAGGCGGAGGCTAGAAGGCTAAGTTAGCAGCCACTTTTCATCCGGGAGCTGTCGGTGTTTGCATCCAGGCACTTTTACACAAGGGAGGGCTGCACTTTTTGGGGGTAAGCGGTGCACCCTCTTCTTCACATCTTAACGGGGGGAGAACTTCAAAGTGTGCCAATAGATGTTTATGTGGTAGTTAGTATACTGTGACCTCTTGTTTCCTATTCGACTGGTAGATATTTGTGTTTCTGAACTGTTTGCTGAGGTTTTATAGCCTTATTTTTTTTGTGTTTAGTTAGTTCTGAATTTTGTCTATTTAGTTTATAGTTTTTTGTAGTGTTTTTTTTATTATTACTGTCCAGTCTAATAGTAGTCTGTCCAATAATGTTAAATGTTACTTTTTTCTCTTTTAAGTGAAATTAGCTGGATAGATATCTTTTATAAACAGGTTTATCTCTTGTTAACTCGTATATTTTCTACACTAGCTTTCACAGGACTAACTACTTAATTGTAGATTGCACTGATTCATGCAGTCATGCAGCTTTTTTTCTTTTTTGAGAATGAGTTTAAAATCGTATTAAATAATGTAGTAATTTAAGTTTAAACCTACTTTTTATTATATTGTTTGCTTGATCTTTTGTTTTTCAAAGTTGATCAAACAGCTATATATAAGTAGAGTTATATTATTGCAGTGGCAACAACAAACATTCACCTCAGACCACAAACATTCATGCTAAATTTGATTTAAAAATGTAACATTTTTGAGCTATGTGCTTCATTCTGGCCTTGATAATTATACAAATATTGCTGATGTGTGAAAAAGTATAACCTTTTACCCAGTTGCTTGGTTGGTAACAGTCTTGGGAGAGATTAACATTTATGAATTGTGCAACAATACTATATCTGCCAGTTCTGCCATTGTAACAAAATGCAAAACAAAGAATATGAATCATCCTATGAGGGCTCTTTCTGCCTCATCTGTTGAGCATCTCAGTGTTGTTGATCCAAAAAGATGTTGACACTATGTTCCAGGGTTAGTAAGGACACACCCAGTCCTAAATTCGACACAAGAATTGAATGATCGTAAGAGGCCAACTGGATCCTTTTGGAGAACAGCCCAGCATAATCACAACGAGTGTGAGGTGAGGAACTGTTTTATAGGCTGATTATAATGCAGATTTTTTTTTAGGATACTGTGTTTACAGATCATCTTAATCTTATCATGAACGTCCCACAGATAACTTCACCGCATCTTCGAAACACAATGGGTGACTCCAGCGAGGAATATGGAAACTACACCTATGAATACTACCTGGAGTACGGCGACCTGGAAGAACTTAAAGTAGAACACAGGCAGAGAGAAACCATGCACATTATCTCAGTCGTCATCTACATCATTTCCTTTGTGCTTGGTCTGATTGGAAATGGAACTGTCATTTGGGTGACAGCATTTAAAAGCAAAAAGACTGTCAACAGTATCTGGTTGCTCAATCTAGCCATGGCAGACTTTGTGTTTGTGCTTTATCTACCCTTCTCCATTGATTACATACTGCGGGACTTCCACTGGAACTTTGGTGTAGCTATGTGTAAGCTTAACTCGTTTGTGTCTGTGATGAACATGTACGCCAGTGTGCTCTTTCTCACAGTGCTCAGCATAGACAGATATGTTTCTCTGGTCCACCTAAACTGGTCTCAGAGGCATCGCACTGTAGATAGGGCCTGGGTCGTATGTGGTTGCATATGGGTGATAGCTGCCGCCCTGAGCTGCCCCGCACTTATCTTTCGCGACACCATGCGCCTACACGACAAGGTGGTGTGCTTCAACAACTTCCACACACAGGACAGAGACATCGCGGCCATGACACACATTATAATAGTAGCCATTCGCACCACTGTGGGATTCCTTCTGCCTTTTACTGCGATATGTGTGACGGGCATCCTTCTGACAATCAAAGTGAATCGATCCCGTGGCTTGGTTCGGTTGTCCAGCTTCTCCAAAACAGTCTCTGCGGTGATTCTGGCCTTCTTTTTATGCTGGGCACCTTTTCATACTTTTAGCCTGATGGAGTTATCCATACATTCCTCATTGTACCTACATGACATACTGAAAGCGGGTTTTCCTCTTGCCACAAGCTTGGGCTTCTTTAACAGCTGCATTAACCCCCTGCTGTATATGCTCCTAGGCAAAAAGGTGCGTCACATCCTGAAGAGTGCATGCTTTAACTTAACTAAAAGTTCACTGAGAGAGCTCAGCCAGTCGATCTCTGCCACTGACATAGAGTCTGTGCCAGGAGTTCACCAGGACAGTGTCCCAGAGGAGCCCGGGGAGTCATCAGCTCTATGATTACAACCGTTCTCTGACTGTAGTAGTAGTCCGTGAAAAGTATGAGGCTAAGACTGGCTATTACTTAAGCTTAAATGTGGGGGATTATCATAGCTGTTCTTTCCAGCTCTAGTGTTAAGATTTTCCTATTTTGTTTCATTTGGACAGAGTAATGTGTAATTACTCTCAATGGAAAAGCTGAGACGCACACTGTATAACGTGCATATGAAGTTATCTTTCACCGTCCTGTTTATTTTTTCATTTGCATGACTCAAGTGATTTATAGCGTGAATAGGCGAGTTAAAACATTAAAGTTGAAACTGCTGATCAGTGGATCAACAGATAATTAAAACTATTTTGATAATCAATGAATTGTTTAAATCATATCGCTCTCAAATTATCCCAAAAAGACATTGACAAGTTAATCAATAATCATCAGTTGTTTACATGAAATGCATTTTATGTATTTACCAAAATGTTTTTATTGTTGTACTCCTGGATAATGGCATCTTTGGTTCTTAAAAATGATACGTTGCATTTATACTCTAAAAGTATTATTACAGTATTATACTGGCCTTTTAGCCTATGTAAGATTTTTAAACTAGTTGAGAATTGTATAAATGTTTTATTCTAATATATTCCAAGTTAAAGGCATATATGATAATAAATGTCTTCTTCTAAACACCTACAGTGCAGTACGTTTGTTTGAATAACTTCTTTTTTACTGTTCGCCTTGATGAATAGTCTGTAACCGCATTAAAAAAAGCAGGCTTTGATGTTTTATGTACACAGAGACTACATTTCCAGGTGGATTTAAACAGGCCTAGTGAGTATACCCTGGCCAGACATAAACCCAGATGTGAATATAACTCCACTTCCTGAGAGCGTGCTTACAGATCCAGCCATTTCCTGTTATTTATCCGTGTTGAACTCTTTTACAGATAACATCATGGTTACGTCTCATCCTGTGACTGGAAGGTTGCTGGGTTGAATCCCCAGAATAATTGTAAACATGCAATCAGGAAACAAACATTTTACCCTCTTTAAACAGTCAGCCTGCCCTCATGGCACTTTATAGACAGCTCAAGTGGACCTCCATCTTTTTGAATGATGTGTAATGTAAAGTAAAGTGAGAGCCAATGAAACAAATTGAAATTGAAAGCCCTGCTACTCCATCCACTGAACCACATCTCCACAGCCTGCCACAGATTGAACGAACTCTACAAAAGACGGGTATCTGCTAAAGGGAGCAATTCACATTACTCTTAACATCTTAATGTTTTATTACCTGCATGATTAGATTAATCAGCATTTAACGGGGAAGTAGCCCTTCTATTGGGATTACGGTAGACACAGGATTACTTAATCCGTGACGCAGCACAATAACAAGACAGTGCGCAACCTGCGTCGCAGGCAGTCTCATGAGGACAGACACTGTTAAAGGTAGGTAACTGCTCACCGTAGTGGTTGGGGAAATATCATTAAGTATGTAGACAATTAATAGTCCGGACACAGCTGCTTCACGGACGCTAGAAAGGGCTCCTCATGATTGAATAAAGTGGTCAAATTTAACCGGCTGGAAGTCAGTTTATGTGTTACATTACATGAGCTTGTTTGTAGCAAGATAGGCTAGTTAAAATGTGTGGGTTTGAATTGAACAATACAGACGTTATAACCGTTAGAAATACGCCGTTACAGTGACAGTTGATGTGTGTCGTGGACGTTACGTTAGAATGTAACAATGCTAACTGTCAGCTAACGATTAACTGTAACGTTACATCAATCTTCGCTAACGTTAGCTTGGCACATCATTTGTCTAACATTAGTCCAACGTTACATACAGTTAACGTTAGTTTGTCACATTTCTAACGTAATGCAGGGTGTGTAAATGTGATATATGTCTTTATACCTGTACAGGCTGATTATTATTATTATTATTATTATTATTATTATTATTTATTTAAATACGCAGCATAAATTGGCTACTCTTAACTAACTTAACCTTAACGCGGCTACTTTCTGTTGTTGTTATGGTAACGTTAGTCAAATGGAGGCTTTACGGTTCTCCGGTTTTAATGTCTTTAAGGTTTGTCGACATTTTAAAAAAGTGTGTCAACCGGAGGAGCCAGACCTTACACGTGATGCTGCCTCTCTCCTCCAGCATGTTGCGCTTGCCCGTGGTGAGCCGGAGTCTCTTTCCAGCAGCTGTTACCAAAGGAGGTGCAACTAACAATGGTAAACAATATGCCACTTCATCAGCTGGTTAATTGATCATTCCTTACGTACAATGTGCGTCTTGTATTTCTGCACAACGACACCCATTTTGTTTGTCGTTTGTGTGCAAGGACCAGAACTCTTGTCACTTTGTTCCCCTGATGGATTATAGGCAGGATTACAGATTTGCCAGCTACCACATTTAGTGCCAGGCCGTTGCTGGCTCAATTTAGCCAGTAGTAGTCAGTGGCACTAATTTATTATTACTTTGTAATAGCAGGAGTGATAGAGTGATAATATAATGTGATATAAATGACGATTACTTATCTAAGTGCTTTCTTTACAGTCCTTGGATGAAAATAAAATGTGAAGAATGCATTAAAGTGTTTTTCTGTCTGTGCTTGAAGCTCGCACCGCAGCTACAGCAACAGCAGCCGCCAGTAACCTCCTGGAGGTGTTCGTGGATGGGAAACCTGTCATGGTGGAGCCAGGAACCACTGTGTTGCAGGTAACCTCATGCTAAATTCATGCATGCAGTTATATAAGAGTTGAGTCATACTATCAGATTTAACACGGTGACTCAAATCTGTCACAGGCATGTGAGAAGGTAGGAATGCAGATTCCTCGCTTCTGCTACCACGAGCGCCTGTCAGTGGCTGGAAACTGTCGCATGTGTCTTGTGGAGGTCGAGAAAGTTCCTAAGGTATGTGTTAGACTGTATATGTGTATGTGCGTTTCAGTATTTCTTTGCCTAGTATGACAGACACCTACTAAAAATAATTAGGAATTATTTTTCATTCATCTTGTAGCCAGTGGCTGCTTGTGCTATGCCAGTGATGAAGGGCTGGAATATTTTAACTGACTCTGAAAAAACAAGAAAGGCCAGGTAGGATCAAACTCAGAAGTTAGACATTGTAGGCTTTCTCTGATGATATTGCATATTACTGAAAGCCCACATCTCTCACAAAAACAAAAACAAAGTTAACATTCCCTTATATGAAAGTAACCTTAAGTAATTTGATTCAAATCTGTTTGTTTACTATTCTCACAGAGAGGGTGTGATGGAGTTCCTACTGGCTAATCACCCATTAGACTGTCCAATTTGTGATCAAGGAGGAGAATGTGATCTACAGGTAAAGAGTGCCACCACCTGTGAAGATGTGTTGTTCATAGTCTTCATAGACTTGAGTGTGTTGACATTGTTTACTTTAGAATTCAATATTTTAAGATTGATTAATAAGACTGAATACCATTGTGTTTGAAGGACCAGTCCATGCAGTTTGGCAGTGACAGGAGCCGCTTCACAGAGGGCAAAAGAGCTGTGGAGGACAAGAACATTGGCCCTCTCATCAAAACCATTATGACTCGCTGTATCCAGTGCACTCGCTGTGTGCGGTGAGTCCCACATCAATATCTACAGTATCAGTAAAGTATAGAGTATATCGGTTATTGATATATATATTTATTTTTTTGTTCAGCTTTGCCAGTGAGATTGCAGGTGTGGAGGATCTGGGTACCACTGGCAGAGGCAATGACCTGCAGATCGGGACCTACGTGGAGAAGATGTTCATGTCGGAGCTATCTGGGAATGTTATTGATATATGCCCAGTGGGAGCCCTGACTTCTAAACCATATGCATTCACTGCCCGCCCTTGGGAGACAAGGTTCCTGGATTGTGCTCTACATTTTTGCTTCACTTTTAAGGATGAAAGGTTAGTCTTTACACTGATGTTTTTCTCTTTGGTGTCCTGCAGGAAGACTGAATCCATCGATGTTCTGGATGCTGTGGGCAGTAACATTGTGGTGAGCACTCGTGGGGGTGAGGTGATGAGAATCCTGCCTCGTATTAATGAGGATATTAATGAGGAGTGGATCTCCGACAAAACCAGGTTCCTCTCTTATGACACAATGCTTACTTCACATACATATTGTAGATTTGTGGATGATGTCTGCATCATTGCTGAAGTCTTCCCTTTGCTTCCATCCTGACAGGTTTGCTTATGATGGACTCAAGAGGCAGAGGCTTACTCAGCCAATGGTGAAAAATGACTCTGGCCAGTTGGTTCCTACAACCTGGGAAGATGCGCTGACTCGAGTTGCTGGAACAGTATGTAATTTATGATGAAATTACCTTCTGTAACTGTAGGCTGTCCTAAGCCGTGCCTGTAGCATCTGTTTTATTTGACAGCTGCAAGGAGTCGAAGGAAATGATGTTGCTGCTGTTGTCGGAGGCTTGGTTGATGCAGAGGCCCTCATTTCCCTGAAAGACTTGCTGAATCGTTTCAATAGTGACAACCTGTGCACTGAGGAGGTGTTTCCGATGGCTGGAGCTGGGTAAGACCATAGAAAGAGTAAAAGGCGAGATGGGACAAAGCCTGTTGAACTACCGCTGATGTTTGTGTCTTTACCTTGGCTTCTTTAGATCTGACCTACGTTCAAACTATCTTCTAAACACTGGGATTGCTGGCATTGAAGAAGCTGATCTGCTGCTTCTGGTTGGCACAAACCCACGCTATGAGGCTCCTCTCTTCAATGCACGAATCAGAAAAAGGTAGGTTTTAAATACAGTTCAGTAAATCTCCTTAAATCTAAGTAAAACAAAAATGCACATTCGTTAATATGTTATTCTCATTCAGCTGGCTTCACAATGAGTTACAAGTGGCTCTTTTGGGAAAGGAAGTGGACCTAAGTTACACATATGACCATCTTGGGGAGTCTGCCAAGGTTCTTCAAGAAATTGCTTCAGGAACTCACCCGTTTTCCCAAGTAACCCGCAGAGCACTCTCAGTAATACAGTGAATGTTATTGGTCAACTTGAATGTCTCTTCCTGATATTTATGTCTTCTGTCTCACCTTGCAGGTCTTGGCTAAAGCCAAGCATCCTGTTGTTGTGGTTGGAAGCAGTTGCCTGCAGAGAGAGGATGGGGCCGCAATAATGGCTGCTGTATCAACCATCGCGCATAATGCTCGCGTCAGCA
Source organism: Dicentrarchus labrax (assembly GCF_905237075.1). NCBI lineage: Eukaryota > Metazoa > Chordata > Actinopteri > Moronidae > Dicentrarchus > Dicentrarchus labrax. The sequence continues at coordinate 16,362,058 of NW_026136706.1, forward strand.
GTGGGGTGGAGGAAACCTGGAAGGTTCTCAATGTGCTTCACAGGTCATAGTCTTGGCAAATTAGAAGGGAAGCTTTAATTAAAAGGACAGTGTTCAGGAGGAATTTCTGCTGTAATATGTGTGCTGTTGTGCCTGTTTCTTTAGGGTTGCCAGTCAAGTTGCTGCACTTGATCTTGGGTACAAGCCAGGAGTGGAGGCTATCAGAAAGAACCCGCCCAAAGTTCTGTTCCTACTCGGAGCTGATGCAGGCTGCATTACTCGCCAAGACCTCCCTAAGGATAGTTTCATAATTTATCAAGGTCAGCTGTTTCACTGCACAGCAGCAGAAGCTCTTTCATTTACATAAATGTACAGTAGAGTGGCAAAGGCAGAACCTGAGTCAATGAGTAAATCAACATAAATGAATGCAGGCGCTTCCATACAGTACACAAGGGGTCATTGGATGGTTAGAAGAGCATTAAACCTTTTTGTGCTCAATTGTAATGCTATTTGCCATAACTGCTCAGGTCACCATGGCGATGTCGGTGCACCAATGGCTGATATCATACTTCCTGGAGCTGCATATACTGAGAAATGTAGCACCTATGTGAACACTGAAGGCCGTGCCCAGCAGACCAAAGTGGCTGTGACTGCTCCAGGCATGGCTAGGGAGGACTGGAGGATCATCAGGGCCATATCTGAGGTGAACTACAATAAGATAATCATGTTATATAAAATAATAAGAAATAAGACTAAATCCTGTGTATTTTTCCCGTGCCTTTTGAAGCTTGCTGGAGTGACTCTGCCATATGACACCCTTGATGAAGTGCGTGATAGGCTGGTAGAGGTTTCCCCAAATCTGGTGCGATATGACGACGTTGAGGAGGCCAACTACTTTAAGCAGGCTAATGAGCTGTCTAAGGTCAGCTGTTATCTTCCTCCAGCATGTGTTTAGTTGATTACAGGGAATGCACTGATAAAACTTTATTTTAGTTTGCTTCACACTGTTCTCCATGGTGATGGCGATATCTGGCTTATCCCTTTCAGGCAGTGAACCAGGCTGTCCTTACTGGACCTTTAGTCCCTCCACAACTTACTGTGAAGGACTTCTATATGACAGGTGGGTCACTCGTACAATGATACTCCTCTTCCTTAATTTCAATATAATCATGTTTATTACGTTTTTATATGGAGAATTTCATGGCAATTTCCCTAATATGAAACAAATAAGTAGTAGAATAATGATATGCATTAAAAAAAAAAAGCATTATTATTTATCAGTTATTAAAAGCAGATTTCTATTGCATCTGAAAGATTCATAAGCAAGTCAAAATAATGTGGTATGCTGGCTAACCACCAAATGCCTACATCATTCTTAAAATGAGCAGTGATGAAGGATTTTCTATAATTATTTTGTGATCAAATTATTGTCAAGTCATAGTAAAGAAAAAACTCCAATATAGTGAATAGCTGACATTAATAAATAACATCATATTCTGTAGCTGCTGGTAGCTACTTTCTCTCAGCACATTATATTTTCTTTGTCTCACTGCTTCTGATGTTGCTCCTGGAAGTCTGCTTTACATACTATTATAGAGATTTTTCTAGCATTAAATCTTTTAATCACAAATATGACCAAGTCTGATTTGTAGCACTACTTCTATCACTTTGAGGTGAACAAAATGCTCCTTAGTTTAAAGGTGGTAGTCTGGATATGATCACATTTTACAGACTGCAAAACAAAAACTACATAGCATACTGTCCCAAATATTTTTAACTATGGATGCAAGATAATTATTGAGGCAGATACATTGTCTGCCATTAATGGGAAATTTATAATATTAGGAATTATCCTGATAATTCAATTATAAGGTCCATAATAATAACAATTAACTTTGATTTTTTTTTATGCAAAACAATTTATAGGCTTTATGCTCTATTAAAGCCAGAGAATGTAATGTTAAGTTGTTTAATGAACTTTACTATAAAAAATAAATGAACATTTGAAGAGTCAGAACTGTTCTTTGTTTTTGTTGTATTATTAAGAGTGATGTCCGATTTAATTAGAACAGAGCTATAGAATATCAAATCATCCATCTTTGCTCACTACATCTCAGCCTTTCTTACCATTAGATGTGTAAAAACTACAAGATATGAACTTTCTTTTTAAAATACACAAATGTGAATTTTTTTTGGTTATCTCATCTCATTTATACATATTCATTGTTAACAATTTAATAATACTGTTGCAATGTGATCATTTCACTTATGTAAAACACATGGCTTTAAATGCATATCTTCATGCAACCGTAACATTTAATTTGTAAGTAACTTTATTTTAAATTCCTAGCATGATGAACATTTATTTATTTTCTAGTTATACCCATTATTATGTTGATTTTTGGTCTTTGCAGTGGTTTAGGGGCACAGACTTTAAATCTGCTCTCAATCTTTACCCACAGATCCGATAAGCAGAGCCTCCCAGACGATGGCTAAGTGTGTGAAAGCTGTCACAGAGGGAGCACAAGCTGTGGACGAGCCAGCCATATGCTAAAGCAAAGTGGATAGCCATCCAATCCTTGAAAAACAAAATAATTATACGCACAATTCCGCTATTTGCACATTCCTAGAAACTTATTTGCACTTGTATTTTACTATAGTGGATATTTTACTATAGTCGATGCTTCATCATGTGCGCACATTATGAAACTAACATACTTTAGTAACCTGCAGAAACGTGTATATGCTGCTTGTGAAGATGTAAGCTAGGTTAACCAAAATCTTCAGACATGTACCCCTGAAAGTTCAAGTTTTCACCTGTTAGGACATTCACATTTTTAGTAGGTGGGACCAAAGGTTTAAAATCCCTCTCCTTCCTAAGTAAATCCAGTTTCTTGTCTTCCTGATAAAATTACCAGCATTAAAAGTGTTAAGATTATATTTTCCTAAAGGTAAATGCAGTATATAGCATTACAAGTGTAGGTATTTGTGTGATATTTAATAAACCAGTTTTCTGTAGCAAGCCTAATTAATTTTTGCAAAGCTGACTATTTAAGTTTATGCTCTTATTTAAAAAAAAATAATAATAATAATGTTAATGCTCCAAATATGTGCTGGTACCATGCGTGGTACTGTTTCTGGTTTGATATCCAGTCAACTTTTCCAGCTCCTGTGTCTGCTTGGCACGTGGTCCATCATCAGTGAACAGCCGGCAACAGTGTGGCAGCAGGGCTGGTGGTAACTCATTCATATGGAAGACGACAGCCGTGGTCCAGGTGGATTTCACACTCTAACACTTTGCTGGACCTCTCAGTCAATATGATATAACTCTCAGCTGTTTTAAATGTGAAAAATGTAACGGCAAAGTCCGGCACACAAACTGCAATTTGTTCAATAAAAAGATTAACATGACACTTGAACACTGTAGGGGCTTTTAACAAAGTTGAATTTCCAATATGGTTGGAGAGGTTGTTGTTGTTGAGCGGATTGTTGTCATGTCCCCGCAGTGCCTGTAGTGGTGCTGTGAGGAGTCTGCTGTGGATCCAACAAAAATCCTCAGCAGCCTACCTACTGCTTGTAATTTGCTCTGGATAGCCTATATTTACATGCATCCTTATTTCAAGATATACCGAGCTCGATGAAGATCACTGTTACCATCCTATCTCGAATATCGATGCACAAATAGCCTAGCTGATTCTAATAGACATTTCGGCCGTCTATCTGGAGCGAATACCTTACACAGCCCATACCAATTCAAGGTAAGCGAAAGCGTATGCAGCCTCGGTCTCGATTTCTGAGTGTGCCGTTTTGCGTAGGCTTGAGTCGGCCAGGCGTTCAACTAAAGACCGGTGTGCTATCGAAGCTAAGAGGCCTCTGATTAATGACTCATTTATTTTATAACTTGTGATCTGACCAGGTGACTCCGTGTCTTAAATACCTGTGGGGAGTTATGCAGTGATGACAGTTTTGAGTCTAGTAGCCTGCTAATTTCACACTATGTAACGATAGTGGCTATAATTCATATCGATTATTAGGGAGGCCTTCGGACACAGGCCTTAAGCCTTGTATGTAACGTTAGACCCTTTGTTTGGAAGTATTTGGTCATAAATGTAGAAGTTTTATACACACAAAAATCCCACGACTGGGGCCGATGAATAAATAGTGACATGTTATGATTACGCTTGTATTTGTATAAATAAAACTAAACTGAAAGTAGACCTTTATAGTGTTACCATTTGCTGATGTTTCCGTTTCCTGGTTAGCTACCGCCTACTAATTTGTGTTTTTAGCTTTGATAGCTTGTTGGCTAACTAGCAGATTTGACTCTTCGTGTCCGGTCAATGCTGTTAGTGTGTATTTCTGCCTGAAGATTGATATGAGTGTGTCTTGTGAATTAAGACACGGGTGTGTGTTACACGCAGACACGTTTAATATCAAAATCAAGCTTCACATCAGATCCAGCTAATGTTGGCATGCTAAGCTAACGTTAGCTGCCCGGACTCTAGTGGTAGTCACCGTTTGTTACCTGTCCTGTTCTCCGTGTTTACCTAAAGTTGTAACGTGAAGCCAGGCTGATGTGAATGACACGTATCCAACCTGTCCTCATGTGTCCGACATGTAAACCTCAGTTGTCAGAACCGGAGCGCTTTCAGAAACAACCTGAAAACACAATTTAAAGTTAAACGTAGCAGCTAAGCTACTGCTGAAGTTAGACAGCTAGCGCTACAACTATCATTACAGTGTAATGTGATATACCTGTAGCATCCAATTTGTGTGCGTGTTTTATTGTGCAGCATTGCATTTAAAAATAAAAATAAAAAATAGCTTGGTTCGTGTTTCTTTGTTGAATCGAGAACGGCGACTTTTAATTGAAGTGTTGAGCTAGTCTTGTAATGATGCCTTCACACCACCGAGTGACTGTTTCACTAGGTTGTAACTTTGTCAAGCGGACCGCTGTCATGCAGTATACTGTTTTACCACATTGATCATATTATCTTTTAAGTGCTAGCCTGGAGGATAATTGAAGGGACTGGTGAATAAAATTACCTATTCTTTGTTTACCAGCCGTTTCTCAATTAGACATTTGGACACTGTAAATTAAAGGGTCGGCATTCAGACTCAAAATGTGTCTAGACAATAGTGTTCTCAAGTAACGACATAGATTATTTTATACAATATTTATTATTCACAGCATACACTCATATAGTAGTTTAGTAATAACATTACACAAAATAATCTTGCAAAAAATGATATATATTGCATACTTCTTGAATGTTTATTATCATGAAATACCTTTTATATAAATAAATACCTATAATGGCAAAGGGCTGGGTAAACAGTCACCTGTTGTAGAGGTGACTATTTCCCTGCCTCTTAAACCTGCATGTGCTTCAGTATGAATTGTGAGTGATGTAATTCTTGGTTTTTCCTGACTTTATCCCATCAGCTGATGTTGTCAAGGACAAGAGTCACGTGATGTATGAAGGCAAACACATACACTTCTCAGAGGTGGACAATAAGCCGTTGTGCTCATACAGCCCAAAGCTCTGCAAGCAGCGCAGACTAAATGGCTATGCTTTCTGTATCCGGCACGTCCTGGAGGATAAGACGGCCCCCTTCAAACAATGTGAATATGTGGCCAAGTACAACAGCCAGCGATGTACCAACCCCATCCCCAAGTCTGAGGACCGCAGGTGTGTATGTTTGTGTGCGTCACATCACCACTGTGTGGGGAAAATACATTTTGTTTCAGGTGTGCTGAGGATGTGTTTTTTTTTGTTTTCCAGATACTGTAACAGCCACCTGCAGGTTCTGGGCTTTATCCCCAAGAAGGAACGGAAAAAGAAACATGATGCTTTGGAGGATATGCGCTCCCGGGCTCACCTGGAGTCGGTGGCTCTCAACATAACTGTGCCCTCTCTAGCTCTGAAAGCTTCCAATGGTCTAGGTGAACTTCCGCCGTCTCCCCCCTGTACACGTCTGTTACCCCTCCCTGATGGAGAGCTACTGGACCCTTTTGCCTTTTATGAGGACGACACGGATGGGGAGGAGGTGGGCACTCCTCGGAAGGGCAGTGCTATCAAGAAGAAACTACAGAGTCGCCTTGTGCTCAACCAGAAACTCTGCCATGACACGGACCTCTTCCAGCCACCTCTTGAGCACTTTACTCCCTCGCCTGTCCCCCATGTCCACCCTTCCTCGCCGCTCAACACTCATCTCCCACGGCAGCAGTCAGGTCTTCTTCAGCCGCCCCAGCACTCGAGCGTGACATCTTCAATCTTCCCCGGACAGCAGCAGGGTTTATTATGCAATCCACCACCACCTCAGACGGTCAACTTTCTGCCTCCACGGATGCCCGCTAATGCAGCACCCAGTCCAGTGCAACCTTCTGGGCCATCACTCAGCAGGAAAATGCCTTTCACTGCTACTCACTTGCCTGTCAGTTGCAAGGACAGTGGCAGTAACAATCAGCGGCATGTGGTTGTAATGCGTCCCGCTGCCTTCTCACCTTCTGCCAGCTGCCTGGCCAGGTTGCAACATCTGGTGCAGCTCTGTGCCAAGAGACACCGGGAGCACGGAGACCTCTTTCCTCATTTAGGTGCTTAACTTAAAAGCATTTACAACCAGTTTGTAAACTCAGTGTGATTATCAGTGTGTGAGACACTTCAGATATTGTGTATCAGTTGAGCTGTTCTAACAAGTTCTCTTTCAGGATTGGACTGGTCAGAAGACAGTGCTGATGATGATGATGATGATGATGATGATGAAGAGGAGGCAGAGTCATGTATTCCATTCCAGAGCTCTTGGAGACCACAGAATGGGTCGGTATCCTGATACTTAACCCTGCAGTATTAACTTTGACCTGACGCTTCTAGCCATGACTGCTATTAATTTTTTTTAAAAATAGGTTGGAAGACGACAGTGGTTCCTCACGGAGAACGCGGCTACTTAGGCTTTGCTCGTACCTCCAGGAGAAATACAAGCACATGTGCAGGGAGGAGAGGGCGAGTATCCGCCAAAAGAGATACCGCTATGCCTTCCGCAAAGCCTTGCTGCACGCTGCCAGTAACAACCCTGACTGTGCCGGGCAGCTGATCCAGGAGTTACGTGGTGCCTCTCGAAGCTCCTCAAGGTATTCTCACAAATGTCATATTTGTCAATTTTGTTTATGTCTCTGGACTAACATAAATACAGTAAGATCAAACCCCATGTGCAGGTAGGTTAAACATTCATAACACCCTCCATCACCCACCTGTACATTAGAAATTCAGTGTTATACGACTTCCAAAATAGATGTGGTTTCATTCAGTGTTTTTTTTATATATGTGTATATATATATATATATATATATATATATATATATATATATAATATACACATATATAACCAGCAATGTGTGCCACTTATATGACTTACTTGTTGGTCCTCTTCATCTCCTAATTTGAAATGTTCAGAAGACAAGAAATGTGGAGTGTTGTTGCTGTTTGCTCACTCCTGGGTCTGTATGTCTCTACAGTGCGGCTCCAGCAAGGCAGCAGAACACAGATACGGGGACCTGCACTGGCAGCACAAAGGGCCAGGCCTGCAACAACAGGGCTCTGCCCTTCACTCAACACTGCTTTCAGCGTATCCTTTCCACCACGTCACTGATTGTACAGCTGCTGGCGACAAGTGCAGAAGAACGGCTGTGATTCTGTTCTGTAAAATATGGTTTTATCAAATTCACCATGTTTTTTAAAATCACACACTGTGATGTGCAATATCTCTTTGTGGTGTGTACTATGATCTCGTGCACTCTGTCCTGTATTGTTATTTCCTTTATTGTTCTCGGTAGACATCCTGTTGAATCGTTCCCAGCAGCTCTTTGCTAGTTGCACAGCCAAATTTGCAGATGGTCAGCAGTGCTCCATCCCCGTGTTTGATATCACGCACCAGACACCACTCTGTGAAGAGCATGCCAAAAAAATGGTGAGTTCAATATTTAAAAGAAAAACTTTTTTTGCAGAGAGTTACATGAGACTGTCATGTCTGTACGATAAATACTAATTCAGCTTAGCACAAAGACTGGAGACAGAGAAACAGGTAGCCTGGCCAAAATCCACCTAACAGCACTATTGAACAAGTTTTATAACATGTTAGTTAATGAGCTTTAGGTGCTAGGTGAGAAAGAGAAAAAGCACATTACCCAAAATGTGAACTTTTCCTTGATTTGATTTGTTTGATTTCATATGGGCTAATGTCATAATGACTCAATGCTCCTCCATACATTACACTTAGGATAACTTCCTGCGAGGGGATGGTAACCGACGAGTGCAGCACCAGCAGCAGCAACAGCGAAAGCCACGTAAAAAGACCAAACCACCGGCGCTCACCAAAAAACACAAGAAAAAGAGGAGAAGAGGACCGCGGAGGCCTCAGAAACCCATCCCTCCAGCGTTGCCACAGGGGAACCTGGGAATGCCTTCTACAAGCCTAGCAATGCCATCACAGGCCAGCATCAGGTCTGCTACACCTCCGTCTCTACACTGTCGAGTTAAAAATTTAGAATGCAGAGAGTCCAGTGTCAGGGAGAATACTCTCATGTCACACTTGTTCGAACAGCTCCTTCACTTTACAGTGTTATTTCTTCTCAAGTATTTTTATCTCATCTGTCTGGCTCTAGCCCTTCAACTCCAGACCTGAGTGCAGAGGAGCTTCCTGATGATATCACCAATGAAATGGCAGACATTCCAAATGACCTTGAGCTGAACCAGGAGGATTTCTCCGATGTGTTACCCAGACTACCTGATGACCTGCCAGACTTTGACTTGTTTGAAGGTTGTCAGCTCTTTCTTGTGCACCATTATGCCTGTCGTGTGTACACTAACAAAGTCCTCCTGGTCTGATTTTATAATGATAACTGTGTCTGTGTGTGTGTGTGTGTGTGTGTGTGTGTAGGTAAGAATGGGGACTTATTGCCGACCACGGAGGAGGCTGAGGAGCTGGTGCGTGCACTGCAGGCTATGGGGTCCTACCCAGACTCTTTGGTGTGCTTGACCTCCATGGGAGACCTGGCGCACTCTGAAGGAGTGGACCACCGCGCCTTGACTGTGTTCCCTGGTCCGGTCCAGCCGGGGGGCATGGGAGACCTGCTCAACAGCCGCATCCCTACAGAGAACTTCCCCAGCCTCGAGCTGGAGGACAATCTACTGCAGTCCACTGGGGGTCACTTTTCCCCATCGCCGCCATCTCAGCCCGCAAACCAGCCCCCAACGTCGTGCTCCAACCTGACCTCATCTTCTTCTACAGTAGCCCCCCCCACCACCTCCCTGCTCACTCAGACCTCCATAACAGAGCGAACGTTTTCCCGGACACACACATCCCATGTGCTGGCCAAGTCGGATGCACCCACAACATCTCCCCAAGGCAGCCACTACAGCAGTGAGCATGTGCCATCCCCATACAGTGACCACATATCTTCTCCCCATGCCAGCTCCTTCCAGACAGACACCCCTCTGCTGCTGGAAGTCCCCCTCAGCGGGGTACCAGGACCCCCACGCTCATCATGGAACAATCTCGCTCTCCCCCTCACTGACCCCACGCAGTTTGGCAATCTCATAGGATCCGAAAGTCATCTCATATCCACCTCCCTGTCCACTCCCCCGGCCACCACCCACTCTGTGACGCTGCAGCCCATGGCTGCGCTCTCAGCGATGCCCCAGAGTGGCTTGACGGGTTTATCGGCTCCCCCTGCCCCCTCATCCTCCCTCCCATCCTCTTCACATGATCTTTTGACCTCCACACAGCCCAAGCAACAGCTCCCTCAGTTCAGCGCGGCCTTTGGCCATCAATTGGCCTCCCACAGTGGCATCCCGAAAGACGTGCAGCCCAGCCACAGCTCCACAGCACCCCCCGCTGGCTTTTCCATAGTTAGTGCCACCGCTGTAAGTGCCAACAGCGCCACACCACCCTTCACGCAAAGTAAATGAGAGCAGGAGGCCTGCAGCGGCTGCACAATGGTTTCGTGGACTCACAGTCACTAACAATCCAGGCGACTGGCTTTCTGACTGACCACCCCTCTTCATCTGCTACATGTGTGCAATTTGGTAATAGTGCACTATTTGATAATGAATTTGCACAACCTCAGATTTTCCTCGATATTTTCTATTTTCGTTCTTTTATTCTGCAGCCAGACGGTCTCCGGGATTTTAAGTCAGTGTGAGTCCACTCATTTAATGCCTTGTGGTTTCGTCAGCAGGGGGTAACAGTCAGATTTTGTGGTGAAATAAATGGGTGAAGATTGGCGGAAGGACCTTAGCAGAGATTATGTGTCACAGTGCTCAGAATTCATTGACGTAGAAGCCTCAATCAGTGGTCGCGTTGTTTGCTTTGCCAGTTAAAAGTCCTGTCTTTAAATGATCAACTGTACCCTGCCTTGCTCAGATGGCCATTGCATTTTTATTTTTCCACCTGTTCCATACACTGCTTCACCCTCTGAAAAAGAAGATTACAGGTTGTGATATTTGTGACCCATTATGTTTCAAGCTATTTAACTGTTATCATGATATAGAATCTTACTGAGTCAGATTTCACAGTCATATGAATTTACCAAAATACTTTTAAACAGCTGTTTTTATATTGTGTATACTGTATATGTGCTCATTTATTGGTTTGCTCAGATATCAAAATCTCTGACCTCACCATTGGTTGTGGGACTCTGAGTGGCCTAGTAGACACTTGAAGGTAAATATAGTTTCTTAAAGCAATAAACACATTAACATAACTCTAGCATTGTAAGGTATTTTATTGGTCTCATTACATGTAGCTTCACTTGCTGAATCCAGGCTGGATCAGGAATATATTTTGGTCTCTATAACTGTTGTAAACTGTTTTTTATTTTACAACAGTTTCACTCAGAACCAGAGCCTATAGAGACCAGTGATCAGGTCAGCCTAACTTCTTCTCTCGGGTCACACCGAGTGGATTTTTTTAAGGCTAATGAGTTTCAGTGTTAATGTTAGGGGTGATGATGGTGAAATCCAGGGACTTTTAAGTGTCTACTTTCAAAGGTGCTCTCTGGTCCACATACACAATGGTCATTAATGACTTTCATGTCTCATAAAAGGCTAAATCAGTTTCAGGACTCCAAGGAAACCCACTTTAATAGGTCAAGGCCAGAAGAATGAGAGAAGGTGTAGGTAGTAATTTAAATGGTTTAAATTGGTGTGTTGAGCATGTCTGAGGTAAAGCAGAGTATGTTTTACTCTAAAAAAAACTCTATTATAAAGTGATTTTTAAGCTAAATGATGCAAACCTGGGGTCTGATTTGATTTTTTTATAAAAATGAGAACTGCCACCCGAGGGCTCGTCCCCTGTCTGTTAAGGACTCATACAGCAGTACAACCATGGCTTTTAATAAATATTATATTAGACATTTGACAGATTGTCAGACATTGTTGAGTATTTGGTATATAGAGTAGCAGTCTCTATCTTGGGGTTTGTTGGTGAATTATTGAGTAGCAATGGATTGAAATTGTTATTTGCAATGTATTCAGTGGAACCTGTGTCTTGTAGAATGAGTCTCTTTGCTTTTTAATGGCTATCAAAAATGGTTAAGTTCTCTTTGAATTTGGAGGGATCAATGTTTGTATGCCGTATATGCTGTCATTCTGTTTTTAAATAATATCCTGATTGAGAATATTTTTGATAGCTATTAAACTCCAGGAAGAAGTCTGAGATCGCACGGGGGCAGCAACCTTCTGTGTAAGAGCATTATAATATTATTAGATTATGGTCACTGGCTTGATTGTCGGCAGTATGAAACAGGAATATATGCATTGCCATTTCATTTTGTGGAGAAAAACAGATTGACGTACAGTATGTTGTTTTTCGACATGGATTTGCACAGGAGTGGATGAGGCCGGTGGAGTTTCATATGTCCGGTGTCTGTCTTGCCTTTTTTTTTTTTTTTTTTTCCGCTTGGACGCTCATTAAATAAACAGCTGCCATTATTACCAGCTCTGAGCCTACACCAGACCCCCCCCACACCCCCCACACCCACACACACACACACACCCCCACACCCACTTCCAGCTGTGAGAAGGCCCAGTTCTGTCTCTCCCTTCCAAAGAGAAAACACATTATAAAACACATTATAAAGTGTAAACCCGTAGCTCCACCGGAGACAACTGGGCTTCTCAGTGACTGCAGTGTTGTCACTAATAGTCCTAAACACAGTGCCCCCCAAAAAAGTAAAAGTTTAAAACAAACAAAAAAATCAGGTTGGATGAAAATGTTTGCAAGGCATTACTGCTGTACCCCCCCATAGCATGAGATTAGCCGCTGCACCAGTTTACTCTCCCGAAAAAACCACGCAGAACAAAACGAACAGGGCTCGTAGGCACATTTAACTGCTTGAATTCAGAAATGGCTGACAAATTCCTATACTCATTGAATGTACTGTATTACTGTTTTTAAAGATAGGATGAGCTAATCTAGTCACCTTTTGTTATTGGTCCTTGTTTAATTTGTCTAAGGTATTTTTTGTATACAAAGGTTTACATTTTTATGTATATTTTTCTTGTGTACAAATTATGTAATATGTGTACAAACACTGTATGTAATATCTGTATATAGTGTGAGAAATTTGATCTTTTGTTTTTGGATGTATAAATAAAACTTGCTGTGAGGTATTTGCTGACATAGTTTACACTTACTGGAGGAATAATTTCCACTATAACTGCACTGGAACTATTTAGAGGACATTATCACAGCACTGGAATATTTTACTTTTATACTATTTGGTTTGATTTCCCTCTTTAAAAACCTGATTTAATCTGGACATACTCTCACCACAAGGTCCATTTATGTTCTGAAGTTTTTAATCATATCACATGCTCCTCATCAGCAGGTGGAGTCAGAGTGTAGTCGTCACAGTATTGTAGAAGTCAGCTATTAAGCCAAGAATAAAACATCTACAACTCCATGACAACTGGGCAAATTCATCTGTAGATGAAGACCATGACATGATCAAAAGGCTCCAGTACAGCTACAAAATGGAACTTGTTTCACAATTGTCTTAGAACCTCAGAAAAACATAAATTTAAAAAAAAAGAGAAATATAAAACACAAATTCAGATTGATGGTTTTAAAGAAAAAATGCTATACATTCTGTGATTTAGGCAGCTTTTTCAGGAGTGGGCAAATGTCACAATTATGTCTTAAATTGTCGAGATTCACATTATTGCGTTCTTTGGTGCCATTTATTTAATCCAACTAAGAAAATATAACTCTTGGAATAGTTTTACTGCGCTCATCCAATAAACAGCGTGAAGTTACCTGAATTCTTAAAAGGGTGCCTTGACTAAATCTTACAACAACAAATTAATAATTTTCATTTAATAGACTATAATACAGTACCATAACATGAAAGAATGGTTATATTTTCTAGACACACTAGGCTGATGTACGTATGCACTTAAATTGTTCTGGTGCAGAAGACTTGAGACTCGGTCAAACAATGGCAAAACTGTTCATCAAATTTGTACTGGATTTTTATTTTTTCCTTAATCATTTGACAACTTTCAATAAATCCAACAGCACTGCTCTGAATTAGCAAATATGTATACTGGACTATACTGTCAGCAAAGTCACACAAAATGAAATTTGAAGTGATTGCTATCCAGTGTTTACTGAAACTTTAACACATCACAGAAGCAAACCTTTACTCCCTCTATTACATAATACTGCTCTTTTGGGTTATAAAAATAGTTTAATAGAATATATATGCCTACTTGTGCTAAGAAAGGACTCCTGGTGACCACACTGCTTTATTGCCATACAACACACAAAGGGGGGGAAAATAAAATAAAACTGGTTGTAATATTGTAGTCTTTTTAAAGTACCACTTTTTTAAAAACCAAAATAAATGCAAAGTGCAATACATAAAAAGAGAAAGAGCCACAGTAGACCATGTAAAAGGTGCAAATTGTGATGAATTTGTCTCCGTTTTGGATGGAGGGCTTACATGGCACATTTCACATAAGTTTAAATTTGAATAGTGAGCTGAGTCATGTTTCACAAAAGAGCAGAAAACACAAAGCAAAACAGTGAGAATGGAAATCATTGAGTCTGGTACCTTTTTCTTGATTTGGTCAACCAGTTTCTTCTTATTCATTTGAACATGTTAAATGTTTAAACCACAATTACCAAGTAGAAAAGAAAACATCGGAAGTATTTGGAGAGAAATTGGGGAGGGAATGTTCCATTTAAATTATAAATGAGCAAATTAAGAGAATAGTTTTCACATTTTTGGAAACATGTGTATTTGCTTTCTGGCAGAGAGTTAACCTAACCAACTAGCTAGCTGTTGCATTAGAGCAGTGGTTCTCATCCTTTTTGATGTCGGAGACCCCTAAATGGATAGAAATCAGGCTAGGAAGTTACTGGTCCCGTATTTGATAATCTGCAATTTTAGGGATCCCTGTCTGACAAGATTTAGTGACTCCATAATACTATCCAATACTGCAGTTTGGTAGATAACAGTAAGAGTGTGAAACCAGTGAACAGAATAATCCTTCTTATACATCCTCTTATTGGGCGGACTTCTAGTAAATCAAACAATAGTGAAATTAAAACCTTCCCCATTTTTCTGGGGACCCCCTAAAGCCCTCTCAAGGACCCCAGGTTGAGAACCACTGCGTTAGAGGATCAGTGCCGTTGTACAAATGGGGACCAGCTGCCAGGCAACCAGCGGAGACTCTAGGAAATTACTGGTCCCAGCCCCCCCCAAAAAAATACTCTGGCACATAAACTTGCTGTAAAATGCCGTTTTACATTTCGGGTTTTGTGTGTCTTTAAACAAACATATAACGTGTGAATTGGTGAGCTGATGGGGGGGGGGGATTACAACAAAAACATTTGATCTAACATTTTAAAGCTGATACTATTTCATCCCATTCATCACAAATACTCTAAGGCTGATTCAACTCTGTTCAGGACTCCACATTCCTCCAGTCCTGTAGCAGTGTGCTACAACACACACCGCTCAGGTCAACCAATAGGCGTTATACTGTTATACTATCATGCACATTCCTTTTAAACTACAGTCGGAAGTAGTAGCAGTGCCGCTGGTCTCCGAACACCTCCTGGCTTTACGTTAATATGTACATCTGAGAGCAGTGTCGTCTACTGTGTGAGAAGTCTACGTCTCTATGCATTTACTGTACAACTGAAAAACCTCTCACAAGTCCCAATGGAGATATACAGCCAGGCGAGTATTAACACTGCATGACCAACTCAAGAGTCCAAGCTGAGACTTCAGGGGGACTTTTTTTCTTGTCCCAGATAGCATACCTGTAAAATACTGTAAGTCTCGTGCTACTGTTTTATGGCTACTTTGTTTATAGTCAAAGGCATTAATACTTGAAGTGCAATTAAAGCTGTCGGTACGCTGAGGAGATAGATAGTACCACTGCAGCTCCTAGGAAGACTATCAGAGTCTGCTGATTTAGAAACTAGATGATGGCACTGCCCTGTTAATGGAATGAACGGACGCAACCTCAGTTTATCTAACCAGTCAAAAACACACGGGGAGAAAAAAAAGGGATGAGGCAAAGTCCAACAAACCAACAGGACTCGAGGCCTTGTGGAATTTGGGCTGGCAACAGAGCATCCAGTGTTTAAAACTGGTTGGGGCTTCAGTGATCCAGCCTTTTTTTTTTTTCCTTTTCTTTTTTCTTTTTTTTTACATTCTCTAACATTGTTACAGCCACAGCATAGAGTGTGAAACCAAAAAGTTAAAGAGAATTAAGAACTGTATAATAAATCAATAGTAAAACATGATAGAGGGCAGCCATTTTCATTCACTGGATGAGTACTCAAAAAGTTTTACAACTGGAGAAATCAAAGACCGATATACAAAAGAACAAGTAGAAAGGCAAGGCAATCTCATGTATGGCCATTTTAGTCTTTCAAAATATTTACCTCACAACCATTATCTACAGTTTGCATTTGGCCATTTGTACACAGTGGTTCCATTACAAACGCTCCATTATTTTTTCATGAATCTGTAGAAATGAGCTTATTTACAAGTCTGTACAACCACCCTATAGAGCTCTTTCCATCTCCCAGAGGACCCAATCCACTTAAAGCAGGATACCTGAGTTTTCAATATAACGCTTTCAACCCACTCGTCACTCTTCACCGCACATTTCACAGGGTATCTCGCACAGCCACACACACATGCACACAATTAATTAGGCAAGGTTTTTTGTTCCGAAAAGGATGCTGAGTGTAGACCTTTGTGAAAAAGCCACAAACTCACCAAAACCAGAAACTCAAGAGTCCTTGCAGAAAGATAGCTAACTCCACCCTTAAAACAAAAACAGTTGTGAAGGAGGTATTGAGAAGGGACATCTTACAGCAGGTGGCAGTCATGGTGGCAGTTAAGTGGCTGGCCACTGACTGTCCTGAATAGGGCCCACTGGTGGTGTGCTAGCATATAAACATTAAAAGTAGGCCAGGATTTGCTTCAGGCAAATGAGTGATGGAGACCTTCCTGGGAGACTTCATCCCGGCTGTGGAGGTCAGAGTAAAGGTCTGACTGCTGCCACCAGGGTGGAAAATTAGAGCGGAGCTGGATGTGGCTCCTCTCACTGAGTGGCAGCTGCATGTGGCACAGAAAACCTGACAAACAAAAGAAAAAAAAAAAAGTTAAAATCCTACGGACAGGCCTTCAGTCACTCTAGTCACTGTACCATTACACACCAACCAGCTGCTGAATGGATGAAAAATGGATAACCATTGTACAATTCCTGCTATTAGTGGGTCATTACATAGCTTGTCCTGAGTAAAGTCCATGTAACCTAAATCAGGACGGTTTATATTCTGCACAATGGCAATATAAGAACCTCTGGGACTCAGTTTGTTAGGCTCAGTTCTACATGGTCAGACTTATCAGTCTAAGTTGTGCTGTGGACAAGGGGAAAGCTTGACCTGCAGGCAGCATGGCTATATAAAAAGTAGTATAGGGATCAACAATGTTATTACAATTGATCCTCTGAGGACCACGCTTATCTGTACCACATTTTTAGCCAAGCTAGTGGCTCAGAGGATGCATGACACAAGGTTGACATTTGTGGTTGGAGTGAAATATCTCAAAATCTGCTGGATGCTTTTTGTAATTTGGTACAAACATTCATATCATGTTGGCTTCAGAGTACACTGTAATAACATTGGTGACTCATTAATTAATTAACCTTTGATCTTGAGATGCCATCAGATCAAAACTTTAATTGCTCCAATACTTGGGTTTATAACCAAGTTCCTGTGAAGTTTATGATTTCCCTATCTGCAATCCTATCTGCAAACAATGCAATCTGCTTAATGCTGTCAAGGTATTTCTTTCACTAGACCAATGCCTCTCTCTCCATACCTGGAAGCCCATTGGTTAACCCCATTGACAGTATGGTTTGATCCTAACTGTCTAATGTTCTGCCCAAAGAACCAGCTTCCAACAGGAAATACATTATAAGAATATATTGAGAAGTGACCCACATTACCTCTGAAGTCTCTGCACTAGTTCAGCTACCAAGGAGTCACAGATCCCTGGGTGCGTTTCTTCTGCCAGGAAAATGGCCTCCCGCAGCTCCTCTGCAGCCTCTGGCTTGCCATTACTTGTCTCACCCTTTTCTTTCAACTGCAACAATGACAGTTTTTAGATTATCCTAAATAGTTCAGTAGTAGAGAAATCTCTAAAATGAATATCAAAATTAATTCAGCAGATTTAATTCTGCTCTACAATAGTTTTATAATGTTTCATTTTTAATCATCTATTCAGTCATGATTGTTTTAATTTGGGGGTAACTTGATAATGCCCTTACCTCAGTAAACAATGGAGAAAAGATTGTTGATAAGCTTTGTGACAAAGGCCTCTTTGGACTCTCCTGCACCTAGAAAAAAAGGATGATTTCAAGGTGAAAAGGGAAATCTGAGAGACACACTTTGCCTCACCAACGTGAGGTGCTCAACTGCTCATTTATTACTTTTCCCCTCTATAATGGCACACGCTCTCACCTGTTTCCTTTCAAGCTCAGCGGGCTGTGCTGCCCCATTCTGAAACTTTTTTAGGTCCTTCTCCCTGATGGTGTTGAAGATCCAGTCATCATTGCTGGCATCATTTCCTCCAGATGCCTGGCCATCTGGCTCCCTACAGTGACACAGGATTTTAGGAAAATCATCAGTGTACCCACAGTTGCTAGATTTAGCTTCAGAGTGTAAATTCACCATGTCTTCTCCCCACCCCAGTGAAGTGCATGGTGACGGTGCAGATAACTTACTCATCAGATTCATCAGAGCTGGATTCATCCCGAGACTGCTCTGATTTCCACCTCTTGTATCTGTCAATCAGCTCTGTCAGATAGGATGTCTTTTTGGCATGCCTTACAATATACTTATGTTTTAACAGCTCTTTGGCAGTTGGCCTCTAAGGAAAACACACAAAACAAACTTAACAGTGAATATTAAAAGCGTAGCTGTCTTTCTTTCTGAACTGTGCATTATCAAAACAGTATGAACAAGAGTATTTTAAACTTACAAAGCTAGGCTCCTTATTTAAACAGGCTTCAACAAATTCTTTAAGTGGTTTACTGTAGTTTCCTTCCAGTGTTGGTGGATTGTTCTTTGGGATGAGGAATAAGACCTTCATCGGATGAAGCTCAGAGTGGGGAGGCTCTCCTTTAGCCAGTTCTATTGCAGTTATTCCTAATGACCAGATGTCTGCCTATAAAACAAAGATATTTGGGACAAAAAAAGATCCTGTCATCAAAGCAGCAGAAACTCACACACAAATACCGCACTGGCACAACGCTGTGTGAAATAACATGGCTGACGTAGGCAGCAAGGGTGTATTTGAGGAAGCTCTGCAAACTGAACACAGTGACATTGTGGTTGTGTTGAAAAGCCACAGTGACTCATGTCGTGGATGTCCCAAAAATATGCACTTGGTCATTTCTAGTCTAGACCCGTCTTGAAAAGTGCTTAAAAACTCCAGACAAAAAACAAACACACAGCGGTTGACAGAGCAATGAAAAGAAAGAGAAAAAGATACAGATCATTTGGGCACAATGTTCTTAACCAATATTTAATTTATACTGACGCTAACTGTCGACAAAGCTTTGGTTATGTTTCACTTGGGTTTGCCTGAGGTCAATGATTCCCCTTTCATACAGGATACACACATGGACATGTGTCAACTGACTCACATTCACCCTGCGCTTGACCTTTTCATATAAAACAGCTGTTATGTGGTTTACTTCATACATCCATATTTCACTGTTCAAGCAAACTTTATGTCAAATTGTGCTTTAGCCTGTATTAGTATATACACATTTCTCCTTCTCTACAGAGTAAATGAAGAATGAAGAGGAATTATATGAATAGTGAGCATGCGTATTATATATGCACTTACAGTATGTATTGTATCTTTATCATATCTAGATATTATTTTGTTGATGTTCTTTATTATTATGTTCTGTAACTGTAGTTACATGCACTTCAGTTATTTACACTTCATAATAACCAAATTCAGCAAAGTTTTCCTTCTCTCTGTAGGCTCACTCTCACTCACCTGCTCACTTTGTTTTTCTTTTACCACAGGAAGTCGGTAAAGTGATTTTTATACAACTGCAACATGACATTTTCCACCCTACGAGAGACACTGAGTCACCAAAGCAGGTTTGACACCCGTCACTGTGTTCACTCTGAATAGTATACTGTCTAACACCCATGACATTTTGAGGCCACTGCCAAAAATCGTTCTGGCCTTTCTTTGTCTCACCAAATAATACGCCTGTTACATTTGCCTTTATGCTCTCACTGTTTGCTGCTGTGCAATGGTACATGTGCAGTAAAGTGTGCTTACTGTTTTGGTACAAAATGGCTACCAGATGACCTTTATTTACATTTAAAAAAGTCTTTAGCAATTTATTGATATCACTTAAAGCATTTTCTCCCAAAAACTATAAAATTCTTTGGGACCTCGTGATATAACACAAAGCTGCTTTCCAACACTAAACCTTGCTGTGATAACAATAAAAGTTGGGATAATTCTGACCTTTGAATCATAAGCAGATTGCTTTATGACTTCAGGTGCCATCCAGAAAGGAGTACCAACAAATGTGTTCCTTTTTATCTGGGTATCTGTCAGCTGGCCCGCAACTCCGAAGTCTGCCAGCTTTACATCGCCTTGTTCGGACAGCAACACGTTGGCAGCTGGAAGCAAGAGGGACAAAAATATGAGATACATCAAATACAGCTCATACAGCATCTTTAAAACATCCAGTGCTTAAATGAATAATCCGCAAAAAAGGTACGGACAATACTATGTCTCAACCACTTTAGTAATATGATTGTTCCCAGTTTCTGGCAGTAACCTGGTTTCTGGAATTGAAGATCTCTGTTGGACCTGATAAAGCAATAATCAGGTTTCTAATAGCCTTTTAAGTGTTCTCATTTGCATGATAAAGACCCAGGACAGGGGAAGTGGCAAGAGCACTCTGATCAGTACACAGCACCCACACATTGTTTTTCTACAGGAACTAGGACACATTACAGAAAAAATAGGTGTATAAAGCCATTGTTTGCACTGCTCTTTCCACTGCAACATATGCATGCTTTAGTACTATGAATATCAACAAATAAAATAGGCTCCTCTGTCACCCATCACTATTTTGACACAAAGATTATTCCTAACATCGTAAAGGACAGAGACATTATAGATTACAGATCTGAACAAAATGTACACTCGAGTGTGAAATGTGACATATTAAAGGAATCACTGAAGCTGTTGACTTCCCTCAACAGCTGGTAAACACAGACACCAATTATGAAGGTCTGACTTTGGCATTATTAACAAGAAAACATGTTCTCAAGATTAATTCATTTACAAGCCTGTTGTTAAAACAGGGTCACAGCGTGTCTTACCTTTGATATCTCTGTGGATTTTCTTTTCAGAGTGCAGATACTCGAGCCCTTTCAGGATCTCTCTCAGAATTGTGGCAATCTGTGTTTCATCCAGGGCACCTGGCTCCAACTAGAAGAACGGATAAATTAGAACATACAGGTGACTTTGGGATTCATTGTGAAAGATGGCACAGACTTTACACTGTTTTACACAACAGAGAACTGTCATAAGGGCCTGCAATTTAAACTGTTCATTTACTTTACTTAGAAATACACTTACCAAATCCAAGGCTGATCCTCCACCCAAATATTCCATAATAATCCATAATTTTGTACCCTGAAAGAAAAATAAACAATTCAGTCAGATAGTGTTCAAAGTTGTGATAATTATTACAAAGAGAGTAACAGTCAATACTTATTTGTCCATTAAAAAAAATAATAATAATACACAGTACAGTACAGCTTAGCAATTCCAATTCACTTCAGTTGTTTTGGAGAGGGCTAAAGGCTGCTGAGATACTAACCCCATTGCTGACATGACATATAATCATTTCTCTCACGCTTCTTATTTAATGCTACATGGCCCAAAAATATTTTCTACTATGGTGACAAGTGGATATAATATATACATAGCAACACAGTGGAGCAACTGTATTGTAAATGGCTGAAATTGCACTGATTGAGGCAAGTGGCCTGGCTAACGTGTCTATGTCTAATCTGTTAGAGAAACAGACATTTGTTTCGTAATATGACAATAAGGAGTTTACAATTAATTATTAACTTAGACAATTATGTCTTTAATGACTCACTGACTGATTGGGAGAGATTGTATAGCAAGATATAAGCCTTGGCATATCCGCTCTTCTACAGACTGACTTCGGTTGGAGTAAATCCTGCACTTGTCTGAAACACTAGAAACATTTCAGCTGTCTGATCCAGTTGTTCTCAGAAAGCTTGGATGGCACCTGTTTCCTGCACAAGTGCAATATTTTCAAATTAATAAATGAAACATTATCTGTGACGGTAGCTCAGCCAGACAACCAGAATGTCACTACAACTTTAGATTTGTCATCTGAGTTTGTGCATTGTGATTTCCAGGAGCACAGACACCTTAAGATGTAATGTAATGCAAATGTACTCAGTATCTGCTGCTGCTGCTGCCCTAGACAGACAGACATCAATGTTACCCAGGCCCGCAAAACCAGCTCTGTTTGGATATATGGATGTTTATTTGCAACAGACATTTGAAATATACATAATGTGAAAATATGTGTATCATGATTAGATTTGACTGAGTTACGACTCAAAGAAGTCCAATTTTGGCACAAATTGTGGCAATGGTTTTAAAGTACCTTAACAGCCTCCATTAGGTGTGCTGCTGCTGCAACTGCTGCTGTGTTGGTAAGCTGGACAAACTACAGTAACTACCTTCCAGTTGTTTTAAGAACACCAGCATGTACCTGTCCCTATCTTGTTACCTCTTGTCCCCAACAACTCCCTTCGAGTTCCCAGTTCTTTTTACAGGAACTACATTTAACTAAATCGACAGAAAACAAATAATAAAAAGGGAACTTCACACTCCTACTTTAAAGTTTTGTAACACATGTAAATGCATACATAAACACAGCACAAATACTATGCTTACATTCTACACACAAATAAGCCTTAATTTTCTCCTTCAGCCAGCAGCATAACTTGAGTTAATGGAGCACCACTTCTCTCCTTACTGCTGTTAAGTAGCATAGTAAATGCTGTGCGAGGCACTCTAAGCACCATCACATGTAACATGCCTGAAAATCTACTAAAGTTACAAAATATGGTTTGCAACTAAGTGATGCTGTCAATATATCCATTACAGATGACAAAAACACCAGAGACTTTGGCTTTTGGCTTGGGTTATATACAGAGAAGGCTGTTGTTTGGGCTTTGTACTTTTGCACATTGAATCTGACATGAAACAGAAACTGTGATGTTAAAGAGCTGACTTTTAGCTTTATGGGTGTTGACATTCACACCAGATGAATGTGAACACCCTGATATTGAAGCTAAAAGTCAGCAATTTGACCTCATAATCATCGTTTTATTTTAAATGCAATCTGCTAGAGTGCAGAGCAAAAATAACAAAACATATGTCAATGTTCAAATACTTACAGATTGCACTGTTAAAAGCCCACAAGCTATATACTACTGCAATGTTGCCCTATTTCTAGTTGTTCAACAACAATCTGTGCAATATTACACAGGCAATACTTGTTCCATTGCCCATATGCATTATTTATTGACCTACATTGTGAACACTTGCTTGCAGGAACACACTACTGATATATGCATTGTGTTGAGCATGGACTATTACAAATTGATTTTTCCTGAGGAGCTTACCTTCAGATAGGATCCATAATACTTGGTGATAAAGGGACTGTCACACTGGCTGAGAACTGTGATTTCCTGTTGAATGTCTTCTATGTCATCTTCCGCTTCTTCCAGATCAATAATTTTAATGGCCACTACTTTCTGAGTCCGAATGTCGATGCCTTTAAAAACTTCACCAAAAGAGCCTTTTCCTATCCTGTCCAGCTTGGTAAAAAGCTCCTCTGGATTCGCTCTGAAATTCTGTTTAACAGAAGAATGGAAAAAGAGAGAGAGAGAGAACAGAGTTAATTTTTAGTAACATAGAAACAGGAAACTGACGGGCTAAATTCTGATTCACCTTTATTAATTATTCAAATTCACAAATTACAGATTTTTGAACTGCTGTTACACAGTTCCATACATGAACATAGGAGCAACACAGCCATCTCTGACAGGCTTTATAATATCAAACAGTGATACATCTAGGATTGTCATACACTCCAAGTAGTAATTTAAGAGCCAATAATCAATGAACTTTCAGCCTGTGAATTTGATTCACGATCATTCAAAACAATTGGGATTTTAAAAATCTTTAACCTGAGCCTCACCATTAGGCCTGCAAATAACGACTATTGTCATTATCACAGGGTTTCCCGCAGCACTTTGCAGCTAAGGCTCCTGCCTTAGCAACACACGCCTGCCGCCTTAACTACGTCGTCAAAAAAAACAAAATAGGCCGAGTGATATGAGCAATATGAGCGATATCCGCCGTGTTACTCTATCCTGTTTTCTCCCTTTCATTCCAAACTGTGACCAATACCAGTCTCCCTTCTCCGCAGAACGCATTAAAAAATAATGAAAAAAGTGCCATGAATCAGAAAATAATCAGTTTATGTGGCATCGATGTAAGATAATTATTCTAAATTATCTAAATTCTATAAATACTTGAATAACCTGTAAACTGTTCACTCGAAGTATCTGAAATTCTTATGATAGGCGTGATGTTTTCCAATCAAGGCTAGTTGCGTTTACACGTGGTTGTCTTATAGCTATACGTTTGATGATTGCACGTGATTTTCTCTCGCATTGTACACAGCCAAATGGACAGAAAAACGCAACCAAAAATTGCGGGCTTCTTCGTACGACGAAGCAGGCTTACCTCACCATCCTCCCCCCAAAGGTCAAATGTGACCCAAAAAAAAAAAGCATTATAATGAAGTACTGTAGTGCTGCAGCGATGCCCTGGTCTACAAAGCTTGTTTTTTTTTTTTTTTTGTGAACATCAATTTGTAAAATAATACTTGTACGCTAATCGCAATGTCTGTCAAAATAATCTCAATATATGTTTTTTACCATATTGTGAAGCAGTGCACAAACCTTTATAAATAAAAGTTTTTACAGGGTTAAGACCTCTTTTCATTCTGCATGAACAAAATGCAAATGTCTTTGTGGATATTATCATCTGCACTGCTACTGCAGGCTGCTAATTTAGTTTCAACCACTTCACGGTTCACTGTCTCACAATACAGTACAATAATGAAAGCTTCTAGTGTTAACAGAGCACCTGTCACCCAGATGACAGCTGGAATAACTGGTGTTCAATATAGGATAAATGAAACCAGAAAAACTTTTATTTACTATCAAAAGCCAATACTAATCGATTATAATATGCCTTGATGGACTGTGATACCGATCTTGAGGATAGGCTTGAGACTTCACTACCTTGCTATATACAGCTCAGCTGCTTAGGCTAGATGTTATCAGTCCTCTGCTGTTTCTCTAGAAAAATCAGCATGGCATACTAAGAAAAAAATACATAACCCAAAACCAACAATTTTATCAAATTCTGTATAACTTAACAAGCAATAGGTATAATTCACAACAGCCAGAGATCCCATACAGCAGCATAGGACTTATGCAAATGCAAGACTTTAATTTTATCCCTACATTCATTTCTTGACAAACAAACAGCCCCGTACAAAATGTGTACTTCATGCTGGCATCGACCTCTGCATGCAGACCAACTGTTTAATATTTTCAGATCAAATATTGTGGTTTTGAGTAACACTTAAATCCTGAGACAGAGTGACAAAGACATACCTGAGGTTTAATGACCTCCACCACAAAAGGCTAAAAAGAAACTGAAGGGCTACACCCTGACTTATTGACTGAACTAAATGGCTAATTTCCCTATGGAGCACCGGGGAGGGAATAATGGTCTTTAAGATGGTCAGTTCAATTTCCCTTCATGCACAGCAATCATTAGCCTAAACCACCTGAGTAGTGTTCATAATTTCCATGACAAAAATAGTGTAAAAATACTTTTTTTACTGCCTTTTATTAAAGCATTACACTGTATATTATAAAGCTAAACTGAACATTTAAATTCAACTAGTTATATTTTTGCAATAGCTATTATAATAAAGAACCAAAGCAATTAAGCCCAATGCTTAATTTACCAGGTAACCCTGCCCTAAGACGATGATCTTCGGCTCACACAGCATATTGCTTTATTGCCCCCCAGAGAATAGTTTCCTGTAAAAGTGCTAATGCATGGTGGTCAAACTATATGGACGGGGAGATGGAGCAGCTGCACTTTGAAAAATTGGCAAAGAGGGGGCTGCTGAATTTGATCGCAAAGGGAGTTTACAACAAAGACAAAGAGCGGTGAAGAATAAAGCAGAGTAGAAACAACACAACCAAAATACTATCATAACACTGGTGTGGTCAGTCATCCAGGTGAAAATTATAATGTCGAGGCTGACCAGTGTAAAAACAATGGGAAAAACAACAAGGGCGCTGCGACCACAGACTACACATGATGGGAATGTACTTGCCATATCCACAGTCAGCAAGTTTACTGCGACAACTAAAGCTGCCTGAACCTCGCTCTAAAAAGCATGTGTTTGATGCTTCCCCATCTGCACCACACAACTGTGTAGTCTAGTGTCATCCACGCACCACACCCTCAGGGTTGAAGGCTCACTGCCAGACTCCCCATACTCCTCTGCAGAGTAGCCTGTGGGCTCAGGTTCATTTTATTTGTCTGTGCATATGCTAATGAAGAGAGTACTAATGTGTGCAATCAATGGAATGATGCATGCATGTCTTGGTTATGTCTTTCTTACATCGACTGTAGTCTGGCCTACTTTATACCAATATTTCAGACAGGCCTAGTGGCTGGCTCAACTGAAAAAATACTTTAACTTTAGAAACAATTATGCAAGCTACTATGTCATTGGTGGGCCATACAAATACAATTACCCTACAATGATAAAATGCTTGAACTACTATCTGAAAGCTGTGGTGTCAAAACTAGAGCTGAAACCATCAATAATCAATAAGTCAATCGACAGAATATTAATCAGCAACTGTTTTCTAGTAAACTAAATATGTTAAGATTGTAAAGCACTGATGGGTGAACGTGCAATCTGATGTAATTAGTGCTGAAACAATTAGCATCAAGGCTCATCCACCGATAATAAATGACAACAATTTCATAATCAATGAAACATTTAATTAATTTATCGTGCAAAAAAATTCTCTGGCTTCTCATATCTGAAGACTGGCTGCTTTTTTTGGTTTTATTTTGCCTATTATTTATTTATTTTTACCACAGTCGACTGAATACCGTTGGGCTCTTTAGTGTTGGTTGGATTAAATGAACAATTTAAAGACTTCACCTTAAATTCTGATGGGAATCTTTGATTTTATAAACCCATGGATTTGCCAAATTAATCAAAAATGGAGCTTATCTTTAGCAGCAATTTTAATTGACACTGGCTTTCTTATTATTTTGACTGATCAACAAAACAATCACCAGATTGACTAGTAATGAAAATAGGCGTTAGCTGCAGCCTTAGTCGAAACGAATAGGTGTGATAAGTGGACTACTGTGTCAAAGTACAAATTACAAAAAGGGCTCAGGACAAGTCAACCACTGAAAGGGGGAAATATATAATACTGCATGTAGAATATCAGGTCAGGTCTTAGAAATTATTAGAGCTGAAACAATAAGTCAATTGATCGAGTAGTTGATCAGAGAAAAATTGGCAAACTATTTTGATGACTGTTGTTGCATTTAATGTTTCCAGCTTCTTAGAGGCAATTTTCTGCTTATCCTTGTCTTACATACCATAAAATAAACTAAATATCTCCTGTTTTTGCCCTGTTGATCAACACATAACAATGGGCACTGACAAAATACCAACTTGGATACGTCAACTTCATACTCTAGGAAATTGTGATGGGCATTTTCAGTCTCCGGTTAATGCGGTTTACACAGTAGCAGCCAGCTCAGGCAGAATAAAGAGCCTATCTGTAACTTGACAGCTCGTCAATCATCCAGTAACTACACGTTAGATTTGACAACAAAAAGACACAACCAGAGCATAGTCTTACTCCCAATAACTACTAGACTTTGGTGCATTTATCAGTGGAAAGCACAGACGAAGGTGCTTAACGTGATAATGGCACACTGTTCCTGCAGATAAAGTTATCTACAGCCATGATACTTTAACTTCCGAGCTGAAGGTAAAGAGGAAACGCGAAGTAAAATGTCGGGTGGCTCCGAACGACACGAACATGCCCCCGATAGTTAGTAAGTCGGTAGGTCAGCTAATAACACAGCAAACACATTTTATTCACCTGAATCCCCGGCAGTCCGCTCTGAATCGGGGAGTGAGCCATGGCGTCAGCTCGGCAAAGATGACGCCTTTCCTCGTCTTCTTTCTGCTGTCTTTATCAAGACGGGTACCGTAACTATTCCCCGACCGACCCCTGGTTTGGATGCCCTCGTCCGTGCTGCAAACTCTGTGAGGGCAGTTCGCGTATCAAACGGTCGCTTGATTTAAAAAACAATGAATCCGTTTGACTTGTCGGCTTCGGGCTGCCTGCTCCTCACTCGCCTTCCGCAGTTAGCGAGCGTTAGCTCCGCTAGCTACTTTAGCAGCTAGTTAGCAAACAGTTAGCTGAATAATTATATCTCTGTAGACCAACGTGGTCTCTCAACGCGTGCTTAACAGTTTCCCGGTGATGATACAGAGGTCTGGTCTGAAATAGTCGCACTGGGTAGATACATGCACACTGTTATTTAGTTGTGTCTCTTGTTGTTCTATTCTCTCATCACTTTTCTCTGTCGCCGGGCGCCATCTTGGTTAATGTCATTTTCATTTCCCGGGCGACCAATCAGAATTTAGAAGAGGAGACGGTGCGTATGTCGTCACTCGTAAATCGAAAACGCGTCACAGCAGAAGAGACAGGAAGTCCTCACAGGTGGCAGTTTCACACTGTTGTGGGTTGTGGTAATAAAATATGCACCACTAAAGCACGAAATCAATCCGAAGTTTATCTTAAAGCTGCAGTAGGTAATTTCTTTATAAAAACATATATATATTTTTTTAAATATTTGGTGAAACTGTGAAAAGAACAGGTTCCTCAGGTTTCTCCTGCTCCTCCTGGTGCTCCTAATGGCATTTGTAAAAATCTGATTGGTTGTTTTCAGGCCCGTTGGATTCTTGCAAATACTATTAGGAGCACTAGGAGGAGCCAGAAGAACCTGCATTTTTCACAGATTATCTCTCTCGTGTACTACTGTTTGGGCACAGTAAACGTTTCAGCAATAATCACAAAAAGTTACTTTTTAAGTAAAAACTCTGCTGAATGTAATTTTAAAGGGGAAAAAATATTTTCATTAAGCAAATTCAGGCACTAGCCTATAGACTATTTTCACTGTGATGTTCCTTTTTCTGCTCTAAAGATGAAATAATGCTGAAATTTCCTCCCAGTTAAAGATTTTTTTCACAAGAAGCCACGTTAATTGATTACAGTTACCTTTTTCTTGGATCCTGATTTTATACACACATATATATTGTCATTAACCTGCACATATATACGTACAGTGAAGATAGACAGGAAAGGGGAGAGAGAGAGGGAGAGAGAGAGAGAGAGAGAGAGAGAGAGAGAGAGAGAGAGAGAGGGTGACATACAGCAAAGGGCCACAGGTCGGATGTGGGGCGCCTGCAGCTCTACCAGGAGAGATATCAGGGCACCCCAGATTAAACACTTTTCAATTTCACCTTGACTCAGAGTACTGGTTGTTTTCTGGGTCTTTGGGCATATAATAAAACTGAAATGTTAAATGTGTACAGTGAGCAGTGTACTTAATGACAGTTTAAAGGTAACAGGGTACATACTCAAGGCCCCAAACCCCCTAGCAACGTTAAATCAGCATGACAGGTGAGCTATCTTGACTGATCTCCAGTAGTCAATTTACATTTTAGTATAAGTTAGTATCACAGATCAAGTTCTTGTCATCGCAGATACATTTTAGACTTATTCATAGAAAACATTCTAACATGCCACAGCAGGAAAATTCTGTGTATAGTCTGCTTCTGTTTAATAGAGCAGAGCAGTTGTTCATTTTATTAGTAACACCACACGTAAAAATGTCTGCTGTGAAAAAGACAAGGAGAAAGATTATGATTCATTGATGTTTTTAGTGCAGCATTACAAAGACCCTAATAATAAAAATCTGGTTTGGAATAGTCAACATAAACTACACTAAGTTTTTGGAAAATCATCATCAAAACTCTGTGGGAACATGCAGTTGAAAGATAAAAAAAAAAGTCTACATTAAGATTATTTTGTCAAACTAAGATTTCTAAGGTGAAGAATAAACTTTAACACTCAAACAATGAAAACCATTTGTATTTGGCCAGTTTGGGAGCTCACAACTCAACTGACAAGCTGACAGGCTGCAGTGTTTTCCTTTTTGTCACATAATAGGACATTCAGCACAAATATATTCATTGCAAAAAACAACACTGGTCAGTCTTGCATTACTTTACTTAAACTAAAGCTTCGATATCAGGTTGGGAGAGTTCCTCTGAACAAGTGTTACATGTTAAATGTTTTTTTTGGCAAAAAAATCTCAAGACCAGGACTGTGAATGAAAAACACACAAACAGGATTTATTTGTATTGCTTACTTGAACATAACTTAAACATAAAAAAGAGCAATTACATCAAATGATATGTAAATGTTAGGAAATATTAGCATCCATCTGCTGTTCTTATACAGTAATACAATAGCTTACATTATATGAATTTGTTGTATTGAATATAATGTTAGGAACTTAGTGTGCCTTATTCACTATAGTCATTTGGGTATTAGAATATAAAATATTTAAAACAGACACACACCAATAGACAATACGACAATTCTACCTTGCATCGATGTTAAACATCAGATATAAAAGCATTGTGGATATCTAATCTGCTTTTAAGCTGTTCACATTTTGGTCTGTTTGGCTGGATCATCTTCATCGTGAGATTTATTTGAGTCTTTCCTGACCATCTCAACCTCTGTCTTCTGTAGCTTGCTTTTGTCATCCTCGTCATCTGCATTAAGCTTCTTTTTGAACTGGGCCTCAATTTCTGCAGGGTCGATGTAGGTGTAGAAGTACGCCATAATGGAGAAGATGAAACACACCGCAATCAAGAGAGAGGCAAAGAGGATGTACTCTGCCCACTTTGGAAGAGGAGGAGAGACAAAGGTACAAACATGGTATTAATGCATCATCATCACGTCTCACTGTCACTGCAATGCCATGTGCTTGCTTTTTTCTTTACCTGTTCGGGGAGCTTTGCAAGCTCAGCCACAATTAGTACAATGAAGTTGCCGATAGCAACAGTAAACAACCAGCCTGCTTGCAGCACTGCTTTCATGTTATTAGGTGCCTTGAGGACACAAAAGAAAGACACAAAATTGAATAAAGCCCAAAACAAACATTGCATTATAGTGTGGAGATGTGTGTTATAACAGTTTTACCTGTGAGTAGGAGAACTCCAGACCAGTAACAGAAAACATCACTTCACCAGCAGTTATGAAGAAGTACTGTGGGATCTGGAGAGCCATGTGAGCCGAGTTGGGCTTGATGTCTTCTGCTACAGTAATAGACTCCTGACACTGAAATAAATAGAGATAATTACAGTTCAGTTTAGGACATTGTGACTCAAAAGAAGGTAAAGAAATTTTTGACAGATGACAATATTTAAACACATTATCTATTTGTACATAGAAGTAAAAGGGTGGTTCAATCTCTATTTACAGTCAAAAAAACTGCATGAAAAACCAACAATGCATTAATCCCAAACATGTCTGTAGCACTCAGCCCCAAGCCCATTCTTAAGATGTACATTTAACAAAAACATAGTTTCAGTTTTTATATATATAAATGTTTAAACCTTCCTAACACAGCTGTGGTTTTAATAAACATCACTCAAACAGAGGTAAAAAGTGCATTTTTGGGGGACTATTTTCAGCTGCGGTGAGTGCAGTTAGTAAATATTTATGGACCCAGGGTGGGTCCATGTTCATTGTAGTGAAGGATGATGTGCAACGATGTAGCTCACTGGTGTATTTTTAGGACATTACGGTTCACACAGAGGAATAAGATATATCAGGCTTTGGCTACACAGACAATATTTGTTTGTAGAATCAATTCATTAATCATCTATTCTTTGATAATAATGTTTTTAGATCTATTTAAATTCTTTTCAATATAGTCGCAAATAACATTAATTAAACGCACAAATAAACCTAATGTATAATCTGTTTCCACAGACAGAATGAACCCAAAACAACACATCTTGCAATTAAATTTAACATAGACATTAACTCACACACCCATGACATTAAAAATAATAAGTGAAACTTACATTTGGTCCAAAGTCCAAAGTGCTGGGGATAAAAAAGGTATATGAACTTCCAAATCCAAAGTCCCGACTGTATTCACATGACTGTGAACTACCACTTATGGTGAAGGTGACCCTGGTCATTAGAAAAGAAAATCAGTTTAACAACCTGTATTATTGTTTGTATGAAATAATGATTCTAGTGTACACTGAATTAGTCAAGATGAAAAAAATCCTTACTTTCCATTTTTTATCAAAGAGTAGTTGGAATAATAAAATGGTTCGATTAGTCCAAAGTCAGCTGCCACAGTTGATACGTTCACTGTTGTACTCATTCCATTTATAAATCTGAAACAGGTACGTATTGAGAAAAAAAGAACATTTAAAAACAGCCAGTAATACAAACATATGTAGTAGTAGTAATCTTATTTTCAACAATTTACTCTGCAGATAAAGACTGGGGCTGCAACTACATGATTTTTATCCAATACAAGACTAACACAATTAACTGATTATCAAAATAGTTTCATAGTTTAACTGTTCAGCTGATTAATTAATTGTATATTTGTTACCAGTTTAAACATTTGTAATTCAATTTACCGGATTGCATTGTTGCCTTGTTCTGGCTTGGCAGTCACATCATCAGTCTGAGAAAATAAGATGCTGATTAATTTAACCATTAAAAGGCGACTTGTGTGTCTTTGTTTTCATTATTCTGTGCGTCTAACTCACCAGCTGCCACTCATCAGTGAGGTTTGAAGGAATGAGAAGTGTTTGTCGATGTTCCTTTTCCAAGGAAATAATTTTCGTCACTGCAGGGCTGGCTATTGAAACACTGATATTTCCTGCTTCAAATGTGAAGAATTCCTCACTGGCCTGCAAAACAAAGGATCTGTTAAAGCTGTGTAATCACTGGGGTAAGAACATTTGTACACAATCACTGGTGTTTTGGATTGCAGCTGATTTCTACAGAGTTTTCAACTTGATAGTTGTGTGTTATTGTGTGAGGACATACCTGAGCTGGAGAAAGTACCAGAGGATCGTTGCCAGGCAGATTAACTGTTACTGGATTACTGCCCATGTTAAGTAATTTCAACTGACTCTGGGAGGCCGTTGGGAAGGTGGGCAATGTTTTCTGAAAAGTACAAAGTACAAAGTTGAAATGAGCACTTGTCCTTGTTATGAGCTCCACTTGTATTAGAATACATTGATAGAATTGTATTTAACATAAATGAATCCATGAACCTTTGTGCATTTTAAAGTATATAAACACAATAATTGTTTTCTACTTACATCAATTTCAATCTGAACCACAGCGGCGCAGATAAAAGCTATAGCTGCCAAAAGCATCCCCACTGTCATTCTTTTCAGAGGTCTGTTGAATTAAATTTTAAGTTCTGTTACTGATTTGTACAATATTTGAGCGAATTACAACAGCAAATGTCTCAATTTGTATACAGAAATATGTTTGTATTGTATTGATTGTTCACTTGCATTCATATTATTCTCCATTGTTTAGCAGTTAAAGAAATAGTGTGACGTTTTGGGAAATCTCTTATTTGCTGTCTTAGATGAGAAGATTGACACCACTCTCAAGGCTGGATGCTAAATATGAAGCTACAGGCAGAAGCCTTTTTGCTTTTTGCTAGTTTTACAGACTGGAAATGGGGGGGAAACACCTAGCTCTATATCAAAGGACCAGTGTGTAGGATTTAGTGGCATCTAGTGGTGACACCCTGCAGTTATCTGCCTCCAACCAAGGCAGATAACTGCAGGGTGTCACCACTAGCCCTCCAAAGGCTATCACTGTATTGATCATCATAGATTTATTGGCTAAACAAGTACATGTATGTAGATGATTACTATGTAAAGATGGATGTATGTGACTATTAGAACTCCCGGGCAAGACTGCTCACGGCCAAGAAATAGTCTAGCACATAACCTCCTGTAAAATGTTAATAATAAATGTAAATACAAAAATAAGCGCAGTTTTCAAAAATGTCAAACTATCCATCAAATATGCAAAAAAAGGGAAAGAAGAATTGTGAAATAGATGAAGAGTTTTTGTACTAGAACAAAAACATCTGGAAATTAAAACTTTGAAAGCAAGAAATCTCTGAATCAAAGTAAATGTTATTAAATAATGGAGTTATTTAATATATAGACCGACAGATACTCCATAGGCCTCAAAGCTTACTCACTAAACTCCAGCAGTACTTACGTAAAGTTCAGGCCACATTTTTGGATCAGAGGGTAGATTAGACTGTCCATTATAGGCACCAGGGTCAGGATCAGGATAGGGTTGACAGTCTTTCAAAAACATAAATTGCACAGTGATTAATTTCTCAAATAAAGTGCAGTACATCAGCCAAAGCTTAAAAATATATATATATATTCAACTTACCTGCATCTGATCAGGCTGTATCACAAGTAATCCCTGCAGAAACAAAAAAACTGTTAGAACACAAACACATTGCTTTACTTTAATTAAAATATTAATTAAGTTTGGTTTCTATCCCCGAACTTACAAAGTTTCCATCCATAGTGGTGGCTTGCAGAGTCCATCGAGAACCCTTTAATAGAGATGCAGAGTTTAGCACAGTTTTCACTGCCAACAAGTGATTTTGCCTTGTAAAAAGCAGGAGTAACTTTAACATACCTTTTGGTCAAACAGGGTCCAGAACATCGGAAGTGGGATGTATAAAAAGAGGACCTTCAGCACCATTTTGATTTGAGCAATGAGGAGTTTCTACAGCACAGACAGACATAATATGAACTGCTGTTATTCCACTGACGAAACAACTTGTTAGAAAAATGAAACATGAAATTAAATAAAGTGCAACTTACCTCATATTTGTCCTCGGCCCAGTCCATCCAGTGCTCCTTCTTTGGGTATTGACTGCTTCTGTGCCTGTAGCGGTTTTTAATGGCAAACTGATTGACAAAAGAGCAAGGCAAAGGAGAAACATGAGTTTAGAAATGCCTTGAGCTACGTTGTTACACATTAATGCAGAATGTGTTGATGCAAATGGTGTAAACCAGACTCACCCCAATACATTTACACACATCCAGCATGATATTTCCCTGCGGTTCAGCTTTGTAGTACATACCACTTCCAACGATAAACACCACTGTTAGGGACATCACAGGCACAGCGTCATTATCAGCACACAGTGTATGCACCAAATCTTTACATTTCTGCTTTATTTATTGCACAGTCACCAAATGGTTTAGACATACCAAGTGCAACCACCATTAATGCTGCGGGGACACCAAAGGCCAGAGAGTAACACTTCTGCTGACTGTAGATGCCACATTCTTGAGCTGTAGATAGAAACAAACTAGTGTCAAACTACAATTTAAATTTCACTCAGAGTAACTTATCACATGCACTCAGGTTTATGGCACTGTTCGTAAAAAACTTTATGTCCTACTCGTATCTACCTCTGAGGATTGGAGTGATAATGGTTGACAGGAGACTCCCACCATTGATGCACAGGTAGAATACAGAGAAGAAAGTTCTCCTTTGCTTGTCCTGCACAGAGAAATAAATCAGTGACCTTTAATCATGTTGCATGCATGTGGAGCAGTGCAGAATATGATGTGTAACCAATTCCAAAGTGATTCATATCTGTGTTTATGATATTAAATGATACAGAAACGTATAAAGAAAAGTAGAAAAGATTTATTAACCATGCTAGTGACGTCTAGAGATGGCTCATTATGTGTTTGATGGTTTGCCATGATATTTTGTACTGTATTTGTGGTCTCCTGAAGATTAATCCTAATGACTGTGGTGATCCACCAGCTTTTCCTCTAGTGTCACCATAAGGTTCAGATTTGTGATCCTGAGTGAAATCTATCCGATAGATGTTGAGGCGCCTACATTACCCAAACTGCACCTGGAGTGCTGGCAGTTCTGTTATTTATTCGTGTATGTTATGACAGTATAGGGTAATATAGCCAAGAGCAGAGAAGTGGTCTACAATGGTCTGGTGAGCTCACGCCACATTTGTTTTCATTTTCAACAACAATGTTGACTCAAGTGACATCACTTGAGGAAATTGCTCAGATTTCTTGCTTTATAAAGCTGTACTTTATGTTTGGCTCTAATTAGCAAATGTTAGCATTCTAAAATGCTAAACAAAGATGGTGAACACTGTAAATGTGAACTCTGTCAAACATCGCCATGTTTGCCCTGTCATTGTGAGCATAACAGTACACTAATGTTAGCATTTAGCTCACTGCTAAGAACAGCCTCACAGAAACACTAGCATGGCTGTAGACCCTTAGTCTTGTTAAACCGCCAAATGGTAGGAGCAGAAATGAGGTAATTTTCTAACCTGACTGTCACTAAACTGGTCTCCACCAAAGGCAGCAACACAAGGTTTGATGCCGCCAGTGCCCAGAGCGATGAGGAAGAGACCCACCATGGACAGCGCACTGAATGTGAAGAAGAAGATGTGTATAAGCAGAGAGTACTGTAGAAATATGTGATGAAAACTGCCTGCTAAAAGCCCACATCCTGGAGTTAGACCCAGTTATTTCTGTAGTAGAATAGAAACCTACACATGAAAGGTCATGTTGTCTGGTGTCCCGTCTCTGTCCGTGTCAGTGATGTCATGGATTGCACTGACCGCCATCAAAACCTGGCCGATCGCATACACAATGGACAAGTAGATGATAGTCCTGTAAGAGGTAGAGGGAAGAGACAGTAAGAGTCAAATCTTCAAATCCTTTACATATGAAGAAATATCAATACAACGATGTAAAAATAGGGCAATATTAGTGATCAGTAAAAAGTATTTGAAGTATTAAGAATAAAAGTACTGCAGAAAAATACTGTTTGTCTTTGTTTTTGTGTTTGTTGGTCAAGGGACCCCAATTAGGCCCTTTTGTTTTGTAAATGTACTTTTCCACCACTGTATGATAGTCATCCTTTGAAACTACTTTATGTTTAAAGACTGAATTAAATACAGCCTTCATGCATTAAATCAACTGAACTTGAGGCAGCCACTCACTTAAACTTTCCCAGCCAGGAGTCAGCCACGATGGCCCCAAGGATAGGGGTCAGGTAGCAGAGAGCCACAAAAGTGTGATAGATGGAGGTGGCCAAGTCATTGTCCCACCGTAAGAAGTACTTGAAGTACAGCACCAGGACAGCTGTGGACAGACAGTGGAAAGTAAGGCTTCCTCTTATTTTACAGTATATAATCATCAATCTTAGACAGCACAATATCAGCTCTGAAATGTTTGGTCATGTTGCACATAGAATATCCAACAAGTCATCCAAATTAAACAACAAAATATATAACATGAAAAAATATGGTTAAGATTCAGGAACGAAATATTCTCACCTCGCATGCCATAGTAAGAGAACCTCTCGCAGAACTCATTCACAACAATGAAGAAGATGCTGAGTGGGTAACCACACACCTCTTTACTCTAATGGATAAAAGAAACAGCAGCAAAGTGTTCAGCAGTGGTGGAGAAAGTATTTAGATCATTTACGTATGAAAGAAATAGAAATACCACAATGAAACTAAAAGCACCAAAGTATTGGCAATGAAATCTACTTTATGTTTCAGAAGTAAAAGTGTTCATTATGCAGAATGGTCCATGTCAGTACCATATTGTATTGTCAGATCATTATTATTTATTCATTAACATATAAGAAGTATTTTAATGTTACAGTTGGTTGAGGTGGAGCTTATTTTAACTTCTATTTGGGTAGTTTAATCTGTAACACTGCATAACAGATCTAACATCTAGAGTCATCATCATCATTATTATCTATAATGTGTTATTAACCTGCTATATAAAAAAAACTGAATAGAAAAATGTGAATTAAAATAATATTTTATAAACTGATATAGTATGTGTGTGTGTATATATATATACACATATAGATATAAAATCTTAATCTGAAAGACATCTACAGCTGTAAAATAAATGCAGTGGGGTAAAAAGTACAAAATACCCCGTATGTAGTGGAACTGAAGTATAAAATAACAGACAATGGAAATACTCAAGTCAAATACAAGTACTCATTTGACTTAAGTCGTGCAAAGTATTCAGTAACTTATAGCATTAATACAGTGAATGGCATTTTGAGGTGGTTGCTTTGGTCCTATGGATTATAATTTAGCCTCAGCAAACAATTAAAACAGAAAACTGCATAAACATCTAGTGAGTTGAATTAATTAAGTACTTTACCGTCCCTTTGCTCTTCTTCCCTTTCTTGGGATCCTCGTTATCTGTGCACAAGATAAAACTAGGTTAAATAACCAGCTGTATTTCATAAAAAGAGAGAAATACAGCAGCATGCTACCTGCCTCCATGTTGTATATTTTTCCATCTCTTTCAGTATGGAATTAAAGAAACAATATGGCAGCAAATAAGAGTTTTTTTTTTTGTTCTGACTTGTACTTGAACTTTTTCCATCTTCTGTGGAATATTAGCTTTTCTGGATTTGGATGAAAACACTCAAAAAATATATATTTGCAAACTCACCTGTCATGGTGTAAGAGTGAAGCTGCCTTCTACTTTCTACTGCAGTTTGATATTCCTTTGAGATTCCTGCAGAGAGCAGCTGATAATTGATCCTTCCCTGTTCACTAGTGGGAGTGGGAATGTTTCCGTAATATTGCTTCTTATTAGCCCTCGATGTGTCTTCCACACTGCTGACTGTGTTGCTTTTATGATGGGTGGGAACATGAGATATAGGAGATAGGGAGTCAGCTATGTTCAGTACCTGACACCTCATAAAAAGTATTAATTCCCAAGAACTAAACCAAATGTAGGAATAAACACAGGAATCATTTAATAAATGTGTAAGTAAAACAAGGATTCATGAGTAAAAGTGCAGAGAAATGAGTGTAATTTATTTAAAAGCATTAGGGATCTCTGTTTACAGCAGAACAGTGACTTTGCGTTAAATAAAAATAAAAAAAAACCCATCGCTTCCCAAATATAAAACAATTTCTTGAACATTTCAATGAACACTAAAATGGTAAACGCTTCATATTACTTCCACAGTAGGCGTGTCTGGTTCTACACCTCATTGCTTTGGCAAGAAGGTGAACATCATCTTTACAGTGTATGAGCCCCACACAGCAAGATACTTTGCAAATATTGCACACACTCCTTTTTTATATACAGTAATAAACAACTTGGAATATACTTTTTGTATGCAATGGCTTTAAATATTTAAAAACGCTCCCCGTTCTAAGACATTGAAGTGATTTAAGGTTAAATTGCTAACATGAGTCACAGGAGGCCCTTTTGCAAATTTGCATTTTGTAGAAATATAACTTCATGTACAGGGAGATGAGCGTCGATGTATGCAGCATATACTGTTCATCAAGACATCAATACAGTGGCTTATAAAAGTGGAATACTGTACATACAAAAACACAATGTGAAACATTATCAAAATAAACAAAAATGGGCTTCTGGGAGGGTGGTGGGTGTGAAATAATGACATGCATATTAAAGATCCCAGTGGGAACGTCTCTGTGGAAACACTTCCCAGTCTTTCCAGGTAGAAAGTGGTGAGGGAGTGGAGAGAATATGTCTTGTCACAGATTATTTCTGTCACCATAAGTCTATTATCTCTCCTGTGTGATCCCTTCTCTTGTTGCTCAGGTCCCAGGCTTCACCTCAGAAAAAATGTAATTGGCCACATCCAACACAGTTACCATGCCATGTGTAAATAGGTCCAGTGCCTTGGTCATGGTTCACTGAGAAAGGTGAGCGGTTGTCAGAGTTGTCTGTGCTTTTGTCAGTCTCCCTTTAAGCTGACTGAAGAGAAGCAGGATCGGGGGTTTAGAAGTGACTTCATGGCATCACTGGCATGCCTGGTTGGCGAGTATAGAGGGCGCTGGGCTCAAGGCTGACCCGGGCAAGCATCATACCACCGAGGAAGAGCTGGGGATGCCCTGGATGATGGCACTGGTTGGCGTGCCGCTGATGGCGTTAAAGATGTGAAGTGAGTCTGGAAGAACGCTCTTCATGCCATCTTCCACAGGACTGATCTGGGGGGAAGGAAGAAAGAGATAATATTCCCAATATCATCGTAAATACCTCAGTACCTAAATTACTGCCAAGGGAAGTTTTTATTTGAAGGAATAGTGTGACATTTTGGAAAAAAATTTGCTTTCTTCCGGAGAGTTAAATGAGAAGTTCGGTACCACTGACATGTCTGTAAATATGAAGCTACAGCAGCAGCCAGTTAACTTAGCATAACATCTGGAAATGGGTGGAAACAAGCAAGCCTGGCTCTGTCTGGCAAATGGAATTTTTTCCACTTCAGATTTTGTACTCACAATGTAACATGTTAACTAGGTGCTGATAGGCTAATAGGTGTATTGGTTTTGGACAGAGCCAAGCTAACTGTTCCCCTGTTGACAGCCTTTTTTGCTATGTTAAGATTACCAGCTACCAGCTGTAGCCGTATATTTACCATAGAGCAATGATAGTGGTATCAATCTTCTCATTTTTATATTTTTCTAAATGTCATACTATTTCTTTAAGGTGCACTCCTTTCATGAAAATGAACAAAAGTAAAAACAACCAATCCACATAACATCAACAGAATATCATTAAAAGTATAAGATTTGTGTATCTAAAACAAATGTATAAGCACACACATTCAGATGCATGTGCGTACATACGGACACACTGTTCATACACAGGCAAAGTGATATGTACGTACATGCATACATACATGCTGTTCACACATGCAGAAAAAAATACATGTCAGCAATCCAAAGTCCAAAGTAAGTGACGATGTTGGTCTAGCCAGCTGCATCAGGGGTGTTTGCAGTAGAGGGAGAATAGATTTTATGTTTTGATTTTCATGCAAAACCGCCAAACATTTAATGGCTCCAGCCTCTCAGTGTGAGCATTTTTTCTTGTCTTACATTATAATAAACTGAATATCTTTGGTTGGACAAAACAAGCCATTTGAAGATATCACCTTGGGAACACAGGGCCATTTGTTGCTATCTTATGATATTTTATAGACCAAACAATTAACAATTTAACAACATTAATTGGTAGTGAAAATGGGGCCGTCAGGAGGATTTGGACAGTAGACATGCGTTCCATGTATGAGGATACTTTATGTTTAGCTGATTTCTTATTTATTGCAGGGATGTAAAGATAAGGCCTGTCTGTGGTCTGATCAGATAGCTTTGCCAATCTAGTTGGTGCCTTTAAGGTCAAGAGATGGACCTTAGCTTTAGCAGCTTTCTTTTTAAACTTTGTATTTGTTTTGTAACATTATGCACATTAGAGTATTGAGGTTTATGTTTCAGCCATTTACACAGTAGGACAGCTTAAATAAATATTACAGAGGTGTAAAATGTGATTATATGTCAATCACAAGACACAGAGGGGTCAAGAATTACTTTAACATTAAGATTTGCATTGGGAATATGATATACATTTAGAATAATATATGAGAACAGATGCTTGTGTCTGGCTGTACCAACAATTATCAACTCAGTCTTTATTGCATAGTGGTGCTTCTTGCATTACCATCCAATCTGCTCATGTCAGCACAAGGGAAAAACAGAGAATGGTGTTATCAAAGAGTGTGTTATCTGTCACATTATCAAACAACTTATAAATGGCACTTCACTCGCCAAAACCCGTGTCAGAGGCAGATTACTGGTCTAACATTAGTAATGCAGAAAGTAATTACACTGATACTTTAGTTGCTGATACTGTACTTACTTGCTCATGCATGATGATGGACAGCTCTCTGGCTAGGTCTCTATAGTTGGCTTTCATCTCATCGTGATACTCCTGTTGGTCCTCTTTGATCAACCGTTCATTAATGCCTAAACCGTGGCCACATGCCTCCACAAAATGTCTGCTCAAAAAAAATATGTAAGGTTGTGTTAAAGGAGAATTACACAAAGCAGTAAATGATTTTCAGGCACATTATAAGCTGCTGACATCTCATCTCACCTGAAGACCTCTTTCAACTGTTTGACCTTGTTATCAGGATACTTCTTGGCACTCGCATCGTCCAGAAAAGCTCGTGCATATGCAAGCGGCCCTGCATTTACCTGAGGGAGGATGTAGGAGTCATGTCATTTTTTTTCAGGATAGATATTTTATCATGTTTGTCTACTGTGCGTATGTGTGTGTACATGTTGACAAAATGTTGACAAAGCAGGCACCTGGACACTGATGCTGCCCTGCAATTTGAGCTGCAG
This sequence comes from Dicentrarchus labrax, assembly GCF_905237075.1. Lineage (NCBI taxonomy): Eukaryota > Metazoa > Chordata > Actinopteri > Moronidae > Dicentrarchus > Dicentrarchus labrax. The sequence continues at coordinate 16,404,251 of NW_026136706.1, forward strand.
ACGGATCATATCCACCTCACTGGAGGAGCAGAGCTGCTTGATCTCGGCCACCTTCTTGCTCATCTCATCGATGGCCACCTCAATGGGGCTCAGATCAGTGTGGTGTTGATACATCACTGCAATACGCTTCTTTACGTAGGGGAAACAATGTGTGGCTGCAGGAGAGAAACACAGTGAGGAGGGGTGTGAACCGTTCGCCTGTTAGTTAATTAATCTTTTCTTCTTCCATGTGCTTTTCTGCGTTTTACAGCTCAGGATTTATTTGTGTTCTGTACACCTACTGAAAGCTCTTAGATAATAAAGATAAGAATATAAGATTGAACTTTTGGATCTTTTGCACCATAAAACAATATAAGTGTGATTAGGATTAGGAAAGGTCCTTGACAAAATAGCTGACAGGTTCAGAGTCTAATCGAGATCTTCCATTCATGCACAGGACATTTCTGCTGAGTAATGCAATGTCTTGACAACTGATACCCACGTGACAGCCTTCCACATAGTGTGTACCTGAAGCCTGTTGTCAAAACGTGTCAATATACAGACATTGGGGGGGAGGTGGTCTATAGTTTAAGAAGAAAGTGTGAGAACACAAAAATGTATAGATTTTATAAATCTATAAATTAAAAAAATACTTTTTAGATTATTGGAGATAATTTGATGTGGAAGACATCACTATTTACAGCTAGGTTTCATTACATAATACTATGTTAAAGAACCAGTATGTTGGATTTAGTGCCATCTATCGGTGTCACTACCACCTACAGTAAAAAGGGTCACCTACTGGTTAGTATAGTCCTGCGTTTGCACTGCTCCTCCACCCCGCCTTGCTTTTTGCCTGATATGGTGAAAGGCATCTCAAACACAAAGCGACGGATGTTATGGCTCTTCTCGAAGTCTGTCTTCCTGTCCACCAGCTCCTTCTCCTCCAGATAAGGGGTCACATGTGTCACTTGGATGTACGCATACTTAGAGTCTAGGTCTTTGGGGTTGATCTGCAGAGAATACATAACACATAACAGATCAGTGAAATGTTTTATAAATCTTACTGGTCTCATTACAAATTAAATATCAACAAAGTCTTACCCTTCCAGAGTCCTGGATCATCTTCACGTTCTCCTGTCCAAACTTGTCAGAGTACAGTTTAAGGAGCCTCTGCGATATCTCTGACAGAGGGGTGAATTTGGGTTCTTTGTAGATGTACTCCTTACCATCTTCATCTTCAAAGAAGCCCTAAGAACAAAAAAAAACAGTCAAACTAAATGAAAACAATCAATGTTTATCTCATAAGATATAAAGAAGCAAACAGTGCCACGTCAAACCATACACAGGCTGTGAGTGGGAGTCATTCCAACAGTTTGTTAAAATGAAATGGTCAAATACTCTTTAAGTCTCAGTTCTGGGCTGAAAAGTTTGGCAGACTCCACAAATACACAGCCCTCTATCTAATGTCCAAGCACAGAGACACAAAAAAGAGAAAAACTCCACTGCAAGACATCAACTAGTGTCAGTTGAATGATGTGAGACAGACCAAAGGACAAAGGTGGGGGCATGGATTTCACACTGTCAGTGGGAGCACTTAGATTAGTCAGTTGTCTTGTATGTAAATGGTAAAAAAAAGTCCCATGAACAGATGAGTGGAGCCATGCATTTACCCAGTGAGAGATGAATCCTGCTATTAGCCCTTCAAGGGTTTCCTACTATGGTTAGGACAACACTGAGGCTGGAGTAGAGGAGGAGTTAAAGGGCTAAAAGATAAGCAATGCACGTGAAATAGCACTGACTGCATTAGCAAAGGAGCACAACACAGCCTAACACATCACTGCAGTCCAACTCCAATATTGATTTACCTCAGCCTCTGAGTCAGTAAACTGGTACTGCTACAGGGGTATGGACAGCAGAACATAAAATCATCGTTATTCCATGAGAACTACCTAAATACCACGAATAAATCGAACACACACTAATTCAATCTACTGCATCACCAGTTAGACCACCATGTGGAGAGAGACATGGGTCTATGGATCTCTATCAGAGCACACAGGCACAGGTAACCACACCCAACAAATTATTTAGAAAACTTCACAACATAAGACAAAAATGAGGGTCAGTACTAAAATCTCACAAACGTAGATCTGTCACACAAAAGCAGAAACACTGGAATGAGTACAGAAGTGTGAAAGAGCGCCATGCAACACAGTTCCAAAGACAGAAAAGCAGCAGTGTTGACTGGTTGTTACTGAAGCAGCAAACTATGACGGAGACTGAGTGAGAAGTGCAATGGATTACAGCAGCACCGACACCACACAAAGACTCTCTGCTCAGAAAGGCTACTGCACAACTTACCGCTGCCTTCAAAAGAGGATAAAAAGCAGAGAAGGGTATTAGAGTGGATCATTTAATGCCACTGCATGTGATCGTGCTCTTAAATAATAAAAACATCTTCAGCAGCCCCCATGCTCAATGTGACCACCAGAAACCAAATTAATACTTGTGCTCTTATGTGAAATCAAGTTGGAATCATTTTAAATACAGTTAGTGCAGAAATTAAATAAACAATAGGTACGTTTGGAAAATTAAAGTAAAAATAACACCTTCTAGACAGAAAATGCTTCTACTATTGGAGACTCACCTGGCCAAAGAAAGCCACTCTGAAGTAGGTGCCAAGCAATCTCTTGCCTGTGTGCATGACCTCTGTCACTTTGCTGTATGCACGATGCAGCGTGTCATACAGGTGGGCCAGTTTCTGTGCAAAGGAATACAAATCATATTAAAAATCTGATTAGAATTTGTAGATACTAATGTCGCAACCTCGGCTAAATTTGCGGGGACTGTTGTGTGGGGAAATAAAATCCAGACGAAATAGCTTTGTACCTCAAAGTCCCTGCGCTTCTCATAAATGGGGATTATGAGCTTGTAGATGTCAGAGATGAGCTCATAACGCTCAGCTTTCCACAGTCCATCTGCACACTCCTCCAAAAGCTCCATTAGGACATCCTTAGGGAACAAGAGAAGGGGAAAAATATAAATATAGCTGAAATAAAATATACCTAAATGTGGTGACTATAAGGAACTAATGAAAAACACACATACATGTATTCTAGTGAGCTGCTGGCTCACAGATAGACATCTGCACAAATTGCATTCTTCCAGATAATCTTTATTTTGAAGCCAGTAATATGTGCCAAAACATTAATTCACAGAAAAACAAATAAAAAGACTGCAATGGACTCATGAGTGAGTGTCTCTCTCTCTCCTTTCTGTAAATCTGATGAAAGGTAATATTATATATGATTATACCTTTGTATGACTCTTAAAAACATGCAACATGTAATATACATATATAATATAATATACATTATATATTACTGAATATACAACAATTATGTCTTATTTCAAAATCATTCATGGGATTTGTCTATTGTTTGTTGAGCCTAAATCTTCAAAGAAATACTGAGAGAGCCAGTAAATGATGATTCATTATTTAAAAATTGTAATACTGGAGAGCTTCCTCAAATAGGCCAACACAATTATATGCCTTAATACATTACATTAACATTACATTTATCTGGCTGATGCTTTAGTACAAACAACTTGCAAACACAGCACAATGATTTATCTTTTGTATTTGCATTAGTAACACATACTTCGTTGAAATGGACATCCTGCATGCCGACGTCCTCCATCATCGCTGCTTCTTCATCGATGTTTGGAGTCACGACACGGAACGCTGAGCAGCCCTGTTTGATCATACCTGCACACAGCATGAGGCGAGACAATATTTTCAGCCCAATCTTTCTTAATCTTGCTTAGCAGCAAATTAAAGAGTGCACTAACATATTGTTGTTCCAAATATTTTTTAGATGATGATAATACTTGCTTATTAGAGCACCTTTTCTCCGCAGGTATTCTGCAACAAGTGCTGCAACATGCACATAACACATGGCCGCCTGTAAACAACAAGGACAGCTCAGGTCAGATGAACAATGTGATGTTTGTAGTATCCCCCACAAAAAGAACGTCAGCCCTCAATAAATTGGACAAATATGAAGTCAGTAGTACTTAATATTTGATATTGTACAGCCACATCACCAGAGACAGACATAAAATGAGTCTATCACATGTTAAATTGGCACCATTATACCAAAGTCCAACCTATTCAGCCACAAGGACTGAGCAGAGTCTCTTATCACAGACCTCTGACAAGTCTCCATTCTTCACATGGATTCGGGCCATGCTGTCTAGCCAGGTCTTGCGTAGTTCAGGCGTGCTGGCGTAAGACTTGGCGAGGCTGTACTGCAGGTCCACCAGCATCTCTGGATCTCTCTCGTGCTCCTTCATCTGAGCCGTGGCCATCAAAACTGTTCTGATACGCTTGGTCAGGTCCTTCACATCTGATGGGAAAGCTGTGTTCTGTTGAGGATGATGCAGACATTAGAAAAGTCTGCTATGATATTTCTAGTTGAAGTATATATTTTAACTGGTACCAGAACATAATTATCAGTGAATTCCTGACCTTAATGGTTTTGTCACTGTTGGCACAGTTGTTGATTATTGACAGAGACTGCTGGAAGCGGGTACTTCCGATACCAATCACATCAGCTATCAACTGACTGACAGCAATCACCACCTAAAGAAAGATGAAGAATTATTAAATATTGTTTAATTCTTGTGTTATTGCTGTCATTGGCTTGGGGGAAAAAATGCAGAAATTACCATAAACTACTGTTATTACATCAAATAAGGAAGCATTTAATGTTTTATAAGTTACAAGGGATATACATAACCAAATATATATTCTATTTGTTTGCCCAAAAGTCATTTAAAGACAAATAACAGCATGTTTTATGTTATGTGATAATTAATCAGATCCTTACTTGCACTTGTTTGGGGACTCAAACACAAATGTGTGTATGTATACAGTTATTTGGGATTTGGGAGCTGCGTAAAAAGTTAACATAAACCACAGATATATAGAATATAAAAATGTGTTGTATTGAACAATGTTCTCCTCCTGGGGTCTATGAGACTCCAAACTGTAAAAAGTAGTAATTTCTGTAGACTTCTATTAGATGCCATTATTTTAAAATCCTGTTTATAAGCAATTTGCATAAAACTAAGAAAAGCTATTAAGTATCAGGCAGATAAAACAATGTTAATTACGCTTTGTGAGCTGTTAAACAAGGGTGCATGATCTTCAGGGACCAGAACATTAAATAATGTAAACATGAAAGAATAATTATCTTTACTCTCTAGAGACCAGTTAGATCCACAGAAGGACTATCCCACCTGTAAGTGCGTCCGGACAAAAGACTTGCGACCTGTGTAGTCAAAGTTGCTCTTCATTAGGAAATAGAGCAGATGGGCGGCATCGCTGCGAATGGAGCTCAGCTTGGAGTTACAACACTTCAAGATCTCATAGCAGAAAGCAGCGCACATGTCAGCACGCCCTTCAAAAAATGTGCAGGGAAACTAGAGGGCGAGGAAGACAGACAGGTCATCAGCACCATAACAAACAACCATAACAACACCATAACAAACAACCAAAGAGCATTGTTAGGCAGGGAACCAGCCTCCTTCGCACCTTGTAGATGAACGTGCGTAGTGAAGTGAAGACCTGCTTGAGGGCCGTCTCTGACTGATTGATCCGGAGGAAACAGAGGTGGACTTCAAACACCTTCTTCATTAGCGGACTGTGGCCGTGGTCGGCGCACAGCTGCGTCTGCGGAGAAACAGAGTATCATCTTAGAAACTGACAGTCTAATTTAAAAAACAGAATCAGGTAGTCACAGGGTTTTTTATGCAGCATTAACTAAGCCTGACATAATTATTAGATAGACTGAATACTGTATTTAAAGAAAAATGGTTCTAGGACAAAGTACGTTTACAACCAAGTACATAAATGTGTGATTAGTGATATGTATGTTACCTTGAATCCCATGATGAAGATACTTAGCGTGTCCAGGACAGTCAAGCACACTTCAGTAGCGATGTTAGCCTCCAGCAATGACTGATTTAACACGTCTGCATCCGAATGGCTGTAGGCTAAAGAGGACACAACAGAAAGCTGTAGCTGTTTCACCTCCACCGGTACACTTGAAATAAAGACTCAGAAAGTCTATTTAAATATCATATATATATATATATAAAAAACCTTAGTGTTAAAGGCAAAGCTTTTGCTTGAAAAATGGAAATTTTCATTACATTGAAAGATTAAGTTTCATTCCAAATTGAAACAAATTATTTTACTACTTACAAAAATCTATATCTTTAAGCGAATGAATGGTGACACGTTGTTGAGGCTCTAATTCAAATAACAAATTACAAACTGCAGCAATGATTTTGTTTGAGTACCAACATTTTATATTCATAAGTGAGTTTCAAGCTGCATTTTTCGGAAATATACAGGCGGCATTTTGGAATGAAACCCTTCATTTTTTACATGGATGGCTTTTTTTTTTCAGAGAATGCAATTCATTTCAGAGCAGATGAGCTGGCCACAGAGATGAGAAGATTTTGAAAGCTAATGTTAAAATTAAAATAAGCATGCTCTTAATTCAACCAAATTAACAGAGCCAGTAACAGTCTGCAAACTGCCTTCCAACCTGATACATTCTTACCATGGTCTACAGATATTCCAAGAATACTTGAAATCTTTCTTACACTGAAAACACAAAGAAATTGAATTAAATTAAGCCATTTAACAGACTGAGCACATAGCTTAAGCCCTTTAGCTAAAATCAATATAACGCTACATACAGCTACCTTAGCCCCAGTTAGTTTAATGTACTGATGCACTCATGTCTTCTGAGACATTTTCTGCTTGACAGCAGGCTGGCTTTAAGCAGAAGATGAGGAAGAGGGTGGTATTGATGAAAATGATGTTGAAAAGCATGACGAGTCGGCAGGGGTCCTCTGGTAGAGGATGTTTGATGAAAAGTACAGTATGGGGCACTTACTGTGGTTAAAAGTGTATGAGTTATCCAGGCTGCTGAGCTGCTGTAAGCGGGCATGCATCATTCCCGCCCTGTTACGGGACACAGGCAGAGTCTGAGACTTCCGCTCATGTGCTACGGGTCCTGCCCCATCCTGGTTCCTGATGAGGAAACAGGACAATGTTAGACGAATGTCTGATTAGTAGCGGAGCCAGAGTTAGTGAAGCAGGTTAGGGTGAATAATACGCCTATTTACACTCTCAAGTGGTGTAAATATCACTCAAATGTCCTGAGAGCAAATGCAGATTTGCTTAAATTCACACCTTGGGTCATACTATCTAATATTTAGCTTGCAGGATTTTAAATGTATCATGATGAAAAGAAAAAATCCAGCTGGAAAACATTATCTGAACATTTTTGGTGGCTTTTACACATATACCACTGTGGCACTAATGCAGTAAAGTTGTTCCGTATATATAAATATATATATATATATATATATAGTCTGGCATGCATTTTAATTAGATAATTATCAAAGCAACAAAAGTAGTGAGTTTCAGCAAATGCCATGCATGTAAGAATGAGAGAGACAGATGCTATAAGTGAATTTAGAGCCAGTAGTTGTGTCACAGCACAGCAACGTTTACAGGGTGAGAAGATATCATGCAATTAGAAAATCAGTTCCAACTTTAGTCTTACCCAAGCAGGAGGGGGCAGGAGCCAGGTTTTATTTCATTATGTTAAACTTGCCAGCGTTTAAGTGAATAGAGATAGAAACAGTGGTGGGAGGTTAGAGAGAGTGAACACCCAAAGCCTTCTGGTAGTCAAGGCCAGAGCTCCCAAATAGTGGAGAGAGTGTTTGGATGCATTTAAATAACTTGTCACATAATTGTGGCAACATACACACCCTTCAACAGACACACACATTAGCAATTATGTTTTACACTGAATTACATTAAAGTAAGGTAATAAGAAGCTACATCATTGTCTTACATGGTACAACGTTTAATGGGCAATAATGTAATGGGAAAAAAGTCCTTTCAATAGTCAGGTATCTGTCTACTAGAACAGTGATTCCCACCAAAGCAGGGGCTATTTCTGTAGAAAGATTGTGGAGTAGCTCTATTCATTTGAAATCATAGACATTTTAAAAAAATGTATCGCAATTAAGTCACTGTCGATACACTGCATGTTGTAATTAATAAGAGGGAAAACTATACAAGGAACTGAGAAGTTGAATTAGCTAAAAGTAGAGGATACACAGTCGAAATAGTGGAAAACGACTGATAAACAGTTGAAATAATATCTTAAAGTACTGGATCAATAGTTGAAATCGTTAGCTAAAAAGTAATGGTTAAACTGTTGAAATTGTTAACACTATGTTAGATAAAAGTAATGGGTAAATGGCTGAAATATGCGGCTAAAAGTAGTGAATAACTAGTTAATAGCTTAAAGTTATAAACAGTTGAAATAGTTAATTGTTCATCTTAGCTAAAAGGAATGAATAAATTGAAATAAAAAGCTAAAAGTATAGATAAATGGTGAAAAAGTAATAGCCTATTTTAAATAATGTTAGTTATTATAGAGATAAATTGTTGAAACGTCCAAGTTCTCCAAGTGGAAGTAGAACAAACTAATGTTAACACTGACAGTTAAATTAAAATATAGTAACAATATACACATACTATACTACACTATACTTAGCAGTGTTGTTTAAAATGAACAAAACTGAAAGATGATGTAGTGCCAAAGTGTAATGGGCTGTGGGTGTATGTCAGAGAAAAGAAATTGGGAACCACTGAACTAAAACTCTAAAATCCTTCATCAAGAATTGAACTGAATCATAATTAAAGTTCAAAAGAAAGGTAATCATGCACCACAGTCCCATACTGACAACAACATTACCTTGCAATGTATCTCTTTCCCATGTATCTGAACTGATGGAGGCACACTCTGAGAGGAAAATGAAATGAAAAATCAGTCACAATACAATGTTTAGCTTCACTTATAATGTAAGGGTTATCACGAAAGTAATCCGAGATGACTTACTCGACTAGAGTGAAGAAGTCCATTAACTCAGCAGGTGAAGCCTTATTCCAGTATGTGAACAGAGCATCTGGAAGAGACAAACATTGGGGAGACAATTAGTTTTTTTTGGGATTGTAGACTTGTTTAAGCACTGGACAGAAATATTGTGAGTACAGATATATTCAGACAGAAAGGTCAGGAGAGATGGAGTGAGAAGTTACCCTCAGACATGCTTTTGAGCACATGTAAGAAGCACATGAGGAGGCTCTTTATCTCTGCCTGGTCCAGTTTATCACATCGCAGGAGAGTACTGCCCAGGGCTGAAGCAGGCTGGTTCTGAAGGACAAAGAATGCAGTGAGGCACAGAGGAACAAATATATTATCCTGTCAGGGCTCTTTGTCTAGCTGCTCTTGCTGCCTGAAGGTTTACCATGGTAAATGCTCTCTCGTGAGGGCATTTACCATAGCAATTTCAAAAAAGATTTTCTTGTTTGCATCTAGTTTGTGGTCATAGTTCAAAGTCTAGACAACCGAGTTTGTGTCCTGGACACTGTATTGCATTAAAAGAAGTAGAAAAACAATACAATGGGACTTTTATAGTGGTTATGACACAATCAATAAGAGTTTTCTGAAGGCCTGGGATTACAGTGGTCAAGCTATACTAGTGGAGTCATTCACTCAGATGTTGCAGGGCTCTATGCATTGTGGAAAAAACTGCTGGTGGAAATCAATCACCATTTCCCCCAGCTGAGGCAGAGAGCAGGGAGAAAACAAAATGCAAAGCAGTGGAGCAACAGCTCTACCACAGCAAGGGGTTGGCAATATACCAAGCACGTTCCTTTGCCAGCAGTTAGTCTAGACCATGAAACTGGCTGGGGATGACTTAGTGGAAAGCATGAGGCTACAGCTTCCTAATGGGTGTTTTGGAGAGTGCACAACGTCATGGCTAAAGTTAGTTTTCCTGAAAAAGTTGACAAAAACTGTGAAGCTGTGGGGCAGTTATTTTCAGTTTGGGTTGATATTGTGAATTACTTATTGTTGTCCTCATTTTACCTTTATGCTGCTACACATATTGTGATAAAACCTCCAACAAATCACAAATAAAAACAGCTTCAACAGAAGATAAAAACACACACACATCTTTTGTGTTTAGAGAACTTCTTCAAAAATTTTACTTGAGACTCTCTATCAGTAAAAGAAAAAATGACACAGCAAAGTCAAAAAGGAACTCAAAAGTAAGAAATCCCTTAAGCGTGCATGCTTATCAACATCTGTAAAAAAGATCAGAGACCAACCCTGTGAGGCCCCCTGCAGGTCTGCTTTATGGCACCAGACAAAAAACAGGTCAAAGCCTGAGAATCATCTGGCAAAGAAAGGGCTTAAGGTTTAGGACACTCTCACACACACTCTAGCATTCCCAGGTGGGACACTCCTAGGAGGGACGATGACTGTTTTGTACTTGAAGTGGAAGGTTGGGCTGCAGGGCGCTCTCTGGCACACAGGGGACAGAGAGCAGGGAGAAGTCCATGGTGACACGCTTGGTGCGCACCGATAGCATGGTCTCCTCAGTCTCCGTAAAGAAGCGCAGGACATTGACAGAGTGTCTCCGTACAAACTTCTCCGTCTGCCACGGCCAGCCGTACAAGTAAGGTGGGAGTTAATGGTACAGGTTAACAAGGGGTGACTTTCTGAAGTACTGTAGTCATAAGAAGGGGACCTCTGATATGCCTCACAGGAAGCCTAGTGATAATAAATGTTGTATGAAATGACTTTAGAGGCATATTGCAGAACTTTGTGAGCTGTACCTTGTCCAGAGAGTTTCCCTTGTCGTTGTTCTTCTCAGGCAGACTGTTGCCAGAGTCAGTGCTGATGAGCGAGCCGCGAGAGTCTGCGTGACGCACGTAGTTAATGTTGGGGGTTGAGGATGTGTGAGGTGAAGCTGTCCAAAACAAAAAGGGGGAAAAAAAGAAGCAGTTTTATATTAATATCAATAGAAAATGTATCCCCCCCCCTATTTTCCGCATCATCTTTCCACTCACAGGTCCCAGAGATGACTCCAAAAACATCTTTGTGCAAGCTGGTGTCCAGAAAGGTGCTGGACCTGGGAGGTGTCATCAAAGCGTTGGTAAGAAGTGAATCTTCTCTTCCGTTCTGGGGAAAAACAGTGCAACAGTTTAATGGGCACAAACACACATACTATAAACACAGCCTAAACTCCAAAAGTTCAGGTCAGAGGTGCTGCAGTCGTATTTGGACATACAGTGTATGACATGGAATTTACCCCAGATCCAAGAAATACAATCTCAGTTTGGTCAATTTAAATTAGATTATTGTAACTTGTAGCAAGATTGTAGTAATTCATTATAGAATGGTAATGGCTATAAAATACTTTCTTATTTATTATTATTATAATACAGAATCCATATAATTTAGGTCCTGGTTGAATATTAAATATAATTTGGCTGGAAAACTTTCACAAAATTTCAGATATGTGGAGTCAGTGTCTTGCCTACTTGAGTGGATGCCTTCAAAAGACCTGGGTGTTTAATACTGCTATATAATAAATGAATATACTCAATAAAAATAATAAATACACTAAATTCATGGATTTACATTACATTTTCCATTGGTTACATTATTATTTTCGTACGGGCCCATGTGTGAAATAACTTCTCGTCTAAGACTGCTGCAGAACCCTTTTCTCCTCCTTCACTTTTTATCTCATTACTATGTTTTTCCTTGTCTTTGTATAGCATATATCATTTTTTTAATGTGTGGATACAAGTATATATGTCAGGAAGTAGGCTTGTGTTATGCTTAGATGTTTCCACTAGATGGCTCCCTTACATTGTTGGACTGGTTGATGGGGAACGGGGATACCTCCTTCACATTCAGCCTGTTGACGTTCTCTTGGAGCAGACCAAACAAGGGCAAGTACAGGGTGGCCAACCTGGCCTGCTGGCTCTGGAAAACAAATAAATCTCTCAAGAAAATTTCTCAAGCTCACATGCACCCCCACACATCAGATACTGAAGTGCAGCTGAAATGCAAGAGACAGAGGTAAGAAGGCGTTGCTTACTTTGGAGGTGTAGCGGTCGTCAAATGTGTGCTTTATCATTAGACTCTTCAGCACCTGGATGGCTATCTGACGAATCTCCCTGAACTCCTGCAGGGCTGCGCTGACTTCCCTGAGCAGCAGCCCGACCAGGAAGTGGTTTTTACAGAAGTCATCTGTCAGCGAGTAATCCAGCTGGAGGTCTGAGCAGAGGACGAGGAGGAGGAGAAGGAGGATGAAGAGATTAGTTGTTTGACAGAATAGTAAGTGAAGGAGGTGAAATGAGATGAAATCACCAACAGCCCCAAAAAATTTAAGTCAATTTCTAATTTAATATCAATCTGATGCAATGAAACAACAAGAAAACTATATGCAGATAGATTACTGACAGCATTAAAAGCTGGGGAACAATGCAAATATCTCCCATACCGACAAATGATTCTCACTGACTTTCAACTAATCTACATGAGACAAAAACAGATTTACAGAAAAGCTCGGAGTTTATGTAGATTCAGGCTGTGTGGCTGAGCTGCTGTTCCACATCAACAGAGACCGTTGCAGAAAAAGACAAACAGGATTAAAGCTAATGATTGAATAACGGCAGCTGTTCACAGATGGTTTCCAACATTGTTTAAAAAGCAAAGAAATCCCAAATCACACACAGAGAGATTCCCCCAAATGACTGCAATCAAATTAAACACACTGCTTTGTCTTTTATCTTTTTAAAACCTGCATTTCAAGCACGCAAGCATTAAAAATCTAAAAGATCTGATTTCTTAGGAATGATAGAAAATGTTCGAAAATGAAAATGATCTAGAAAACTAGATAAAACCACTTCAAGACAGAAAGAACTAATTGTACACATAATCACCCACATCTGCACAAAGAGCCAATCTCAGCCTCTATACGACTCTATACACATTATAAGCAGTATAATCTGTCAGTACAACGTCTCGAAAAGGACGGATAAATCATCAACCAGGATGCAGCTGATTGAGTTCTGATCATTTTATCCATTCTGGTCATGGTTGGATGATTAGATCGAAGTCTGCTCTTTTTGGAGATGACATGCAAGCAGTAACACCCTTGCACCTACCTACTGGAGTATCGTATGACTCCACCGTATCATATGGAGATAATAAAGCTAATTGAGGAACACAAAACAGAAACAAAGTATGTTCTATAAAATCAAAGACTGCTACAACAGAAAACTTATTCAGTTACACTTTAATGATGTATGTATGAGTTGTAGAATAAGTAGAACTATAATATTAATGTTGACTTTTTACAGTAATGCAGTTTAGTTGGATTTAAATGTTCTACTCAAACACAGGTGATGTAAGCACACTGGTACTTGATCAAGAGACACATTTGTTGATCTTCTCACCTTGAAATCTCAGTATCCTTCCCTTTCCAAATGGCATGGGAAGGTTTAAGGGGACGTAGTGCTCGTGGGTGCACACAACACGCAGGAACTCAAACCTGAACTCAAACAGCGTCTGCATTTAAAAACAACAGAAACCAGTGAGGCAGCTTTAATGCAACTCTGCAACACATCCTCTTCCAAAAATATGTTTGGTCAAACAAGCTGTTGTAGAATTTGTTTGTATAAAGTCTGTTTCTGTTAGTACTGTCAGTGTACCTTTGGGTCTCCGGGCATAAAACAGTTGATGTAGTTGTTGATCTGCTTGAAAGCAAATCCTCTGTCCATCAGATTGAAACAGCGCTATAGAAGGATGGGGGGGGGGAGCAGTTCTGTCATTATTTATATCAAATAAGAAATAAAGTTTATATACTTGTACTCTCAAATGGTGCTCTCAAAACCACAAAAGATGCATTCACTGTCTCTCTTGACCTTGACGAAGACTGCCAGACTGTGGTTGGCATTCCTGGCGGCATCCAGGTTGTCTTTGTATTTCTGGGTGATGTGTGGCATCATCATGTTGACCAGAGTCTCCACAGTGTGATGGAAGGATGCTGAGAAGCGCTGATTCCTGGACAGCTGTAGGACATCGCACAGATGTTTGTACGAATATTATTACACAGCATAATACACCCCAGTTTAAAAGATAAGCCTGCAAAGTCTATTTTTCTCTCATGAAAAGACCAAAGCCAACAATGAATGAATAATAGTATTGTTTGTGATATAGTTTATTCCTTTGTGACAAACTGTAGAGCTGCATTGTTGTCCAATAACTATTAAAAACACATCAATGAGCCACATTGTTGCACTGAGAATGTGTTCCTTCATTACGATGAACATGGGCATTCTAGTTTATTCTAATTTAATTAACAAAAACTGTCCTGCTGCCAGACATACTCACATGAAATGTGTATTAGTCTGAAAACAGTTCCCAACAAATGTACTATGTACTCCTGTGCTAAAATCTACAATGCCCTGCTGTTTTAAAACTTCAGTTTCCACACTGGTATGAACTACTCTTGTGGAGCATTTACTTGCTTCCACTGAGGCCTCCACGTTATGCCAATGGAGGTTAAACACAGGGATGTGGTTGCTTATGGGGTATGAACAAATGCAGCCAATTGAACTGCACAACTGTGTGGGACAGACTGTGGATACATAATACTTTAACTGTGGTACTGTGGCTGTCCACAAGACTTGGCATGTTGTAAACTACCAAAGCTGTAATAAAGCAGACAAGAGCAGACACCTCTGAGTCAAACACACATGTCGTGGCAGACTTACCTTTACTTTACAGCTTTCAATCAAGTACTGAGCCATGGACTTGACTAAGGCTTCAAAGAAATACCAGGAGTACTGCAGGGCAGACAAACATCAATCAGAGAACAATAAAGAGGAAATTTATGTCAGTTATAATCATGCACCGTGTAATCCTTTAAAAAAGTACAAATATGTTACCTTGAGGAGCTTGTTACTCGTGAGGAAGTCAGTGGAAGGCTTCAAGATAGCAGTCATTGCTTTAGCCAACTCCTCATGCACTGTTCGGGTGGTGGATGACGTGAGCGGCTCAGTCTTGAAAACAAACTGTATCAGACACACGCAGAGAAAACTATGAGAATCCCTTGGTACAAGCACGAAATATAGATAGTGAGTATGTGGCGTGTGAATTGTACCTTCACATATGATCTCAGGTAGTGCTCCAACCCCTCCTCATGGCACTGGGCAACAATGTGAATCATTACTCTAAAGGGAAACAATGGAGAGGCAACATGTGTGAGGAAAGAAAAATGCAGCTGGACGCCTCATTTAATAACAGTTCTTACACACAAATTCTTCACTCATGTTTATTTCTAATTTATATAATTACTGCAATGTTCTTGCACAGTGTAAAGTCTTATTGACAGGTGTGTCGGATCAAAAACTTGTTATGAAAGTGAAAACTAAATATCCCGCACACTGTCAGTCACTTATAATTAATTAATGGTATCGTTATTTGGGGCCGTAGATGTTCATCAGACAAAACATTGAAATCATTGTTGTCAGGAATTTGAAAGTAGTTGTAATTTATGGTAAATTTAACATCAAAAGCAGCTTTTCACAGAGTTATCTTTCCTACATAAATGCTGAAAATGTGGTATTTCAAATTCTATGTCAATTAGTTTTTCCTAATTTACAAGAAATTAATAATTAATTAATTAGCTTTTGTTAAGTCAATGATTATCCTGGGGAAACTTGCCTGGTGACGTTGACTGCCACATCCTCTTGGGTGGCACTGGTTAGCACCCTAAACAGCTGATTCAGGGTGGTCGGCAGGAACTTGATCATCACATGACTCTCCATGGCATGCAGACTCTGAGGGTGAAGCATCACAGTGATACATTTATGTAGAGTTTTACTACACAGGTCTTTATGTATAATGAGGGGAATAAAATTGTAAAACAGTGACTTTATCTTCCTTCACCACTGCAATAAAGAGCAGAGAAGGTTAATAAATTATAAGAAACTAATCAAATAACAACAACAGGGGGACATGAGTGAACAACACTGTGCTAATCACCCACACTGTATGCTTCAGTTGCCTGGAACATGGCAGACTGTAGGTACTGGTGCATCACTGTCTGCATACAGGAAACTAACACAAGCCCTGCCAAGTCATTTGGCAGACACGCTGTTTGACCCTCTGGCCATTGTTCGTGTTCACTGTTGTATTGACATTAGAGCCCAAGAGATGCACTGGACCAAGTGTTGCTCTGTCAATTGTCAATGTCAATTCCCACGAACTGGAATAAGAGAATGAGTGATGGAAAAAGTGATAACTGAGCTACCAGTACCCCCCAAAAAATGGAGAAAGAATCATGCCAGCTAGGGGTAGACATTTGACAGATTTGCTGGTATTGGCTTGATCTTTGCAGGAAAGGTACAATTAAATTCTGTATGACCGGCAATAGAAAAAGCTCTGCGCAATCTGTCCAGGAGAATGCGCTGTTGGCAAGCTACAACACAAAGTAGAACATTAATCTCCATGTGATTCAGCTCCAACCGAGTGTGACGGTCTGCGGTTTCATGGTGAGTATGAGCTATGGTTAACTTGAAAGTTAATACAGAGAAGTTAAAGTGTGAAAACATGTCTAACCTTTCCCTTTAAGTATAAAAATATGTAATTTTGTTCTCAATCTTCAATTTATGCATCCTTGCAGAGCATATGAACTTAGTTATACAGTGTATGCCAACACTGAAATGTGGACTGGATGTCAACATGAGGATTAAATATGACTCAATGTAGCATTATCTCTTTTAAGTTTCTCTCAAGCATGCCAGCCACTACTAACCAGTTAATTAACCTACAAGACAGCCTGTAATACATTTTGTTAGAAATAAACAGTATCAAGCAAAAGTATATCATTCTAATAAAAATGTCTGTAAATTTGAAATATTTAACTTATATGCAATATACAATTTTGACAAATGGACTGAACAAAAAGCATTCTGTACTATTAATTGGCGAGTTAACAATTATTTAAGTCAGTATTTGTACTTTTTATACTTTTTATTGTTTTACCTTCAGGTATTTTACCAGTTCTCCTCCTGACACCTGAGGCGCCTGTGCACTGCTCTGACAGTGATGAAAGAAATTGTGCAAATGTTGATCCTGTGAGAGACAAAAAAGGTCAGAATACAAAAGTTTTAGTTCCATGAAGCTGTGCTTTAATGAAATCACAGCACAAATTCAGATGTGACAAACCAAGAAAAGGGATGAAGGATGAAGATGAATCAGTAGTATTATTACACTCACAGTTTGTTAAAAACAAAAGCTAACCTGAGTGTAGACAGTGGACACAAGGTGAGTGGACACCTTAAATAAAGGCTTGCCTCCATCCACCCATTTGACTTCAGGACCTGAATGCTGTAATACAAAGAAAGAGCAACAATTTTCCTGTCATTATATCTACAGAAGGCATCTTCAAACATATTTACAAGCAGTAATAGCCTGCACATAAATCAGCTTTGCACTAAAGAAATAACAAGAAGTAGATCAGGCCAAGCAATCACTGTTTAACAACTGGAGAATGCACTCTACCTTACTGGCACCCTCCTGACAGTTGAGGTAACCAGCAGGCAGGTTGGCAGCCACAGGGACCTGGCTCTCATTCATGATCACCCGGCCATCCTTCAGCAAGGGGAGCCAGGCGTAACCCACTGAGAGAAGAGATAGAAGCAAAGACAGTAAGGTGAGAGCCTGGAAAGAAAACAGGTAAACGTCAAATACAGATTTTTAAAAATGATGCTATTGTGAGATCAGGTGTTGCAGTGTGTGTTACCTTGAGTCTCAACCAGGTCTCTCTTTTTGGTGCTGGCCTTGCTGTTGCTATCACAGCTGACATGGTAGAAGGTGAAGAGCAGATGATGTTTTTCATGGAGCTGAGTTGGCAGCTCAATCTTATACTATAGAGTAAGAGCACAAATAAGTATGCCGTCATTAATTGCATTGACTTATACGTATGAATAGCACTCATCGCTGAGTCTCGAGACGTTCGGCACAGTGTTTCTTACCTCATCGTAGAATTCGGGGTTGTGCTGGTGATGTAATACTGCAGCAAAGGCATTTTTGGTAAACAAGGGTCCTCCAGGTCGGCCATAGATGCACTGTGGAAGGATAACAATAGTTGGTTAGTTTCTCTGAAGGGACCAAGGTTAGTATAGCCAACTAAAACTAAACTAAAAACTACAACTAGGTGTTGAAATAAAAATAAAAAGAAGACATTAGAAATTTTGGTCAACTTTGTCAACACAGGATGAAGAGGCACGGTACATATGTTGAGACTGTTTACATGACAATCAATGTGTATTGTGATACATATTCTGAACTTAATCTTGCCCCTGATAAATACCCCCAATATAATAATAAAAAAATAAAACTAATACTGAAACTAATAAAAACTAAACATTTTTAATCAATAAAAACTAAACTGCAAACCCACTATTAAAACTAACTGATACTAAAAATTAAAAATAAAACAAAAAATGTGGGGACTGTTCTTTGGGGATTTGGAGACACTTCCAGGACACAGCTAAGTTTACCTTTAGTGAAACAGCCTCTTCCTCATCCGAGTCCTTGAACTCGATGCAGACAGCTATGTTTCTAGCCTGAGGACAAACACAACGAGCAAAACTGACCCAGTTAGTCACAATATGAGGGAAAAAGTTTACAGGAAACTTTTAGGTCACATATGGAGGACAAAGTCATCATAATTCCTCCTCCTGTCAGTTCACATGCAAATTAACACCGTACAACAAAAGCTTGTGATACCTTTGCAAATGACTTTTGGTTGTCGTACTTCAAGTGCTTCGGGTAGACATAGAGGTGATTGTTGTAGATGGTGAAAGGCTGAGAACATTTGGCTATATACGGCACAAACTCCTCCACTTCAAAGAAGATGTTGGTCTTCCCACTGACATCAAACTGCTTCACAGGAATGTAGGATGAGGTAACACAATCTATATACAGAAGCAAGAGGGAGGGAGAATAAATAAACAGCCTTCAGACAACGTGACCGATCTGCTCTAAGGCAGCTTTCATCTCTCATGCTGGCTGCAAATTTAGAGACCTTACTTGTCAAGTCAGGAGCTACATTGTCAATGGTAACATCGAGGTTTCCTAGGATTACAGGCAGCTTGGCCATCTTCTCTGGCCTGAGGAAAGGAAAATAAACTCCAGTTAAGCCTTTGCTGTCGTCTACCAAAAACTAGAATGAGCAGAGACAAATGGTATATATATGCACACCACATTGACAGATGTGAGCAAACATCTTATTTTCAAAACTGACTAGCATTTTCCAAAGTACAACCTATAGGAACATATTTTCCATATTTCCCTTCCCAGAACATCTGCAAGACTACTCAAGTTATAATACTAACTTTCTGAAATCAGCCAGCAGCTTGAGCATATCATCGTTGGAGAGCTTGTTGCTGTCCTGTCTGTAAAGAGCTGAGAAACGGGCACTTTTGTCAAGCGTCCCTGAAGCATCTTTGAACAAACTCCTGCAAGAAAGAAAAGAAGGGTCAGGTAGATATTTCTTTTTTTTAATACACTGATATAAAATGGTGAAAGCAGCAAATCTCATTTGAGAATGTAGAACCAGCTAAAGGCCATGGTCTTGCTCAATAAATGACATAAAAGATTAACTGATTAGTAAAATGGTTAACAATTGAGATAATCATACTGAAAAGAACCCCAAAGTATGAGTACCTTCATATTACATGTTTATGTTATATGTAATTATAATATGTGATTTAGGTTTTGTATTTAAATCACTGTTGTGTCCTTCCTGAAAGACTGCACCATATACTGTCTGTGTGTGTGTCTGTACGGGCTGTGGACTGGGTGTCAACTACAGAGAATCCTTTGGTGAAAACTGAAAGGAAAACCTGTAAATATATATAGAGAGAACATACAGTACAGTTAGAAAATGAAGAGATGAAGTACCTTGCTGCCCAGGCAAAAGGCATCCTGTACTGGCCTAACCGGCTACATGCCAGCTTGGCATTTTTCAGGACCTTCTGTGCCACCTAGTGGAAGACAGGAACACAGTGTGGTTTCAGCCTCATCACTTAAGTTCTCAGCCCTGCAGCACTGTAACATATTCAGCATGCTGCCAGTCTCAACACAGATACACAGAGATAAGTTTTGATAACATACCCTCCTCGCGCGCGCACGCGCACACACGCATGCACGCACACGCACACACACACACACAGACACACACACACACACTTAAAAATAACACACAGATTTCCGTGTTGTGTGCAGATACGCACACAAAACATATCTGACATGTTGTCTTGCCTGAGTCGCATTACTGCCCACCACAGGGGGCAAAACCACATTTGTACAGCCAAAGTCAATGCTTCTGTTGAGAGTCTGTGCAACTGGTCAGCACTTAAAAACAAGGATGATTATCTGTGTATAATGTGGAATAATCTGGCGGAAACTGCTGAGTCTGGGGGAACATGCTGCGTCCCGAGGAGGACGGTGATGAAAGTTCGTGGGTGGGTCAGTACCTTGGTGGAGTCTGAACTCTTCATGTATGGCTCGGCACAGTGGTTGATTCCCCCCTGAAGCACCTTCTCTATGCGAGCCACCAGGAAGATATCTGGGTGCGGGCATGTTACAGAAAACACTCCCTGTGGAGACAAGGAAAATGTTGGAAGTTTATCCGTGTTAAATATGTATTTTGCATGTGAATAGATCTGAATATGAAGCAAAAACAACTGTTGAGCAAGTGTGATGTTTTTGAGCCTTGCTAACAGCATGCTAGAGTTGGCACTGTCTTTGGACAGTGATCTCTCAACAATTTTTGAGTGAATGATTGCCATGAAATTCTTTTGAGTTGGTTTGAATTATTAATTTTTTTTAATGTGACCTACCTGTCTTGGATACTGCATGGTTGCCTCTGGCACCCCATGGACCAATCGTTGGCCCTCAGGGTGGGTGTCTCCTCCACCGTTCATATACTGACTGGTGTTATTGGGCACCATGCCCCTTACAGATGGGTGGTTTAAATCCACGTGGAAGTCAGAGGAGATCTTCCTGCCGTTCTGGATGTCGAACAGTGACAGGGTGACATAAAATGGCTCTACCTGAAAAAGGACGAGAGTAGAAACTCTGTATTAGACGGATGATGCTTAGGATTCTTTTGACTTGTGCATTTGTTTCACATTGTGTCAATCAGTCTGCAGAACCACACCGTACAGATATATGTATCAAACTATCACTAAACTGTCTTACTTGCAAAATATCACACGCCAAACTAAACACTTAACACTACAGGCAATGTGCACAGCGTTATATAGTTTCAACACAAAAGTAAGGACATTTTAAACTATAAAAATATATACCACTACTTACATTACATCATACAGTACTTATGTAGTATCTAATGTTCGGGATGCATCAACCACAGGATCTGACATCATGTTACTTCACATAAAACCGATCACAATCATTTGCAGACGATACAGAGCACTGGTATTGTATTGGTACTCGATATTGGCAGATTCCTTGTGTTGAGGTATCAGAATCACAGTAGGGAAAAAGTTGGATTGGTGGACCCCTATCTAATGTATAGCTAGCAGCTATTTCATTAATATTTCAGCGGAGGGAGCTGGTTGAACGCGCTCCAAAGTATCTGCTCTGTATATGTGTTTGTGTGTGTGTGTCAATATCCGTGTTTCTGAAGAGACAGAGCATGCTGAGTCTTTAACAGACAGATTATGTTAGGACAGACAGCAGGACATCAGACTCCATTATACAGATTGCTCGCCATTACTGAGCCTGTAGCCTGGTTGCCATGCCAACAGGAGTCCTTCAGCAGCTCAGATAATGAGGGGTGTCCATCCGGCTGCTCTCACAAACCATCTTATCCCTCTTTAGTCGACCGGATGGTGATATTTCTGTTATTTAGGAACTATTGTGGCCAGTCTTACGTTTGTTGTCGGCCCTTCCTCGTTCTCGGCCACACAGCTTTGCAGATTAAACGAGAGGTCATTGCAGTTCACCAGAAGACGCTTGCCAAACTTCTCCTCAAACTGCTTGACATCCGGCTCTATTCCTGAGAAATCTAGTTTCTAAAGACAGCACAATGGAAGGTATTACATTTCATTAGGTGGTGTTAGGTTGGATCTTATTACTACATGGAAATAAGTGAACTTAAATGTGTTTTACATTTAATTACCTGCGTGTCAGGGTCCAGGGTGAACAGCTTCAATCTGGTCTCGCTCCTCATTCTGGACTCTATATCTCTTGAACTCTGAGGAGAAGAAAGGCATTTCCTAAATCGATTGAAACCTCGGCTGTCTGACATCGTCTGAGAGATTTCCAGTCAGTTGGTTTTAACATTAGAAAATTTAATTTTTTCATCATTTGCACCCATCTGGAAAGAGGCTTCATATTTTTACAGGCTGACCACGCTGGGCAGACAGGCTCAGTGGTGAGAGTCAGGTGGTACCAGCATACATTTCAGTGCAGCACACTGTAACCTGTCAAGATGTTTCCCAGTTAACTGTTACCATCAGTTTCCGTGCACAGATGGCTTTACTACTGCATACCACTCAGTGCTGTAGCGGCATGAAGAGATTTCTTCTGAAACACTAAATATCCATTTAGGGAAGAAAAGAAAAAAACTTCTGCAGCCTGCAAGTTATCAGTCAGTAAATCATTTAAAAAACGCAGATGTTTCTATCCTCAAAAATGTTCAAAACTCTTGAAGCAGGTGAAAACATTTTTGGATGAAGCCCAAAAAATACTCTGAATGGAAGAGTGGAGTTGTCATGGATCACATGACAAGCGGTCTGTGTTTAATGTCAGATCTGATCTACAAAAACAAACGAATGACTAAGAAATTAGGTGTGTAACCAGTAACTCTTAAATCTAAATTC
This sequence comes from Dicentrarchus labrax, assembly GCF_905237075.1. Lineage (NCBI taxonomy): Eukaryota > Metazoa > Chordata > Actinopteri > Moronidae > Dicentrarchus > Dicentrarchus labrax. The sequence continues at coordinate 16,427,124 of NW_026136706.1, forward strand.
AAGCCACATGTTTGTGGCAAAAGAGGCCCTCTTCCTTCCTTACAACTTCAACGAGGATCAGCGATTTAATGCTGCAACTCCATGTGAGGATGTACCGAATGTGTGAGCACCCAGCTGAGAAAGTAGGACCTACCTGAAAGCTGTCCATGCTGCCAGAGGAACTGTCTGACTTTCCAAGATCATCATCTAGAGGAAAATGCAAGAAATCATTGGATGAGGGCCAGAGCATAAACAAAACCCCCTTCTGTTGTAAAACCTCCTTAATCGCTTACTGACATGTGAAAGTTTAGTAAACAGTAATTCAACTGTACAAGAATCAGCCAGGATTGAGATGGAGATACTGCAGGTCTCAAGATCTGCTCAAGCAGAACGTTTTTTTTTCTTATGCACAGCGCGATTAATAAAACCTGAGGAGTTAGGGAAGATTAGTGGAGCGTTTTGTGCAGAGGCATTTAGCCTCTTTCCTCCATGGCTAAGCCTCCTATGAGACAGGAGGTGAGTATTAAAAGCCTGGGTGGTCTGGTATCACATCGCCACAGACTACAGGCCCAGGAAGAAGTGAGTGGATGTGGGTGTGAATGCCTCATTTAAACATCCTCAGGTACACACAGTATCCCAGAGTAAATAAACTGATAGCAATGATAGGATTTACTGGATGGTATGGTGGATTATTATTTTTCGAGGGCATTTTTCATCTTAGTTTACAAAATATCACCACTGTAGCTTCTATAATCAACTGCATTAATTAAGGTTTATAACATTTTAGGGCTATAATACATGATTACTTTCATTATCGATTATACTGATGACTATTTACTTGATTAATTGTCCCGACGATAGTGTCAATTTCTAACGCCAAAAGTGTCTTTAAATGTCTTGTTTTGCTGTATTGTCCGACCAATAGTCTGAAACCCCAAAGATATTCAGTTTACAATCAAAAAACTGAGGAAACCAAAAAATATTCAAATTTAAGAAGCCTGTGAAAAACATAAATCACTTCTCATCATGAAGTTGGATAATATTTTGACAAGACTAGCATGAAATAATATTCCATTTCATATTTGTGTTCCATCAGGTGCTGGAAAAATACACACCATCATGAATGTCTCCATTCCTCTTCTCCTGCATGGCAATCTCGAAGCTGCTGTGCAAGATCTTGTTGAGCGTGTTGATCCAGTCCTCCATCTCTCCTTCACTGTCTGAAGCCAGCAGGTAGGTGCTCTTATCCTGCATCTTCAGCTCGAAAGCAAACCGCCGAACCTTGTTGTTCTGCCGCCACAACACAGGGGGAGATGAGATAAGACGAAGAAGAAAGAAGAGGGGGAGACAAAACAAATAATTATACAAACTTGGAGGATAAGAAATATACTTAAAATACAGAACAACAAATCAGAACAAAGACTTGTGTGTTGGTGTCTGACATTATATGATTGATTGACTAAGTTTAGTTTTTCACATTTAAAAATCAAATACTCAACTGTGGACATGGCAGGACTGAAGGAATGTTTCATCTCACTATCCAAAGCTAACATTTAACATCTGCCAGCTCACCAGAAGGTAGCAGATTCTTAGTTTTATGATCTAAATCAGACCTTCACTTTACTTTAACTCTACCTTCCTCGCATTATGCTGATTGGGCCTACAAAAACATCAATGTGTATGCAAAGCAAATATTCTATCACAATATCCTGGGCTTAAAATGACACTATTAAGCAAAAATCTAAGCGTGAGTCACTGTTTTGGAAAGAGATGGGAAGCTAAATTTAATTTAACTGCCATAGAAAGCAAAGGAACAATGTGAGTTAGGGAGGGACAGAGTACTTCCATCTGTATAACAAAGCCTCCAGCTCTGCCAGGACCACGGCAGGGACTAAAGTGTGATGGAGCTGCTGGGTGAAGTCAACAGAAAATGAGCTGGATCTGTTGAGCCGAACTATGACCTCCAAACAGCCATGATGTCACTGTCCCATTTGTGCTTCTGCATTTCTCCATTACAGCCCATTCAGGACCTAATACTGCTGATTCAGCTGCAGTTTGGCCATGACACAGCGACTCTGCCAGGGTCTGTTGCTTAAACATTTTAACAAAGTATTCAAGCCATATTTCTTTAGTGGGGGATAGGGGAGTCATCTCATTATTGTTAGCAGTCGGTGGATTGTTTTGCTCCGGTTATCACTGTAGCTTGCCTGCAATGTTGAAACAGCAGAGTGGGAGTGATTGGGAGGGAGACTCATTATCTGCAGGCTGGCTGAGTAAACATGGTGAGTGGAAATAAAACTGGCGTTTTGATAAACAGACTTAATCATCTGATAGGTAGGAGGACATGTATCAATTTTCTAGACGATAAAACTGCACACATCCTCAGGGGAAATGAGTCAAGATGATTATTTTATTTAAATATTAAAAAATATTTTATAATATTGTTAGTATTCGTACAACAGTGAATCCATAGAAAATAAAATGAAACCTTCAACCATATTAATCAGTTTACATTTCTGAGTCATTTTGCTCCTTGTTAACCTACTGCCATTCTCTTAATTAACATGTGGCAAATTCTTAGTGTGTTGGAGCGTATGTTGGCATCTTAACAAAGCGCAGGAGCAGCTTGAGGCTCAGTATGATGTCACTCTACATGCCATTACAGCTGCAGAGTTAAACATCTGCAGTTCCACTCTTAGACAGCAGTTTCTGCTGGTTGAGCTAAAATCACATGATCTTTGTTACTTCAACAGAGCAGAAAACTGCTCAACTATATGTGGTAAACAAGGGGTTGTGCAATGCTACTGCTCTAGTGCCTATTAGTAGTGGGATAATCACCAACAGAATGATTTACTGTTAGGATCTGTATAGTAATCAGCGTATAAGCAACTAAATTACAACATATTTCTCCTTAATTTAATGTATTTTCACTTAAAACCAGTAGAATGGGGCATGACACTGGTATGGACTTTATAATAGCTTCAAACAAAGAGATCTGCCTGTTACCGCAACGTGTGTGAGGTAACCGTTAAAAGTTCAATGGGTTTCTTGCAGATATATAAAATCTAAATGACAATAAATGTCAGTGCAGAAAAAAATGTTGGAAGCTGTATCGTCATTATGTAGTGTGTCCAACAGAGAACTGAGGTTTGTTTTTTGGCTGTAGGACTTCCTGCATCTGAAAATAAATTTGAGTAATGTGCATCAAAAGTTTCTGAGTATGTTATGCGTCTACATAAAATCCATTATTGGTCAGAGTCCTGTTGCGATATTTATTAGATGTTGGCAGTTGAAGTCTAGGCTGCTCAGTATTCCTCTATCCTCTGTCATCACAGCATCAATCCAGATCTTGTATGCACTGTAGATCTATGTTGGTCTGTAGTATGCGTACAATAGCATGTACCCCTTTGTGAACACAAATAGTCCTAAATCTGTGTCCCTTACATTTAACTAAGACTCATAAAACTAAATATTAAGAAACTGACTATGGCTATTTACTTTCTTTTTTGTTTTGTTTTCGGGATAGTTTTTGTTTACAATATCCACCTTGTTTTCTTGTAATTATTTAAGAAAAAAATATATATATTATTCATCCTTTTATAATAAGGTTAAAGTAATTGTTTGTGATATAAAATATAGAAGAACATAAACTTTACGTATTTTGTGGCATAAAAAAATGTAAAAATGTACATTATGGCACAGAATACAGTGCAATGCAATCTTCGTATGTTTCTTGCCAGACTCGACTGAACCAGGAGATGCATTCATCCTCAGGAATGTAACAGAGTGAAGGTCTGCGGTTGAAAACTGGGTGGTGTGGAGGTTCGGGGAACTTGGGGGACGGCACAGACACCACAAATACCCCTCTCCCCCTTCTACAATCAGACAGTCTCTGAGACTCCATCTCATTCACCAATAAATATCTGATTAATGCCAGCTGCCACATCAGTAAAATCAGGTTCTTTCCATCCACTGAGATGATAGACAGAGGAAAATGCACCCAGTGAGTCTTGGCCTACGTTCAGATGTTTGCACGTGGCATTGATTGTGAGGCTGATGGAAAGTGCACAGAAGTGAGACCTCAGCATTCACCTCGTTTCACCAGCTGAGAGTCAGCAGTAAAGCCTGACCCTGGGGAGGAGAGAGCTCAGGTTTCAGGGAAACGAACAAGATACTTTACAGCAGCAGTCCATCAGTGAAATTTGTGTTGAAACTTTCCCTGTTATAGCGATTTTTCTTGTTATGGAAAATACACTTATAGAGAAAGAGAACTGGGAAGCGGAAGTTGCTACTTCATGGTCGTTTTTCAGTTTAAGGTGTTTTAATTTCTACGAGGAACAAGGCCACACCCTGTGCTACCACAGTGTCAGCAGGGATTTCCCATTTGGCAAAGCAGGGTAATGTGTCATCCAGGGTCATCGCAGCTTAACAATCACTGTCTTCGAGACAGAGATGACTGGAATATTTTAGAGCGTACCTGAACCACACCCATACAGGAGTCCAAGAAAATAGTTCCTTTGGGCTCTTTGGAGATCTTCTCATCCTTGTAGAAGTTCAGATTATAAGAGCCGTCCCCGAGCTGGGTTAGATGGAAATACCTCCTCTTGAAAGACTGAAATAAAAAGAGGAAATTATATTGAACTTTTAATTATTGTAAAACAAAATGCAATGTTTTGGCCATGTGCATTTTACTTTTATACAATATAAGATAAGGTTAAGAGTAAAAAGCAGCCTGCTTCTAAAAAGGCAATAACTAAAACCTTCCATACTTTGGATGGATATAGTAAGAACAGAGAGTATGCAGTATGGATTGTAAAGCCCTTTGAATCAAATTTATGATTATAGTACATAAACAAACAAAAGTGATTTGACTTGATTTAAGGAAAATATTTGTGATAGATAAAATGACTTGAGGAGGAGACCTTGGAGGAAAAACTTTCACTGCCAAAGCACAATGGCACTAAAATATCTGAATCTAACTTTACTGTGTAACAGGTACATGATATACATAGAATACACTGCAGCTTTAGTAATTTCTAAAGTAATGTAACTAGGGCTGCAAACAATGGTTATTTAATTATAGATGAATCAATTATTTTCTCCATTAATCAATGAATCATCTTCTCTATAAAATGCCAGATAATTGATAAAAGTTCAGACAGCCAAGGAAATTGATTAATTCGTCCGACTAACAATCCAAAAACCAGAGGTATTTTGTTGACAAAGAAAATCAGCAAATCCTGACATTTGAGACACTGGAACCAGAAAATATTTGCTGATTCAGTCAACAGTTGTTATTTATGCTGATCAAATAATCAATTAATTGACTAATCTTTTCAGTTCTACATGTATCACCACTGTCTCACCCTCATGGTGACGCTGATGGCACTGTTCATGTTGCCTTTATACAGCCAGCCATGCTTGGAAATCCCTCCCTTCTGGGATCCTAGGGAGGCCGTATCCTGCAGGACACACAGACATCAGACAATTTAATACACACTGCAGTCTTTCCATATACTATAATTCACAAATGTACCAAAAGGAGGCAAATCATTATCATATTTATTTTATTTTGAAACAAGCTGCAATAGTTAGAAACTGGGGAAATTACTCCATACTTTAAATAATTAATTAAATAAAGAGTAATGCAGATAAAACACACCTATATGTTAAAACCACTGGCAGATTTTACTTCAAGGAAGACTCAACATAAATTAATTTGAATATTTTTTCAGTGGATCATCATATCACCAGTGCTTTCTAACAGACCCTGCCAAAGCCTTGCCTCACTGTGCAGAAAACCTTTGATGTTGCGGTTGGAGATGACACAGAGCGCAGCAACCTGTAGGTCTGTCTCAGTCCAAACAAGCAGCAGAGGAACATTAAACAAACTGTGACTGTTAAACAAAATAAATATCTCCATCTTCAGAGCAGGATCCATGACACATGGACCCGATCGTCTCACACTTATAAGGTGAATGAAAGCATGAGATCACGTCCTTCAACCAAACACCAAGCTACTTGAGCCACCAGCTATCACGGTCTGTAAAAATAAACCAATTAGGCGAGCAATGAAGGAAGAAGACACAGGGACAAACTCTACAGCCCTGTCCTGGTTTAGATCAGCCAGAAGACGTGTCATTTACAGTTACACTATCCCGACTGAAAGACTACAGGAGGAACTGCACCCCTGACTAATTTCACACAATGCAGAGAGTGAATGGTCTTTCAAGATGTCTCCATCCTGGTCCAGCACCACTTCTTCTTCGCTCAGTCTAATAAAGCAAAAGGGGCTTTTAAAAGTGCTGGCAGGAATTATAATATTTTCAATGTGCCTTGTGGAGTGATCTGAAAAGCATCTGGAAAGGTTCAGTACCTATTTTTCCTCATCAATGTCTAGACAACATTCAACAGTTCCCTGAGAGGCAGACAAATTACTGGGTTTATTTGCTCTAAACTCCGATTTGCTCCACAAAACTTTTGTCAGGGCATGTGAAGAGTTACGTTACTAAACTATAGTCAGACAAAAAGAAGATGAACTAAATCACGCCAGCAATGTTTGACGTGATCCAGAACACACAATCATAAAAAAAAATATGATTTATTCTGGGGATTTTAGAGGAAGAGTACAAATCCTGTCCTTTCATCTGCTGTGTTTAAAAAAATCTTGCAGTGGTGAAGAGTTGGAGGCCAGAGGGAGAGGCACGAGTTGAATGAAGGGTGATTTGGATCTTAATCAGTTGTTGCTGAAGTCTTGACAGAGGTTGACTGTGAGGATGAGCAGGACAGACCCTGACCTGTGACGACCTGGCACAGCTTCACACTCTGAAGAATGTACTTCCCTCAATTACAGCTGCATTAACTAACACACAGTTAAAGGGGGAAAAAAGACACAAGAGACCATGTATTTCAAATATTGTTGCCTATAGGAGGCGCAGTTTGACATATCAAGTGAAGAGAGAAGGTCAGTATCTTCATACATCTTGTGAGGCGGCGTGACCTTATAGCATGTTAGATAACATTTCAGCCTCAGCTTTGTATCGCCTTTGAAGACTCCCATCAAATCTGAGTGTCTTTCCATGTTGTGCACTCCTACGAGCCATTCCAAAGACAACAAATACTCATTTAATCTGCAAAAACACACACCCACTCCGTCATAGATGAATTAGATGAGGATGAAAAGATCCAAATGGTGCTTGAAAATCTTTGTGTAAAGAAAAAGGGCTGTTTTGAGATATGGTGCGCAAGCAAAAGTCTTTAACTCTAATTACACTTAATTCTTTCCATTAAATTCAGCTATTTGACACAAAAGTGCCTTTTTATCACTTTAACAGCTATAATGAAACCAGGAAAGGCAAAACTGATGACTGGAATTAGACACATCTTTTCTGGTCCGGGTATCTAATAAAGTAAATGGTCCTGAGTAATAATGCCTAAAAACAGGATGAACACTCATTATTAACATTGCAAATATATGTAGTATGTATACATATATATGAATGTAAATGTATGGTTGGCATTGTTATTGACGGGTAGAAAAAGTAAGATATAGACTCACCTCTTCTTTGTCAACATCCTCATCCACTTCAAATACATGGACAGCCAGTTTATCAGGCCTGGACACTTTGCTGTAAAGTAATCAATTCTCATTAAAAAGGCATCCATAGTGTGTATTAACAAGGTTAGAAAACAACACGTAACATCATCACAAACTACAACAGATTACTACAAGTCAAGGGAACGCACTGCACTCAGGTCCTTAAGTGTTTCAAATTAGATATCCTTTTCTCAAACACATTTATCTGATAGATTTTGCTCATAGTTACTTCCCAAATGAATTCATGAATTATATTTTACATGTTAAACATACAAGATTAGATAATGTTGTCTTAATTTACCACTTTGGAAACCGACACTATTCTCAATGAACACATTTATTCAGGATGTTTATGTACATTTTACTGTCCAGGATATCACAGTCAGACTGAGCTTTGCTTATTTGCTTTCATTTCAGTTCCTACTACAAAAAAACTTTCAAGCACATGTGGTTTGAGGTGGTGTGACTGACATTATGTGATTTTTCCCTCATGTTTTTGTCATTTTTTAAAAATGCAGCTGTCTCGAGAGAGTTAGAAAAAGGCAACATCATGGCAAATGGAAATTCCAGGAGTGTTAAAAGGAGGCACTTGACTGTTCGTGGAGACGTTAAGGTGTATACTGCCGGCTGGAAAATGAAAACGTGCCAAAGGTAAGAATCACTTCAACTGAAAACAGTGTGAGGCTTTTAACAGGCAATCCGCGTCACGGTGTATTGTTTTAACTTCCCCAGATTCAGTAGAGTGACAAAACATTTGGCAGCGGTGATAGTGTCAAAGTCAAAAGGTCATTGTCAACTCATATTCTAACATATTGGCAGTAAAATAGATATTCTTCAGGGAAGAGGCTGGAGCTGATGACACAATCTCTGGACAATGAGGGTGGTTTCCACACTGACTGCAGTGGGGAATTATCCAGTGCATCGTAAAAAGGAAACGCTGCGTGGAAATAAGAATTATTTGTGCGCTGTGTTTCCTTATAATTAAGTCACAACAACATTGTCTCAGAAGCAGGAAACAAAAAGGTGACAGTTTGTCTAGGTGACCTGAAAAGAAGGTGTATGACTGTGTCTATTAGTTTAAAATCTCTGGCATCCATATATTATATGCAGTAGCTGTTCTTACTTGCCCATCATGAGAATGTCATGGCACACTACCGCATTATCTCTGTGACTACAGTGTACAGTAGTGTTGAGGTGTTTTAACTATAGACTCACTTTGGAAGCTGTCGAAAGTCCCCAGAATAGTCCTCGTACTTGTAGTTGACGACATGCCAGTCAGACTTGTAGGTCTTAATGCACTGAGAAGACAATGGAAACAAATCACAGACCACTGTTAGATACTGCACAGTGTGTCAATGCTATAAAATACACAATGCCAGAGTACTTTAGCTGCGTTAAGGTGTCAGTATGCTTCAAACAAACTGGTTTGTAAGACGTGTTGTCCAGTAATATCTGAAGGAGTGTTTAAAGATGTTCACAATGGCCAAACTTGGAGTTGGGGCCAAAATCTTGCGGTCATTTAAAGAGATGCAATATTTAAATATGGGGATAATGATTAAGACAAACTTTCCTGGAAGGCATTCAGTATTTTGCACTCGGTTGTACACTTGAAAAGGAACAGTGACAGTTGTGACGTATGAACATTTTTTTCATTTTTTGTGTGTGGAAAAGTCACAGAATTGATCAGAAGCAGCTTCCCCATTTCCAATGTCGGAACATTGTGGGGGGAGGTTTCATACGCTCTTCAACTATCTGACTGGCACTGTGGTTGAAGCATACTGACACCTTTAAAAGAATTGGCCATGCACTCCATACACTGTCAGACTCACAATGGACAGAATCAGAGATATATATACCTTTTTCACAGCAGACATTCTGACATGAAACAGTAGGGTAAACACAGGTGTTACCACTGATACTAATTAGGGTTCTGTTCCATTAAGTGCAGCAGAGCCTTTAAACTGACAGACTGACCTGAATGAAACTATTGTCTTTTTTCCCCCATGCATTTTACTTCCTTGTCTGGTAAATCTGGTGCCTACATTACCCACAATGCTACTTGACCCCAGACAGTTCAGTCAGAGATTCAGGTGCGTTATGTGGAGTAGCAGCAGCTAATATAGTGTCGAGCACAGATGGGGAGCGGTCTCGTAAGCCCACTTCTGTCAACTCCACATCCCCAGTCTCAGCTGGGCCTGAAAAAAATTATAAAACTTAGCACAGCTCCCTCTGGAGCCACAGAAGGCTTTAAACTTTTTTCACATAGTATGACTCCTCAAGACCTTTAAACAGGTTTTGATGTGTAAAATAGGTTCTCCATTCTAAGACAGTGTGAAAAATCCTTAAATTGTACAGCCCACAAGATGAGGCACTTTGAAAAGAAAGTTGTGTTGAATTTTTCTGATGGACAAAATATCCCAATAATCCCAATTAAGCACATTTATAACACAATGGTTGTTTTGAGCAACAATTAAAGTGTATGGTGAGTTCACCTCAGTCTAACTACCCACACCAGTACAAACTGGGAGGGAGTGTATCTCTATCTCCATTTACTTGGAAAGGAGACATCTGTTTATTGTTAGAGTCAGTGATAGGAGTAGCTCACTGATCTTTTTTACAGAAATACATGCCGTTTACAAGAACTGCTCCGTTGGGGAGACGAAATGCAACCTGATCAGGAAAGCAATCGGAAACAGAGAGGCTCCTGCTGGGTTGATCCGCACAGCTGTCCTGGTGATGTCACGCAGCACTAGACCGGGAGTTTTAGTTTCTTTATGACTTCAGACAAGGCTCCCTAAACACTGACCTTTGACCTGGAAGGTGAACTGTCGGCAGCCAGTTGGTCTGTGACTCAAAACACACAGTAAGAGCAGTGTGCATGGGCCGGATGGTAAACCACTGTGATGGTTAGCGGAAGACACATTCCCCCTCTTGTTGCCATATTTCACAATTTTATCAGCACCAAGTGGAAAATATTTTTTCATTCCCACTGCAATTAAATTAAACAAACTCACTTTACAAACTTCAGTGTGTGTTTTGAGTCATTTGATAACAGATACATTCAAGACTCAGCACCAACAGACAGCACCATAAACCAACCCTGATGGAAAATAACCAGAACTTTGATAAACTTGTGGAAATTAATTGCACTTTATCATTCCTATGTCCCCTGGCATAAATAGATATTACTGAGGAAATACAGAACAAATAGTCCATCTGTCTCCAGTAATTATCTGTAATGAGAACAGATACCACTTACACAAAAGTTTCTACAGGCTACTTCCTGATGTGCTGCGTACATTGCTCCTAATATTAGGTTGCAAATTGGTAATGACTCACATTAGTGTCACTATTTTGCGTCGATGTGTCTGTGTGGTTTACATTCATGTGATATACTTTCCTAACCTCTTGTACCAGTCGACTATCAACAGGTTTGTTCATGTTCTGCAATCAAATAAACTGTCTATCTTTGTGTAATCAGTTAAAGTGCTTGAAGGGAAGCTTGAGGTCCGGTGTTTAACATTTAGGAGCATCTATTTGTAGAAATGGGATATATTATTAATAGTTCAGTCAGGATCACTTTTGTCAAAATATCTTTTATTCCAAAGCGGAATATTACATTTGGCGGTATGGCTCTGTTCTGGGACCTCCTTGTCCTTCCACGTGCCTACGTGGAAAAGTTTAAGACAAGGAGAGCGGCAGCAGAGACCCCTCAGGGTACAGAACAGAGCAAGCGTCAATCAGAAAATGACATTGATTAATTAGAAACAACATAAAAAGGAGGAGCTGGGGTGGAGGTGGGTTGCAAAAAGGCTTGTAGAGGAAGCAGCAGAGATAGGCAGGCAGGCTAAAGCAGCTTAAATAAGGCGCCATGAATGATATTTGCCAATGGATGCTTGAGGGAATCAGGTGAGCTGTTAGCCGATTATGTATATGACTAGCTATGATCATATGATATAGCTGTAACTGAGAGCTGACTTCGTGGCCTGCCTGAACTAACACTATGCTCAATATATGTTTTCATTAGTTTATAATCACCTGGAAATAGGAATTGTTGTGTTTTTGTTACCTTACAATGAGACATTTCTATCTACAGAGGGTACAAAGTCTGCCATATTGAACGCCCATGTTCCTTCATCAGAACTGTGTGGGTGTGGTCAGGCTTGATTGACATTGGTCGCCATTGCTCAAACTAAGGCGTTGATTAAAATAATATATATTCAGGGCTTTTTAAATCAGCTTACCTCTTGGACAAATAGACTCTGGGCCTCCCTCTCTGCATTTTCAGGCACTGTAGGGTAGAGCGTTCTCCCTTGCCGCCTCAAAGTGGAAATCTGCAAAACAAAGCAATAGTTCTTTCAACACGAGAAACAGAATGTGGAAAATACAATAAACTTGACAACATAGTAAAAGTGAAATTGAAACAAAATGTGGAAGACATTTCTCAAGCTGGACACCTTCACCCAGTCATACAGTTTGTGGTCTCAGCTGGACACAGTTGCTTGTGGGTGTTCTGTTAAATATTATTCTATGTTTGAGAGAGGACTGATGTCTTTCTGAGGGTTCAAAGGGGCAGTATGTGAGGGAGGCAGGATGCTTGTCCATACTGTTCAGCTCCAGAACCCACAGACACACCCTGAGTCTGGCTCTCTGCCACCGTTGTACAGATGCATCCCAGAGCCTCTAATGCTCCGTTCATGTCTTTCACTATTGACCAACAGGTTCCTTGTGCGCTGTAGCCGAACAGCAGTTTCATAGCGCAACAATAATCAAGGCTCTGCCTGTAACCTCAAATCATATTTCTAAAAGACTGAGTGTCAACAGCCGTGCTGGAGGCTCTGTAAAGGCTGTACTTGCACACAGCGGTGCTTTGAGATAATGCTAGTGTCAGCATGCTAACATGCTCAAAATGACAATGCTAACAAGCTGATGTTTAGCAGGGATAATGTTTACCATCACCGTCTTTGTTTAGTGTGTTTGCATGCTAACATTTGCCTCTCAGTACTAAACAGAAAGTACAGCTGAGGCTCATGGGAATCGATGTGTAATAACTAATAAGACCTGGATATGGCACCGCCAAAAAAAATACTGTGTTTCAAACTGCAAACAAGATCAATTATGATACTTGTGAATTTTATCATTATGAATTTATCCATGGAGGTTTTATCTTGAACATTTCTCAAGCCACAACGCAAAGATTCATCTTTCTGTCTAGTACTCAACTCTAATAATACATCCATGTCATAAACCAAAGTATTGGACAGTTTAAAAGTTTCACCTGATGATGGTTCAGATGAAAAGTGAGAATATAACCAAAGTTATTACAGTTGATCCTGAGGGATATGTGAATGCCTGTATCAAATTGCATCGCAACCTGTCTAATAGTTGTTGAGAGATTTCACTCAAAACCTGTGAACCTCACACAACAATTATACATCCAAATTATTACATTCATTAAAACTCCTACAATGGGATGGGTTACAGAAGTAAGCTGTGAAGGAGATGGTGTGATGACGTATTTCAAGAGAGAAGCATAACTTATACTTTCATAGACAATCTCTAGGTCAGTTTTAATGTTTTTTTCCAGCAGCAGTGTGAAAGCTGGAGCTCTATTTAAACTTTCCCTGGGTAAAATCCTGCTGTGTACATCACCATCAGGTCTTGGCACAAGGATTAATTCTGAAATTTTAAAATAAAGTGCATTTGACCACACATAATCCCTGCGAGGAAGAGTGAAATATGAATACAACCATTAAGTGATAACCGTTCAGCTGACTGAGTTAAAAGGAAAGCAGTGAATTCGGGCTTTGTGCAAGTCAAATGCTCATCATCTATGTGTGCTCTGTGTTGTCTGTGATGTGAGGGATGCAGACAAAACCTTTTATCTTTTCCCAGCACATTTTATTCTAATGAAAAGTGCTTTGAGCAGAAATATTGTCCATGTCATTAGTTTACAGTCCAATTTACTGCGGACCAAAACAAATGAAACTATTTTGACCACAGTGTTTGTATTTACTGAAGAAAAAAAGCATTAGTCAAGTTATTTTAAATAGAATGAATCAGCCAAATGTGTTTATAACCCCCAAAATATTACAGTGTCCAATTCAATCCAATGATACCTGGAAAACATTAAGTTAAATAATGATTTTTGAAAAAGGTTTAGCTTTTTTTTTTTTATCATGTTATGCAAATAAAATCTACCAAAGGACATTGCACATTATATTATTGGGGTAATATTTTGTCATCTTAACACACCACTTTACTGTAATAATGGCAGTCTAACACTAAGGCTGAAACAGCTAGTAGATGAATCAATAGTTGATCGACAGAAAATTAATAATGCATTATTTTGATGATTAAATAATTGTTTAAGTCATATTTTCAGGCAAAAAGTACACCAAACATTCTCTCGTTTCAGCGGTTGCCGCTTTTCTCTGTTTATACCATTGTAAACTAAATAATTTTGGATTTTGGACTGTTTCTCCTTTGGCCCTATAGAATTATACTTATAACACTTACACCAAATAATTAATTGTCAAAAAAATAGACAATATCAAAATAACAGACAAATTAATAGATAGTGAAAATAGTAGTTACCCTGTAGTATATGGAATTTTTATTAGTATATACGTTATAAAAAACAATTTAAAGAAAGTTTAAGTGGCTGGTTCGAGAAATTAAAAAACAAAACAATATTTTTTTTCATTGTCATTGTAGTTGTGTCTTTCTTGACACCTGAAAGGACATTTAGGCCAAAATGCTAAACTACCATCTTTCTCTTTTGCCTCACTGTTCCTCCGAATGACCTTACATTTAACTGAGCGCTGCTACGTCAACTATGTCAAATTCCACCGAGCTCGTATTTGTGAACGTGAAGTCTCCCCTTCCTCTCTGCTAGCCAGGTTTCCTGCAGGGGAGATGACAATCTTCGCAATCCAAGCAGCAGAAATAAACAGGCATGGAGGTAAGAGGGAGCCAGGAAGTGGGCAACAGGAAGCATTTAATTGGACTACAAGTCACCAGGGAGAACTATGTGATTCTCTGGTGAAATAAGGCCAAAATTAGCACCGGGATATAGCTGCACCCTGCGGGACCCCATCAAAATTTTATTTGTTAAATCATTCTCCTTAACCTAACCTAAACCAAGTGAGCTTCTAGATATTACAACATCAGCACCGGTGTCATATTTCCTAAATTCAACCTAGTATTAAAGGTTAACGCTGTATATTTTTAAAATCCCATGAAAAGACTAAAACCAACAAACAATGAATTTCTCCTACAAGTATTGCCAGCCATGATATATCTTATTAATCTGTGCCATACACTTCCATTGTTGTTTAAAAATGAGTAAACACAGAAATGAGCCAAACCATTGCTGGACACTGTAGTTTAGTTTGAGTCCAACTTCTTACCTGATACAATTATCCCCCTGGGGACAGGAATGTCTGTGGAATTAACCATGCCACTGAGCCACCCGGCTGATAAAAAGGAAATTATATGTGAGACACTTTAAAATATATATATATTTTTGCTTGTAGGAACAAATGAATATTGGGGGTGAGTGCCACAAGCAGGGTACAGAAGTTGGTAAGAATTGACAGCCAAATTAACAAGTCGGTTTTGGCGTTTTTATCGTATTTGTTAACAATCACATAAATATGGAAACATCATCAGCCTCATCTCAGGCTTTACAGCGGGGAAGGGTCTAGACCTAAATTGAGGAGAAGAGGGAAGGAGGGGCCCCTTCTTGGTAATCCTCAAAAAATGTCTCCAGAAACCTTGCAGAGAGAGCATAGAGAGACCTACACAGGACTGCCTGTGCCAACAGCTTCCAGATCAAAACCAGATGGAGATGATATAAACACTGGCTCACAAAAGACCAGTACCAACACATAACTTCTGATGTGCCAGTGGGGATAAGATAAAGGTAGAGACCTGATAGTGGTTTCTATTACTGAGAAACAGCCAGAATATATACAAAAATAACAACACAGACAGAGGAGCTCTTTGTGCCTGTTTTGGCCTTGATTTATCACCAACTAGCACTGTATACTTAGGACTGTCTCTATTCATATGGAGGTTTCTGTATCAATACACACTGGCTGTACCTCCTTTCACTAAAAGCACCAAACACTGACAGGGCTCTGACACAGAAGCTGATTAGAACCTTGCTTGAACAAGAGTGTGGGGAGGTCGAAACAGATGTTAGGTTCAATCACTGCGCCTGTGGTGGTGTTTTTTTTTTTTTTTCCTCAGTCAAAATCACCTGTCAGGCCCTGACAACACACTGTTTGTGTGTAAAGCTGGTATGCTATGTTCACAGCAGCAGGCTGAAGGAGCATGATACAAGAGAAGACAAAGTCAAGGCTGCCCCGCTGTCATTGAGCACCCAGCTGCTGGGTCTTTGTAAACTGTAACAACCCCTGGCTTCACATACTTTTCACTTTTACCCTATTCCAGACTGCCATATTCATTAAGGAGAGTTTGTACAGTACCGTAACTGGACATAATTCAAAGGTTCTTCACTCTAAATACACTTACAGTTAGTCCCCATTACACATTTAACTGTAAATATGGCCTGGTTTAGTGATCTGGGTCAGATAGTGGTTTTAGTCATTTACACTTCACACAAACATCAATTTTCCAGAGGTTTGTTTCACATGTTAACACCATCCCATATACTGTGGGTCAAATAATGCTCAGATGCATCTCAGTTATATTTATGTCAAAATATGTTATTATATGTTGGTATTTGAAAGGTTGATTTTAAAGACTGATTTGAAAAGTGTACCCATCTGGTGCTTTTAACTTCTATCATGTAAAGAAAGCTTTTTTTTTTAAAGCTAGCAACTCACAAGATAACATTATCATATAGTGTGTTGCTGTTTGGTCGCTGACTCAAAGGTGTCCTACGTATAATGGTGGTATTGGAATTTTTGGGGGGATTTTTTCCCTTTATTTTAGAATGGATGACAGAGAGATGACAGGAAATGAGATGGTGAATGACATACAAACAAAGGGGGGATGTTGATGTTCATGGTTTGCACCTTAACCCCATCCAATTGTTCTATTCTTTACGTGAAGCCCTTTCTCACATTTCTTTCTGACTTTCTGAAAAGAAAACTTGTGTGGAAATGTTACAACATCTCTTCTACACTATCTGAGGATTTCACTCCCACTAGAGCTGTGGTGGAAGATTTCACTTTACCCATATGACTATGACATGGAGAATTTCTCCAGATTTACAAGTTGAAGGGCAGGTGGGAGAGAGGCTTGAGAGGAAGCAAAAAATGCATCCATGCTGCATTCACATAAAACAATAAATAGTAACTTTACACGACATTTGTAACAGTATATAAATCATCAAAATCACTCTTATTTGCACTGTCTTATTCTGCAGTGTAGGCATTCAGACAAAATATGTTAAAGCCATCATGGTTAGTGAAACAAAGACTGCTCTCACTGAAAGGAGAGCTATAACAATAAAAACTCTATAAAATTTCCACTGGGCCGTGAGACAGAGTGGCAGGGTCAGATTGGAGGATATACTGTACATCTCATTGCTGCTGTTGGTAAGGACACATCTTTCAAAGAAGTCTCATTTCCTGAAATACAAGCACTGGGCCAGATTTCCATTTTAGATTTTCCATCCTCATCGGGGGAAAGTGTGAGGGAGAGTACGTCCTGTACAATGTGGCTGTAGATAACACTTGCTCTGTCACAACATTGGAGACAAAATGAGCCAATTAAACAGATGGCCCCTGACCCCTCTCTTGCTACAGCATGGAAGGATGTAAACAAAAAAGAAATCCTCTGTGAATGACCCCACCCTGTGCTCACAATGCTGGCCATGCCAGGACCAAAGGAAAAGACTGCAAAAGCCAAACAAACACAACAAAGAAAACACGCAAGTGGGTGGTTAAATAATGATGTTGGACAGACAACAATAAACGGTGTGACCTTGTGTGGGTATGTAGCACTTTTTACTGGCATACAGTATAAGTACAAGCTGTGACATTTCTCAGTCTACCATTAAGACGCATTATTTAGTGGATATGTTTCACCTAAAGTGCCTCACTTTCACCAGCTTTCACATGAGTAGCCCCACTGGAAATCAAAGCCCTAGCTCTGGCAGTGTTATAACCACTCCCTAAGGTACATACCACCACTTACTTTACATTACTTCCATAGTTTAAAACCTTACTCCTGACCAATTTAAGCCCAGCTATAATACCCAGAGCCAGATTTAGGCTTTTCTGCCCAAACTCACCTCGAAGTCCTCCATGGGGAACTGCAGCATGTCTCTGAGGACATCGCTGAGGATCTGTGTCTTCCTCTGCACCAGAACATTTTCATAGTCCAAGGGTTCAATCACCTTCGGTTTCACCTGGAGAACACAGACGAAGCACGCTGTTAGTGGAACATTTGATGGAAGTTCACAAATACTGATAACTGTAACATTAAAAGGCATGACATGCATGCCAACACACAGTTTTTAGGTTTGTTTCCCCAAATTTTTTATTAGCTAGAGCCAGTCGAGAGATGACAGGAAATAAGGAAGGAGAAAGATGGGTAATGGATTTCAACGTGAACTGGGAATGTTGTGCTTCATGGTTGGTTAAGTTTTTATAATTGACCGGGTAATATTATAAGCACTACTCCCTTTATGAACAGTTTCGGTCCTCAGAGCTTCATCAGGTAAAATTCACAGAAAGAGGGTCTAAGATTAGATTTAGCTATTAATGATTATCCTTTCAATTAGAGTGATAACAGAGACTAGTGTGTACATTGAAAATGAAATGCACTACACTGTGCAATAACAGTGTAGTGCACACAAATAGGAAGTAATATATCTCTGCAAATGTTAAATATTGTTTACTATTATAGTCACATGATCTGGCCGAAACCAGCACCAAGAAAACAGACAAGTTTCCAAGTCAAATCCATCAAATGACGCATATGACTGTGCACAGGAGCAGATATGGTGTTGTGCATATACAGGCCTCCACACTGAGTTTGATTGATCTAGAAGTGCTGTCTATCACATTAGGCTTTACCAACACATGCTATCTGTTAAATACACTGCGATACGTCTATCAGGCCTCCATCTGCACCACAGAAAAAGCATCCGCCTCCGCAGTGGGAAGGTCGTGATGCTGATCCCTGACATGTCTGTCGAGGAAACAAGGAAACAATTACACTCAACTACAATAATAACAACTTCATATAACACAATTATCCTCTACAGCATAAAACAAACAAACCTCCATCATCCTCTTTTACTTTCAGTGTACTTGACAGAAATCCCATATCAGAAGTCAGTTTCAGCTTGCTATGTTGTTTTGTAGCTGACTCTCACGAGCATCAAAAGGTGATTAAGGATTTATGGTGCATCAAGTCATAGTGTCTCCATAATGTTGAAGTACTGACCCACTAAACTTCAGTGGCCGAGGCTGGAGAGAGCTTATTCATTGCAAAGATACAGCAGCCATTAGATTGAGAGTAAGCTGTCAACACTTGTAGCTGATGAGACGGGAGGATAAATCTAA
Organism: Dicentrarchus labrax; assembly: GCF_905237075.1. Classification (NCBI taxonomy): domain Eukaryota; kingdom Metazoa; phylum Chordata; class Actinopteri; family Moronidae; genus Dicentrarchus; species Dicentrarchus labrax. The sequence goes on from NW_026136706.1 coordinate 16,446,249, forward strand.
CAGCCAGGGAAACGGCAAAGTGCAAAATGAACTGTGACACATCGCCAGACTCCAGGGCTGAGCGACAGCGCAGCTCACATGTTGCCTCCACATCTGGGACGGATAATACTAGCATGATCTCAGAGGGAGAGTCATGGATATCGACCTGCTTAAATACATGTTGCTAGCAACCTTGTTAATAACAGAGCACAGCTGAGGACGGAGGACAGAAGGGGCAGGACCTTGAATTAGTTTCAAGGACAAGGAGGGGATAGCAGGCCAGAGATGGTGCCACCAAGTCTGCCAGCTAAAGCAGGTTGTGACATTATCAGTCCACTGTTTTTTCACAAGTTTATCTGAACATAACACAAATGTGGTTACAATGAAATGCAGTCACACTTCAACAAACTGTTTTCTCTACCATGAGAGAGGAAAAAGCAGAGAGATTGATGGAAAGATTTCGGCAGGCGGGGCGGGTAAGTCAGGAGAGAATTAAAGAGGTCGGAGAGATATGGTGTATGCAGGTATGAGTCTGTGTCTCGCTTGAAGCAACCTAAAACGCCTAAAATCTCTACATCTCCGTACACAGACCAGATAGCCCGTACCAGACGGTGAAACCTTAAGAACTCTGGGTACCCACAGCTGCATTGTCATTATGTACCAATGTCCAGGAAAACAAACCCACTGACAATGACACAGAAGTAAATAAACCAGGGGATTTAACAAACAGGCTCTGCAAGTGAGAGGGAGTTAGTGAAAAGAAGTGAAAGCAGTTAACAATGAACAGCCTCGGGATGTTCAGCATCACTTAGGGAAAAACAGTAAAAAAAAACTTTTACTTTCCCAAATACCTGATGCTACTGCACTCAAAATCTGTGTTTAAAATGGGATTCTGATATTTAAAAGTATCTGCTAAAATATTTGACCCCCTTATCTTCTGACCAGTGATGGCTTCTTAACCCCACTCTTGTTGCTGACTATTGTGGTCCTCCAAACCCTTCTGGGCTCTTACACATTGCTTTGTCAGTGGCTGAAGGTGGTCAACCACACAGTACACTCAGCACTGAGTAAGAAAATGAACATACATAATAAGCAAGAGCTCTGTCATTCCCTCAACCCACAGTGCTGACCATGGTCAATGGTCCTAGTCCCAACTTTATATATTACTGTTAGTCCTTGGAAATAACTTGTTAAGTTATAATATAATATGTTATGTCTTATAGACTGAACATATTGCACTCCTATCTCTATTTCACATATTTCTAGTATTTCTAAAATATGCCATAAACATTCTGAATACAGTCTAAAAATAAATCAGAGCAGAACAATGCAGGCAACATGTTGCACATCTGTATAATTAAGTCAACAAGCAGACAGTCATCCCTGGAAAGAGCATAAAACAGAAACTTATGAAGCCTCTCCTCCACTCCCTCTCCACAGTGATCTAGCAGCTGTTAAGCTGCAGCACCCACTCCTCCCATCACTGCACCCTCTCACAGCAATGAACAATGGTGCTGTGTAGTGCCTCTCCACTAACTGATACATTCAATCTTTTGCTACTGACTGTTCAAATGGCTCTGTAGAGATCCGAACCACTGGACACCTTCATCGCAGGGCAGGAAATTATCGCTGTCATCACGGTTGACTTTTGAGCCAAATAAAATGTTTTACAAGCCATGATGTTTAAGAATAAACTAGAGGAAACTGCAGGCTGCTTCCCTCCAGGTAGTTAAGAGCTGGTAAAGTTCAACATTCCTCTTTGCTGGTGCTTGCGTTGCAAATTTTAAATGCTAGCTGGCAATGTTGTGTGCAATGAAAGAGATGGCAAAAGTGAACTAGCACAGACGCTCACATGACACCTGCTTTGGGGCTTTATGGCTGTGGTTAAACTTTACAGCACTGTACACTGTAAGATGTACTTATAGATCAGTAAAGCTTTGACAAACCGACAGAGCTCTAAACCAAAAAGTATATGTCTTTATATAAAGTCCTTGATTGACTTACCACCACCTGTGGCACCGTGTCTACCTCAGCCTCAGCTGCAGCCAAGCTCTTGTACTGCTGCGGACTCTCAATGACCAACTCCTTCTTTGGAGCTTTACTAGCCCTTCCTTGCATTGTCAACAGCTGTGGTAAGATATCTCCGAGCTAGTTCCCAAAGAGAACTGGACTGCCAGCATATCCGATGGAGAAAAATCCTGGCGCTGGAAAAGGTTTGGGAAGTTTCTGCTCACAGACTCGTGCTTAACACCCTCCCTTCTCAAACTGCTCTGCCTGTCTGAAAGCAGTGGACTCACACCCAGGCTGAGGAGGTGGCCCCTCCTACACTCAGCTGTGCTGCCTGGGGGAGTTAAACACCCTCTCTCTCTCTCTCTCTCTCTCTCTCTCTCTCTCTCTCTCTCTCTCTCTCTCTCTCACACACACACACACACACACAATGAAGCTATCTGACCCCACATTATCCACCTGCACAGTGACACAGGGTTGACAAAAGGCAAACAAAAGATACACATTCCTCAAGTATTACAGTCTGGTCAGGGACTTGTCCACGCCTTGTGTGGGACAGCTGAAATAAGAGGTGGCTTAGATTTCTTTAAGAGGAACAAACTAGGAGAGAATGAGACAACAATGGGGGCACTTCAATCGCTGGCAAGTTACAGTGTTTAAAGAAACCACTCAAGCATATGCAGGATACATAGAGTATGAGGGCAACAACCAATGAATCCGCTGCAGCGATTTAGCGGTGATTTTCCACATAAACATGACAGATAAGCTGCCAGACTGAGCTCATCAGATTGTAGGTTCAGAAACAACACGGACAAATCTTGACCCACATTAACCGCTAAAGTCTAAGACTGAGGAGCATATCATTCAACTTTTTCTGAATCACGGGTGCAGTATATCAAATTAGTCATCTAGTGACAGACAACCATTGGTCACTGAAGTTTTTATTACTTATTATTTGCCTTCCGCCTGCATCTCCCTCTTTTTCTGTCATAGCTTCAGAGCCAGGTCGTGACACCTGGTTCCACTTCATTACTGCAGCTAGGACAGTATTCACAAAGTTGAGATTAGGCCCAGCTTCTGTCTCGGTGCTTGTTGATGCAACTGCTTTAGGGGCATTCCAGCACGACGCAGCCCCAGTCAACCCACCTAGGAGTGGGCCCGACCTACAGATTCCTCAGTGGGCCACAGCAGGGGAGGATGTTATCTTTTCACGCCTGCGTCTGAGCTTAAAGGCGAGGGGGGAGGGGCCAGGTCAGCTCTCCAGCTGCTCCCCTTCCATTGTCACATGCGCCTATGGGCCCCACACAGGGATTGGAATATTCAATATCAATATTAATAATAATAATGTAATCAGCAGAATTTGGTAGAATGGTAACATTATAGGATTGTATCATCACAATACAGATGCAGTGAAAGTCAGTAAACCATAATAATACTAAAATGATTGAACAATTTTGATAATCAATTAATTATTTCAGTCATCTTTCATGCCAAAATATTGAAAAACACCAAACATTGTCTGGTTATAACTTTACAAATCTGAACTACTGTTTCTCTTTGGCAGATATAACTGTAACTTGAGTACCGGTATTTTTAAGGTTCAATATTGACCCTTTCACTACAATGTCAAATGGCATTGATTGCTTGGAGAGAACTTACATGTTAACTTGTTAGCTTGTGTGGCTACAGCTGTTAGCAGTTAGCATCAATACAGTAAGAATAATAATGCATTGAGGTGGTGGGTGCTAATGTTAACTGTGGCTTCATGTTAAAAGTTGTTATGAGCATTTTGAAAAATATGTACAGTTTTGGAAGTAACTTTATGTCTGCTGTCTTACCCAAACACAGATGAAATGCTCAGTATCAGTTTATGAGAAGTCTGGGGTGTGTCTAATGTAGATTAGCTTGAAGTCTTGAGGGGGGGGGGAGTTAGAGCGAGTTTGTCTGTGGTTCTCCAAAGCAGTTTTAAAATATTACAACAGCTGGGCCAGTGACTACATGCAAGTCCTATCCTCAATCTGGAGTTGCCAGTTTGCATGGCGTCATAACCCTCAAATCCCAGGTGGCTTGCTACCTAATGAGATATGGCATCTATTTCAAAAAAACATTTTGGGGTTGTTGGATGGTTTGTTTTTCTCTTTTGATGGAGGATAACTGTCTGCTCCTGCTTCTAGTAGCCTACTTGAACTTACTATCACTGTACTTGACAGAGATGCATGCAAATAGGTGTTAAAGTCTCTTTCCTCATCAATTTGTGTTTCTCCTTTAACTATTCTATTTTATTTTTTACTGGATAGTGACAGTAGAGACAGAGACAAAACATGCCGAGAGAGGTCCACACCTGGAGCCAACCTGGGATTTTTATATGATATTTATCTTAAGCACCAAGCCACCAGGATGTCCCCCATCACCTTACCCTGACGTGAACCTAAGTGGTCACCCCAACACCTGAAGGCAACCCTGCTGTAAACTCTAAAAAAAACTAAACTAAAAATTTGAACAGAAAACGGACTTTGACACAAGAACAGGTCTCTGTCTGGCACATCACAATATGATGGTGTGAGCTGCGCTCTGGCATAGATCCAGATCAGCATACCTTGATATATGCGGGAACCGTGTGTGTGTTTAAGGGATATAAGATAATCCTCTGCATCAGGTGGAAACAGGCTCCATAGTGGAGTGAGTTACGAATCAGAGTCATTCTGCGGGCATATGAGCTCACTAAGGTGTGTTTAAAGCAGCAGAGTGAGTCATCATTCACTTCCTGTGTGCCTTTCAGTCACTTTGCTTATATATTGTACACAACACTGTTGAACTGAAGTTATGCTTTTTCAGAAACATCTATCAGGATCACAGTTATTATTTCAACTTTTCTACAAATGATTCTTTGGATGTTTATGATAACCGGAATTCCAGTTTGGATGCTCACAGCAGTGCACTCCTCCCCCTCCTCTAACCACACTCCTGGGGCCAGTTTTATCAGACATCTTTGTAAAATACTTGTTTACTGTATCACACTCCCTGATTTATGCTTTGGTTAAACACGGTTTAACTGACACACACACACAATTTAATCCATTTAGTCAGTTTACAGTCTGACCAACCAGACTCTGCAGGAACAACAGCAGACAGTTTATTGTTCAATAAGGGAGTGGTGGACTATCCATTCAGCTACACTAAAGCTTACAGGCTACAATGATAACCCACCAACACTGCTGGACATTTCCTTTAATGTAGTTAATTGTGCAAAGAGAGTAATGCTACATTACAAGTGCTAGATGTTTGACTTTGATCTCTGAGCTTGTACGAATCCAGGCTTCCTCTCCCAGACATAAGAGATAAGTAACTCCAGAGAGACTTCCTTTCTGCAGTGCAGCCCTGCTACAGGATTCCCAACAAACACAGTGCTTGCAGTTTTTTCGGCTTCATGCTGAAATCAAATTCAGACTTTGCAGTGTTATGCAGATTTATCCATGGAAACCAATACAACTGTATTTCTTTGGGGCAAGTTGGCATTTGGTCCGGGCAGGAAAGCCTACTGAGCCCTTTAAGTAGCAGAACAAACCCTTGTGTTGAGCAACAAAGTGTCCCAATGGCCAGAAGCAGAAGCAACAGGATGTTTTTGGGAAAAGTGTATTCTGCTCAAATGCAGTTTGGATATGCGCTGTACTGAGTGTTAATGAATTGGTAGTACATGTACAAAAATAGATAAATAGTAAATAGTTTCATTGATGACTACACATTGCAATTATGTGCCTGTGATTCTGAGAGGACTAGAAAGGGATGAAAACCAACCTGTAGGCTGATAGTCATACTGAACTGCCATTTTGTGTTATTTCACTTCAGTCATATCGGAGATGTGGGAAAACCAATCGGGCAGAATATTTTGAGACAAATTCATTAAAGCCCCATTATGTAACAATTCTACCTTAAAATAACAACTTCACTATCATTTTGATGCTACAGTGACGTGTAATAGGGTGAACGGAGCCTCTGTCATTCCCACTCATCGCCCTGTACGCCTGTTACTGCACTATGTAACTTTGGTCTCTGGGTTGGGACAAGTGTGTAATGCTTTCACACACCACCAACTATGTCACTCATTTTGGCGAAACTGGATCATATTTTATGTTTTGTGGTTTTCCCTCTCGTGTCCTCCAGCTGCTCCGCCTCAACTCGACACATACAGAGTGTTTTTGCTGGACAGTAAAGTAACTGCTGTGAATTATGGCTGCTGTTGGCTAGTTAGCTTAGCTGTACAGCCTTGGACGCAATATTTTTCTTGCTAGGATGATCATGACGCGCCATACTCTGCCTCTGATTGGCTTACTCTAACATTCTTACCCTAACCCTAACCAATCCGACTCCTCATGCCTAAACCTGACCAACCAAACCAATGAAGTCTACAGGTACAAGCTATTTAGAGGCAGGGTAGGAGAGGTCATGACTTCAATGAAAAGCGCCCAGCACTGGGTGATCAGAGAACCAGTAGTGTTTCCACTGGTAGCACGGGAGCTTCTGGACCACTGGGAGGAGAAGGTTTTCCAGCCCAGGGTGGAGGGGAATGCTGATGCGGAGCTGAGCCAAAATGGGCACCAGAACTGGAGCCGGGCAACGTAACCAAGCTCAGCAGCCTCTAAGGACATCATGGCAGAGGCGAAGAGATCGAAGAGGACGTTGACGGTGGAAAGGTAAGAAGAGAAAAAGACAGAAAGAACAAGCAAGAGCCCGCCTGACAAGAGTAAATCTGGGACTGGCTTTTAGTTTTTCAAAAATAGATAGTGAGCTGGTTCTTCTTGCTGTTAGACTGGTCAGTAGCTGGCTTGTTATGACTTGTCTTGTTGCACATGCTTGACATTTGACTGTGTTAGCAAAGTTGTTGACTCGCTAGTTTTTGATCATAAATATTGTAATCATAACAAATGCATGTGTACAGCTGTCCATATCTATGACAGTGGTATTGCAACTGGATTGCAGCAAATACCAACTCTTACATAATGTTGTTTTAAGAGGTTCTGGTTTTATTCTCTAAAAACATTTACGACTTTTGTTGGCTTTAAATGCATCATCACTGAGTCATTTTATGACAGACAGAGAGGCTAACAAAGGAATTAATAAATTCACCAAGCCACATCATCTTGCACGATAATCAAATTATGGACTTTATATTTAAATAATTATACATTTGGGTGGCTTGTGGATTTCTTGATCTTTTTTCCCCTTTCATTTTGTTTGCTGCTATCATTGTGTAATTTTTCCACACATTTTTTCCACATCTATGAAGTTGTAATTTTCAGCCTGGATGGGAACACTACTGGGTTCCTTCATTACATAATAGGGGCTTGATGCAATCACTAGGCCTTCCCAGCATGAGCCAAAGCAAAACAGGGTGTAACCTGGAATGTAACAAAAACATGGCCCACCCCTCGCCGCCCCGCTACAGCAGCACCAACAGGACCCACCATCCTGCAGCTTGTTTTCAGTCCATCCCCTAGAGAGTACTGAACTGTGAGCTGAGAATGAGATTTTAACATGGAGGTAATAATGACACCACACCATGTCTACACACTCTGTTAATAACATCACTGTAGTAGGATGTGGAATACAATGGCATTAAAAATAACAGGATGTAATCATGAGGCAAAGACAGTCGTCTCACACAGTGGCTAGAAAATAAAAAAGTACACAGAGTAATAAAATGTAAACATATCGTGCTACAGTACTTGAGGCTAATACAGATCGAGAGACAGAAAAGCTTTATTGATCAGCCCGAGCCTTAAATGTAACTAACAGTATTGACTATGAATAACGCTGCAGTTGAATCTGTGGGAAAATCAAACTGCAGTCGCCAGAATGTCTTTTAAGTACACAAACCTGAGTGCTGGAGATAATGGTCCCATGTATCAGTCAGCAAGTGAGCAGCACAAATACAGCCACGCAAACACACTCACATAAACACATCAATGCTGTGACGTCTGAAGCCCTCCTCAGGGTGGCTGAAACATCCCAAAAGTAGGAAGCAATCACCAAGAAAAACAACCTTGAAGCCGAGTAAAGTGTGCTGTTGTTTTACTGTAAATCCATTAAGACAAGACATGAAAGCTACAAGGATGGTGATTTTATTGGTTGTCAGTGTCTGCAAGCGATGTACTGGTGAACACGGTATGTACGTAATGTTGGTAATCTGTCAAATATTCAACCTTTAGAGAGATATCAAAGAGAAAACATCAGCATAGCAGACTAAATGTTTATGTAGAGATAGAGACTGTACTGTACTTGCAGAGTGTACAATTATGTATGGAGGACAAAACATGACTTAATCATAAACACATTAATTCATACATAAATACATAAATAAATAATTCAATTTTATTTGTAATTAATTGGCACCACTTCTTTCTTAAATATAGGAATTAATAAGGTAATATAGGAATACAAAGTAAAAGACAAAAACAGAAATGTAGCTAAGCTTGTAGAAATTTAAAAATAAATCAAAGGCATTTTTTTCCAGATCAGTTACATCATTAATTTATTTACCATTCCAGCTATTTATTTAATATTTTTTTTGTAAATTAAATATGAATGTAGGTATTTATTTATGAACAAGTCATTTTTCGTCCTCCATACTATAATAATTGCACATCAAGAGCATGAGGCATTTTAGTCAAAGGTAAGAGTAAAGGAGAGCCTTAGTCAAGTAATTCAAGCTTTTAAATGGATTTAATCCATAAATAGTTTCTGGTTGATGACATACAGATTCCTTAACAACTCCTCAAAACAAAGAACTTGTAAACACAGCATAATTGACTCATTCAGCACGGTTCATTGAAAGGAAAACAATCAATGGTCTAAGTTAGGAACATTACTCCCAAAACATCATCAGATAAAAGCTGCTTTTATCTGTGACCAAGCTGACGTCACCGCTTTCTCTTTCTTTCCCTGCAACAACATTCCTCTGATAAAACTAACAGACACTTCAGTGCTTCTGTTACAGTGTTAAACACTTCATAGAGATAAAGAAAGGAAACTGAAGCTTTGTGAAAGCAAAGAATGACGATACAAGAACACTGAAAGGTATTCTTCGATACCTTTCAACAAGAAACAACATGACACTGAATTGTATACAGCTGCATTATATCATATCAATGGCTTTTATTTCTGAAGGCAGATCACCTCCTGAGGAGAATGAGAAGTGAGTTTCCATGAGGAAGGAAAGGCCGAGCTGTTGTAATCAGCGAGTGAAATAACAGGGCAGGAAAAAGCCAAAACAGGCTGTTTAATTACTTACTCCTAGAGAGGACAGATCAGCCACAGCTTTGTCTGTGACTGTGTGCGTGTAAGTGAGTGTGTGCCTGACCTTTAACCCCACCGTCTCTGTTTTAAATTCCCAGAAATAATGACGTGCTGCAATCAGAAGGAATTAAAGGTAAAAAATAATGGTTTATATCTTTTTATAACCAGGCCTAATGGATTAGGTGCAAATACTGGTGAGAAACAACAGGACAGCAGCAGGACAGCAGTGCTGTTGGTTAATTTTAGACATTCTTGTAGTGTCTAAAGAACAAACTCTGGATCCTTTAACTTCCAACAGTGGGGCCCTGAAACTGACATAAAGCAGTAAAAGCTATCGTAGTCAAAAAAAGTAAAATTCAAAATGAATTAAAGATGGGGTCAGTGATTCTGGAAATCAAATACCTTAACAAACACCATGATATAGAACAAACGACGACACAGAAAGTAATGTTACTATTGTTAGCCATGTTGTGGGTTGCAGAGAGGGTGAGACGGTGAGACGGTTTCCCAGGGCCAGCACACCAGATCCAGACAACACTGATACTATAACTAACATCACAACATATCTTTGAATACTGTCCATAATAAGTAGTCCATACACTGTCTATAGTAATGTCCATGGGCAAGTATTTTAAAACACAAAGCTAGAATGGCTACAATGACAAGTTAGTGTGTGCAGAGCTAGGGTTGTGCACACACAGACGACTGTGAGGAGATACTTGCTGAATTTGAAAAAAAAGTGTATACGATTAGAATCACATTACCTAGAATCACTCATCCAAACTTTTTTTATGTACTATTTTTGCCTTTCACCCTTTTATTTTTTGGCTCCAAAATGGTTAGCCTTACATTTACATATTTCCATTCATAAAATCTAGCATTAGCATGATTAACATTACTGTATATTGGCTGTTGTAGTGAAGGAAGTTAGCTTTAGCTTGGTAGCTAGCTGGTGCTGGTGCTCAATGTGTTTAACATTAGCCACAAACTAGCCACACACACGCACACACACGCACGCACACACACACACACACACACACACACACACACACACAAACACACACACACACACATTTGTCATCTGTTGTCCCTGGACAGATGTTACAAAGTCATTCCAATATTTTAATTAATTTCATTTTTATTATTTATAAGTGTCACTGACGTATTTAGTTTTATTTCTGACTCGTCTGATAACCTTTTACCTTTTGTCAGTTTCAAAGCTCCTTACAGTTGCACTCTGACAAAAATGTGTTAAGCAAACCACATCCTGCACACATTCAACTATTGATTTGTACGACTGCTAAATGCTGACTGAGGATTAATTGACCCCGTCTGGATGATAAGACCATCCCCAAGCCAAGGGAAGCGACCGTGCCCTTGACCTAATTCCCTGCTCCCAGCCGGAGCCACTGTCGCTCAGCTCTCTGCTGTGAATCTGATGAACCAGTGACGGGAAGGCGACAGCGCACACACACAGCAGTAAGTAAACACAAACAAGAAGGGCAAGACAAGCTGGTACGGAGCAGCAGAAGCCCTGCCAAGCCCGCTGGTTCACAGATGAAGAGCGGTGATTGATTTCTAGCAGACACAGAGCTCACTGTCCCCCCCTTCAACCCCCCCTTCACCCACATCCCGACCCACAGAGGCTTTAACCCATGCAGTGCTTAGTGAGAGGCAAGATCCAGCCCTCCTACTGCCCTACATTTTATACTGTGAACACTCATGTGTCACTGAAATGATGATGAAGAAGATGAAGATGATGATGATGATGATGATGGTTATTATTATTATGGATGTACCCGCATCTATAATCTGTCAGAAATGAAAGGCACTAGCAGTGCCAGTAAAATGTCAATATGGAGGTGTTTCTTTGGCAGAGGAGAAGGTTGCTCACATATATATTCTGAATCATTCATCATATTCATGTTCTGCATTTTGCTGCCTTAATAGAAGAAATCAGGGAATGAATGCAGCATAAATAATTTGCAAACATGTTGACGTAAACAACCCACTTAGTTCTATAAGAGGAATAATATGGTTTAGATATTTAAAGCACTCCATGCACAGCATGTACTGTGTATACTGTATAAGCTAGTGCTGAAACAATGTAGTAATCAATGAGTTGATCAACAGAAAATGAATCAAGAACAATTTGGATCATTCATTTGTCAAAAAAAAAATCTAAAATCTAAAATCAAAACCAAATTTTTGTTCCAGCACCTCAAATGTGAGGATTTGCTACTTTTTCTCTGTTTACATTACTTGCCATCAGCCATTAATTGATTTCATCACTACATTTATGATGCAGCAGCATTATATCAGATGATTAATAAGCAAAACATTTTGCCTTTATACCAAATTCTGTGGTATTTGCCATTGCACTCAAAGGGGATGGGGTCTCACTGAGCAACTGCTTTATATGTGTAGTTTAAGGCTTAAACAATAAGCTGATTAATTGATAATTTAAGTAATTTTAAATGGCAAAGGCAAAGTGCTATACAATCACTGCTTTTCTGCTTCAAAACATATAAGCATTTTCTGTTTTTTTCTGTTTTTTATTAAAGAAAACTGTTTGTATGGTCGGAGAAAATAAGACATTTAAAGATAATACTTTGGATTCTGGGTACTTGTGGTATATATGTTTCACTATTTCATATTTTATGGACAACTTAGATTTTATACAAAAATAACAGATGTTTAATCAAATCATTACATATAGATTTCTATATAGTTTTGTCAATTTGAATGTAATGAACACCACACTGTACATGTACACTCACACACACTCACACACACGCACACACCTTAAGTACTCTCGGTGTTGCCAATGCACGCGACTCTCTCCGACTCAGTGCTCGCTCAGCCTCAGATGGCCCAATGGGCTCAGCTGCTCCCTTACAGATGTAGCCACTACAGTTCCTCTCTAAGACAGTACGCAGCCCATCAAACACAACCGTGCTGGTGGTGCACCCCATTCCTCCAGGTCCAAACAGGCATCAGTCAGGAGAGCCTGCCAGTGACCCAGTTTCCTTGATCGTCCCCTGCTCCTCCCTGGTCCATGATCTAACTCTGACCCGCAAATGCACAGCTTCTGACCCGGGGAGAGAGCGCTGGTGTCCAGGCAAAAGGATCCAGAGAGGAGGACGGTTGGAGAATGGATTTATGCACACACAGAGAAGAGTTTCACTGTAATTCCTAGCTGCCCCAGTCTGTGCTCGTAGGAATACCTCAGTCAGCAGACGAGATACAGCGTGTGAGTGAGTGAGTGAGTGAGTGAGGGAGCGAGCAGAGAACAGGGGATGGGGGGGATGAAGGATGCTGTGTGAGCTCTGCTGCTGCAGTTTCAACCAATGCTGGCTAAGCTTCGGTGCAACGCAAGCTTGTATGTGCATCTGTCTCACATAGCCACATGCTCATTCTCCTCTGAGCCACTATGTGCATTTTCAAATCCTATTCCTATCTTTATTCTTTTCATTTCCACATTTGCATACTGTTGATTTGATTTGACTACACATGAAATGAATTAATCCCTTTAATTTCCACTCTAGAAAATGAGACTTCTTTTGGGAGCCAGATGAATAATTGTGGAATAAATGGGTTACACTAAATGCAGTCTTATATCCAGAGGGAGAGTCTGATTCCATGGTCAGGCAAACAGCAATATGGCTGAATGCTTATTTAGTTCAGATGAGAAAGCCGCGCAAATGGCAGAACAAGTGGATGAATCACATTGAATGGATGGCATATAATATGCAGCAATCAGCAGCCTATGTTGGAAGAAAAAAATACAATATGACAATATCAAAATCTGTTAGAACAACACAGAGAATAGTCCTTTAAATATGGCATAAAGCAAATGAAATACTCAAAAATGATATTTACTGAAATCAAACTGAAATGTCCAAATCGGGTAGAAAACCTGACACACGCCACAGAGAAATCTATGTTTACAAAACATACCAAGGACATGGGAGGGTTTAAACCTTTTAGGCCAAGACATCAAATAGGGAGTTTTTTTTCTATAAAAGATAAGCTCTTGCTTGATCACAGGCTGGTCATTTTGCCAAGTACAGAGATATACTGGGAGTGGAAAGTCAAAATTTGATCATACACAGGCTTTTGAAATGCCAGGGAATGATTCATCCACTAGTCTGGCCTTTGATTAAAATGTCTCAGGACTGTTATCAGGAAGACAAAAGAGAAAAGCAGGAAAGCAGTAAATATGTTGTAAAAGCAGCTGGAAAAATCACTTTCCTGCTTCTCCGCAGCTCACTGTTAAAACACGCTGCTCCTCACTTTCAGTCCTTATTACAAAACCCAACATATAAAATCGACATGTGGGCTACAACTGTGTTAAAGACATCCTGCTGAGATTGCCCATGTTTTCACCTTCTGATAATGAGGAAAAAGGGGGGGAAGACAAGGAAACAGGGCAGTTTTCATCTTGGTTTATTTATCTCTGTCTCTTCCCTTCCTGCAGCTGCATGTCGCACGCTCAAAGACCCATCAAGACCTCAATGGGAATTGTGAAAAAAAAACCTACTTGTCACAGTGGCACGCACATGTCGTAGCCAGTGAAATACAGCAAGTCTCACTGGCAGCAGCTGTGTTAACCTCCACCATGTTCAATTCTGTATCAAAACCATGCTGGCATCTATGTGGAAGCTTCCTTTTAGAGACCGATCATGTGAGAAACATTCACCTTTCTTTAAGTGCTATTAAAGTAAATGAATGTACGCAGGCACACACGTACAAACACTCTGACACAAACACACGTGGACATCTGAGGAAAGCGAAGTGCTCCCTTACATCATGATGGTGCACTAAGCCATAAATGTTTGCACGCAGTCCAGCTTGCTGCTGTGTTAATATTTCAGTAGCGCTTGACACACTGAACTACATTCGAGTGTACGATGAGATGAGCGGCGGAGGAAAAGCAGCTGAGCCCATGGATGAGGGGATTCAGTAAGAGAGAGAGAGAGAGAAAGGCAACGAGATACTGGATGGAGGGAGGGACAAGACTTTGATTATGCCCATTGATCTGTTTAGAAATACATCTCCTCTGTGGCTTATCCCCTTTCTCACACCTCGCATCCAGTCTCCATCCCCCCTGTCGCCACTGAGAGGGATTTTAGGCTTACTATATAGAATAACAAGAAGCAATCGGCTGTAAAAACTGGTAAAACTGCAAAGTCATAAATCCTCTTTGAGGCTATGCAAGCGAGAAGCAACACAGATTTTTATTTAACTTTTAACATTTTGGACATAGAGTGCAGATTATACTTTTTCCAAAAGGCTATGTGAGCCCAAATGTTTACATTACACTTGAATAATATGGACATAAATAATCTTTTCTCTATTGATGCAACTGTGTCAGCAGTAACGAGTTTGGCTTTTAACACAGCATTCTTAAGTAGAAAATATTCTTTCCTAAGACTAGAAAATTCATAACCAGCTGTGAATAATGGCTGCCAGTTATTACTAAGTGGGCACCAATGTAAACAGGAGCAAGACAAAATGGACAATGATGCATGACTGCAAGCGGACATTGTCTGAAGTGTCACAGCTGGTGATCATAAATCTTTTGTCCTGAGGACACAGATTGTTCTTTTGCATGTAAGGACATGTCTGCAACAATGCACTGAGGCTCTGACAATACTGCTGTGAGAGTGTTATGGGATTAGCCTGGAAAAAATATATGATAGTTATTCAAGCTTGCAGCACTAGTTGCCTCATAAAACAGGTTGTTATTGTTTTTAGTATGTTGGCTTTATTTGATAGAGACAGTAGAAATACAGACAGGTAACAACGGGGGAGAGAGAGAGAGGGGTATGACATGCAACAAAGGTCTCCAGCTGGAATCAAACCTGGGATATGGCTTTAATAATGGTATGCACCACATGTGGATTGTTATATGCATGTATCTCAATTCATTGTGGCTAATACTAAACGTATATAATACATAAATTGCAGCACAAATAGTCCAAAGAAGGCCAGGTGGTCTAGGGGCAATTCTGACAAAAAAAACAACAACAACACAAACATGCTGAGCTCAAGATTTTTATATCCTAAGAACTCAATAAAAAATAAGCCCCCTGAGGCAAATTTGCAATTCATGACTTTGAGCAGCTCTGCAACACTCCAGCCTGCCATATCAACTACCAAGCCCTGGGTTTGAATCCAGCTCGGTCACTGCCACATTTTCCTGTTACTCTGCATGTAACATGTAACATGGTGAAAAAAGTACTTGATGCCAACTGAACGTTTGATTAGATGCCCCCTATTTTGCTTGAGTGTTGAGTTTGTGTACTCTTTTCAGCAGAATTACAGTATATGCTACTGGTGATGAATTATTAAGGTCAGACAGAGGATTGCTGAGTCATTATGTGTAGCAGAGTTTCTGTCTACTGCAACTTCCACTGTCTGCAACAAGCCACTGCACAACAAATGCTGCCAGGAAAATAAAAATATCCTATACCTTAGAAACTGTTTCACATCTTCAGTTGACTGCCTCAGTATAATCAATATAATATAGTGGGCCTATATATTACTACCTGCCTGAGTGCATCTATACTGTGCATGTCTGTAGCTGACGAATGAAGTGGTTCTGTTGCCTCCAGCAGTACACAGTTGGACTGTGTCAGCCATACTAAATCTTGAGTTGGAGCTCCAGGCAAGGCTTCAGTGAGAGTGGTAGGGGGGTTTAATAAAGTGTGCTGAGGCACAGCGTGGGTCTATCTGTGGATGTTCGAGTGTGAACATCCTCTGTGGGATGTGGAAGCTCTGCTGCACAGCTCTGCTCAAATCTGCAGCAGCTGCAGAGGAGATAAGAGCCGGTCTGAAACAGTGCTGGGTGTGTGGAGCTGCATGGATTACTGCTGCTGTTGTTACAGCGAGGCTTCACTCTCTGCAGTGGGCTACACTTCCTGGCATATTGTTAAATATGACCCCCATGATGTATTTTATAATTGATAATTTTGCTGTGTTTACAGTTTCAAATTAAACACTCAGAAGAGACACAAGGTTATTTAATTATTTAAATAGTGTTGACAGACATTTCAAATCCTTAATTTATAAGGATTTCCTTGACTTGTGAGTAATATTTAAATAATTCTATATATTCAAATGGTTTTGCAAAACATTATGTAATGCAAATTATTATTATAATTATACACTAATCTACATTATTCTCTTAATTAATTATTTATTTAGTCTAAAAACAAATAATATAGAGAAAATGTGCAAGAACCTAAGGTGACATTTTCAAATGCCATGTTTTGTCCTACTAACTGTCTAAAACCAAAAATTTCGTTTATAAGAAAATGGAAAAAACTTTTAATCATTACAACTATCCATCTAATTTTCATTTGAGAACGATAAAGGTCATTTAACAGTACAGTATGATATGTATTTACAATATCAACTGAAATTCCATCATTTGTTATAGGTATAGTTTCTCATTAACACGCAGATTTATATATATTCAGCATTCTATCTGCTCTCTGTTCCACTAAAATAGGCATGTCGAGTGACGGGGGGAGAGAGAGGGGGGACAACATGCAGCAAAGGGCCACAGGTCGGAGTCAAACCAACAGCTCCAGCTAAGTACTTTGCTTTGGTGCATGGCACGCCAGCTCTACCAGGTGAGCTACCAGAGCACCCCAGATTACATGGTTCGATTTCAGTACTCAGTCCATGCTACTCTGATATCCTCAGAAACCTTTTGAGCACCTTTTAGACACAGCAAATTAAACTGCTCCTCTTCTTCCCTTAGAGTCACAACATCTGCTGCATACGAACACTCTCACTGGCCTGCCGTAACCCCCCAAATAACACCACTTGTACTTATACTGCAATTTCAAGCTGTTAGCAGCAAGTGTTGGGTGGAGCTGTGAGTAACAACATCAAAGCCAGCACATGTGGACAGAGTAAGGGTCAACTTGAGTTTCCCCCTTCACACTAAGGAGTGGACAATCCCACACACAACAAAGACAGAAATGTCTCTGCGTGGTTTAGAGGAGTAGAAGGGGGTTTAGGAGGAGTTGGCATCTCATCTGAGAGGCCTCTCTAGAATGAAGGTCAAGTTCGCAGCTGGCCATGTATCCATGCCCAGGGTCTGCTGTGGGGCTTTGCAGGGAAAAGTGAGTGTTTGTATTTGTGTGTTCTGTGTGTCTGTGTGTCTGTGTGTGTGTGTGTGTGTGTGTGTGTGTGTGTGTGTGTGTGTGTGTGTGTGTGTGTGTTTGTCCAGAGAGAGGCCACAATGTGGAGGACCACAGTGACATCACCCACATATCCAGCAGTGCAGGGCAGATAAAACAGGCTGGCTCCCAGCTGGAACCCTCCAGGGACTTAAAAAAGGAAGTGGCTGTTTCCTGCTGATCTGTGTGTGTAAACCCTGTCATAACAAAGCCACCTCTTGCTGCCCACTGTCCACTCCTGAATCAAAACTCCTGAACACTAGAGAGTTTTGTGAATATTCTGTCAGAGTAATGCTGACCTCCTCTTAAGTTCAACGCAAACGGAAGAAGTTTAATTTTACTGAGGGCACACAAAGCCAAGAGCGCCATTAACCCTCGAGAGGTTTGTAAAAATGTTAAGAGCGCTGCTTCCTGGAGTAAAAATTTGAATTAGTTTTCAAAGAGTTTTGTTTGAGGGCCTTTGGGTACTGCCCTACAGTTATACATGTGGGTGGGCTACAAAGATAGGCCTGGAATTTAAATAAGCCTAATGCTTCACAGTTTAGATGGTGAGTTTACATTACAACCCAGACATACCTGACACAACAGACAGATTGGACTCATAGTAGTAGTTGATAGACCTTTTTCACAGAAGACATTTTACTTGTCAAAGCAAAAGCACAGGTAAACAAACATAAACATTAACGACAGTTCCATCAAGTGTCCCAGTAAGTCATACAAGTGAGCCAGCACGGTCAGTACAGGGTCATTCTTATGTTCCTCAGTTCTAGGCTTAGAGTTAAAGGGTTAGGGAACATAGGACCCAGGGAACATACAGTAGGTATGCTCCTGTCACTAACTATGACATAAAAAGGTCTATGCTTGAACTTCTTTAGGGCTTTTTCATGCAACTACATGGATTTAAGTCTCTATGACCTAGAGTTGACACCAGGTCATCCTGCCCCTCTTAAAATGGTACAAACCAAATACAACAGGGGCCACATCCTCTTCCTTTTACTTAGTATTTTGGGATGGTTTATTTATCCCAGGAGAAAAAAAAGACCCATTTTCCTGAGGGGTACCGCTTCCTTTTCTTTGTAGTGGGGCCACCAGGCGCAGAGTAAGTATATGCTGCAAAAAGGACACAGGCAAAGTATGAACACAAACACACACATGCCACGCACTCTCTGTTCCTCAGCGTCACGCAGCTCTTTTGGATCTGTGGTGAGGTTTGCTGCAGTGGGTTCAGTTTATCATTAATAGATGCTGCTAACCAAGCAGTGCCTTTCCACAGCCTCTGCTGCAGCACCAGCAGAGAGGGTCTGAAGAGGTGCCAAGCCCCAGGGGGCCTGCAGTCACCTTCTTACCCCTGCCAACTGTGTTTTGGCTTCAGTATACACAACACAAAGTAATCTCATAAAAAAAATTCTTGCTTGCTTAAGCAATTACAAAGATGATGAAATTGTATATTCAAAATGACCTCTGGTAAATAAAATGCAGTTGCCTTGACTTTAAGTTTTTATTTTTTAAGGGAAGTGAATGACAAATTACTGTACAGCCACAGGACAGAATTATAGACACACACACACACACACACACACACACACACACACACACACACACACACACACACACACACACACACACACACACACACACACACACACACACAGGGCACCTCTTTGGAGGTAAAAGGTACAACTACAACATTGTATGAATGCTGTTACTGCCACCTACAGGCACAAGATGATACTACACCCACAGTTTTTATAGCATTTATTCTATAAAAGTAAGCCTATTTATTTCTATGTTCATGATAAACAATATATCATTAAATGTAAGCAAAAAACAAACAAGAAATGGTCTGATTATGGATTATTTACGCAAAGTGACAGAACTCCCATTCACAGCAGTGACAGTCCTTTCTTCAGTGACTGCACAGCCACTGTGTGATATAACACTCTATAGAAACAGAAGGCAACATTTTCCTCCCTGCACTCGGATTGACTATTGGTATAATGCAGCCATTGTTAGTCACATGTGTGTCATTCCCAGCAGCTGAGTGGGAAAACAATCATTCCCAAACACTAGACTCGCCATACAGGAAGAAGAGGTGACTGTATAAAAACTGGATTGTACAGAAAGAGAGAGTTACAGGAAGCCTGTTAGAAGTATTTTCACAGCTCTAAAAACTCATTCAGACCACAAACAGAGGGAGAACTGCTACCTCCCAAGGCCAACACATGCTTAGTGATAACACTGTGATACATAGAGTGATGACTGAATGTGTAACTAGTTTTTGTTGATACGTATTCAGTACAAGGCAGAAAACCAAAACAGGTATCATGTTTTGCACTCAGTAAAAAAATGTTACCTCGATGACAAGCTGTCATCACTTATTGTGCTGTGTGATTTGGCCCGAGCAACCCCTCGGCAGGTCAGTGGCCAGGGCCCAGGTGTGAAGGATATTTTGGAGGGAGTGCTGTCATCATGGTCAGGCTCTAACATGCAGCATGGAAGCGGAGAGCTGAGAGATCCTGAAACAAGCCCACACTGGCCTGACGTGAGGCCATCGCAAGGCAGAACAGCTACTCTATGTTAGTCAAGTGCAGGTCTAACATTGCTTTAAGGGCTGTAAGTAAACCGCTCACTTACAGCCTTTTTTCTCTCCAGTCTGTGTGGTAATGAAACATTTCCTGCAGTTGGAAATGTTAAACGTAATAAATTCAACATAATTTATGTTTGAAAACAAACACAAGACTGTGTATATTAAGTAACTAATTTACAAGTGAAGTATTAATTAATTATTATTATTCACAGCATGCTGTTGCTTGCAAATAAGTTCATGCATCACGCTGTGCATTACACAGGAAACGTAATATGGTTTACTTACTGAAATATAAGAATACTAAGAGCCACTGATACATTATGCTAAATCCATATACCGGTAATTGTAGGCTTCAGTTGACATAAATTACACAAAGGGCTGTTAATAATAAAGTTATCTTATTTGTCATTAACAGCTAAATTATAGATTACCCTTTAAGTATGGCTTATTAATAAAACACTGGTGCAATCTGAAGTTAATCATTAATCCAGGTGCATTGCTTTCTGTTTGGAGCAGCTAATGGATAAGATTTACTCAAATAACCCACAATGAAAGCGAGTTATACTGAGGAGATTAAATTGCAGCTCCCTCCCATTCAACATGCCGGCAGTTGCCACACAGACGTATGATACTGTATGCACATACAGTAGAGGGTATAGAGGGTGTCAGGTGAGGGAAGAATGGGAGAATAGAAGGAAGTTATTGTCGTATAACAGAGGGCATTCTGGGAGGGAGGTTTACGCACACATTCTTCGATGTAGTAAGAGGGGAAATTAATCTTTATAGCCTCTTAACTGCCCAACAGCGTGAGACAGGATTTAATGTGAAAGTGGAACAAAGACAAACAGGATGAGACATTAGAAGAGCACAATACAACAGATGTACACAGGCAGTTTAGGTAGGGGGAAATGTAGTAATGTAATCACTAATACATGTTAATTCAAGACAATCCACACATTTTTTCTGGTTTGGTAGCGACTTCAAGACGCTGTGTGGCAGGGGGATGGGGTGGAGATAATGTGGGGGTTGGGGGACCTTTAAGGATCAGCTAATCTCAGTTGGCTCTTTGTTTGTAATCAGTGGAAATCCTCTTGAGCCTGGTTCAATGAGTGCTCCTGACAATCAAGGGAAACCGAGGATGGAGGAGGAGATGAACGCATGTCCGTGCACCTGCACCAGCACCACTAAAGTGTCAGTGGATTTAACCATAATATTGTACCACGCAGCTCCCGGGCAAGGCCACAAACAGCCACAAGAAGCTGTTATTCACAACGGCGACTGCACACGGTGCGAAGAACTTACTTGCATTGTGCAGACAAAGGAAAATGCTAATTTTACATATAACTTTGGAACAAAGTGGTCTGACTTAATTGGTCAATTAGCCAAAAACAGACATTCCTATGTGGTTATTTTATTCATGAACTATATCTTCCAGATATATCAACATTTCAATACAAAACTACGTGTGCAAAATAAAGGTTTTTCTCCATAGCTCCAATTGGATATCTTTAAAATATCTGATATGGCAACTGAGATATGCACAAACAATACATGCAGTGACTCTTAACTTGAAAGTTTAAGTCATTTGCATGTTTAGTTTGATTTTTAGTTAATGTGCATATATTATATAAATTAAGTCATTATTATGAAAATGATAAATGTGCTTTATCGGCCATCTAGTAATTTCTGACTGACACTCACACACGAGATTGAATTGGATTTGAAATGGTTTGGAAAATCCAGGAGTGGCACAACGCCTTCTTCCTTTGTAGCTACAGTTTGTTGGCACTGCCTTAGCTAACCAAGCTAAACCCCCACCCTTCCTGACAAAGGAAACACGTGTTATAGGATACATCCCTGTTTTGGAATAGCTTGACTGGGACAGTCAATATTAAACTATGTATTTTGTCTCACAGCCTGTTTTGTGTCTTGAATAGGCCACCTTTTTACATCAGGAACAGCAGATCCCCTACTAATGCAGTAACACACAAAGTGCAGCAGAACTCTCTCATGAGAAAGAAATCTCATTAATTGCTGCCGATCCTGTCTCTGTTGTTGGCATTTTGTGAGATTTAACCTGCCTCGCAGATCAGGTTAATACCACAATGAGCAGTGTGGCTGCTATAGCAACTAAGATGGATTTGGATGGATTTGACATTTTTGAGTCTCAAGTGAGTCACTTGACAAAGGCGCTAGTCAAGAAACGGAAAAATGGATAATAGCTGCAAGTCAAAACCCGTCAAGTCCGAAACAGTCTAAGACTTTTGTTCGAGTCAAGTAAGAGCTGAGAGTGAAACATGAGACAATGTTGAGGGAAATTGAAAAAAGTACAGACAGTTTTGTCATATTATAAGAAAAAACACATAAGTTATCTCGGCTAATCAGAAGGGTGTAGCAGATACAACACACTTATCCATGAGTGGAGGATGGTGTCGTTAAAAGACTGAGTGGAGACACTAAAAGGAGATTAAATCAAGTCAGGGATACTGAGCTGTTTATCTGCACAGCAGTGGGCACAGTGAAGTACAGGGGTTGTGATACTGCGTGTTCATAACGCTCAACACCATGCAGGGTGTCTGCTTTTAGGCACATCATAACGTGTGGCTGAATGTCAACAGCGCACTGTCCAGGGTCCAGGATCACTTTGTTCCCCTCCATCACGAACGAGTGTGATTAAGAGGCATTCGGGCACGCTGCTGCTCCTCCATAAACACCACACAGCTACATTTATTTATCCAACCCGGCAAGTGATACTGCCGCTGCACAGTGCAGAACGATCCTGCCTCCTAATGCTAAGTTCCTGAAAAACAAACAGGGAGCAAACAAAAACAAAGCCTCAAGGAGAGCTCTGTCTCTATGTATGCACAGGCTTTGACAGAAAAACCAAACACCGATTACCAGGGTCGCATGATTTCCTACTGCCTAAGACTTTCATTTATGTCTTCAAGCTATTGTACGGTTTTCCTCCCTCTCATTTTTCTGAATGTCAGCTAATATAACAGCAGACGAAGGAATTTTTTTTATAAATAAAGTCCCTAAATCTCATTGAATTTGTCACTTTAAACAGGACTCATTTGTTTATTGTGGGCAGAGAATGCACAATGGGCTTATTTCAGCATTCAAAGAAAAAAAAAAGAGCTCAGTGTTTCATGTAAATTTTTCTTGAATGGGCAACCACAGCAACTCATCAGGATTCCTTTTACATCGCACAGCTTGTCTAAACTTTGTATTGTTAGTGCTTAGCATTGCACATAATGTCTCCACCAGTGGCACTTCCATTTTATGTCACTTTATACTTCTAATTTACTATATTTCAGAAGAAAACTTTAGATTCCGACATTTATTTGACATTAAGTGGATCCAAAAGTTTTTGGTTCAGTTCCACCATAGACAGATTTTCCCTCTAAATGCCTCAGGCATTTTTAGTTAAATAACGGTGTCAGGCCCCAAGACGTTATATTATCTAATATTTTGCAGAGATTAGAGAAAGATTAGAAAAAAGTCTAAAAATAAAAGCAGATTTGTGTAGCAGAAGTTACCTTACACATTAACCATCTCTTGAACCCCCAGATTTACCTTGTGACCAACTAGATGGTACATGACCTCTAGCTTGGGAAGCAATGGATTGACCCACCTAATTAAAGTAGTTAAAAGTAGCTCCACCTCGATCCATTACAACAGCAAAATGCAAGGTAGGCATTAAGGCATCAGTGACAACAATCCAACAATGTAATATGATAATGTAGAAGTCACAGGGGGCTTTTACTGGTTGTTTAAATACACAGCTGATAGTACTGTTGTGTTACTTAGATTAGGATTTGAATGCAGGACTTTTACTTATGGAATTCATTAAATTTTTATGCTGTTACTTTTCATTTTTTAAAATAAAGGATCTCCAGTAGCTCTTTCACCACTGATTTCCACTAGAAATTTAATTAATTTTCACCATCTCAGAAGTCTGTCTACTCTGTCGGTCCAAGGACCAAGTTTACAGAGGAATCCAAAGGTGAGTTGAAAACCTGCCCCCTAAACCTTATATAGTTCTCGGCCCGCCTCCTGTAGGTTGTGCCCCTCCCCCCTCCTCCCCTCTCCGGCCTACAGTGTGTCAGAGAGAGGAATGCCAGCTATGCAGCCGGCCTGGTGAAAAGTCATTATACTTTATCCCCTCTGGCTGTGGCAGGTCCCATCCACATATTGCACAGCGCAAAAAAAGCCATAAGAATGAGCGCTGAGAACTGCAGAGATTTTAGACTGTTTAATTAAGCTAACAGCATGCACTGTGGGAAAGAGGGAAACATCGTAGGGAAAGGCTAACTTCACATTGAGGACCCTCTGACTTCTATTTACCCACATAATGATGCATTTACCCGCCTTTGCTTGGGTGCCTTGGGTGGATTCAAATAAGTGCCCTAAACTTTCAGGGAAATCCCAGATGAATGATAACAACGTCAGTATTAACTTTCACTTTCATCTCTGCAGTTTGATAACAGTCAGAAAATAGCACAGAGCAGGAATTTTAAGTAGTTCCCCAAACACTTCACAGCAGCCCTCCATCCTCAACACAGAACAAATACATACTTAACAATCATTTCCACTCCAGTGACGTCTAATATTTTGCTTCTCCTCTACCTCAAGTGATACTTGAATTGTAAAAATTCTGTATTCACAGATTCTTTATATGTTTTAGCTCTAAAGCTCAGTACAGGAAACTAGCTTTTGTAGTGGCTAATTGTGTGCTAATCCATCCCTCTGTGTTAGACCACATCCGACAGCCGTTGATCCTGGTGTGATCTGCGTAGCGAGTTTGAATGGGAGGTCAGTGACCACAACCAGGCAATGTCAGAGCGGCCAGAGGGAAAGATCAAAGCAGATTAACCTACTGAGAATGGATTGTTCGCTTGACACGAAATCCCAGGAGAGTCAGTAACACAGATGAGCGAGTGATGTAAAACAAACAGGTGCAAAAAGAACACAAATACCCAATTGTGTTTTGTTATAATTAGCCATATTGTAATATAGCCATAGTGTTGATATTCTGGATGACTGGATTTCTGTTATAAAACTGTTCATGAAGGGGTAGCCTTCGGTATTTTTCTTTCCTGGACTTTATTTTTCCAGGATTTTGTGACTAATGGGGACAACAAGTTTTGATTTTGGTCCAGTACTGAGTGAGCGTGCTGCAGCAGACAGTCCTAAAACGGGTATCGTGTTTCTTTATATGAACCATTGACATTACCATTTACAGAGCTAGGGCTGTCTACAAACACTGGATTTTTTTTCAGAACACATACAGACCATGAGGACATGTTCACTGAATTTGAAAAAGCATATTGGATTAGAATCGCATCACTGCTTACCCCACCTTTAAGGGAGAAAGGACACACACACAAGTCAAGTATTCAAAGTCCATATGCCATAGTACCATATGCTATGTACAGTGGTGCTTTGAGCTAAATCCTAACATTAGCAGGCAAACACCAGCATTAATGTCAGTTCACAATGACATTGCTAACATGGTGATGTTCAGCAGGTATAATGTGTATGTACTGTATATGTAATGCGCATTCTAACATTTGCAGGTACTTAAGGGTATTGGACAAATACAAAGTTTGACCTAATGCGCAACACAAAAAGTTAAGGGCTCACCAAAGTTATTACTATCCATCCTGAGGTGGACTTGAATGTCTGCACCAAATTTAATGGCAATCAATCCAATAGTTGTTGCAACATTTCACTAGAAAACCACAAATGTCAGCCTCATGGTGGTTTCGGGGGATCACCAAAGTCTGTAGGATTCATCTTTTAGGGGCCATTTAGCATGGCTAAAAATAACACACGTTTCTAAGACCTTACATTTATCAGCGTTATCAAAGTCCAAAAGGTTCAAAATACTGGAGTTTAACACACATCAAAGAATTAAACCAACTACCCAATTGTCAAGTAAACCCCCACACAGATTGAGGGCAGACCCTGTAATTGGCAGTAATTCAAAAATTGAGAAAATTCCATCCATTGGGTGGAAGAAATAATGACAAGGTTAAGAGTGTTAGCCCACAGAGTACCCTCCAATCTCTTCTGTCATGGTATCCCATACCCATGTTCCCACAATTACAAGTTAATGGTCAGTTGCAGTGAAAGATGGGCGGGAAACATTACTTTTATAGGCAAATCAAGCAGGCTCGGAGAGTAAATACACCTCACACACAAAAAAAAGAGGACTTAAAAGGAAATGTGCCAGCCATTAGTCTGGTCTTCCTAGACATTTCTCCATCAGCCAATATGGATGTGTTGTTCAGTGTCCAGTCAGTGTTGTAGTGCTGTTCAGGGCTTAATCCGATGAGCTTAATCTGTAGGCCGGTGCACGTGTGCATAGCAATGATTTTGCCTTTGGAGTGTTAGGCTTGACCAGTTTCACCCGTTGGCTAATACTCTGGCTGGCCTCTCACACAACTAATGAATCAGTTGTGACAGGCACAAGCAGTTTCCACCTACACTTGATATATTTCTCTCATTCACTTGCTCATGTGTGGGCTTGGCCATGTAAAGACATGTTTGTAATGGCGCCATACAAATGACTGTTAGAAGCAGCTTGGGGCTAATGGAGACTCTGCCTTGTTAGCCTGCACTCCCTCGCAAGTCTCTGATGTGGGGGAGGCCATTAAAAACCTGGCAAGAAGTAGTATCAATAAACTACGTCTAGATTTCAAAGGTTGTTCTCAAAATAAGATGCCTTTTGGGCAGAATGTTTAGGTTATGCATTTGATATAACCTGGTCAACCAAAGCAAGACTAACGGGGCTTTCACACATAAAGTTTAAGCTCAGCATTGCGCAGAGTAAACCCGTTACTTCCAATGGAGAGAGTGGCTGCACTCTCCTGGGCCGCTGCATGAACCGTAACAACACACACTGCTCTGGTTTTCCACCAGGTTTAACGGCCCAAAGTTCAACCAAAGGGAACTTTCACCACAAATGCGCTGACCACCCATAACATCTCAAGCATGGCAGAAAATATGTAAAAGAAACTGGATATGAGGTTCGAAAATTAACTTTGTTTAACAATTGTTTACATATTCCACATTCATTCTAATGTAGAGTCATAGTTACATGACATAATCCTCAAAAAACGCTGATGTATAATGTTTATCATGTTCACCCTCTTAGTTTAGCGGGTTGCTACGTGCTATCATTTGCTAACATAGAGCAAAACACAAAGTGGTGTGGCTGACGGTATAGTCGGTTAGTTTTGAGGGTATTGCACAAGCTGAAATTTTGACCTGATGATGATGTTGGTTTAAATATTAAGAGATAACCAAAGTCATTACAATTCATCATGAGGAAAACATTAATGTCTGTACCAAACTTCATGGCAATCCCTCCAATAGTGGTTGAGATATTTCAGTCTGAACCAGATTGGTGGACCAGCTGACAGACTGCCGGTGCCATTCATAGAGCCACGGTGCTGGCGTGGCTAAAAACCAGAGCACATCAAGATAAAGACACTCGCTCAACTGGATTTTACATTCAGCATAAAGACATCTAAGATCAGATCTTTTGTGCAACACTGCAATCAGAGTTGTTATCAGTTTACAGAGGAAGGCCAACAAGATTAACTACATTATAATCACAGAGGAAAAACAATTGTGAGTCAGTACATCCTCTACAGCTGCACTTAGGTGTGAGCCCTGCTGACTCAAAAATAGCAACCTTAATGACCTTGAGGATAGAGGCAAAGCAGTACTCCATTTGATTGCTAAGCTGTTGATGGTAATGTGCTGCAGTCGTGGCTCCATTGCTGCTGGATGTATGCTTCTCCAGCAAGATGTTAAAAGAAGTTTGATTCAGATTGATGTGCTTTAAATGTATGAAGGAGGGATTTAGAATAGGCTTCCATAACAGTGACCACCCAGCACCTCATTTCTTCCACACTATTTCACATTTGGATGGATAAGACAGCATCAAAACTAAACAAACTGTCAGAGACGCAGTGGTTGCATTCCAGCCTTCAAAACACACTTCACCTCAGCAACGAGCCTTGACTGGATAAATGTTCCAAAAAAGAAACTGCAGGGTAGAAACACCCTCATCATTGGCGTATAAATTATGAATACTGGATTCCTGTAGGATTACAGGAATGTATATGTTCTAAGGACTTGAGTGTTGAACAAGTCCCAGAGTGCAATGCACTTGCTAACAGGAAAACACCCACTGGGCCGGCTCTTCAGCAGGCTGCCTCTCTGTTATGGTAACCCTCCTCTGTGCTTCAAAACAGCTCTGCTCTATCAGGCAGAACACTCAGACAGAGTGGGCGGTTTAACAGTGAGCCCTGCCTAAAACTTCTGGTCAGACCAAATACAGCCACAGGAAACCTGCTCTATCGAGGAAAAGACAGGCCTCTGCTCTCCCACAAGAAGATGAAGGACAGGAAGTCATGGGCACTTCCTGTCCGGGCAGGCAGGATGGAAAGATTTTGGAGACTTAGCTCGTGGTGGCAATGAGCTTTCTTCTGTTATGAGAAAAAAAAAATCTAATTTACAATAACTCATCTATACAGCTACACAAGCACAGCTGCATCTGTGTGGTGGAAATGCCAATATAAAATTAGACAATTACATAACAACCATGAAACTGGCACATATGGATCCCCAAAATCAATGGATTTCAGATTACATAGTACACGGATTTCTGATGAGAAAAAGTGTCTAAATGCTTCCACATTTCCAACATTGAGCCAGGGAATTGTTAAATAATCCCGTGATGTGGCCACAAACCAAATCTTGGGATTTTTTATTGGCTAAAAAGTCATATTTAACACTTATTTTGACATGTGGTTAAAATACAGTCTGGCACAATGAGTTTGGGTTCGTAAAAACAGAGGTTGTCTATCAGCTGTCCCAAAGAGATAAGCCAAGTACAATTCATGTCCACGATATTTAATCAGTTTTCATTGGAACAAATTCCTGTCTGTCTGGCCATTGGATCATTTGAGTTGGCTTTCCTAGTGCAGTATTTAGTGATGTGTGGACTAACCAGGGTCGGTCAGGACTGGATGAAGGAAATCCTTTCAGTTTTTGTAAAGTGCTCCATATTATCTCGACCTTGCTCAGTTGAGGAATTCTCTCAAGCTTCCCACTCAAACTGCAAGAGCCCTGAGTGGCAAATCTGGTTTAGATTATAACCACAACTGCCAAAGGCCATGCCCAAACCCGTGCAGACAACTTTTATGGCGAGTTTGATTGGTGTGTTTTATTTCTCACTATTCCTTTAATGCCTTCGCCCCATAAGCCATGCATCACTGCTTATATATGGGTTTTGTGGAGTTTAAATGTTTCCATTCCAGTCACTGTAACTTGCTTGTACACATTCAGAGCATTAACTTAAAAAACATTTAGAGACAAAAGTGCTATTACTAAACTATGTAACAGCTCACAGGTAGGAAAGCAGTAGACCTTGTTTGCTCTTCCTTCTCGTGTCATGTGTCCTTAGATGCCAATAGGGGACTGTATCCAAATTCCCCTATCCACCTGTCGGCTGTTATGTAATTTATCTGTCAGCACTGTATAACACAATGTAATTCAACAGCACCACAAACTCTAGTCTCCAAAATGACCGTTGAATCAACACCTCTCAAACAGTTTCAACAAAAACCAAACATTATAAACTCCATGAAAGATTTATTGCAGGACTGTTATATTAAACTGCATTACTTTTAGCTGCACTTAACAAACTGGCAACTGAGTGTATATGGCTTACTATTTATATATTAACTCTATAAGGGCTGCTGGTCGTTATATATCATCATCATGACTTTATTATTTAATGTTCTGAACGGTGAGACAGCACAGGGCTCCACGGTTTACACACATGTTGAATACACACGAGGTGTTGGAAAGTTTGATATGTTTTATGAAATGTTATACCAAATGGTATCAAAGTTTTGGGCTTGTCTAAGCCACAGCACAGAAGAGAGAGTCTCCTAATGGGCGCACTGGTTACTAGAGCAGCCTCATGTATTATTGACCCATTCAGAGAACTCATCCGCTCTCCCATCTCCACCCCCCTCGGTTTGTTCTTGTAGAGTACCATTTACCATCACAGTAACAAAGGCAGCTTATGAACCCTTTTAGTCAGATACCATCAGGCCTTACAGTGACAGACAAACAGACAGAGAGATAGACAGAGGAGTACAGGGGGAGGTCAAGCTGCTTAGGCCTCACACAACACTGACAGCCCTGTAATCTTCTGACTGACTCGGTCCTGCAGCGTATGTGACAGCCACCAGTGACTGCTCCAAGCAAAGAAGTTGCTTTCTTTACTTGCAATCCGATAAAAAAACATACTTTAACACACACACACACACACACACACACACACACACACACACACACACACACACACACACACCGCCCAATCTTGGCTCTAAAAGGTGAGTCTGGACGTAGAGTTCCACCTTGTACGGCTACAGTAAGCACATATTTTGGTTAGCGTCATGACTAACAAATCTGGCTTCACAACATGACATGACATGACTTTGCGAACACTCAAAGAAGGAACATGTTCTGTCTTAAAGTAAAAAAAAAAAAGGTCCCTGACACACGTACTGAAAAATACACACCCATTTGAGGTATTCCTGGGATACACACATCTTGGTGAGTAAATTTACAAACCTTGCAAGTGGAGGTGTGCATGTGTGGCCGATTAGATTTAAAGGGCTGACGAAAGTAGAGAGTTTTGTCTTCTATCACATGGAATTGAAGGAGAGGCCACAGTTTGTGTAGCTACCTCACCAAATGCATCTTCTGTGCATTGCAGCAGCACAGCTCATTACTAGGAATGTTTGACTCATGCAAACACAGGCTGTAAAATATAACCTGTTACATGATGCAGGAAGAAGTGGCATAAGTAAGGAGATATTGTAAGAGACGAGAGATGAGGCGATTATATGCATCAAGGGAGGATGAGTCTGCTTGCTGATGCGGATGCAGAATCGAATTGGCTGAAACCACAGGAAATGCTGTCCACCTGCCAAACTAATTAAGAAGCATCTAAATTTCCCATCGGCCATTTTGAGTGGCACAAAGACCGGCAAGAGATGCAGAGAAGCTTGTCAGAGCAATTTAGCTTGTAAATGGGACTTTGTCCACGATGTTTAATGCCTGACAACGAGGCTAAGCAGCAACATGTGTGCTCTGTTGATGGTTGTCAATATCTTAATGTTCTTTTTAGCAGCACACATGTAAAACATCCACTTTCCCCTTCTGGCTGCACAGTGAGTCAGTTGTGTGTGTACAGGCCATGGGCGGCTAATGGCATCACTCCTACATAATGACACCCATCTGGTGTACAGCTCCCTTGGGTCAGGCACATAACAGGAACACTGAGGATCTGAGTATATCACCATTAGGTGGCAGGCAGTTAGAACTATTGATTACAATTACACAACCGCCCCCCCCAGCTGTGTCATACACTGTATACACTCACTAAACATTTCGAACTGCCATTGATTTGTTATATACACATCTGCCGATACATTAATGACATTTACATGCTGTTCGGCGCTGCAGACAGTTATACAAAACTGTTCACACGCTCCACAGTTTCTGTTCTAATTCCACATGAAGCCAAGTTGGAAAGGCAGTGTCCTGTGTTGTATCGAAGTGCATCACCAGCACCACAAATTCAAAGCTGATGACAGCCATCATGGACCTAATAGTGTCCTCAGCATGCCTAAAGTGTGGAGAAACAGAGGGATGGCTCAGCTGAGGGCTCTGGCCTATTACAAGTCTCTCTCTGCTTTCCACTCCAACAATAAACAAAGAGGCTCTGGCCAGTGTGTGGCTTCACGAAAATGCACACAAATTGTTGGGAAAGCAGCACAGTGCACTTGACTCTGAAACAAGAGTTGAGAAATTGCTGTGCGACCATTAGATGTGTGTATTTACTACACTGTTTGTTATATCCTAAATTAGGCAATGTGTTTCTTTGCATTCAAAAGGAGAGACAAATTTGTGTTTCAAGCTGAAACAACAATCAGAATGGGAAGAGCTACAATCCCCTCTTTATGTCTCTGGAACAGATCCCTCTATTCCTACTGTGGTATTTACATGTTTCATGGAGGAATTCATTATAAGCTGCGTGGACAGCCGTCTTGTGTACGGTCACATTGTTGTCCCACTGAGAAGCTCGGGCAAACACTTGAACTCAACAACACAGCTATACGTTCACTTGGTGCCCACCTTAGGCATCAAGTGACCGTATGGCTAGAAGGTTATTAGTTTCACGGAGGATTACTGATTACGGATTACTGAACGGCGCTTCCAGGGGACAGACTCAGGGCCCCGTGGACCAGAACCTCTGTATGAAGCGACTGTTCACATTTTCCTTGGAAAGTCAATCAAGCGACTATGAAGAGACAGAAAGTGACACAAAAAACCCACAAAAATACACAAAAATGACAACAAAAATACACAAAACAACTTCTGAAATCCCAAAAAATTTACGAAAAAACACGAAACTACAAAAAAGCTCCGACGACTACAGAAAGACACAAAGCTAGTCTGGGTGTCTTGCTCCTACGTAGAAAGGGTGTGCGATGCTTTACATGTCTATGTCCAGAGGCCAGAGTCATTCTATGGCTTTAGGCTATTAGGAGTAACAAATAGCAGCTTTTTATTGATATAATTTCATATTAAAATATTTAGAGCTGTTTATACAATGTTGATTTATTACACTGAATTAGTGTAACTATTAATAATGTACAGTTTACTATTGCCAAGAACCTGGGCTTTAAATGTGAGTCTTAACACACTTCTTACTCATTTTACAAATGTGCCCCCCCCTTCTTTAAAAATGTGCCCCAGTCCGACCCCCCATTCAATCGTTTCTAAACCCGCCCCTGCACATATCTGCCCGAAAAGTTTAACAACAAATGAACTGGATGCCTGCTGATATTAATACAAAAACAAAAGTTCCACACAAAGTTCCTTCAAGTTAGTTCATTCCTCTTAAAACATGTTGATTTCCCAACATGCATACTTGTATCCATTTCTGCTCTCCTCCCTCAGGCGTCTCTGGCAGTGCACCAGAGTGAGAATGAATAAATAATACGAAGGTGTGGTTGGATGTCTGGGATCCTGACTCAGGATTCCATTTCCCTGACAGAGAGCCTGGACGGTGTCCGTTTCTGTTACCTAGCAACTTTCTTCCAGGAAAGCTGGAACAATCAGACGGACCGCCCAACGCACTAGATCACAACAAAAGGGCCGACTCCTTTTTCCTCCTGAGTTCTTTGGAAAACTGATACCGAGGAGGTATACTGCAGGTCCTCGTCGCCCAGATGTTCCACGGTGGACGGTCAAATTCAGCATTATGTCACTGTCACTGGACACTTTATAAGTGTCTGAGGCATGAAATTGAAGCCACATGCTTTCCCTTGTAAGGAGGTATTGTGTCATCTCAGTGCATCCCCATGAAACCGATGCCCTCATTCACCCAGTACAAGACATCTTAATCAGGCACTGATTCCTTACAGACTCTCCAGGAAACGAGACACTTAGAAGAAATGGAACAAACCAGACTGAAAGTGAGGTTGTTCAAGAACATTTCCACAAAGCTCACAAAGCGAAGTTAATGTGCTATCAAACGAAATAGAGCCCATCTAAAATTTTCCTCCCTTTATCTCTCTGTCACACAAACAGGTTATGTTTGTCTTCCTCTCGCGCTCTCTATCTGTCTATCTCTCTCTCTCTGTGTTTCTCACATGTGTAGGTCAGGGTCACTTACTCCATACTTTTCCACCCTGAAAGCCCACATGTGCTCTTACCCGGCTGATCCAAAATCAGCTGAAGATGAATGATTTTAAAAACGTTGTGGCAAATTTATCAGCACTCACAGGGACATTAAATGTTCTGTATAAAGGAGGTGCATAAGATGTTATTGTGAGCCAGGGGTTCCCAAACTGTTTCATGTCAAGGGCCCCCACAATAGATGCACATTAGACCATTCATTTAAGAGGATTTGGTCTTGAGGTATCCCTTCTAAGTACATATATATTTTATTTTTTATTTTTAGGTTTAAGGATAATACAGTCTTCATAGTATTACAATCAATAAAATGTGTTCTGCTCTTGTTGTTCCAACTTCCAATAAAATGTGATAAAAGTAATAATATTCTCTTCCTCATTTAGTTGGAGACCCCCTACAACCAACTCAAGGATCCCCTGTTTGTCCCTGGACCCCAATTTGAAAACCACTGCTTTCTATATTGTGCTATTATGCAAAATCTCCCTCCCTTTATCCATCACTATGTCACAGACACACGCCTTCTTTCATTCACACTAGATCACTCTCTCCCACATCTGTAGGTCAGGGTCACGCATTCATAACATGACATGTAGTTTTTCTTTTTCCACCCAGAAAGAAAACTAAAACAGCCACGATGCCACTGACCGAGGTGGTATTAAGGAGGAAGAGGAGCAGCGGGAGGAGGAGGAGGAGGAGAAGAAGGGAGTTTAGGTGTGTACTTACAACCAGCACGGACGTCCTCACTACCTCAGAGACACTTTGCCTGAGTTCAGCCGCCGTGCCAGGTTTACCCAGACCCCGCGTAAATCTCCGGGTCTCCGGGTGCGCTGGAGTAGCCATCGTTGAGCCCCACTTTGCATCAAAGACCGTTCAAATCCACGGTTGGATATATCTGCGAAGTTTTAGAGGAAAATCATCACCGGTTTTTCCGTTGCTCCGATCCCCGCTAGTGCGCACCACGAGTCTGAAGCTGGGTCATGTTGTGGTGTCGCTTGGCTGATTCATTCCCAACCTCTCGATCTCATACTTTTATTATCGCTTTTAAAAGTCAGCGTGTGTTGCGTTACTGTGGCGCTCTGCCTTCTTCCTTCGGATTTATTGTTGTCATAATAAAGTATCCTCCTGAGAAGTGTCTCATTGGCCGTCCAGCACCAGACAGGAGGTGTATAATCTGGTTGCCTCTTCGGCGCACTCCTCCCCTTACCGGCTTAAAGGCCTGCCCACCGCAGGCTGCTGCTGCTGCTGTGTGAGCTGAACTTTGGACTGCAAGCGTTTATACAATGGATGGCTGAATCAATATTTTCCTATTACTACCAAAAGCACAACTCTGGAGAACTTGTGTTACTACATTTGTCCCTAGTGGCATCCGAATAAACACATTGTTTTTAACTGAGACTGGAGCACACTTACACCGACAGAAGTGGGTTAATATAGAGCATAAACTAGTTCACTGACATTATTCTATTCTAAGAGATCAGATTAGACTTTTTTGATTTTAATTATAACAACTTTAATGAGTTTTTACCTAATTTTGGTGTTCTAAGGAGAAGAGGTACTTTTGAAGAGACAGGACAGAGAAGGATCAGCTATTTTACTTCTCCACACACTCTTTAGAAGATCTTTAGAGGCAGCAGATTGGTTCAGTGAGAGGATGTGGAGCCTCAAACACACTATTCAAATGTTTTGCTGTTGTTTTATACACATATTTCTTTTAATATTTCTAAAATAGATGTTGAATATAACTTCCAGACTTTGTCTTAAATGAGGCTGAGGTCTGTGTACACACAAGCAGTGCTGGATAGACATTTTGCTAGGTCTGTGTATTAGTGTAGAGCTGTATTACTCTACACTAATATACATTACACTGTGGT
Source organism: Dicentrarchus labrax (assembly GCF_905237075.1). Lineage (NCBI taxonomy): Eukaryota > Metazoa > Chordata > Actinopteri > Moronidae > Dicentrarchus > Dicentrarchus labrax. Next base: position 16,481,984 of record NW_026136706.1, read on the forward strand.
TATGGCTTCACTGAACCAAACATCTTGATCAATGATGCCATCTGTAGGTCACAGCTGTAAATACACTGAAGTTCTGGCTCAGTCAATGTACACATTCACTCCTGCCTCTCCAGGCTTCAACAAAAACACAAGTAACACAAATCTGAGTTTGAATAAGTTTTTTTTTTTTATTGCTTTCATTTCCAAAGAGCTCTCTGTTGTCTGGAAAAACACTGCAATTCAAAGCAGAACTGAGGTTTTCCCGTTTCATTTACTTCACTGCAAAACCCTGTCAAATGCATATTTCCATTCATTGAGACCCATAAAAAGATCTGGTATCTGTATACAGGAGGCAGCCTAGTTCAGTGAGGGAAACGGCGCTTGGAACTGAAAGTTTCTCTTTTGTTTCACACATAATTCTTTAAAGCTTTCAATTACACTCACTTTCATAATACAATGATTATGAACATGTCTCACATTTTCTCATACAGAGGAAGGGGAACTTTAGTTCATTAACAAAAAAAAAAAGCAAAATAGTCTGAGACGTATTCATACAACAAAGATAATAGCAAATAGAATATTTACTTTACTGGAAATGGCATTAATCTGTGATGGCGGCTACCCCTGGCCACATTGTGATCAACGCCAGGCTTATGTCAATAATACAACAAAATAATTTCATATTTTCATCAACTCTTTTTTTTTTTTAACAAGAACACATTGTGCTGGTCCAGGTGTGAACAGAGCATTGACCTTTAAAGGGTGGCCTGTTTTACATGATTTAAAATTTCATGGTATGCAGTATAGGAGACACTCCTCATCTCCAGTGTAACAAAATAGCATTAAAAAGTCCAGGTCATTGATATAAACCAGTTTGGCACTGAATTTGCAGGACATTTTCAAAGCAGCAGTTTTCAATAAAATGAAAAAGTAGACAAAAACGTTATGACAATGCAGTGATAGTTTAACCATCTAAGAAAGAATGCTGGGTATCTATATCAACATGTTCCTGCTGTAAAAACAACCAATGACAAAATGTAAAACCAGAAAGATAGGAAGTGGTTCAGACCATTAGAAAACAGTATAAAATGACATCCTTAAAAAGAGGTTTCAGAGTTGAGAGTAAAAATGCCAAAAAATGCAGTCTCTGATGCAGTCTAAACCAGCGGACATGTCACCATTAAAGCATTAAAAAGCACCAAATGTGCATGGACACATGTACAAATGTCCCAGATATGTGTAGAAAAGAAAAGCAGAGAGTCCAGGGGGACAGGAAGGGCAAGTGAGTCAACTCAATGAGGATGGGACTCTTTGTTGTTCAGCACACGAGCGCCACTGGAAGGCACCGTGGCACTGCGGATGACCTCCATCCACCTGTGGGCAGAGACAGGACCTTTTTAATCAATCCTCTGACATCCAGGACTCTGCAACTGCAAATATATTCAGTAAATGTGCACACAGTCTGTACCTCTCAAATGTGTATTCACTCTCCGATCGGAAGTAGTACACGTGGGACTTGAAATGCAGTTTGAAGACGTAGTCCTTGTGGATGTTTTCAGACTCTGAGGGGATGGTGACTGAGTAACCCAGCAGAGGAAGGCTGGCCAGTGGATAATCATCCTGAAGAAAAATAAGAAATTGACACAAAATTTAAATTTATTTTGGTCTGTAAATAGTTTTTTAAAAAAAAGAAAAAACCTCAAACAGATAATAAAAAAAGGCAATTACTCCCAAACAACAGCAGAAAACCAAGCAACATAGCCAACGGTGGACGAAGTATTCAGATCCTTTACTTAAGTAACAGTGATAAAATGAGCCTGGAATAACCACAAAATTACTTTGAGCCTGAACAGTTTTTTTATAATGAAACCATTTGAGAAGTTTAGAGGGGAAAAGTCTCTTTGGTGGAGTTGCAAAAAACTCACAAACATCCTAAATGTGACAAACAGCCATAATTACACACTGATTTAATCTAAAAGCCAATAAGGTTGGGAACCACTGGTTTGATCTATAAAATTACAGGTTTTTTACAACATATTTATTTTTCATTCTTTTGTCGTATTAGTACAGACGTATGAATTTATGCATGTACATTTTAATACTTACAAATACATATGGGTATGTATGTATTGATTTTCTTTCTCTTTCTTTGTATCACCGGGTGTAGAAAACAAAAATCACTTTTCCCTTCCATATTAACATGTTATTCCAATCATACATTTTAATAATTGTTTATCTAACTATTTTAAAATATCTATAAAAATAATAATAAAAATGTGCTAAACATGTTCAGTTCCTCACTACAACTTTTCCATATTATTACCGGTTTAATAGAAATATAATGGTTTTTAAAATTAGTTCTTTCAGTTAAAGGTAGAAACAAAAAGCAACTTTTTTTGTTGATTCTAGCGGCCCCTGTGGACAAAAGTGGTGGTGTTTGCAACACCTTGTTTCATTGATTTCAAGAGGAATCTGACCTAATCCGACCCAGTGGCCGACATTAAGAATACACAGAAATAGCCATGCTTATGCAAGTTATATAGAGTCATCAATATTAAATTTAGACTGCTTCATACCAAGTTTAAAAACTCCTTGTAGGTAGTAATTGGTTCTTAATAAGTAGATGTTTTCAACTCTTATGACTCTCTTTTAAGTATAAAAAGTGGTTTTGTATCAATTACACATTATTTGTTTGAAACAATCAAACTTGCTTGTGAACATTTAAACTCACAGTATTTATAGCCCAAAGATAGCCAACAAAACATATTCTAGGGCAAGAAGTAAGATGAAAAATGGCATGGGAAAGCCTGTAAACCTCTATAATGGCACAAAGATTTGACATTCAACACAGAGCTGTGATGCTTTTTAAGCCCAGAGAAAGGTAAACACTTTGACTGGCGCAGAGTGAGGAGGGGAATGAATGTGGGAGAGGCTGCAATGTGTTCACTGGTCAAACAGAGATTGAATGTTCATCACCTGGTGAGATTTATAGAAGAACAGGCTGAAGTTGGTGAAGACCACCCAGAGCTTCTGCCAGCCGTTGCTGTTCTTAAACTTTCTCAGTAAGTTTCCTGACAGCTGATTCTACAAAGACAAAAAACAAGTTTGAAATCTGAAACTTTATACAAACACATTATATGACCACCGCTTAGATTTTTGACTAGAAATGTGGACGAAGAATTCATTAAATTTAAGGGTAAGTCTGATGATATTCTAGATTTCCTTTATTGTGAACAAATACCCATGAGAAGCTCAAGACAGCACACATTGATCAACATTTCTGTAAATGTGCCAACTGTAGCTAATTCAACTGCAGTCCTTTATATCTTCAGTAAAAACAAATGGGCTTTGTGCCAAAGACAGGCTCAGGAAGTCAGAAAGAATTGAGAGACGGACTAACACATTGTTGGTTTTGGTCTTTTCATGGCATTTGTTGACAGTAACAAACATACAGAGTATAGCCAGCTTTGTCTATCTAAGTTCTATGTTTACTGTCTACCTCCAAATAAACTGTAAATCTACTGTCGCTAAGAACTTTAAATGTTTTATCTTGTAATAGTTTGAAAGAGAAAGTAATTACAAACTGGAACTGAGCTGAGAACAACATGCAACAGTTTTTGGCTCTTTCGTTACATTATATTTAATGATTGTTGTGCTTCTATCATGAATTTCATTTGTTTGTATAAAAAACCAATCAGTGTGTCATTGATTTGTACAATATGAGGCACAAAAGCAACTTATATTCCATTGTATTTTCTAAAAAGCACTTTGTAACTTTTCTTCTTATATTGCAGTTAAAGTAAACACATACACAGGGCCTCTCCTGTCTGCCTGGCTCCTTTACCTCTAGACTCCTGCAGGATTCACTAAAGGAGAGGCTCTGAACACGGTACCAGCAGATAACAGACAGAGGCACTGGTCCCTGGCCACTGGGGGGCCCCACCAGGGGGGCCTTATTCCCACTGACTGGACTAGGGTCCTCTACCACGGAGGAACGCACAGACGCATGGGGAAAAGAGAGAAGGAGACAGAGAGAGAAAAAACAGACAGGGAGGGAAGGACAGAAACACAGAGACTGAGTAGGTGAAACACAGGCATGCAGTGGCAGGGATAAACACGAAGGCCGACGGTGTGTCCAGGCAAGGCTGTGAAAAGGACGTTGTTACAACTACAGAGGAAGAGCAGAACTAGATCAGGGCAAAGCTGAGTTGTAGAGGGTCCCAAAACAGGATCTGTTCTGTTAGTGTGAGATGAGGACATTTAGCACATCTACGTACTGCTCTCTCTCTATTTATAGACGATCAGAGATTTCAAGTGCCAGGGGAGGAGAAAAAGAACAGAACCACACAGTAAAGCCACAGTGTTAAGTTTAGATAAGGACATCACGCAGGCAACTGTTAGCCAAAAACGGGAAGGAAACAGTATCCTCACTGTGGCTGCAAATATAGCAAATAAATATCTTAACACAGGTAAACAAACAAACAACATAAATACAAAATTCATAAGAGCCATCATTTGCACCTCCAGTTACTTGATATTCCACTGATTGACAGTTGGTGGCAGTAATGCGCAAAATGCAATAGCAAAAATGTATGTAAAGAATGGCTAATTTAAAATATTTTAAAGCTGCTATTACTGATATTTTTGTAACAATGCATCAAATGAGCATTTAGCAGCTATAGAGCCAATTATTTCCCTTATTATTTTCTTTAGAAGACAGTAGAGGCCAAAAACAAAGTGAAAAGAATGAATGTATACTGGACTTCATTCACCAGAACAGAAACTGCTGGATGAGTAAATAAGCAACTATCTGTCATCTCAAATTAATATGTGACGACAATGTTGTTTTTACAACTTGTTTCTAGCCACTGCAGGTTTAACTATCGACTTTGTAAATGTTTTACAAGCAAGTGAATGCACTAGTAGACCTCAAGGACACACATAATGCAAATTGGTGAGTAATGCTGAACGTAGACATAACTTTTGTTTACAAAATAACCCTCCACAGGGCGGCTTTAAACATACTTTCACTCCATACGTGCCCAAAAGTTGCCCAAACGAGCACAGGTTAGAAAATCTTAGTTACTCAGAGTAAACAGAAAAATCGGGAGAAAATGTGAATAAGCTACTAATTATCTATCATCTTTTTTCCCCCACAAAGAACGATGTAACAACAGTGTGCTAGCATTGCAAATTGCATTTATAAAATGCATTTTTCACCCAGACTTTCTAATATCTGTTTCCTGAACAGATTTTTACCCATTTCTTATTCTATAATAATATATAAGTATGATAAAAAAAAAGAATGAAAAGAATGAGCCATAAAATCACTTCAGTTGATTAGCTCGCAATAGTGAGAAATAGTTCAGATGATGGAGTGCAGCACAGGAGGATACTGTTCCCACTGAGAGATAATCAAAGTGAATTAAGGTACAGCAGACACTCAGACACAGAGAAAGAAAACAGTGAGGCAGGAGGGGAGGGGCAGGTCTGAGGTTGAGTGCTGAGGTTTGGCTGGTACCTCCACAGCTATGCTAAAGTCCACCATGGACACACTGGTGTTCCTGTGCCAGCACACGTGCACCATGGTGTTACCACGGTGAGGGGCGGGCCTCTCCAGCGAGGTGTGCGACGCCGTTATGTCGTCCTCAGACTCTGCCTCCACCGAGGTGTCCTCAGGGCATTCTGGGAAAGTCAGGAGGTTGTTACTGCTAGACAATGAGCAGGGTGATGAGGGGAGAAGGGCGCTAAAACACAGACAATGTCAGATCATTCACAAATAAAACACAGTCTTGTGTATTGGGGTTTCAGTCGGTGGGTTTTTTACTCAAAATGTAGTCAGTTGCTGTATATCCACTTTTTGTTGGACAGCACTACAAACTGAAGTATACATTTGTTATTCAACTGTATGTTCATGTAGTAACTTACTGTTGTCTGTCAGATTGCTGGTCAGAAGGTCAGATGAAGGCCCATTGCTGGTTTTTGCAATCTCTATTGCCCCCTTTATGTCCTCCATCCACTTCTCCATCTCTGTTAGTGAACTAGAGTGAAAAGAACACACAGATCCCGACCATTAGTCACAGCAGGAAGGCTTGGTGGTTAGAAATAGTTTATTTAACAAGAATGTCAAAAGTTGGATCGATGTGAGTTCAAGTGTCCTGCCAAATTTGACTTAAAAGACACCAAGCCACCATCTGCTCTTTTGTGAGTCATCAAAATGTTACTGGAAGATTCATGTTTTTTTCCCTTTTTTGTCAGAATAAAGTAGCAATGCTAAAAATTGAGGGCATAGGGCTGCCTAATTTAGGGCATATTGACTGTAAATGAAAAATATAGATTAAATGATTTGATTTGTTCTTTTTTGTTTAGTTTTTCCTGTTACTGTTATTACAACTGTGATTACAAATCTTCCATATCATGTTTGCAGTACTCAAAACCTCCACCAACCAAAGGATAAGGCAGTAGACTCTATAAAGCCTGAGAGGCAAAGCCCAGGGCAAACAAAGTCTGTACAGCAACGGTTCATTGTGAGGGTGGGGAACAATTCCCCCATTCTCAGTGGAAATTACACTGCTTTGCTGATAATGAATATACTTAGGTTTTTCTACAAGTTTGTCATTATTTGTGAGAACTCGACGGCATCTAACAAGAGTTCATGTAACAATTGTCATATCCAAATTAGTGGACACACATCCACTTTTGGTTCATTTTAGGTCCAGGTACAAAGTGTCTTGTGTACTGCCAACCGCCGTTCATACCTTGCTGCCACCACCACCGACTGCTGCTGTCCAACCAGTGTGAAGGCGTGAGGCACACCCCACTCATCTTCACTCTCTCTGATCTGGAAGAAGAACACGGAGACACAGAAAAAACATTAGAGAGCAGCGGAATCTAGGACAGCAAGGACCAAAATAGACAGAAAGGGAGAGACGGAGGGAGGGATGATGAAAAGGAAGTGAGAGAGAAGGACATGTGTGTCCTGTGTGTGCGTGTGTGTTGGGGGCAGACATTGAAAGAGCTACAGTTCAGCTGTTTGAGGCGGCTCATTTGCGGTAATGACAAACTGGTGACAGCCGTTTGAAGCACTTTGTGTTGCTTACTGTCATGCCATGGAGCGGCAGCTGCCCGTGCACTTTGAACTGATTGGTCGCCGTCATCCCTCGACTCGTGTACAAAATGACGTCGTTGAACTATCGCCAGAGAGGCAGGGAGAGAGAGAAAGAGGGAAAAAGAGAATGGAGATTAACAGCCTTGTTGAGTCTGTTGAGTCATAATTCTAAGGAAGCACAAACAACTTGTCATAACGGCTGGGAAATTATAAACCCGAAAATAGTGGAAGAAAGATGTTTATAATCGAGAGACCACAAAGAAATGAACAGTGAATATAAAGCCTGAGGCTCCACCCCAAATACATATTTGTACATTTTGTAACTCCTTGTTTATCAAAGTTACATTTCCAACAAAAGCAAACACATGTGCAAAACCCTTGCATGCCGTAAGACTGTCAAAGTTCTGAGCAACATGTGGTATTTTTTTATCTGCCAAGACCATCTGAGTAACATATAGCTGGAAAGGATGAAAGCGTGATTATTTTTCCACTGAGATCACTCAACTAAACAATTAGATTAGTGATATGACCTCATATCAGAAAGTGGGTGTTACCAGGAAAAACATTCGTTGCTGTAGGCCTTTTCCAGACAGTTTGCTGAGGCATCCTAACCTGATGAACTCCTGAGTAAGAGAAAGAGAAAGGGAAAGAAAAAGAGAAAGAGAAAGAGAGAGAAAGACACATATTAGACAGGGTGTTTGTAAAAATTTGTAAAAAAAAGTAGGTGTTAGGAAGTCAGATCAGAAAATCTTTTCCTGTCAATTCTTTCAAGCTCTGAACTCACCCGACCAGGGACAACAAGATTGTCAACGCCAATCAAATCCTTCTTCAGCTCCAGAAGCTTCTGGAAGTTCTCCATTTTGATTAGGCTTCCCTGGAGCTGGTCCACCACCTCAGACACATCTGCCAGAGCAGCTACGGACCAACCAGGGGTAAGAGATTATTGGAGATGTGACTATTTATTTCTACAGCAGTAGAACAACTACATGAGCCTCTATTGTAAACCTCTATCAGTGCCTTACTGGCCTGGAGTGTAGTACCTCTGCAGTCCCTGAAATCTACATGAGTTGCTGGGTAGTGTTTGCACAGGCGCTCCAGGATCTGCTTGTAGTGGATGAGGCGGTGCAGAGGCCGCAGAATGAAGACATTCAGGGGGATGTAGCAGACCTTTTGCAGCTCAAAGTCCCTGCAGAGAACCTCCAGCCTGCGGGAAGATCTGCATGCCTTCTCCAGCTCCAGCAGAACTTCAGACTGCTTATGCAGGTTTGCTGTCAGGGGCTATGGGACACAGTTGGAATACAGCACGTATACATGAGTATTCATTTGACTGTTACTCTAATTACAGTTATGTAAGAGTTTTACATAGAGTGGTGCCTCACCTTCAAGCCTTGAAAGTTCTTCAGCATGACATCTCCAATGCGCTGGTAGTCTCCTTTTATGTGAGCATTAGAGCGTCCTTCCCTGAAACAGATAAACATCAGAAAGTTTTTATCTCTGAAACATTATGGAGCCATTGTAGACAGTGAATTAATTGACTAAACTACACAAAAGCACTTAGAGCTCATTGATTATTCAGATGAGCTTCACCTCATGCAAGAAAAATCTTAATGAAGTTGGAAAAGGCTCTTTAAACTTTGAGAAAGTTTAATGAGCCGCCAGCAGGTGTCTCCCTTGAGCATGACTTCCCCTCACACAGGGTGCAGGAGTAATGGGCTGCCATTACTGGATTCATTCAGAACATTTATTAATTTGTTACATCTTAGCAGTCGCTTTAGGGAAACATATCCAGTTTTCACTTATTAATGAAGGACAAGCTTTCTAATCACGGTCACAACGACAAATGGTACATCTCTCCAATTTTATTTGAATAAGCAAAGCGTAAAAAGAGACACGTAGTGCTAGATAATTTGTATGTGCATTTGAATGTGGTTCTTATCAGGAGACTATAATATTACTTTCAGCTTTAATTTTGAGTTCTAACGATCACTAAACAGAATAGGCTTTGAAATAAAAAATATTAGGTGTCTGCACTTAATGGTCGTTAATTCTGACAGGCTGACAGGCTTCATGCATCACTGCCTGCATGTCTGTGTGTGCGTGTGTGTGTGTTAGATAAAACACAACATCATTAAGGAGATCAGACAGCAGAAACCCACAGGCAAGAAAAGGCCGGGCCATGGTGCAGCCTGACGGTTGCCATGGAGACGACTGCTCCTCAGGTCATCTAAAGGGACTGGGTCGCCCTCTCAGACTAAATGCCAATAAATCTCATTAAAAACGAGGGGCTAGAAGTTGTGATAAATTGGACAAAAAACCACACCACCACATCACTGGGCATGCTGTTGACCCTGCAGGGACTTTTTTTGAAATGAGTCTGGAAGTGAAATGAGTCTCACCACAGGGCCAGCCTCTGCTCCACCTCCCTGAGAAAACCTGTGTGGAACTTGTGCAGAGGCTCAAAGGTGGAGAAGACGGTGTTCTTCAGAGAGTCTGGAGTCGCCTCATCTTGTCCTACCGCACTCTGAAAAGACTAACATCAAAAATACACACATGAATCGGAGTTCAAGCAATAAAGATTTGGTTTAGCTGAGGTATTTTCCAGAGATTGTAAAGCATTTACTGGTAACAAAGCTCACTTTGATGTAAAATGTAAACTGTAGTGGACAAATTAAGTGTTGAACTGCACTGCAATGATTATCTCTCCAGGACATTAGTCCTGATTTTCTGGTCTTAAGCTTGTAAAGAGCTTCAGTGAAAAGTTTCAAGTACAAACTGTTCAAGATCATAGCAACGGCATTGAATATTGCTGTGTTAATGCAGATTGTCCCAGGATACTACCAAAAGACCTTCATCTACGATTCTGCTGTTGCACTTCAGTCTTGTGACATCTCTTAAACTCTTTAATTGCCTGAGGATGAGTGGAAGAATCAATAGCTAATCATTCTCAACACTTTCGTTCCATTTAGTCAGATTGAAGTCAGACGTTGCGTGTCGGGCCACAGCTTTATTTCGCCGACATGATGGGAAAGGGAAGTTTTAGGAATAGTGAGTGTTTCTAAAAGGGCTTGAGAAGTAGCGCCAGCTGTTGTTCAGATGACTTCACCCCAAACAGCAGCACCAACCAGTTTATGGGAAGAGAGGGGGGTAAGAGAGACAGCACACACGCACAGCTGAAAAAAGAACGAGGACACGAGCCAACCCAAATATTTATGAGATGTGTGAAAGGCTTCTCTGAAAATCACAAGAAAAGAAAAGTGCAGCCTTAAAAAGCACCAGCAAACGATGCATTTGGTCGGCATGCGTGTGCCGAAACAGAAAAAAGCAGCGCTCATAAGAACATCTTCCTGTTCTTCTGTTGAAGGAGCCGTACAGCACGTTTAATATCCTGTTTTCTGCTCATTTGAGATATTATCAAATGAAATGGTGTCCATATGCTTGTACCCAGCAAGTGAAATCACACTGAAATAGGGAACATGCGGCTAAATCCATCCATCTCTTTAAACACAAACACGGTTTAGTATTCACAGCCTTGAGTGAGACAGATAAATACATTTCAGAGTGCGAGTGTGGGGAATGAATAAAAAATGAAATCGCATCTGCCAAAATATCCCTGTGTCACTGCCTGACTCTGTGTTTTGGCGGGCGCTCTGCAATGGAGCAGCTAACCAGAATAATCAATGTTTTCTCCCCAGAGGACAGCGCAGGAGAAAACAAACAGAGGAGCTGCATGTTGGTGAGTGGACTTGGCTTTTCTTACCACAGTCACCACCTCCAGGTCCTTCAGGTACGTCCTTTCTGTGGTCAGCAGCTCCTTGGCGATGAAGTAGGCCCGATCTGTAGGGAACCTCTGCAAAGACATCAAAACAGAGAGGAGAAGGTGAACAACCGAGCTATCCGACTATGAGCAGGTCTAACTAGTATGCGGTGCCTTATCAGTTGTGTTGTCTAACCTATTTCTCTGAGTAGATTTGCAGGAAAATACTCTTACTTCAGTCCCTGTGGAGAGTTATTCAGGACAGGTAATCTAGGTCCAATGCTATTTTGAGTGTGTGACAGTGGCTTTGAAGCACAAGCTTAGAAAAAAAAAAACACGGATACAACAAAGCCACTTATCTGAGCGATTATTGTTGTTTTTATCCACATTAAATCACAAACCTTCCTCCGAACCTCGTCTTCATCGTCAGTGCGAACACTGCAGGCGTCGTTGAGCAGCGGGCTGGTGAGGGGGGAAGGCTGACGGCCGCCAGGACTGTGACTGCACAGCTCCAGTGACTTCTGACCATTGACCATGCCATGGGAGTGACCAGAGGACGCAGACAGGTGAGGGCTGTTGGACACCACTCCTGCACGGGGGTCATTCAGCAACCAAAGTGAGGGGAGAAAATGAAAAAGTGAGTGATTCAAAAATACATAAAAACACAACAGGAAACCAAATCTTGGAAAAAATAGTATTTGCATTCACCTACTTCAAGTCTCAGATGGGTGAGTTTGCCACAGAGAATGTATATAAAGTCAAAGATATAATAAGTCAAAGTAGATGATTAGTTATATTATAGATTAGTTTGATTATAAACTGCATAGCCTTGGTTTTTGGACTGTTGGTCGGACAAAACAAGACATCTGAAGTTCACACCTTGGGCTATTTTATGAAATTTTGTCAAATTTCAAAGACACTAGTGACATTTTGATAATAATGGAACTTTCCACCATTCACCCAACATGGCAAACATCACCCACTGGGAAACTATACAGGGTATACCCAACTATTTTAAGTATTTACAAACAGTTTGACCTAGGATCAGTCTTCTTCTGCCACACAGGAAAACATAATGAGGTCTAGCTGGGGGGGATCTGCCCACAGAAAGTGAAATATCAGCAGTGACTCACTCTACGGTCCAGACAACTCTGGCAGTCTTTGTGCCATGACAATCAATATGCAAGCTGAGACACATACTGCAGGATGATCAAGAGAAATAGCTTACTTATGTCATTGTTACTGACGTTCACAGAGCTTACTTACTATGTTTTAGCTGCAACTTGCCCACCTCTCCCTGCTGTCCTCTGGTGTGTCGACACAAAGCATGTAAACAGTGGTTACATGGACACAAACCAGTGCAACGCGTGGTTGTAACTAGCTCTACGCACCAGCACAACTCTGGGGAAGATTTACTACAAACTCTACAGAGGATAGGAGTGGAAACTATAGTGTACATCTAAAATATTGCTACAAAATAGGAGAGGAGAGAAACTACAGTATATACACAGACATTCAGCCACCAGCACAACATACCTACAGGGAGAATGGAGGGGGGGAGGTTTAGAATCTACACCAAAAGTTCTGGGGTCTCAAAAAGAAGATTCAGAAAATCTCACTTCATAAAGGTCATCTTTATTGACTCTAAAATAACATATATACATTGTTAAATAAGTGTAAATCTTGAGAAAAGCAGCATAAAAAGGTCAAAGCCAGGTGAGCGTCTAGAGGGAGACTGTGAGTAAGTGAATGAGAGACTGAGAAGTTAAAGTGCAGTAAAGGAAGTGAGAATTGATGCAGACTCAGGCCTTACCTAATATTAAATATAAAACAGATCTTTATGGATGTTAAGGTTCTGAATAAACAGCCTTGTGACACTTATGATTTTGTTATTGCTGTACTGAAAACACCAGTTTAACGAGGAAACATATGCATTATTCAGTCCATTAACACAAACCAGTTTTACATAAATGTGCTTGTAATAGTGACACAGTGAGCTGTAGGAACACCGTATATTAAAATGCTGTTTTAAAATTCAGTCCCTAATCATACTTGAGTTTCTAGTCTTAAAATCTGCTCTAACATCACATTCTCCAGTTATACTAAATCATGAAATGACTGAGAACACTACCTGTATATTACATACAGTACACGCAGAGAGGAGCCAGGACAGAACAGCATGATGTTGTACCACGCCTCAGTCCTGGTTTGGAAACAAACCCTGAAGGACACCACTGGTTGAAAAACACACACAAGTCTCACCCACAGACCTGGGCCTTTCAAAGTCAAACCAACATGTTGGATAGTTTGGAGTTAAATTTACACATTTTTCAGACCGGTATTTACGATCTGCTCTAAATTACTTATTATTCTTTGTATGGCAGAGTGTCATTCCAGGTCTATGGGAGAACTTTGTGCACCAGAGACGGTTCCCTCACTCTGCAGTGATCCAGTTACTCCCAAAAATAAACATATCTCCTCTTAGGTTTCACAGTGCTGTACTAATATATGTCATGCAGCTTTGACAGTTTTGCCACTGATAATAATAATAATTATAATCAGGAAGCACGTGCACAGCAGGTGCTTGGTAACTATATAATCTGCCTAAAACAACAACATTTCCGACAGTGCTGTCTCATTTTTCATTTATTCTACATAGACAGGACAGCATTCTGAGACTTGTCTGGTGTTTTTTTTGGCTGGAAACAAGGTAAGAATATAACATGGATGAGAGGTCTAGTGATGATTGGGAATTGGGAAATTAAGAAATCCAAAACACATCTGTAATTTTCAAGGCTTATAGGGAATATATATCTATCCTGACGCACAGACACAAATGAAACCACAGAATCTCACTATGGATATGCTGCTTGACATCAATGCTAAAATGTCTGAGAGGACCGCGAAAGCAGTCGACAATAATGGATGAGCCAAGAGAGTGTGCTTTGAGATGTTGCCCTTAAACTGCCTTTCACACTTACAGTACACACGTACACAGTTACTCAAACCTGCTTCTATTTTCCGGCATATTCCCATGCTCCAGTCATCCTTAACCTGATGTTCCATCTGCTCTGGAATAATTAACCGTTAGCTGGATCATTGCAGGGAAGGGAACCCAGTTACTGGTTCATCTTGCCTCTTTCCACCACACAGGCTGCAGTGAGTGACAAAACAGGTTTACATGCAGTCACAGTTGGGAAAAAAAAAGAAAAGAAATGACAGTTTCATGCTGACAGACAAGCGCTTACATTGGACAAAGAAATAAAAGAAAAAGAACAGAAACGTGATACAAAGATCCTCACTTTCTCAAACAACACAAAGAAACATGATGGCAGGAGTGCAAAATAAAAGTGAAAAAGTGACCAAAAAAATAAAAGTGCAGTGCTATTTTGTTAAGAAGTTTGAGAAATTTGCAATCTTTGAAAAACTGCAGAGGATTTTGTGGACACCAAAGCTGTTGGAGGACTTGATATCAAATTACTGCCAGAAATACTTGAGCATGAGTCAAGTGCAGAGGGGGATGTCAATAGTGAGGATAAAAGCCATAAACTGTTGTGGATTGGCTAAACTACCACTGCAACGGACATTTGCCTTCACCTCAGCCTGTCCAAGCCCCTGCTAGTCCTTCTAACTCTATTAGACAGTATTAGCAAAAATACTGTGAGGTTATATTTACTCCTGTTGTACTTCTTGCTGATTCCTACCTGCCTTTGTGAACAAAACATGATATAATGGAAGTTTCTGTTTCAAGTAAGCAAAGAGCAGAAGGTACTGTAAACATAAACAATATTAATACCAATCAGATGTTCAGAATTGGTATTTGCCGTATATTAATTAGTTTCCCCTTCAACAGCAAATACTTCAGACAAAACAATCACCAGCCAGATGCAGCATCAAGAGCATCAATAAATCAAACAAGACGGCGGGATTATTCCCAATTAACGCCTACAAAGTCAACAATTACTGCCACGATGACACATCCACTCGTCTTTTAGGCCTCCACAATAGATGTATGTGTACAATGTCTGTAATGCAGAAAACTGTACAAAGTGTTACCAACTTAATCTAATAGAAAGGACAATATTGAAATGACGTGTATTTCCCTATTGGAAGTCATAAGGCATCTGAGACAAAGAAAGCATTCAACGACTCACTCTGTTGTGGACTTTGTTTTAAACATCCAATAAATGCAACGTGAGAAAAAGTGCAACTGTAACAA
Organism: Dicentrarchus labrax; assembly: GCF_905237075.1. NCBI lineage: Eukaryota > Metazoa > Chordata > Actinopteri > Moronidae > Dicentrarchus > Dicentrarchus labrax. The sequence continues at coordinate 16,497,044 of NW_026136706.1, forward strand.
TAAAATACTCTTTCGTCATTCTCAAGTTTAAAACTGTCATGAACAGAACCATTAATTCTCTGTAGTCTCTGTAGTTTTTTTTTATTAATTAGTAGCTATTCAGTGTTAAATCCTGACATGGCACTTGTGTATTTCTGCAGGGACATGAAAGATAAAACCTCCTCCATGTAACATTTAAGAAAACCCTGAACGAATTCCTTCCTTCGTGAAATCTCGCAAAGAGAAGAAAAGTGCTTCTAGTAGGTAGTGCATTGCTTAAGAGGAATACTGTGAACATGGAGTGTGGAGTTTCGAGTCAGCCTCTGACAGAAATAATCTCCCACAGAACACTGCTTTTCTTACACCATCTGGACCCAAACTAAATTGTTTAAACTCTCTAGTGGAGAAGCCCTCTAACAGCTGAAAATCTGTCCGCCATCCTCATCACTGAAGGCATGGCATCCATCCTCATCTGCCTCCTCATCCAGCTGGAGGCTGCCAAAGGAAAACTTGTTCCTGGGTATGGGGGAGGTGGAGTTGGCCTCCACTGGATTACCAAAAACCAGGGGGCTGCTGCAGTTGCCCCTGTTTGTCTCCACCTCAGACTCACTGGACTCTGAACCACTGGTGGTAGAGCAGTCATTCATTTGAACCACTCCCACATGTGTGACACCGGCCTGCCCTAAGCGTTTCTTCCCCAGACTGACCCTGGACCTGCCTGGTGCTGAGAGGCCATTGGCCACCATGCGGCGCTCAAGAGCAGCCATACGCTCAGCCCGAGACAGGATAGGACGGGATTCGGGCCCCGGGGAGAATGTTCCCTGGTTTGGGTCTGTGTCAGAGGGGTGACGCACTTTGAGGGGCTTCTGTAAGCGAGGAGAGCGGCTTGGGATGGATGAGAATCTGCCTTCCTCGAAGTGAAGGGGAGTAGAGCTGTAGCCATTCTGCTCAGCGTAACTGAGGGAGCTTGATTGATGGAAGGTGTCCATGACAGGACTGGTGGTTCTTGAACCCATATGTGGGACTGTTAAAGGGCTGCTGCTATGTCTCTCTCTATTATGGCCACTGAGGTCCGCCATGGTGCTATGGACAGGACTTTGGTCAACCTTTTGGTTTGAATTCTTGAGAGACTTGTCTGAATCATAACTCATGTTAAGCGATTGCTTAGAAGAGGAAGAAGGGGACTCCCTGTACCGCATCCTACCAAGAGAGTGCTCCTGCCGGGCCTGCAGAGCCCCATTTATGCTCCTAGAGCCAGACCCACGATGGAGCAGAGCCTGCTCTCTGTAACTGTGATTCAATCTTATTTCCTGGTCCCTGCCCAAGTTATATTCACTATTTACATCACTGCAGCCAATGAAGGGGATGAAAGAGCAACTGCCTTTAGCAGCCAGAGATGCTGGACCTGTACTCAGATGTTCTGGGTGGGTCGGTCGTGTTGAGCCTCTTGTGTCATCCATCCTGGACACAGACCCAATTCTGTCATCATGGCCGTTTCTCTGGTGTGACGGGCTTGCCCTCGTAATCCTCGAGGCCGAGGGGTCTTCTGCACTCACCAACACCGACTCTTTCCAATGACGCCGAGGAGGAGAGTCTAGTCCGGGAGCACCGCTCTGTCAGAAAAAGACAGAGGCCAGAGAATTAAAGCATTTAAAGACTACATTTTATTTGTGACCATGGTTAATTAGATTACTAATACTAACAAAAAGCTGGAGTTTTTAATTACTTGACTTGAAGATAGCTTGTGGAGATTTTTACCACCTGTAGGGCCATGTGGCACTGTTCTTATGAGGGGGTTTGTTTCTTGTGCTCTACTAGTATACATACAGAGTATGCACATGTATATGCAGATGCATTCGGGGCCCCAATACACATTTCTTCTGACAGTTTTGCAGATCGACAGTTAAGGGCCGTCCACATCAAGAACAATAACTATAACAATACCTTCTGTGAGCATCCACACTGACGAACAACACCCTCCCTCCTCCAAGCACACTGCACGCTCTAAATGTGTCAGCAGCTTAATAGGAAAATGGATAAAGTTACTGATGATCTGTTACTGCTGTACTCTGTGCGCAGAGTTGTCATCTTTGGTAAGAAAAGAGGACATCATTAAAGACTTCAGAGACCGTATCAGCACTTAAGATTGCTCTGCAGTACGTCTCAGGTAAAATTATGGGTTTCTTTTATAGCCGATTTGCAGCCTATATTAGGTCACCACAATATCGCTTATCAAATCGCTCTGAAAGTGATCCCAACGATATTGTTCACCACTTTTTTGTTATAGTTCTTGTGTGGACTCCACCATCCACTTGAGTAACAGTGATTTTTAAAAAGATATATTTATAGCTATTATTTTAGTTATGGTTTTTGGTGTGGACGGACCTTTAGTGTTGGTAACGTGCCAATGAATTGTAGTTATACTGTAGTAATAAGGCAGGGAGGACGGTGGACAGTCAAAAGTAAAAATGCTGCTGCACTGAAAAACTGAGACACTCACTTCTGTTGGCACTTCATGGTGGCGTGGAGAAGGCAACGGCGACAGGCGGCTGTTGTGTTGGACTCGACTGTGTTTCCTGGCAGACAGGATGTTGAAGGTCAATGTTATACAGTCCGAGCACCCTCTCTAAATATGTCAAACATGTATGCAGCCTTTACCTTTCAAACGGGATCTTTTTAAACTCAGACTCTTTCACATAATCAATCACCTGCTTCTGTGTGCGACCGCTGCAGAGACAAGTACAGGAGAGATAATAATGAGCTATTCTGAGAGAGCTGGAGCAGACTGTTAAGTGATAGGGAGACGCTGCTGTGTGACTGCAGTCCTGATAGACGGAGCAGCTTTATGATGCAAACTCTTCTCTACCTGAATCTGAAGGAGGAGCCTCGTGTGAAGAGAACAGGCTTGGGCTTGGGCTTAGGTTCCTCAAAGAGGCGGAAGAAGGCGTGGTATTCAACACAGATCTTCCAGAAGACTTTACAGCAGTCTCTGCTGGCCATTAGAAACTCCAGAGTGTCCTGATATGAACTCTGGGGGACACAAAACATAACTTATAACACCAAACAATTACGTTTTTTTTTTGGTATTTTACAGTGTGATTCAGATGGCATAACTTACATTTAGATCTGGCCTCAGCTTGATAAGGAAGCGTTTCCTCTTGAAGCTCAGTTTACGCACTTTAGACCAGTTGAAGGCATTAATCTTTGTATGTCCCTGCAGTGATGAAGAATGGATTTGCAAAATATAGAACATTTTTACCACCAAACACATCTACTGAAGTGAACTTAAAGAACAAATAACCAAAGTTTTCAGGATCACATCTGTACCAAGTGTTGACCTACAAACTAGTGTGACTGACCTGAAAGACTAGGACACCGGTGTGCGCCACAGCCAGGCTTAGCCTTGTACCCTCACGGTCCTTGGCAGGGTGGAGGCGAATGCCATACATCTCCAACCTGCGCGCCACTTCTAGTAACTGATAGTCTGATTCTGCTGGTGTGTGACCTCTAGCAACACAAAACACAAGAGTAACAAGTTAAAGGATAAGGCTGGTGATATGTTATATTTACCTTACTGTGAACATGATATGAATATGAATATGAATGATAGAACTGATCTTGTACCTTCATTGTTGTCAAAAAAGTATTAAAAACACACACAATACGCCACACTGCTGCACATGTTTCTTCACCATGAACATGGGTAATGTAGTTAATTTGAGTCCAGCTGCTTTAGCAAATTACCTAAACCTTAAAAAACTATATATTTATGATGAGTTTTTAAAAATGTACATCTAGAAACAATTGGGCTTAGGGCTGATATAAATAGCAAATAAAAAATACAGAATAGAAAAACAGTGACCTTATCTGGAAATCTTTTTTTATTATACAAAAGCAGTATGTGTTTTGAAAGAAAGAGAGAGACTGGAGTAGAGAGGGTGAATTACTGTAGCATTTATTATCCTGGCTTATCATCCAGCTGTGTGTCTCACTAATTGAGGTGAAAGACCAAGTCCGCGTGGGTCCAAGTTTCAAATGTTTATCTGAGTTTTTGGAGCAGTGGTGGAAGGTTGGGGAGGGGTTGCAAACCCTAACTAACTTTCCCAATTCTTATCAGTGGATAAGCCTTCCTGTTTCCTGTGTGTGGTACTTAATAAGAAATTTAACCCAGCCCGGCACCCGGCCAGAAGAACTGCAGTTACAGTTATCAACCAAGAAAGCCTTGGCTTGGAAAAAGAGCCATTTAAAGAGAGCAGTCAAATCTAATGGAGCTTCTTTCATGTGGCAGCCGCCAACTGAGTGTCCATCTCTGGCAGGACCCTCTGTAACGCAGAGGTGAGACAAGGGTTGGCAAAGCTCATATTCAAATTTGTGCACTGATGAGGACATTTTGAGGCAGGATGGCAGGAGGAGATCTGGAACGTTTCCAGTAATATACTCCCAGCAGCATAACACATTTAAACTAGAGGCTGATACTAGGAACTCTACTGGGTAAAAAGTGAAAATAGACTGAGAAAATCTGGGTTTTCAACCTATGAACCCAGCTGCAGGAAGATTTCAGTGCAGCCTTTGTTGCCAGAGTAGTGGACAAACTCATATCCACCACTGGCCAGAAGCTGTAAAACAAGTTAAAAACACTAGCTTTTCAAAGTTGATGTATGATAAAGAACTACACAGAGAACTCTGGAGAAAGAACCCATTCATTCAATGGCTGATTTCCTGAATGTGTCACCTGTATAATAAACCTTCCCCACGGGACATGCACAAGCTCTGAAACAACTTTTCCTGTTCATGGGTAAAGAGATTAATTATTGTTCAGCCATGGCTTCAGTGACCTTAAAAGAAACCGTGACTGGATCAAATAAATGCCTTATTTTAAGACTGTGCACAGCATACAGTACTCCAGTTCCAGAAACTCACATATTCTTTGAGTGGAACTCCATGATCTTGTCAATCAGGGGCATTTGATCTGGGATGTAGTTGTTGTTGAGGAGGTGTGAGCGGCACTGGCTCTCCTCAAAGTCCCCTATCTCAGCTGAAAATAAAAAAAAAAGCATGTTGACAAATGAAAGGGAAAAACAACATTAAATGTCTTAGCAAGCCTCCAGAATAGATGAAATACTTCCTTGGCACAGATTCTCCAAATCTCTCAACAGGAGGGACGAACACCTTTCTTCAAAAATATATTTCTTTGTGTAATATTCTTGTGATAAAAAAATATACTCTTTAAACTGATCTCCATCATCATGCATGTTGTCTTTGATCACTTTTGGGTAACAGACCGTGGCTCAGAAATGTCAGGTTATGAAAGTGCTCTGTATTTCCTGGCACGGCACCCTGATGCGTGTGGTTATTCTGAGGCAGTCCTGCAAGATTATGCTCAGGCATCCGACTGAAAGGTATCCATAGCAACACACAGATAATCAATTTGCAATGGTGTGCAGTGTGCTATATGACAATGTTTGATGATAAGCTATGTGTGAGAAAAGCATAGCTTGTCTTCAAAGAGAGTTATCTGATCACTCCACTCTTTGGTTTCTTGAGCTAAATGAGGAAACAGCCATGAGGAACTTACACTGGATAATATGGGAGACCATCAGTGCGCCACTGCTGTCATTGCAGGTCAGACGTCCGCAGGAAATATCGTGTTTGATCTGGAGGGCAAACAGGTACCTGGACACAAACACAAACAGCTTTTCACGGATTCAATAGAGTAGATGTGGTGGTGGTTTTCCAGTGCTGGAGCCAGATCAAATGAAACTGAATCAGTAATTCCATGTACTGCTGAATTCAAGGGAGCTGCTGTAATGAAATTTCTGATTAAATTCAATGCATCCTGGCTCTTTTAATTTTGCACAAGACTTCCGAAGGAGTCCAGGCGCACATTTTGGATTCAGGAATTAATATGTTGAGTGAAAGCATTTAGTGAAGATTTACTGACTGTCTTGTGTTATAGTGCTGCTTCTCTTGAATGCGAGCCAGAGCTGGAACCAATACAGTCCTTCATAAATCTTTATAATTTGTTTAAAAAAAATAAATTAAGTAATAGTTTAAAACACAAATGAATGGTCCAATGCACACCCAAAAGTGAGAGGTCCATCGATAAGAAGTGTTTCGATCAATGGACCTGGTGAAACTGTGATGCCCAGTGCTTAGGGACCGCTTTGGTGGGAGGTTTGTCCCTTCGGCCACAGCAGCCCTAAATACAATATCACTGAAAACCCAATGTAAAGCTTTACTGTATGTTTACATATCTATGTATATATGTAAAGGTGTGTACATATGTGAGGATATATAGTATGTAAGGACATTTTTTTTAAATGTGCAACAAACGATTATTTTCATTATCGACTGATCAATGATTTTTTTTAAATTAAGTAATTAATTAATTAATTTAACAAGAACTGATTTAAACAATTGAATATAAAATTGTTGCTGATAATTTTTAAGTCGATTAACTAATTGTTAACCACATCTTTATTGTGTGTTTTGCATGTAGCTGTATATTTTCCAGTGTGAACGTGTGCAAGCTGTGAAATCAAATATCCCAATTAAGTGGCTTAATTAGGACTATCTATTTAATATGTGTGATATAATAAAGACAGATGTCTGGTGTGTGCTGAATAATTCACAAATTCAAAATGATTTACTGATTCTGTGTATAAATTTAAAGATGAGCAAGCTACAATATAAGAACATTACTTTCTGTAAGCCTATTATTTCTCCCTTCTGACAGTGAAAACATGCAACTCATGAGCCTGCTCCACTACCGAGGACACAGAAACCAGAAAATCATTAGCTCCACGCTAATCTCCGGAGGGCTAAATCAGAAACATGGCAGCCATGACATGTGAATTGCATAGCTGAGGAGGGAATAAATCTTTTGGGAACTGGAGCACATGTTTCATTACAGCTTCAACAATTGCTTTCGGTCACAGCTGAAGTAATTTGTACATTGACGTACAGTTTTCTAAATGCACATTTCAATGCCAACTGCAAGACATGCCTGATGTAGAGATAAAAGGGGTTTAATTATGTAGAAAGGAGCTCACCTTGTTAGCTCCTCCAGTAGCTGGGCATGGTCTGGAGGAAAGAACTTCACAGCAAACCTCAGGATTGTGTGCTTCGGTCCTGCGTGGGATAGATGATCTTTGTAATAACACAAAATACATTTGGTTGCCAGTCTTATTGGGTACAGCTTGATAAAACTATTGCAATCTAATGCAACAGCCATGAAATAAATCCTACCTTTATGAAGGTCATTAATGTTTAGAGAGGTGTTTATTCAATGTTATGATCATTTTGGAGTAAGTAGTTTGTGGTGCTTTTGTATTGTACTGCATTATACGAGAGGTGTTACTGTTATGTACTTATACTTTATAGTAATTATTATTATTATAAGAATTATCAAAATTTATTTTATTTATTTATCAATTTGCCCTCATCTTCCCTCAAACTCCACTTTGAAAAACACTATTATTATTCTTTTGGTAAAATGGTATTGCATTTGGTGAAAAGAACATTATGAATTGTTTAGGACTTGGGATGTGATTATAAAAACTTGAGACTTGCAAAACAATGACTCGGTTAGGAGTCACTATACAGCAGAAGTCCTGAATAGTCGCTCTTAATTTGACAGCTTAGTTTAATACTTACGTCGGAGTTGCTTGATAATGGGCTTGATATGGTCTAACCAAACCTGTGGAAAAAAAGAGACAAAACATCACCAAGTAGCTTTAAGCACAACAAATTCTGAGATAAGAGGAAGCTCCATTTAACTTTAATTTTCGCCTCACTCACCATCATCTTTTGATGGTTCTGAAACTCCAAGCCAAAGTAGTCTCCTTCAATGAGGTTCATGTGGGAGCACACCAGGTCAAACAGCACCTTGCCTGAGGCTTTTTGCTGTGAACAGGAGAGAAAACAACAACGAATTCTGGTTAAAATAACACTCGTCTGGGCTTGTATGACCATGTACAGTAACCGTTTTGATTTTCAATCTGAACTTTTGTTCTGAGCGATTCAATCCAAGCGACATTCTTATTTGAACCAAGGACATCTAAACTTCAAGAAACCCCAGTGACAAGACTTTGACACAAAAGAATGAGTGACAAGTGAGAAACAAGTGAGCAGCAGTGAAACGAAAGAGCCCTGCTTTGTAGACCTGTCAAACCCTGTGTTTGCTAATGTCACCTAAATAGATGACAACTGTCTGAATTTAAATCTGTCTAAATTCCTCTGCTCTGCTCCTCCTTACTTCCATCCTGACATTCAATAGTTCTGTTGGCCACAAAAAGCTACTGCAGCTACAGGGGTTCGGACCCCATCTTTGATCTGTATTTTCAGTGTCATTGCTGTCACTGATGATGGACCAGCAGCCTTTGAGGCTGATACAGTATCAAGATGGGATAAAGAGTCTCCCAAACCAGCTCTGTCCTCATTCACCCCACATGCAGAACACATAAACACTTTGAAGACAGACTCAACCGCCCACTTTCTGACAAATACTTGCAATGTGACACACAAACCTCAAAAAGCCAGCGCATCTATGGAGCAAGAGAAACGTTCCCATACAAGGTCAAATAAATGTCAGGGATTTCCACTGGAACACTTCTTGGGTTATAGACGCCCTACAGAGCTCTGTCAGGCACACAACGAGAGACTTTCTGCCTGGCTGCTTCCTCGTGACTGGTTTGCACCAGCGTGGCGCATATCGCAGCACAGAATGAGAGTGTTTATAGTAGCAGCTCCCCCTGGCTTGGATAATGATCCAGGGTTGCGTCGTGTATGTTTCAAGGAAGCGGTTTCTCCTCTACGTCTTAACAAAAGGACAGTGAGTTGCTAAGGCACAAGCTACTACAAGAATTCCCCTCATACAGCTAAACTGTGTTGACCTCCTCTTTTCATCAGACAATAAAAGGAGTTTGCCTGCCTGTAAATCTATGTAGTGTTTCAAAGGCAAAGAATGACACTGTCTGTGTTCCTATTAATGCTTAGAGAGTAAAAACTTAAGCTTTACCAGCTTAGTGAAAGGGTTTACACTTCCACAACTGAATCCATAATCTTCCCTAAACAAGCCTCCCACCCTCACCACTCCCCTCCCTGTGTCTGTCCTTCCTGTGTGCAGCACCACTATCTCTCTCCAGGCTGCCTCATGCAGTGCAGAGGGCATCCTACCACAGAGAACCAGCTGTTTCCATATGGTGATGGCGCTGATGAGGGAGGCCACAAGGAGGCTGGAGGGAAAGAGGCCACCAGCCAAAACACACCCTTCCCCATACACACACATTGCTTTCTAATAGATTGCTGCAACCAGCAGAATAAAAAACACCCTGAGTGAATCCTGTCTCATGTTTTCTGCACTGATTTTTACAAATGCACTCTGTAGAGGCTGCAGGAAGAAGATCGGCAGAGAATACAGTGAAGGCTAAAGAGTGTTTCTGTCTCACTGGAGCACTCTCATATCCAGCCTTATAAATCTGCTGTCAGCGTAAAATGACCGCGAGCCAAGCAGAGATGGGTAAGGCAGAGGCTGATTAGAGCCAGGCAGTGCTTGATTAAATGCATCTGTTGCAGACTGGAGTTATGGTGCTGCCATTTGACACTGCTGCAGCGGACACAATCAGAGCGCTGTCCTTAATGAAGCACAAGTCCCAGAGATTGACTGCTGTCATGACGCAGGCACTCAGAGGACACTATGTGACACAGTCTTCGCTCTAAGGTCTATTTTGCAACAATTTAATAAGGAAACCTGGCATGAAAGCAAAGTCTCACACAAAAAACTCTGGTCATCCGGCTTTATTACAAACCAAAACACTTCCAACGATGCAACATACACTACATGAGAAGTGTCCAACCCTACTGTGAGAAAGGCGAACATTTGCTGCAGTTGCATACGTCATACAATGTGTTAAAGTCCCATGTGAACTGCCCAAAAAAAGTACGAGGACACCACATTATTTGGTCATTAAACATCTCATTCTAAAACTATTGGCATTGATATGCTGATATAACAGCCTCCACAAGATTTTCTAATGAGGCTGCAGGGATTTCCTCCAATTCAGCCACAGACGCATTAGTGATGTCGTGTGAACACTGGACTCACGATTGGCATTCTAGTTCATTCCAAAGGTGTCGAGATCAAAATTCAAGTTCTTCCACACCAAACCTAGAGAGACCATCTCTTTATTTTTTCGTAGCAGGAAACGCACAGGTGTTACTGATAATATTAACAATGGCTAAGCTCCATTTAAGTGAGCCAGCATGCACACACAAGACCCTGAAACTGAAGCAACTAAATGGAATTCAACCATTATTAATGTTATTATTTACTGTCATCCATTGAAAAAAGGCCTATAGATGGTTTATATAACAGCATTTTGGCAGTTGTCTTTGCAGCCACAATGTCTGGTAAGATTGCCTTCAGTGAACTCTTAACACATCAGAAATCACACAATAGCACACTTTATTGATGGCTGGTAATGGCTGCCAAATGCAACTGCCAAATGTCAAAGACAATACTAAGGGTTTAGAGCCAGACTAGCAGATGTGTGATGGACTGCTTTGAGACAAATGCTCAAGTAAGCAACAAGAGCAAAATGACAATTTTAATATGCTGATGTTAAGGTATAATGTTAGGTATAATGTTAGGTATAATGTGCAGCACCTGCAGCTAGACTGTATTTTTATTTCCCCTTCTCATCTAGACTCTAAACTAAACTACTTCTATCAATACAAAAATTTACAAAATTCCACCATGACAACTGTGCACAAATGCACATACTGGAAAAAGCAAATGGACAATTACACAGTTGCGTGCACAAAGCAGAAGCTGTGACTCCTTCACTTGACGTGCAGCTGACACATGATTTCTCACCCCTCTCCATACATGTCATGCGACCTCTCCCCCAGCAGAGAAGTTACAGTCCTAAAGAAACATCATGCTCAGCAGCTGACGTTTCTTTCACCGTCCGCAATGCCAAGAAAATGTCACCAATCTTCCTTTTTTATGACCTCCATCTTTAAAAGCACTGGAGCTAGTTTACATAGGAGCCACCAATTCCCAAGTGAGACCATACATTCTGATTCAGCTGGCTCAGTCCCAGGTCAGACACACAGGGAGGGTCTGTCTGGGTTCATTAGGTTTGAACATAGGCTCATAGGATGATACTACTGTTTACATGTGTATGAGCGCTAGCATGCTCGCATCGCTACACTGACCTCCACATGCTCTGGCTGACAGAGGAAGGCTAAATAAAGATGACAGCGATGTCTGCACACATGTCTGCTTGGGTTTCCACTTCAGGGTAGACCAAATACCCCCACCCCTTCCCTAACCTTCCACCTCTTGTTAGTAAGCTCCTGTCAGCAAAACAAACCCAATAAAGGTCAGGTGTAAAGTAGCTTTGTGCTCCCTCTACTGTTCCCCTCCAGGAGATTTTGGTATGGTCCACTTCACTTGTAATAAGCCAGGCTGGGCAGTGCTCACCAAACTTCTCCTGGGGGAGTGTTGCGGGTGGGTGGCATGGGTGGTAAACAGACTGCCAATGCCTTTAGGCTCTAGATGGACAGAAAGAACAAAGGGAATCATGGCTGGTTGAATATGGGAGTCATGGTGGTGGTTGCAGTGCTGTGGAGGAGGAGCTGATGATGTTTTTTCAAGCCATGTGGTCAGCCATTGTTGGACAGGATATCAAGCAGGGATTTACAGGGTTCCTATACAGTTTCCCTTTAAAAATCCAATACTTTTCCAGACTCAAATTTTCAGGACAAATCGTTAAATGTTTATGATGTCAATAAATGATTTTAAAATCCAACCGTTGACTATCTATTACTATTACCATTACTGTGCAGCCTTGTTTATTCCCATGGAAACGACAATGAACACAGCCATAAAAGTAAGATTTCTTTATCCAGAATAGATTGTGGATTACTTTTATGATACTTTCCTTAATAATAATAATAATAATAATAATAATAATAATAATACATATTTTTCTCTCTTTTCTTTTTTCCATACTTGTCCATACCTGAAAATTACTAAAATCAAATTCTATACTTTTCCATACTGTGTAGGAACCCTGGATTTCTTTTGTATTGTCTTGTGTCTTGGGCCACTCTGATCCAGTGGCCACTGCTGGTTCAGTTATACCTTGAAAGATAATGGAGCAGTCATCTCACAGCGGGAGGTTTTCTGCTGTGACATTCAGCAACATCACAGAAGGCCGATCGAGGTCACAGATGAAAAAGACTGGGTGCTTTAAAGAAGGGAATTGCTAAAATAAACTTACTTCAGAAGATGCAGTTTTACTAGTCACAACTTTGCACATGTGAAGTAGTAGCAGTGGAAAACCCCGGGAATGATTTTGGATACTATGAAGTGAGCCGTTGCTCTTCTGATAACACCGCTCAGTAGTTATGCCCTGCAGGGTTTTTTCCAACCCGCGGGTCCCGCATTTATTTAATAATTTGACCCGCTCCATCCCGCCCCACTCAACCGCATCTATTTTCACAACCCGCCCCACCCCCCCCCCCCCGCTATTAAATACACGTTAAATAGGTCATTAAATAAGGCTTTTATTTTGTCTTACAAATGTGCTTGAAAAAAGCCTTTCGAGTGGGCTGGAAACTGGCAACAACAAATTCAAATCTTAATAAAAATAAATATATATATAGGCGCTTTTGTGACATCAGGTCACAGGTGGATTTACCCAACAGTGTTGTTAAGAAGTAGGCTGTATTGGACATATTTAATCCTTAATGACCCGCCCCGCCAAGAAAGTTAACATTTCTTGACCCGACCCAACCCGACCCGCGGGTAACCCGCAGGTCTCACGGGTTACCCGCGCATCACTACTGCTCAGGGCTGGGCTGAGATTACAGAACTGCTTACAGTAGCAGGCAGATACATTCCCACACTGAATCCTCCCAGTGCTGTTATTGAAAACATATGTGAAGACCGCACTGACTGCCTGTCCCATACTCCCATGGGTTCTGTTGCAATGAAGCGAAAAAAAAAAACAACTTAAAAAAAACAACCAAACAGCTTTTTAAAGTAACTTACAGCACATGTCAGGCATCTTTGCATGTGCAGTGGCGTGAGCGTGTACTTGCGTGTGCAGGTGTATACTGTGCAATGTAAGGGAAGGGTAGGACAGAGAGGTCAGTGGCAGCTAAACCTCATTGAGATTCAGGTCTCGTGCTGCAGAGGTTCCCAGGGTGACTCGACTACAGCGGGAAGCTGACAAAGAGAGAACGGTGGAGGGAGGCAAACCTACTGATAATCCTGTCAAATTACCTGTATACCCTCTCAGCACATATGGATGTGTGACCATGCATATGTTTGTAGTAGTGTGGTCATAATTAGGACAGCTTTAATATAATTATACCTACGTGACGGTTTTAATTTAGCCCCCTACTTCTAAAAAAAACCATCCAAAGTAGTGTTATGTTTACAGAAATAGAGTATTTAAATTATTTAAGTATGAAAGTTTTCCCTGCTTTGTTTTTTTTCTTTCTTCCAAAACTCCCAAGCTGCAGATGAAAAATATCTAGAAAAAATGAAAGGAAAAGTGATGATTGGGCTGCTACAGCTGTCAGAGTCATTCTGTCACAGTAGGCCAGCCTCCAGGCCCCGAGAGGACAACCATGAAAATAATGTGTCCCCTGGATTCAATGGGGGTTGAAGCTGAGATGGAGGTAGCTACCCTCAACAGCTACCATCTCCTCCTCCTCCTCCTCCTCCTCCTATTCCTCCTATTCCTCCTCCTCCTCCGTCGGACATTTTCCCCACTTTGCTTGCTTGCTTGCTTGCCCTCCTTGGAGCCTGTCTGTGCTGCTAGAAACATATTGATTTTGCATAAAATATAATTAAGTGTCCTGTTGTGACCGTTGTGCTGCTGAATACTTAACAGTGCATAGCTCTGTGCATTTGTACAAGGACCTCCCACTGTTAGTCAGAGTGCCATTAATCAGAAGACAGATCTAAGAGTTGTGGCTTTGCATCGTTAGCGCAGACACTAAACAAGCAGCTGCAGAGATCCAACCAAACACGCCAACACGCTCTGCTATTCCTGCAAATAATAAGTCATGGTGTTATGTTAAACATACACTGATGCAACACACCACAAAATTGTATCATGCCTGAGCCTAACTTTGAGTATCATTAAAATAAGCAGAAAGCAAGTAGGGGTTTTAAGGCAGCAGGAATTACCAAAAAGATTGGCCTCTTTTTCCTTCATCTGCCTGAATCCCTTTCAGAGCGCTTCAAATTCTGGACCCATGCTGGTTATTCTCTACTACAACCCCTTCCCAGAGCCAGGGATTACTGTCACTCAGGGGGAGGATGCGTCACTTCACATTAGGCAGAAACTCCAAATTTAGTTTAGCTAGATAAAAGCAGACTGAAGAACTGAATAATACATTTTAAAATGATATTACCATAGAAAATATTCAAGAATAGAAAGACTTTTGTTCCAAAATGCATTTTTCACGCCCTACACTCCCACATAACTACTTTGCTAAGTTACGTCAGGATATTTTCTTTTCAATCAGTGAACAAAACGCAAAATCTTTTTTGTCCACAAGTCTGAAAACTATGGTACGGTGATTTCTGCTTCTCATGGACTTGCAACACTGTAGAAGGCTCCCTTTAAAATGTTTTTCTTTATCACATTTAGAAAAAATACAATATTTCGAGGCTAAATTGGCTCATCATCAGGAACAGAGGTATCAAACTGACTAAAGTGTCATTGAATACATAGTCTTAGTCACTCACATGGATGTGACTACTGGATCAGGCACAAAAAATAGGAGTAATACCACGCAAAAAAGGGACATTTTCAGATATTGCTTCATTACATATTACCCGATTTGGTTGTAGCAACTTTCTAAAATGATAATGTCATTTTTGTGCAAAGGGAACCACCACCACCACCTGCAGAATAAAGAGACAGTGAGCTCCCTCATGTAGCTGTGAATACTATAGAGCACTGTAACTGTGAAAGCAATCAATAGGTTAATTAAGAGATTAATTAAGTGTAACTGTGAGAGACAACTCCCACAAGGTCAGGCCAAGAAAGAGACAAGCCTTTCATATATTCTGAATACAAAACATGTCAAAGAGGTAATTCTTAATGATTTGGATTGATTAAACGGTCAGTAGGCTCCAACCATGTCTTGCTTAACCCTTAGGGCAGATGGTCTTATTGTAGAATACACCAGAGAGCTGTGGATAATACAGTATAGGCTGAGGTTTTATGATTACATCTGTCACTTTAATACACTAACATTGGGTGTCAAAATATCTTAAATTAGTGTAAAACAAATGCATCATGGGGTTTAAATGAGAAAACGGCAGTCTAAATTAATCTTAAAGCGACTGAAAGATCAGGCCACCGAACCAGGAAAATTAGGAAAAACAGAAATGCTTCCATAATGGCACTAAGTCCTCATCAGTCCTCTGCATAACAAGCTGGAAAAAAACTGCAACCTGGAAAAGTCACATCCAATCCACAAACTGTCACAGTCCGCCAAGCCTAAGCACAAACCGAAGCAGGGCTACCTTCCAGTTTCGTGCGCCTATTCCCAGTAAACCAAGCCAGTGCACACCAGGATCATTTACATCTCCACTGATCTACATTTTTGATCAGTTGTGGGACAGTAAGCAGAAATGTACGTGTCTGTACTTGCGTAGGGGCGTGTTTGTGAACCAACTGTTGTGATATTTAGTTTCTAAATTTAAGTATGAACACTGCTGGGACTGTAAGACAATATCTGAAATCTCAAATGAATGTCGGAGTATGTTTAAGAGGCAGACGAACAGCTGCTGAATTAGCGATCTGGGCATTTGCTCAGACAGATCAGTGGCTGGCCAGGTATACTTTACTACACCTCAAACCTGCACATATTCATCAGACACAAAACAGATGGGACACATTCTTGTGCAAAAATTGATTTCCAATGTATGTTAATTAATTTTAAGTAAATGTGCCATCCTGCCTGAATAAACAGCAGCTTGCTAATATTAGAGCAGACACACTGATCTACATAATCACTGTGATGTCTGCTTATGTGCTGTGTGTGTGTGTGTGTGTGTGTGTTGGAGAGATGGAGAGAGAGAGAGAGAGAGAGAGAGAGAGAGAGAGAGAGAGAGAGAGAGAGAGAGAGAACAATAGAGGGAGCAAAGTAATAATATGGGATGTCATTAAGATATGGTGCATTAGCATTATTAGGAACAGAATTAATATGTAGATCCCTGCTTCCCGAATTCACAGCCAAATACATTAATAATCCTAACACATGAAAATGCAACAAACAAACTGAGGAATTTAAACAAGGAACACCAAAAAATGATGTTAAAACTGACTGATGATTCAATACTAAATTAGATGAGGGCTAGTTTGGGCGATTTGATATAAGCTGTGAAAATATAAGAAAGTCCCACACTGTTTATATTGAGGTAGCTGCCCCTTTAATATCTCTGTGGGTATGAGTTTATAGCAGCCAATATTATAAATCAATTAGCAGGACAATCGACATGTTTCTGGCATCATGGTTATGAAGTAACTTAAATTGTCAGTTATTAATTAACATAAAATATTTTGTTTTGGATTTTCCATGAAATTTGATATATATCCCAGATATACATATATCATGATGTCGTCTCTCTACTGTCTGCTATTTAATCAAGGCATAAAATGCTCAAACATATATATGAAAATAATAATAATAATAACAAAATGCCCATTATAATTTCTACAACCGTCCAAAACATTATGATGTTTGCTTGAAAAATGACTGAAAGAATCAATCAATCATCAAAATAGTTGCCAATTAATTTTCAGTCCACTGACTAATGGATTAATCAACTAATCGTTTTGGCATTAATGGCAGATGATTTTATCCATATCATCCAATCATAATTAGGGATGAAAATAATGATTATTTTAATTTTTGATTAATTTCTCAATTATTTCTTCAATTTACTTGATTAATCACAGTCCAACTCACAGCCAATTGATGTCTGGTTGAATGCAGGTTAAACAGACCTATAACAGGACTCTTAATGAGCAGGTTGAAGACAAATATATAGTGTTGGTTTTCAAGTGTCGGAGAAAAAGCCTTCAATTGACTGACAAATTCACTCTGCTCATGATTTCAAACTGTGGGTAACAACTGTCTGGAGACAAGGTGTGGCATCAACACACAGGAGCAGCTCTCTGCTTCGCCACCTCACTCCAGACCACCACAGGTTTTTTTCAGTGGGACACACTGTGAAGAAGATGAGACTCAGGAGATTGTGTTAAAAGAGATTCTTTTCGGAGCTGGAGGACTCCTGAGGAATGTGTCCGTTGTGTCTGTCCTGTCGCACGCTCC
Organism: Dicentrarchus labrax; assembly: GCF_905237075.1. Lineage (NCBI taxonomy): Eukaryota > Metazoa > Chordata > Actinopteri > Moronidae > Dicentrarchus > Dicentrarchus labrax. The sequence continues at coordinate 16,514,399 of NW_026136706.1, forward strand.
CTTACACGTAATCTCCACCAGTAATAAATAATGACAGCTGCACATGTCGCTTTACTGGTGAGGCCAATCAATCGGCCTCCTCGAGATTAACCTTAAACCACTTAGCCCTCGGAGCAGCAAATCCAGAGGCCTCTGCCCTGTGATGTAGTCGAGTTACTGTATTGATGAGAACTGTTGTAACCTGACATCCTGTCAAATAGGGCAGAATTTCGTCTCACACACAGGAAAACTTGTTCTAGTTCCTCCTGTTATATAGTAACAGCAACAGCATTGTTAAAGACACCCACTTTGTGAACTGTGGCATCAGTTTGGGTAAAACGTGCATGGACAAAACTAAAGACAAAAAGGTTTAAAAGCAATCATATCCTTTGTTGTAACAATTATTTAGTCAATAGCTGCAAAAACAAATCTCCAGGGAAGCCCAGAGGTCAAAGATTATATTTAAAAGATCCCCTGCAGACTTGTATTAGGACATATATATACGAATAATCTGCTTGAAACAATAAGGTGGGCCTGATAAGGCTGTTCTGCAAAAAAATTACAATGTCCACATTAAAATAGGCATAAAAAGGCATCTTATCCTCATTAAGATTCCAGAATCAATAAATATGCAAATTGACACAAGATACCTCCTACTTCACTGTAAAGTCCATTCTCAGTGGATGTCTACTTGTGGCTTTAGTTTCTACATCACACATGTATAAGTTGAATACTGGTCTAGGACTGACTTCCAAACTATTTGAAATTAAAAATCTAATTTTCAATGAGCACAGAAACATTCTACTTTCAGGCGATGAATGTGAAAGCATCCTTCTAGTGCCAAATTCTGCACATACATCATTCTGCACAGTAAAGCTGTAACAGTCGACTGTAGGAACAAGAAAAACATATTTTTAGTAGGAGTTATATAGTGGAGTAGGGTTTTTAATGTATTCACAATGAACCTCTAATTAGGCTATCACTTGGCCAGTGTGAGGGTGTGCTGGGATTTCCCTGTCAGAATATAGTTGACCTTAGAGCACGCAGATGTAGGGACAAGAGCCTCAGACCAAGGCTGCACTTCCTGTGGACGAGGATTAAGGTCAACAACCAAGAAAGCGCACTCAGTCTGAAAAAAGCACCCGTGATGACGCTACTATAACCAGTGTACAGTAAGAATTTAAAGTGTGAGGTCATTAGGATTTTAAAAGAAATACGGTTTTAGTGTCTCTGGGCATGCTGGACGAGACAGCAACAGATTTTAAATTAGTGTCTTTTTCGAACACACACACACACACACACACACACACACACACACACACACACACACACACACACACACACACACACACAATAACTGAGAAATATGGGATTGGGATTCAGAGACATTCTGGGGCACAAAGCAGAATGGTTTGGTCCAGGTGTCAAGTCAGGTGTGTCTCTTTGACACATGACATTCTCTGACGCATTACGCTGCCCATTTTAATGCAGCACAGTTTAAACCTTCAGCCCTCTGCGTGAACCACCCTTTGGCGGGAGCATTAGCACTCATTCTCCACAGCGTGACAAATGTGGATGCTATCCTGAGGTGGAAACTCACATTTAAAAAAAGGTAATCGGCGGATAACTTGGGCACAAACACGAGCCAAGCAAACAAATGTGAGGGCAGGAACAGCCTCTGTGAAGGCAGCTGTTGCTCCATGTCTGCAGGCCACCGGGTCCAGCAGGAATTCAGGCCTCTGTGACTACAGAATACCAATTCCTCTCTACTGGAAGACGGAGCAAGACCAGTAACCATGGCAACATAAAGAAAATTGTGATTCCTAATCTCTCAGAAAAAGAAAAAATATATATAGAGGAGTCATCTGGAGCTAAAGGGAAGCGTGTGGTTAAGGTTAAAAAGTAAGTAATTATCTTCACATAAAATGATGCCATTTTAATCATTATATGGTGTAATGTGTGCTCTGCTTTTAGAGGCTTTTAGCTCCATTTCTTCATGTAATGATGTTGCAATTACTGTGACCATAACCATGGTTTTTGGAAGCTAAAATACATAGGGTGCAAATGCCACACCCTGTTCATGGCTTCTCAAGCACACCCAAAACCATTTCTATGTGCTATAAGGTTAGTGTGACTTTAAGCCGACTAGCAAGGATGTGACACACACACACACACACACACACACACACACACACACACACACACACACACACACACACACACAAATCTGGCTCTGGAAAATGGGATCACTGGACTTGTGCTTTAGAGTGCTGGGTTTAAAGGGTTCTCAGAGACTGAAACAACCCACTCTGACTAATTTAACAACACATAAACAATAGATGGGAAGTGAACATGAGTGTTTCTGCAAGGTAAGAGGTTCAAAACACAAGCAGTGTGTTTTAATGTTCTAAGGTTTGAATGCAGGCCACGGTTTGTCTCACCAAGTGAGGTTAGCAAGCCAAAGCTGGGTGCAACCCAAGCTTTCAGTCGCACAATGCTGGCTCACTTTTTAAACAGGAAAGATCTCCATGGTAACCTAGAGTATGGAGCATGGCTACCCTGCTCTAGAGGAGGTTCAGTTCAGAGTATCGGACAAAAAATGTGCAAAGAGTCTACTAACCAGTCACCTCTGTGGAAGGATTTGTATAGGGATCTGACATGGATACAAACACTGCTTTCAAATTTAAAGACAAGACTTTCTTACACAGGCCATGAAACTGAGCTTCTACTACACAGCAGGAAGCAAGTGGACCTTGTTATAAGCTCAATTTAAAGTTATTGTTACACAAGTTAGTGGTTCCCAACCTTGGACAGATACCATATATGAAATATTTGCTATTAAATATATGATTTGACAAAAAATCTGAATAATAATTATGTAACTTTATAGACAACAATAATAATAACAATTTATAAAATGCAAAATACTAAAGTAACCAGTCTGCCATCACCTGCTTTCAACATTGTATTTTTTGTTATATGTTCCCACTCTCTCTTTCCCACATATGCTGATCTTTGTAGTTTCTATCATGTACTCTCCCTCCTATAGTATCTATAGTGCCCAACAATGGAGGATTGCAGTATCATCAACAAAAGAGTCAAACAGTGTCACAATTTAACTCATTACACAATCACACTATGGGTTACTCAGCATTAACACTTTGACTCTACTACTACTAACAATCTTATTTAAACCACATGGTTCCCATTTGACTGCGCAGTGTAATCACTTCACTTGCATCACAGTCATTCAAGTGTAATTTCACTAACCAAATATATCTGTATTAGGTTAAATGCTTCCATGCTGCCTCTCTGTTTAAAAGGAGGTCAACTCAGCTTATGTGAATGAGCACCCAGACAACATTACTATGTAATGGATTTAAATGAAATGAAGCAAGGGAGTCACATTAAAACCACAAGACCTGTGTCTCCAGCAGAATCGTAAAAAACAAGACTATTAGACAAGCAATCCCTAATTCCACCCCTACATACTGTGCATTAAAATGAAAATGAATCATCTCTGACTGTAAGGTGAGCTGCAGTATCTGAAGTGAACTGAAGATATATCAGCACTTAACATGACTGACCCTCTTTGACCGAGACACTAAACAGGAAGGATTCATTATGACTTTGAAAACAGCCTGCAAGAGCCAGCTATTCTGCAAGCCCTTGCAATGACACATACTCTGAAGGAGGCATTTGCTGTTGAAGAGACCTGAAATGCCCAGAACAGACCCACCCCCACTGGTTGTGTGAAAGTGGACGTCCCCTGGGACAAATCCTTTGATATCCATTAAGGGGCATTCCAACTCTGGCTCCCTTTGACAGACCTTTGATTCTTTTAGCGCGGGACTTCCGCGCATCACTTATCAATAGAGACAGCCAGAGAAAAGCTCAACAGTTTGGATGCCCAGACTAAAGCTCAAAGGAGCCTAAACACGCCTAAGAGAAGAGGAAGCAAAAAACTTAACTCAGCTTTGTGAGTTTGGCTGTGCTGTTGCTCCGGGACAGATTAAATCGTCTGGTTTGCTATCCTCCTCCAACAGTTCCCACTTTAATAATGAGGAGTAGAGGGGCGATTGTTGTCAGGTCAATACCTTTCCAGGAGGCATATGTGCAGCTGGGGCTACTGGTTTGAGATTTCCTCTTTTTTTTTCTCTCTCTCTCTCACACACACACATTCCCTCATGTCGCTCCCTCAATCTTTGCTTCATTCATCCTAACTCTCCCTCCCACACATCTCTTCTATCAACCCAAGAGACCACAAATTCAATTACTGCCAGGGAGCAGTGGGAGGCAGACTCAGCTGCACAGGTACAGCTGAAAGGAATTCGGATATGCAACATGATGAGCAAATGTATCATGGGAGTGACTTCACTGCAGGCAGAGCTATGCACTGACCAAAAACAGCACCAGGGTGAAATGCAGCAATTTCTGTTTTAATTACCAATGAAGCATGGCGGGAAAAAAAAACATGAGAAAAGAAGAGCAGCATATGCAGTGCAGCAGTGCACCTTTTCTAACTGATAAGAACATTTCAGGGCAGGAAAGGTGAAGCCGGAGCACCTGCGGTAAAATAAGGCACCATGGGATAAGGATAAATCCCACGATATCACACTGCTAGTCGGGTCTGACATGTTAATTAGCCCTCTGAATCTCAATGAGAAATTCATAATTCATTGAAGAGGGGCAGTGCTGTGTTAAAGCTGCTCAGCAGCTGTGGCAAACCGGTTCCCCGGAGGATTTCACCCTTTATTTGAGACCAGGAGGACATCACAGAGAGAGTGGAAGCTAGCTAGGAACAGCACCACTGCCCACACCCATCATGTGCTGTGATGTCTAGCTACCCTGCTGGCATTAAGTCAGTGGGATACAGCGCCACAGTTCAAGAGCTTAATGAAAGGATCAGAACGCTGTCATCAAAGGGCAACGTTCAATGGAATAATGTATGTGCATGGGCATGAAAAGTCAGAGGATCCACCTTCATGCGTCTGTCACAAAACCCTACAAAGAGATCACAGGTTCTGCTTGCATTCGCCTCATCCTTTCTGTGGGAATTGACAAACAGTCGCACAGGCAGATAGAGTCGACTTCACTGCTGTCTGAACCAAACAAACATGAGGATCTTCCACAAAGAGACATCCATCTTGGTTACCATAGGAACAAGACTTATTATAAAGGCATCACTTTTCCCAAAGCACCTGTGCACAGTATAGAAAGCAGTGCAGCATAATGTTGTCAGACATGACCTGACAGCATTAGTGACAGCTTTCATCAGCATCTATGTGCAGTTTCAGTCAGTCCTTCCAGGATATAGCATGAATGACGGAGGGTAAATGGGTTTCTCTATGCAGGATTGTCTCACTATGAATTGTACTACTTAGGTTGTGTTTACAACAGATCTGTTCACTTGTGCTTTATGGAAAACAGAGAACACATGATGGATGTATTTACCATTCAAACAATGGTCAAACGCTCAAATTCCTGCAACAGAAATCCCCCAAGCTTTCCTCTAAAACTAAAAATAATTTTCCGTTGTAGTATCTCTCACAGCAACAAATATTCCTAAGAGGGAGTCAAACCGTTTAGTTATGCACATTCCTACCAGATGCATGACGGATATCTAAATTCAGCATGCTGTTAAGAATAACCCCCGCAATCTGGGAAAGCTTGGGCTGGTGATGGACAAGCACTATTCATATTATTAATCCACTGTTACCAAAATGCTGAGAGAAGGCTGTACCTCTTCGAATTCATAAAACTGTTCGACAGTCTTTCACAGACAGAAAATATACTGGCAGTGGTGCATCTGTAGCTGCACACATAAATCGACAAAAGACAAAGAAATCCTAGACTGTTGATATTTAGGCTTGGTGACTGTTTCAAGGTTCAAGGTCAAATTTATTGTCATTTTCAGTAAAGAGAGTAAAGATTACTACATTAATTAAAAACAGTCAAATGTTCTTATTGCTAAAGAAAATGCATACTACTACCATTAATATTAATATTTTTTCAGTAGGTTTGGTCAAGTTTGCATTTGTACAATTCATAACATTTATGCATGTTCTTTAGCGATCTATTTCAAGTTCTGCAAGATTGCTGAACTAACCTTACAATCTCAATTGCAACACTTTAGGATAGACCTGACTGAGGTCTGTGGGAAACTGAAGGCATGTCCTGTGCAGTTGGCCTATCATAGCCTGAAGGTTACTGGTTTTTGTGATAATAAAAGATACAAAAGATCAGCATCACCCCAATATGCAATCCTATTTGTCAAAGTGTCTATTTTTTAATATTAGCTACGCCACAATATTTTCAGGTACTCCAAGATTGGAATCACTCATGTAAACGATTCAAATGAAAGTGTGTGATTTTTAGCATCCTCTAGCATGTTAGTATTCTTAGCCATCCGCCACAAGATAATTCCCACTGTTGCTCCTCTGCTGTGTCTCTCATCCTCCACGACCCAATTACATTTCAGGGTGTGAGGGAGGAAGATGGCTGTATGTGGGAGAACAACCACGCACCTCTTCATCCCGCTGTGGGATTTCTTGACATGAGAGAATGGCTAACCAAGGGTTCAGAGTGCATGAGAGGAAAGTACGAGAAGATTTTCGGGCAGAAGACAGTCAGTCGGTGCACGAATGATGCAAGGCACATGAATACCATGGTCACATTACTGAACACTTATATTTTCCAGCTTCCAGTGGAAAATGTGAAAAAGGCTTTCATCTTTGTGTAGCATGTGTGAGCCTTCAAGACCACAGCCCTGGCACTACAGTAGCACACAAATCTTCCATTTATATTTTTATGGTGACATGAAGCATGTGACCCCCTCCCCCCAAATCCTTGCCTCCCCAAACATAATGCCATCTTTCAGGGAAACTGGGTCAATCAGCAGTGAAACCAAGAAGAGCTAATAATCCTTCAAAACTTATTGTCAGTCATATTTTAAGTCAGGGGATTTGAATACAAAAAAGAACTTGCACATGTACCCGCAGCACACAGCGAGGTAGGCTGTGCCTCCTGAATATGTTAGTCATAATTGGTGTGCAGCAGCGTATCCCCATGCTAGCGCACTACACTCACATTAATGCTCTGCATGGAGAACCCCCCCCTCCCCTCCCCTCCCTGGCATGGCAGATATCAGTGGAAGACAGAACTCTGCAGCACGGCAACCGGCTCAGACGCTCCTTATCCACCTCTATGTGTAGCCATGGCAACCTACACATAGACCAGTGCGATTCCATGTGGCCTTTCAGAGATGAACTCGTGTAGTGTTGAAATTCATAGCCATGGAGGTTCACAGAGAGAGAGAATCATCCAAGGATCCAAACCACCACCTCAGAGGTAGGCTCAAAGGTTGAGGCAGCCGTGCCAACAAGGTGCTTCCTAGCAGCAGAGGGAGGGATGATAAAAGACAAATAATATCTTTCCATGGCCAGAGGCCACAGAGAATAACAGGGAGAATAACAACAAACTAAAGTGGGCTGAAGTAATACCATTAGGACAGCAGTCTTCAAGAATAGAAACAAGAAATGTTTCTATTTTAAGGCTCCCAAAAGTGAACAGATGTAATATGTTAGCCGAGCAGACAGCAGTGACAAACATCAGATGCCTGGATGATAGTAATTCCCAGCCTCCTTGCTGCATCAAGGCCTCTCTCTGATTGTGTCCCCCGTCAGGCTGCAAACACTTTCTTGGGTGACATGGGAGATAAAATCAGAGAGGCGCTATTTATCTGTACACTGTCGCTAACAATCCTTTCATTCACAACTCTCTGTAAAGACAAGCTTACTCTATGGGGGAGGGGAAGATTGCCATGGTCACCATCTCCTCGCATCTTTCTACCAGTTTGCTCCTACTGCTCCTTTTAAAATTCATCATCTGCACAGAGGCACACTGCGTAAACCTAAAAATGACCATTTGCATTAGAGGAATGCTACAGTCACAGCACATTTAATCTAAATAGATCTTACTTTTACTCGTGCATGATATTAGAGAGCGGGGAGTGACAGTAATGGGTTTGGAAAACTCATTGACATGGTGTAAAAGGTAGGAGAGAGTTGGATTTGTTGCTTTAGGCTGCGTAGCTGCTGCCCCATTCTCCTGAATGCTCTAACAGCCAATCAAATCCCATTTGTATTCATATTCAGCCAATGACAGCTCATCAGGAAATATTGGTGCCAAATCATCCTCTGTGCCTAAATCATTAAACCACCAACTCAGTCAGCCCCCCCCCAACCCTCCAAAGCGCCATGAGGCTGGGGAAGCAGACCGTGTCCCCACCACAGCGCTGAGTTTAACAGGATTTAGCTCAGAGACTAGACTCTTTTCCTCACTTCGACTTCCTTTACAGTCGACATGTCATATTTGAAAATACACAACATGAAACATGAGATACTGAGAACCTTTAGAGGTCTGTAAAGTGCACAAATAATATGTGGCTTGAATTTCAATTACGTTGATGTGTCTCACTGTGCAGAAGCAATGTTGTGGAAGAAGATATTCCTGAGAGTGAGCTTGTCTTCACATACATTTGAGCTGAATAGCCAAATTGATTGTAATGCTGCCAGTTAGCGTTAATGTCGAAACTGCCTAAACAAACAATATACCAAAAATGTAGTCAAGTAAATGCTTACTAACCAGGATTAAAGGAACTAAGAATATATGGTTTAGATATAAATCTACTGCATGATAAACATACACACACAAGTACTGTATGTTCCCTTAAGGCCAGAGATAACGTTTGCTCTTAATTATGTGTGTGCATGATGGCTGCCTTGAGTATCCTGCGTCCATTTGGACCATTGATTGTGCAATTATATAAATGATATCTCCGGCTTACAGGGTAGAAATAGTCTGGCACACAACCCCTCACATCAAATACAGCAAACTGTTGTTTTAACACTGTGGTTTTTGCACAAGCTTTTAAGTTACATTTCAGTGATTTCATAGTTAAGTCAAGTATTTTCATGCTAGATTTTGTTTTTTGTTTTTTTTAAATATTGCAGCGATTTGTCCGCATGCTACTAGAGGCAGCTTGTGTACTTTAGTTTGGAAACCAGTGGATTTGTAGTGAAACAGTGAAAAATTCCCAGTATCATTTCCTAAAGCCAGAGATGATGCCATCAAACATCTTTATGTCTGACCAACAGTTCATACCCAAACAATTCAATTTACCACGACATAAGACCAAGAAAAGCACCAAATTTTCACAATTAAAGGAGCAGTAATTACAGAATTACAAAATAATTACTGATTAATTTTCTGTCGACTAATTAATCCATTAATAAACTAATGATTTCAGCTCTGGTTGCTTAACTACTAGCTCCCTTTTTGTCGTAACTTATCGTCGACAATACCACAAATGTCAAATTTAATAACTCTGACTAGTACGCCGAGCATAGCCAATTCACTTAATTAAGTAATTGGTATTCAGATCGGTGCTGAAAATGTATCAATTTATGCACTTCTAATAACCAACTCTGCCTGTGCATCGGGCATTGATCCTCAGGTGGCAACAGAGCAGAAACATCCTCCTCCACTCTGCTGGTCAGTCAGTCAGTGACTGAACAACGGCACTGAAGCTGTTGTAGACAGAGCTGAAAGAAGCCCTTCATCATGTTTCTACTCATTAAGTCAGGACCTCATTGCCATTCAGCTGACAACAAGGCACACTGGAGCCGTTCTAATTGCTTCCCATCACAGTGAATGGGTGACAGCATATGGTGGAAAGAGTGGCGAGTGGTGGGATGATGGTAAGCCCTCTGGACTGGTGTGAGAGTTTTGCCTTAAAGAATGCAGGTCCTTGCATTTGCGACCTAACCCCCTTTAGCCTGGGTGGTCCCTTTAGCCCTGGAACATGCTTTAGTTATGGGAATGGGGAAAAGAAAAAAAGAATCCTTAAAGCATTGGATGCCTTTTCTGTGGCCCAAAATAGGTTGAATATTGCTAGTCACAGGCGTAGGTGATTTTATCTCATATCTCACTCTGTATCTGCTCTGCTGTGACAAATGGAAATGGTGGTGATAAACTACGGATCCAGCCATGGGAATGATGCATTGAGATCATGGACAGCATGGTCAGCTTCTCAGTAAGAGATGAATTACACCCTGTCACATGCACTCTGTAGCTAACAAGATTGTGACTCAGTGGGTCGACCTCAGAAATGCTGCATGCCAGGATGGGGAGAAGACTTTAGACTGCATATGTATTTATCATTGACAGTATATATAATGGACAGAGCTTCCGGGTCTGTGAAGTGAAGCCATTGGCTGCAATAAAAATAACTGATACCATGCACTCTTATGGAGAACTGACCCGACTTCTCACTTGATTTATTAGCTCAGTAAAGAGTTTCCTAATGAGTTTATGGGCTCAATCGCCAGTTTCAAGTCTTCTTCCATACATTATGATGTTCATTTAATAACCTATGGTCCAATTTAGAGTAAAATAGACGATGAAGCAGGGTAGGCTTTTGGCCACGGCTACCTTTTGATTGACAAGTCATTCTCAGTGAGTCTGTCCAGCTCAACTAACTCAGATCAAACTGTCAAACCAGGCAGTGCAGGCAAGATTCTGTGTTGCCTATTTCTCAGATAAAATCATTTCAGAAACATATTTAAGTGTAATGTTTAGCTATAATACGAAATTGTGTTTGACGAATGAGCTCAACTTGCAGTACGTCACCTCCGCTGGTTCCACTAAACTATCATGGCGATGAGCATAACAGCAAACTCAATGCTTCAAAGCGGTACTCAGTACTACAAACCAGTGGGTGACATCACGATAGGTTCACACTTGATATTTATCCTATAGAGAGATCTATCATTTTTTTCTGTATCTGTAGAGAGAGCATTATATATTATAATTAACTATCAGAGGGCAACATCAACCAAGTACAAAGCTAGGAGCTAGGAGGCGCGTCCAAAAGGATGTTCATCTCAACCACTGATTCGTAACCTGAACTCACTGATCAAAATATGATGCTGAGAGTATCAACACCCCCTACAAACAGCTCTGATGCTCCCCATGTCCTACATGCTGTGTTCAGAAAACAATGCTGAGAACATGTCACTCTGCGTTATGGTGCTGATAGTGTACAATGTCTTGTGGCTTTGCTGTGGATGTGAAACGAGATTGAGAGTCTACAGCCACGTTATGTTATGCTCCATGAGGCTGTACTCAAGTACAGTGGGATGCTAAACCTAACCCTAAAATGTTCACAATGACAATGCTGATGTACATACTGGCAGTTAGCACCAGTGTATTTTGATGTATGTGAATGTCATTAGTTCTGCAAGTATTCAGTGAATAAAGGTATTGGACAAACTGTTCTTCAGTTCTGACATGATGATAGCGCTAGATGAAAAGTAGGATGATCACCAAACTTACAATTTGAGGAGGACATGAATGTCTAGACAACAAACATTTTAAGACAATCCATATAGATGTTTTTGTTAGTTTGTTATCATTATTATATATTTTACTGGATAAATGAAAATCTTGACCTTCACGTGGTGCTATAGGAAAAGTCAGGGGATCACAAAAGCCATTTGGATTCATCCTCAGGGAACCATAAAGGTTTATGGTAATCCATCAACAGCTGTTGAGATATTTTAGTTTGGACTGAAGTGGTGGACCAGTCGAGCGCGGCTACAATTGTGTTTTACTTGGGCTTGTGTATTAATTTGCTGTAGACTTAATTAGTAATTAGGAAAGCAAAAGTAATATATTGTAGTCTAATGAGACTGTGCTGGGTAAAAAATCTCATATGGAAAGCAAATGAAAATGCCAAGAGGTGAAGGGTTCTGTAATTAATGAATTAAAGACTTTTCTCTGCACAGAAGCCTTTTAAAAAGGGGCCATACCATGACTGTAATGGACAAAACGATGGCTAGAGAGGACAGACTGCAGTCCTCAGTGGCTCATTATAGTTAGAGAGTAGTGCAACATGAGAGAGAGACAGAGTTGAATTTCTAATGGCACGCCTGTGTTGCTAATGTCAGTATAAAATGGGAAGTGGAATATTCAATGTTAGGTTGTATTCATTCGTATTCTAGGAGTAGAGTTTGGCTAATGGAGCCTGACTGTGTCCTTCATTCACAGGAATGAGCATGACTCTCCTCCCTCCTCTGCCTTCCTCATCCCATCCCCCATCTCCTAACCCCTAAATCCATGCTACAATCACATTCTCCACATGCAACTTCGCAGAGCTTCTACCAGCCATCAGCAAACATAAGCGTCAAAACATCAGCATAGACAGTGTCAGTGTATGTTAGCCTGACGACTGCAAGACAGACTGAGGGCTACAGTCTGGATTTCTTGCTCTACTGAACTCACTACTGAACAGACGCTTGCTGCCCATCCTAATTTGAAAATAATTCCATAAAATCAATAACGAAAAGGTGCAACTGGACCATTATTTTGTTTCATGTGTGCTCTTTAATCAATGCCAGTATACCGTTGTCCAGGTTTGTGCAGCCAAACATCATCAGCATCAACACAAGTGTGTTCACAGCCAGAGTGCTAAGTAGGCCACAGCATGGTATGTGACCCACGAGATGGCTCGATGGCCCCTTTTTGTTTCTCAACCATCTGATATTCTGCCCGCTGAGGTGGAAACTTACCCCGCTGAAACAGAGGAACAGGAACTGAAGCCTTCAGTATCAGTTACAGGGTGAGGTTAGATGTTTTACGTTTTCTTAAAGAGACACTTTGAGTATAAAATAATCAGAGATCAACTGTAAGTACGTGAGCAACACTGTATGCTCCTGTTGCAAAATAAAAGACAAGATAATTGCTTGACAAACGTGTTTTGTAGACCATGCAGTTATCTCACTTCAATGCTGCAGGGAAGAGATTAATATCAGCGGGATTTGAGCCAAGTTGACGTATGTCCTCTGTTTCCTCCACCTGCGCTGGGCCTAAAAAACTGAGATTTTTGGGATGTAAATGAAAGGAAGTCAATGCTAAGGTTAAGCAACTCACCCCTAGCATCCAAACAATCATTGCCAGTTCAAATTCTTTTGAGGGATCTATACCTTCAAAGAGGACTCAACTTCATCAACTTAATATGTCTGAGGTATAATACCACCTTCTGTCTTGAGAACCTTCAAGCACCCAATAAATAGGAAAAGCCATTTTTCAAGAACAATTGTGACAATGATCCACTGTTTTTTGTTGAAAAGATAACAGATCTTTCCACCCAGACTGTGAGCCGATGACTGAGGATAGGAGGAAATGTACTCCTTGGACACCTCTAGGCAAAAACAATATCAAGCCCACTGAGATTTTTATCTCACTTGCTGACTTGAGATAGAAGATATAATGTGTGTTAAATTGAGCAGGAATGAAGCTTTCTGTTAGCGGGGGGCTTTTGTTCTCTCCTGGGCAGCATCTTCAGATTGTGTCTGCTCAGCCTGTCAGCTGCAGTGACAAAACCTGTTTCATCCTCACTACAGCACAACTACACCATCATGACCCCAGTGTGTCCACAGGAATGCCGACTTCGTGGAAAACCCAGGGCTGTGTAAGCATCGCCCCTGCTATGGAGCATAACATTGTCCATGCAAGTATCTGAACGTAGATGCTTCGAGCTATATAAGATCATTATCACATATTGTTACAGTATTGTTGTTGTTGGGACTATGTCACAAATGTCAAAAAACATAACGCAACCCAAGCGCAAGCTGCAGTCTGAGCATTGCAGCTAGGGGTGCTACAGCATGCGGGGTTCACTTCCGCTTAAAACAACTCTTGCTGAACAAGTCCGTATCATGGATGTATTAAGGTGAAGCATATGCATAGACATATGTATGACACTTCGTCAACTCTCCGTTAAGATGGGAATGCAATAGAAAATGTATATACTGTAGTTATGTAAATGCTTTGATTAGCTCTATATCGCCCCTATATAGTACTGAGGTTTGTCCACAGGTGCATCAGAGCGCACGTCGAGTACGCCTTTGTGCCTACTGAGCCAGGCGTTACTTGTGTTGGCATACTTTCGTGAACCCTGTTTCGGCCGTTGGTTTAAACCCAGAACAGGAATCTCACTTTTTGTTTTTGTTTCTAGTGACAGTACTGTTGTTTCATAACCTCTGTATGTGTATCAAACTTTATGAAACCTGACAGCAAGTGGAAACAAGAAGGCAGAGGAAAAGAAATACGAGACCAAAGCTGCCGTATATACAAATCTGACATGTATCATGTCAAAAACACAAAGCGTCAGTGTGTGTATTCGTTGGAGGGTAGAGCAATCTTAAACACTAAACCCTAAAACACCATAAAAGCTACTACATGCTTACAGAACTCTGAGGTTGATATCTCCTTAGAGAGCCTTGGAGTGCAGAGTTTCACTGCAGGTTTTTACAGATTACGAGCCCTGAAGCAGGCTGAATAAAATCCCTTCCTCACCTGCTCCACTTATTATCAGAAGTGGGCATCACTGGCTGAATGATATTCAATTCTGAAAGGCCAGTACTGGCAAACTCATTGCTCTGACCTGAGAAAAGACAAAGCCAGAAGCAGATGGAGCACATAAGCTTGCTGTCTTAAACACAGCGTATTAAGTGAGTTGAACATTCCCAAGAATCTTGTCCAGTAAAACAATAACAAACAACGCTTTAATGCCTCACCTAATCCAAAGTACACAAAAAATAATGTGGGTTAAATGAGGGCAATCAAATGGGACCTCACTGTGAGAATCTGGTGAGCCGTAAGAATTAAGTACAACACATGATACCACTAGAAAGATTAGTAGTCATGCACAGGGAGCCCCACTGCCCGCTTTAGAAGCAACATTTACCCATACCACCTTGGGAACCAGCCAGAAGCACACATCCACCCTGCACTGCACGTTCACTAACTGTCAGTAAAGCTCAGCAGCTTTAGTGCCGAGCCCCATTCATACACATTAAACAGGTCCTCTGTGGCTGCTGCTGTATCTGTTTCTCTCCACGACCACTTTCCACTTTCCTCTATCTACTCATCTTGTTCTTCTGTTCCAGGCAGGAAGAACTGTGGTCACAATGTGGCTAGTTCTTCTATTCTAAGACAAATAACAGTATTTTCACTTACTCCACCCAATGCCTCTGCCATTAAGTCAAGGACACCTTTCCAAAACACCACAAGTTGAGAGGAATGCTGGGTGAAAGTGGGCCATGTATCCCATCATCTCCTCATCGCCTTTGAGGATAATGCTGCTGTTATTCTATGTTTTTCTTTCTGCAACAATGTAAACCAACAATATATTAGTCCGTCTCTCAATATGTTCTGACTTACTAACCTACCCTGTCTGTAGCCCCAGGTTAGTCGGTTCCTAATGAAGATGTGAATCTTTTAAAATGGGTCACAAACATGCAGTCTGATTTTAAAACAGTTGGACATTGTTGGTTTAACATTACTTCAAAAAGAGTACAGTATTCACAATGATCAAAGCCAATCTCAAAAGTTGGAATGATCTGCTTAATATATATAGCTTGTAGATTTTGCATTTAAAATATTTTCAGATTATAATATAAACTTCCCAATTAGTATCTAATTTTAGTTTAACTGTTACATAATCTGTTCAAATGGCTTAGACTAGACTGTCTAATTATAGATCCTTGTGATGGATGAGAAAGTTAATCCTCTAAATGCTGTAACTATGAATGGAATTCAAACAGCAGCTCTTTCCATTCAAAGACATTAAAAAAGTATTACTGCCTGTTTTGTTAACCTGCCTGCTTTCACTACATTATCTAAGAAAGCTCGAGGATTCTCGTATATCATCAACACAACCATGTGTGAAGGAGCTGTGAAATATCATGGTGTCCATGGTTTCCAAAGAGCATCCTGAAAGCTTGTCAAGAAGAAAATGTGCTGTAATAGCTGACAGCTTTAGAACAGGTTTGAGACAGTTTGGGAGATTAGGAAGCAGTGAATAAATACAGCCACAATAAACTGGAAGAATCCAGACATTACTCAAAAGATCTCCCCAGTTTCATCCATGCATTCAACAACTTAACATCATGCAGTTGCCATGCCAACCTGTTACCAGACTGCTGCTGCTATGATGAAAACGGGAAATGCTTCTTGGCTACTGTGCAATAACGAGTCCCTGTCCGACATTAGTATTCCCAACAAGTAATGCGTCCGGGCAAGAAGGCTTTAACAACTCACCGAGATGTCAAAGAGCTCCTCTGTGTCGTCCAACATACGGACCCTGATGGTGACATGTCGTCCAGGGGGCATGGCCGGTGGTCTGTGCCCGGGGTCCAACGTACTGATGCCAAGAGTCTCCGGGGCTCCAAGACGCTGCCCTGCTCCAGAGGCCATTGGCTCTGGGTCAGATTCTGCCATGGTGCACTGCAATGCTCACTACCCAGCCTGCACAAAAGCCAAGAGAGAAAAGTCAGGAAGACAACCTAAACTAACAAAATGAAGCAATAAAGAGTGACATAAAATGTATATGAACAGTAAGAAACATCCTCTTACAGAGAGCATCAGTGGTGCAGCAGGTGAAATATAATGAATGCATCAGGGCCCAGAGGACAGGCTGCACAACCTTCTGTGTCACACTAACAGAGCAATTGCAAATGCAGTATTTGCACTCGCCACTAATGGCTGATAATTGTTGCCTGTGGGAGAACCATTTACTGTAAAAAAAGAGAAGAGATCCAAGCATGTTCTTGATTTCAAAGCACAAATCAAGCAGCCCTAATTTGATCTGACAATCGAATCATGAGGCCAGAGTGTAAAATCAAACGGTCAATACAATGACAATTGATTCTGGAAGTCGTAAAAACAAGCATCAGGACCGACGACACACAGACATTTACTTTAGTTTGGTTTTAATTGGCCTCAAGGGCATCAAGGCAAATACATAAGGACACAGCAGGAGATATGAACTGAATAAGCAGATAATTGAAGTAAACAGAGAGAGAATACTGTGTATATATCAACTATTTAGATATAGCTAGTTTAGCCTCACACATTCCCTACCGCAGTGGTTCCCTATACCCCAACAAACTGTTGGAATACTGGGCTAAAATATTGCTAAAATTGATGGATTAACAGTTTGCTAATAGATAATGGCTGATATTAATGGTGGTTAATCCTTGAGGTGGCCTGTGGGGGTGTTTCTGCCAAAAAAGGTTGGGAACCTCAGCCCTGCAACATCCGGCAATGGAGATCCCGTCTGATATTCAAAATCTGAATAATGTGCAGTGTGACTGTGTATCTATGTTTGTCCCAGGTGGAGGACAGTGTTTGGACAAAGTTGTGGACTCATTCATTCTGGGTTGACTCACGAGCCACTATCCCCCCCCCAATGTATCCACAGCCAGATCCCCCCCAAGGCCCTGCTGTTCTGCTTAATTTTCTCCTCACTGCACATTCCAGCAGACTGATGTCATCCTGAGACCTCACCAAGTGGTTCATCAGAGTGCTGAGGCCAGTGGGCAGTTGTTCAGCCGCTGCAGAGGTGAATGACTGATGCCAAGTTTAAGCTGAAAGCTGAATAAGGCATTTCAAAGGAGTGGATAATGTAATCCAGTAGAGTGAGTGGAGAAAATAGGCCAAGGACAGTGGATACAAAAAAATTCTGTCTGATATTGGTCTGACTGATGCTCAGAGGAAACAGTGCAGAGTGTACTTAGGAGTGGATTTGATGAATAAAGTAAGATGCCACACATTGATTAATCAATTAGTCTATAATTCATTAATGGCGATAAACGTCAGTCACAAACTCCCAGAGCCCAAGTTGACATCTTCAAATTGCTTTTTTTTTGTCTGACCAACTGTCCAAATATCTCAAAGATATTACATTTTCACTGATATAAAAAAGCAGCAAAACTCCCATTTCAGAAGCTGGAACCAGTGAATGAACAGCTTAAACAACTTATCAATCAATTCTCACTAATCATTTTTAAGGGTTTTTTCATAGCTGGTTCCAAAATATCCAGATGTGTTAAGATCCAAGGCCAACCAATCTCCCATCATCTTCTTATGTGCTCCGGTTTTTTATTAGTGAAGCGCAATTCATTAAACTAAACATTAAATATGTAATTTGTCTGAGTTTTACACATTTATGAATGTTGTTTGAGTTTCAGTTTTTCACACTTACTCATAACTTTGACAGCTTAAAGATAAGACCAAGATATTCAGAAGGATCTGGATTCAAAACTATTATAACCTACCCACAAGGGCCAAAGTGTTTAGAGAGCACTACAGCGGACTAACACTCCCTTGGGCTGATGGAAACCAGACTAACTGCTGTCAGGGGGGCGTGAATGGAAACAGGCATATTTTTCAATTCAAGTCCAGTCATTTATGACATTTGATCCTCGCACCGTCATCACTCAATGGCCCCTGCTTTGATTATTGGCGAGTGTCGCATGCCAAGTCTGTAAATTCATGGCTTATGACCTGCACATGCACGCCGCGTAACCAGACACTCTTCAAACAAAACGCCAGTGAAGCAGAGGACAGTGAAAGAGTTGAGACAGTGATTACTTCAGCCAACATGTACCCTCCCTTGCACCAGGGATCATTTATCAACCAGTCTAGGTCTGTGTGTTCCTCTCAATAGGTAACTCAGGTCCAAACAAACACACAAAACAGTCACCAGTTGTACAGCTGGCACCTTGTTCCAGGGGCCAGAGTGTGACATAAAGCATAGTCGCCCAGAATACAGCGCCAGAGGGGCATTTACAGTGTTTCAGGGGGTAAATCACCCTGCTTTTGAACTTGTTTGCTTGAAATTCCCCACAAGTGTGTAACATGGAGCTGTGACTGCTGGCTCATAGAGTCTCCAGGGTTATAACAGTGGCTCCTCTGTGTGCAGGGGCACACAGGGCCCCTTGGTGTGGGTCCAACACTGCACAGCTGGAATCCTTTAGTGACAGCTGAATGGCCAGAGGCCGGGGCTGATACAGCCAGTTGTCTACCTGAGGGAAGCTCCCAAACAAAAAAAGAAGGAGCTCAATTTCCTCTGTGTTCTGCAACAGACACTGATACCTGGGTGTGGCTGGCACTGCATGATTCACTATAAGTTCCCACTGTATTACTGGCATCGTGACATGTGTTCATTAAGTGGAAAGAATGACAACCAACAGGATACATGCATGTTGTAACCAGGGCTTGGCTGCCATTTAAGCCTCTCCAAAACAGCCTGAACATAGTGCAGAAAATGGTGAGGTTGGGTCTTTCCCTCCATGAAAACCCACCTCACACAGTCTGGTAGTGTCTTCACACCATTCATGTAATGTAGGTTAATAGAGCAGGCTGCTGTAATCCTCAGGACATCTAACCACAGTACAGTAGATGTGACATTAATGCACCGCCTGGACTCACATGTACAGCCTCTGGAAACTTAGTGACAGACAGAACATGCACACTTCCTGAGGACATTTGATTATTTAAATGTCACACACAGGCATGGAGCATTACACAGCTACGAACCATCAGCGACTGCGGCGTC
This sequence comes from Dicentrarchus labrax, assembly GCF_905237075.1. Classification (NCBI taxonomy): domain Eukaryota; kingdom Metazoa; phylum Chordata; class Actinopteri; family Moronidae; genus Dicentrarchus; species Dicentrarchus labrax. The sequence continues at coordinate 16,533,846 of NW_026136706.1, forward strand.
TGCACGCAACCATAAGGTATATGTGAGCAATGCAACCCGCACTGGAGGACGAATAGGACAGTTACTGGCTGCAGATGAAGATTTTCACACACACTGATAGTTATTTCCCTCCCCTCGAAATCCACAGGATCACAAAACAACACGGCAAAGATACTCCAAGGACTTAACCCTAATCTCCTCAAACAAGTTGAATCACTTCCCTCAAGAGCACACACGGAGAGGACTTGGGTTGCACGATACTTACCCCTTCTCTCGAAATTGCACGCTTATCCACACGTAACGTTATGTATTTCCCAAAAGCTGAAAGGAGATATTACATCCACGTCCAGCGGTAGTGGCTGAGAACGAGCCCCGTTGGAGTTTTTAGATGGTGCTCGTACCGGAGAGGAGGCTTTCTGCGGTCGCCATGGCGGACGACTGAGTGAGTGAGCCGGGGAGAGACGGGATTACATTGAACCGAGCGGCGGATCCACTCCCGGTGCCTTCACTCAGACAATGAAGGCGGTGCAGCACCTTCACCTTCTCAGCAGCGCCGTGACACAGAGCAACAGCACCATCTAGCGGTGTCAGCGGGAGCAACACGGTCCAGATATTCCAGTGGTTCCCAAGATTTCTGAATGTGACCCTTTACAATAAAGGGAGCGAGTTTTTATTTTATTTTTATCAATGCAAAACAACAGGCAGACAGACAACATACTGTCAAATAATACCACAGCATAAAGCGTAGGCTATATCAACATAAGACTTAGCAATGCAAAGCAAGTAGAGGGTACCAAGAGTAAATATTGATATAAATATAGAGAGAATAAATCAAATTGCAAACAGTTCTGGAGTTTTAAACACACATTGAAAATACACTTTCAGTTCATGTGTTCAGGGATGTTAGGAAGTATGAGAGCTCATTGATATCACATATTTCAATAATTGAGAGCCAAATAAAATTTAACAAAACACATCTTTAATAAAGGGGTTAATATGTTCAGTATTTCAAAAAAATCTAAAAGGTTTTTTATCAGCCCATAAATCTTGTTTGTGACCCCATCAAGGATCCAGTGTTATCATGGTACCCATTAGTGAATAATAGATACTTTTTTGCAATTTATTTATACACATTTTTTCATTTAATTTCATAAATATATAAATGGCACTATTCCCCTTTATTTTGACAGGACAGCTTGAGAGATGGAATGGAAAGGGAGTGAGAGAGGATGACACACAGGGAAGGGACACATGTTGGATTCGATTCCATAGCTGCTGCAGCAAGGACTCAGCATTGGTAAATGGGGCTCAAGCTCTACCAGCTGAGCAACCAGTGAGCCTCTGGCTAATGTATACATACAAGAAAAAGCAGACATGTATTTCAAATACTGTCAAACAAGTACTTTCCTGGATTAAAACAGATACCATATGTCTTTATTTATATTGAGTCATAGAAGTGGGTACTTACTGAGTCCCTTCCTCGGTATGTGTACTGTATGTGTATTTCAGCATTCATTTTATTTCAGTAAATAGAGAAATACTGATCCAAGGAGACCAAAGGTTGGATCAGCGATGCAACAGAATCTACGGGGGCTGCCAGAGATTCTTTGTGAAGGACACATCTGCAAAACAGATCAAAGAGACTCTTTTCTTCTGCAGCATACAATGCAGTAACTAGGCTCACTTCATTTGCATGAGGTGCATTTTTCACACAATGTGGTTTAAGACTAGAGATGACACAAAACCTGACTTGCCCTCTGTGATGCTGCTTGTTGGTGGCCTATATTACCACCCAAGACTTTGCACTTTATTCAGGGTCCACTGGAGGGTGCATTGGCTTGCCTATGAAGCATGAGTGACAGGCAGCAGGATCTCAGTAGGCCTTTAAAAGCTTTAAAAGTGTTAAGTTCTGCAATTCAAAGCTCCCTTGCCCTCATACACAACAACAGGACTGCGTGAAACCCTGCCACATAAACACCAGCTGAAGATCAGTTTAAACTGCAGTCTTGTCACCAGGCAAAGGAAGCCAGTGACATTAACTTGGCACCATCATGCTGATTTTGCTGCCCAAAAGAAAAGCACTGTGTCAAAGCAGAATTTATTCCATCTCTGTTATAGCCAACAAGAGATCTGTAATACTAATCAACTTGTGGATTGTTCCACAACTGAATTATGTATCATGGGGAAGCTGATGGCATGCCTTAGTCTGAAGATTGATACTGTCTGAATACCAAAAGCAGATTAAATCAATCAATTCATGAACAGTATAATATCTTCATTATATAATCGTACAGATGTAGGGCCTATCTCCTCCTATTACTAAGTGTTCATTGCTTTATATTCCCTGCCTCTCCTCTCCTTTTTTATGGATAGTGGCCTGGGGCTTTGGCTGGGGCCGGTGCCTCCACCTCGCCCACTCCTCCATGTATGTATGCACGCAGGGACGGGGATAAAAGACAAGCAGTGTGTTAGGAGGCTGAAACTGGGATTTCTTTTTACTTGTCTCTATTTCATGTCTGTTACTCGCCCACCTTCTCACTGGCAGGAAGAGAAGTCTCCTACGCCTTAGTGGTGTGGGACTGGAGATGGAGAAATCGCACTCAGTGTCTTGGCAGCTTCAGAGGCCCTCTGGAGGCACTGGTTTGGAACTGAGGCAAAGATGAACATGTCAGCAAGAGCGTGAAAATGAACGGCATGAAAGAGAAAACAGGCAAGAAACAATGCTGTTTTGGATTAGTTATGTAAGCAATCAAGATTTTGTGCCATGTTCTTAGTGATCTCTTATCCAGTTATGTAATAGTGAATCAAATCAAGAGCCAACTTCACACAGATCAGTACAGGGTGAAGAAACACATAGAATAATTACATTCTTAGAGTACTATTCATTTAAAGTATATTGTATGATTTCCATTCAGCTCACTGTACATTTATCTGACTCTATTAACTCTCGAAATCATAAATTAACTAGAAATTTAAACTATATCTTTAAATATAAAAATTTAGCCTTTCTTATTTTCTTCAACACTGTACGCTCGAGGTTAAGGGGTTCAGATAGGGCCTCCCCACAGCCTGTCAATTTGCTTGGGGCCCCGGAGCATAGAATTTGCTTCTGGGCCCCTGTTAATCCACACTTCCTCCCACTCTCTGTTCCATACTGGAAAACTACCTGGTAATTTGATTAAACACATTAATCTAGGAATATGCAACATCTAAAATAATGAAGGTCTTAAAAAATGAGCCTTGTGGTAGCTCAGGCAGGCACACAAGTCATTTTATAATCCCATGATCCACACAATCCAATCAGGCATGTCCACCACCACCTATCTCTCACAACAGGGGGTCCTTAAACATTTGGAGCTCTTTCAGCATCACTGAGCTCTGTATCCTTGCTGCTACTCTGCTGTCTGTTATCAGAAATGGAATTCCCTCTATCGTCTGTCTGTGAATTCTGAATGTTTCTAATCAGTTTTTGTGTTTCTCTGGCAGGCCGGTTTGTGAGCTCAGGGACAGTCAGTCAAGCTTGCTCAGATTTGCTCCAGAGCATCGTGAGCAGACCCATAATGCAAAAATAACATGCATATTGCTGCAGTAAAGGAGATCAGGTAGTAAAGCAGCATTTACCATAAGACCCTTCTCATGGAAGTTGATATAGTGCTTTACTGGTGCATATTCCCAAACAAAAGAACATTTACTTATAGAAAAACTTCTTAGTTCTTGGACCTGTGGTCTTTGCCCCACTTTGCCAACTTGATCATCCAGCCAAGGGTCACCCAGGTATTTTGGATAAAAGTGCCTTGCAAATTATATAAATAAACAAATGTTTCTGACACCTGATCTACTGACAACCTGTTTTGTCCACTGATATATATATATCCACTCACTAGTCCTGAATTGCAGGTCAAAACCTATCAATATCCTAATTCATTAAAGTATATGAAATGCATAGGAAATTTTGTGCAACTAATGTAGTTGATGTAATTTTGCATTATTGTATACATAAATATAACCTTGTATTTACTGTGTGACTAATATAAGCAGGTGTTGTCTGAAAGAAATTGGTGGGAAATTATTTAAAAGGTGCATATGGTCTCAGCAGGCTCTGCATCACAATGAGTCCATGATCATCTTTTATTAACAGACACCAAACAGAAAAACAAGGATACAAAAAACACTCACATGCACTGAGGAATAAGAGAAGCTATCAGTTACAAAATCTTATTGATGGTGGTAAGATTCAAGTGATATTGCAAAGGAGGGTTCGTTGTACTGTAACATACAATACTGGCACTGTTGCACTAGTTTGCAACTGAATACCGCTCCACCTTTGAAGCATGTAGGAGAAACAATAGTGGCTGCAAAACTCGTTGAAAACACAACAGGCCCTGTCTGGAGCCAGTGTTTGGTTCTTTTGGTTCGTTCTGGGCGACTGTGGAAACATGGCGGTTCAACATGGTGGACTCCTGTACAACAGGACCTGCTCCCTCTGTAGATAAAAACGGCTGATTCTAAGGTAATGAGAACACAACAACAATTATACACTTACCTGTTGGAATTCATTGTTATTCAGTGACTATACACAGTATCTATATAGTATATTACACAAATCCTCTATTGCTTAACCTTGACAAGGTTTCATATAATCATCCATTCAGCGTACCTGAGAGCCACCCACACACATTTTTTACGTTTCCAGACAATATTCTTCCCTGAGGGTGTATTCACCTTAAGAGGGGATGGAAGATGGAAATGAGATTCCATTTCTATTTTAATCTCAGCAGCAGCTGCTGCATCTCCTGCCCTGTCACTGTTTCCCCCCAACTTTGAATATCAGGTCATTAGAGCCAGAGCTAGACTTTTACATTTCTCCAACCCCCACTGTTCCAGTCAATCTGGAGTGAGACTGGACACACACACACACACACACACACACACACACACACACACACACACACACATGAACGCACCTATGCAGGCACACACACACATGCATACACACACACACACACACACACACACACACACACACACACACACACACACACACACACACACACACACAGTGCTCTTACTACAATTTAATTGCCTGTGTTGCTAGGGCTCACTTAAAATAAAGTGGCCTTCTCTGTTTGGCCTCCATTTGCAAACGCCTCAGTTGCTTATATTTTGCTACAATTAATGCTAAATGATAAAATGATAAAATTCAAGAGGGAGGGCACTGTGTGTGTGTCTGTGTCTGTGTGTGTGTGTCTGTGTGTGTGTGTGTGTGTGTGTCTGTGTGTGGGGGTGTGTGTGTGTGTGTGTGTGTGTGTGTGTGCGTGTGTGTGTGTGTGTGTGTGTGTGTGTTTGCGTATGTGTGACAGATATAATTATCAAAAACTTAATTTAGATGTCATTATAGAAGGAATCAGCAACATTTGTTTTCATTTTTATGTTGGGTGAATCACATCCCTGATTAGTTTTTAACAGTGTTTGATGGAAGCGGGAACTCTTTGCCCCAACAGTTCCCATAAGAGCACCTTCTCTTCTCTGTTTGTACAAAACAAGTAAGTAAGTAAGTAAGACTCAGAATTTAAATGCCTTAAATGAGACCACCACGTACAAACAAGTGCAATTTATTGACTTCTTTAGTGTTCTTTAGTGTTTAATGTATCACTTGTTTGAGTTACACAGTGCAATTATTTTGCTTTTATAATCTCCTGTGTAGATTCCCTCTAAATAAAGCATCAAATCATATCCTGTTGCTTTCAGTCTGAAAATATTTTCACTAATTAGAGAGTCAATCTATTATATGATGTCTTGGATTCATTATTATTGTCAGCAGGAGCAGTAATAATCTGTCTTGAGACATTTTACATCTTGGTGTCTTTCTAGTGTTTGGCAACGGAGGCAATTCTGACATCCCTGAAATGTTTAAGTCGAGTAGAGAGGTGGGGAGTTGTTACAGCTAATCAAGCAGGGGGAGGGAATCTGTTTTGTACAGATTGCGACCATCAAGGCTCAGCAATGAGGCTTCCTCCCCTTAGACATGAGCATCATGGAGCTCCTGCTGAGCCCTCCACCTCCACAAGAGAACATAACCAGCAGGGGGGAGCCTCATCACATGCTCTATTTACCTTTGTACTGAATGTATAAAGGCAGCCGGATTACACTGATTTTATTACTACCACATTTCCGCTTGAATAAGTAAGGCTAGAAACAATTTCCTCTAGGGAAAATACACTGTGGAGGTTTCTGCCTGAATGTTATCATATTCCCACAAGAAGATTTTGTTAGATTCATATACTATATTTGGTAGTGTTTATGAAATACTATTTTTATCTTTCAGTTTATTGTATTTATATCTCTGTCAGATGAAAACAGTCATCAGTGGAGCAACACTGCTTTGCCATGTTGCCTTTTTTTTCTGTTTATGTTAACTTACAAAGAAAAGAAAATCAGTGTGGGAGGATTTTGTCTTGTTCCACATGTAGAAATACACCAAATCCTTCAGCTGTTCTATAAATCCTTGTAATTAGTATCTCAATTTATAAATTCAGAGGACTACATAATAGTGACAGATGGTATAGATTTGAATTCTGGAGACAGTGAGAGAAATTTCATCATGATTGTCAAGAAGTAACTGCGACAAAACAGAAATATTCCTAACTCATGAAACTATGAGTTTTTCACTGTCAGCATTCCCTGAAGGGTTGCCTGTAAAATTTATTTTTCTCTTTTTAGCCAATCAGGTGGGAAAACTCAGAAAATGGGAAAAACTAGAGCACAACTACTTCCAAGGTGCATGGAGTACTGGACTATGGAGTTTTGAACCCTTAAAACTGATTAGAATCACAACATTGCAAAAAAAATCAGAAAGGATGCAGGAGGCTTCATTGATGGCGCTGGCTTCAGACTCTAAAAATAATCTAAAATCAACATGTTCTCATGGTTTGATTGTAGTGAATCACTGCTCCAGGGACTGCAGGCTTGGCTCCTTTCTTGTAATCTGTTTACATAACAACATTATATATCGCTGTGAATTACTGCTCATCTAAACATAAAAAATACAATTAAGCACACTAAGAGTCATTCATAATTGCAGATAATAACTTACGCCTAACAGACAGACTGGTCACCATGATATAATGTGGGAGGTGGAGGAATTAACAGAAACAACTGTGCTGTCAGAAGCTATTCAGTGAATACTTTTGTTGTGAAACATAGCATGAATCATTTTTGTTTGGACTGTGGAAGGACATGAACACTTATGTATGTTTACTGGGCAACTGGTCTAATCTGATTTACTTTTTTTTTTTTTTTTTACATCCAAATTTGATAACAATTTATTATACTTTATATATTGATCATACATTTCTAACCTGTAAAGTAACTATGAACTGTTGAATAAATGTAGTGGCACAAAACATTTCCTTTAAACTTAAACTTAAAAAACAATACTGCCTGGCAATGTACAATTACCTAAAAATTGTATAGTACTTGAGTAAATGTACTAAAATGTTGTTGCTTACAAGATCTAAAAAATCAACTTCAAAAAAGTTCCAGGAAAAATCTTCTTTGGATAATTCTTATTTCTTAACCAGTTTCATTAGAAGTATACTTTCTATGGAAGAAATAGTGCACATCTGCATAGATAGTTACCTCTAGCGATTAAAAGTGTCCAGTATAATACCTTTGATAGCCCCCTTCACACACACACACACACACACACACACACACACACACACACACACACACACACACACACACACACACACACACACACACACACACACACTCCTCTGTTACAGCTGCAAATTAGACTGTGAAATTGACAACTCATGTGTCGCCATCTGGTTGCCATGACACCTAGTTATTAGGCCTTCTGACAGTCCTAGCTCGGCTTGTTTATTTGTTCCATCTTCCCCCTCCTGCACATCGACATTGTTTCCAATATGAAAAAAGCATGAAACATCAGTGGGGGGGGTTGGAGAGTGTGGGCTGATAACAGCTCGGCAGGCACGCAACAAGAGTCATTACCATCGGGGCAAGAAGGATGCATGATGACATGCAGTATGCTGTTCTGCCTCATAGTGACTAATGTATTGTTTCCTCTAAATGTATAATTTCTCCCTTTTACATCTCACCCTATTGATTTCGGCAATTCCTCTGTGCTGATACAAAAGCTTCATTCCACACGTTTCAGCCTCTGTCTGGACTACAATGAGACTTTAATGCTTCACTGATCAATGAGACGATTAAAGCAATTTAAAGGCTCCTTTGTTTGGTCTGTGCATTGGAATCTCCTTCATCCTCAAAACTGCTGAGCTGGCAGGGTGTTTTTCAGGATGACATCCTCGTGAACTCTCCTGGAATAAGAGTGCACAGGGTAGACATGGCCTTTTTTATGTCATGGACTGTGATATCCCACGCAGATACCACAAGGCCTGTGCTGCAGTCTGGGAGCGGTGGGGGGTGGGGATGGTGGTGGTGGTGGCGTGACTCATGCAGCTCCCCCCCTTTCATCTTGACATTTGACATACTGATGTAGAGGATCTCAGCTGGAACAAACACGGTGTGCTGTGTCACAGCTGCAATGTCTGTGCCTCTGAGCCCCTGTCTTACAGAGTTGAGAACAGGTAACAATGAGTCAGCGCCTATTTAATTCATACACCTACGCTGTGAAACTCAGGGGGTTGTTTTCAAGCTGATTTTATTTTTATTTTCCAGTCTGTTACCCACTGAGAATTCAACATCTCACGATGCTGCCTGCAATTCCTTGAAAGGCATGTCTTGCTTCAACTCTGCAAGGATTTGAAGAAAAGGGAAACTGGAGTTCACAGTGACCTTTTAAAAACACCAGTCCAAGAGACAAAGCTGCACAACAGCTATTAGGCTGATTCCTGTAAAGCATTCAGCAATCCATTCTCATTAAACCTCTTTCACTGGACAACAACGATATTAAACTGTGTTTGACTATATGTTACCACAAACACAAATGATACAGCTGAAGCATGAGTGATGCCAGAGGGGATTCTGGTTCTTAATGAACCCCACTGAGACCTCTCACCATCAGGTCCTTCAGTCCTCTGCCCTGCCTCATCAGGGTGGATAAAGCACCTCCATAAACAAGACAGCACAAACAGGCCACACAGGCTCACTCTTTGCTAGCTCACTTACATTAGGTAGCTGAAGGTGGATGCTGACAAGCGCCTCAGAGGAGACGTTGGCACACACCGGATCTATTAACTGGTGATTCCCCCAGTAGGCTGCTTCCACTCTGCATCAGTGATTCAAAAGATGCTCTAAAATTAGTTGGGAGGCAAACCAAGGAGAAAAGGGAACCAATAACACAGAGGAGCCAGTCTTTTTTAATCGTCTCTTGAAACCAATTCATCTTTAAATTCAATTTCTGGTTCCTCGCCCTCTCTGACACGAGGGATTAACTTCAAATCCATGTTACCCAAAACCGAAGGATTTATCCAAAAATACATTATAAATGTACTTTATTTTACTATTGTGTATTATGTTCTCCTATTTCTTGTACAATCTATGCTATTTTTATGATACTCTGCAAAGCACATTGTAACTTGTTTCAGAAGAGTATGACCTCAAATTCTCAAATAAAAGGCAGCGTTGCAGCATAATCTGTCATCTGTTCAGTTCTCGAAATGTCAGAAAAGGCATGTCTCTAATTTGTCTCAAATAAAAGCCTGATGATCTCTTTAGATAAAGTACTATATATCAAAACCGTACAGTATAATACTACTAATAATAATATAATCTTTATTTATGATTTTATCATATTAAACATAATAATAATGAATGATAAATGATGTCTTCTGTGTCAAAGTATTGAGGTTGAAGTAAATAACAAGGAATGAAATTCACAGCTGTCTGAGGGCTGAGTCCCCCTTTGTCCAAGCTGGTGTCTGTCCCTTTAGCCTCTATTTTCTCAGAGGAATTCTGTCTTTTTGAAAAGATATATTAGGGTTAACTACTTACTACTGTACTGGAAAGTGAAAGTTGAGTAGTTTGTCATTTTATCACAGATAAAACAATACCTAAGATATAACAGATAAAACAGAACCTTAGCCAAAGTAGAGCTTTCCAAGCTTCATAGGAGCTGTATTACCCGAATGCTAACAAAACAGTCGTGTTATCTTCAGTACTAAGCTTTTGCCAGGGCATTACCCATTGAGATGTCAGAAACAAAGAGATCCAAACAAACTAAAGCTAGAACTACCAATAGTGTCATTGACACAGGAATTGACATATTTGGACCAGACTGAGCCCTAAAGAAAAAACAGCTAAAACCACGAGGCAGGATACTTGAGGTGAATCACACTGGAAAATTGAATAAGCAACAGAGACTATGTTTGGACACCTTTCTTGAGTGAGAGACAGTGCTAAAAAACTTTTCATAGTATCCTAGAGAGCCACCTGGAAACAAACATATCTGCAAAGTGAATCTCTTCTGGTCATGTGCGGCCTACAATTCAAACCTTTGCCATCTGCCACAGCTGCTAGTCAAAATGACTGAAGCTGTATTCATTCCTTTGGCTGGGTAACTAGGAGTAAGGTTTTTTTTTCACAGTGGTGAGTTGAACAAGCATGCGGACAGTTTGTGATGCTACTGTAGTGCTATATAGTTACCTGACTGATGTAGAGGTTTGGATGCCCTATCACAGAGGGCAAGGCCAGTGGGTCATGGTTGGATGAAAGGGGCCTATTGCTTTAATAAGTAGGCTAATAATGCGACTAAATTATTTATTTATTTTACTTTATTCAACAATCGCTGGAGGCAGTTAACTTAGTGTTTTTCACATTGTTCATAGTATCAATAAAGTAATTGATCAATTTAAGTTGACTTACAGCAACTTGTACAGCTGATGCTTGTAGTGGTTTCATTGCTGAGATTTTTTGTCAGTATAGCTACATAGCTAGCCATTGTTAACGCTGCTTAAGCTCTGATTGGTAGGCACAACACCGGACATGTTTGCTGAACAAATCTGGGATGTGGGCTAAAGACAGTGAAAAGAAAACAGCATGAATTTGAGTTTGAAATGAAGTAAAACTTCCATGCAGCTACCATGGAGTCAGCTTGCATAAAGATATTTTGCAGAGATAGAGGCCTCTCATGAAGGAGAGAGATCCTCACTGTCAGTGTCTCTCAGCAGTCAGAGCTGTGCTCAGAATGAGTCCCACCAAACAGGAAGAAGCACCCTTCAGTCTTGACAACCAGAAGATTCTAGCTGCATGCTGAACTCCCAAACAGATGTAACAGATCGGACGTGGATTAGCTGCCTCTATGAGACCCAGGCAGGCGGCACAGTATCAAACAGAAGAAGGTGGATGCAAGGTCATTCTGGTCCGCAGCAGCAGTCGCGTCAATATCATGCTGTTTTTCAGCTGGAGAAGGAAGAAAGTTAACTGGTGTCAAGGTGTTTGTGGCACATTCTCATCATGTAAATAGGTTTTCAAACTGTTGTTGATACAAATATTTTTAGGTTCAGGGGAACTTATACTTCCCGAGTTTATCATCACGTTAGATCCGTTGTAAACGTCCGCAAATCCACTTAGAGATTTTGGATTTGGATGCTCCTTACAACTCCAGAACTGGTACATTGCAGACAGGAGCTACTAATAGCTAATTCACTATACTTTTAATTTACCAAGTAATACTAATAAATGTAGGCTATTAAACTACAAGTTGTAGCTCATAGCTGACTAATCCATTTACATCCCCAAATTATGGGAACTATAATTAATTATACTGGTAACAAAATGTAGATTAATTATTGAGTAATAATTATTAATTACGTAATAATTACTCACTATTTGTTTTTAGGCATTAAGGCAGTACAAAGCAGGGGGAAGGGGGACCCATAGTGTAAGACTTTTAAAAGCCCTGATGTATAGAAGACTGGTCAAGACCTGTTCGTGGGTAGGGCCTCTGTGAAACACGTTAATATATAGTTATGCAGAATTACAAGTAGTAAAAGCACAGAAGAAAAGAGGCAATTTGGTTATAAAGTTTTTTTTGTCAATCCATTCACTTCATTTCACTCAAGCTTGGTAGCCTCAGTCGAGTGTTGAACGCACTTTTATTGTTTAGGTGTCAAATGTAACAGTGTCACCATTCAGAGAGGGAATAAAGAGTAAATGGTCACATAAAAAAATATAAAATCAACAATGAAAATGGTTACACGGGGAAAGTCTGGTTCCCGTGGCAACATACTGTAGATGTACAATTGAGACAGTGTCCAGATCCAGACGTGTATGTGTTTGGTTTGCACATTTCCACAGCCTATATAAAACTCAAACAATAAGAGTCCTTTTTTTTGTTTACTAGCCATGCATACAGTTGACAGTTCCACATGTGTTGTAGTCAGTGTCTTCATAGGAGCTGGCACTTTCAATACAAAATATTTACACTACCATTAGTTATTCTTATTATCATCACCTTTGTCGTCACTAGTTGTTGCTATGGATTTGAATACTCTGAGCACATAAAGAATGGGATCAGGATGCTGAAACTCTTGAGCACCCTATTTCATATTGATACCGGAGGAGAAAAAAAGAAAATGTAAAGTATGACAAATGTTGGCATCTTCACTTTAAATGTCACCCATTCCTGAAAAGAGTTTAGAGAGATCGTCTGTAGAGATATTCAAACACTGAAAAGATGAACTATTTGCCCCATCAGGATGAACAGTTAGTTTTATTATTACTCAGCAATCTGCTGTCAAGAGTCTCCCAGAGGGGAAAACAAAACATCACACGATATGTGAAAGACTCCGCTATGTTTACTATTGTATCTCAAAGTGAGAAAATAGGAAAGAGATGACTGCACCAATGTTTCAAGAAAGACACTGACTTATCCACCATTTTCTCTCCATTCCTTTTTTCAACAACTGAAAGAAAAAAAAGAAAAAGAAAAAACAACCCTAAGAAAATGGAGGTGCTCTCAGGTCACCTCTTTGGTTGAGCCCTGTGATGAGTAGAAAAAACCAACCACTGCACAAAATAAGCTGGGAGGAAATCGTACATACTGTAAATCAAATACTTAATATTTAAAACATCTGGATCCCAGGAATCTGTTATTGGATTTGTGTACAGTAGCTACTTGAGTCATTGTAGCAAAAAAATGCATATTGGTATTCTGTGAGAAACTTGTAATACAAACGAAACCAGGCGACGACTTTTTACTCATTTATAGCAGATTGTAGAGCAACCTAAAAGAGTAAAGATCCTGATCTGTGATTCTTTGCTGATGATTTTACCCACAACAAGGATAAAAACAAACCCAAACAACAAAAGAGAGTAACATAAGGCGAGGGCATGTTCCTTTTTTGTCATTTGTCAATTTCTCTTGCGGCAAATTCCTGGCATTCCTCCTTCAAAATGTATTCATGACTCACATGTCGTTAATAATAATCATGTCACTGCTGATTTTATGCTCCATAGAGTTAAAATCCATCGCGTTCATCCATGAATTTATCTTCCATTTAATTGGCATGTGCATGTGTGTGTGTGTCTAAGTGCGTATGTCTCTGCTGCGAATCGAAGTAGCTTGCTCTAAGTAGACTTTTTGCCTGGCCTGTTCCTGGGTACCCCCGGGGCTATTGTATATTGCAAGAGGAGCAGCAGGGGTCATCCTTGTCTGGCTGGGCAGCGTAGTCCATCTGCCGAACGATCTCAGCGAACAGTTCGTCTACCATGGTTTTGCTCTTGGCCGAAGTCTCCATGAACGGGCAGCCCCACTCCTCTGCCAGGGCCTGACCTTCGCTGGACGATACCTCCCTCTCGCTTTCCAGGTCCACCTTGTTCCCCACCAGGATCACAGGAACCTTCTCGTACCTGAGGACAGACACAGACCGACATCAGCTTGTCAGACATGGACACAAACATGAGAATGTTCAGCTGATGCTCAGAAAGTGTTTGGAAGCAATCAGCAACCAGAATTTACAGTTTGAAAAGACAGGCAATTATGCTTTCAGAACTTGGTATTAGCACATGCTTAATGCTTCAAAAGGTTTTAATTGCACCACTGAATAAAACCTTCACTCTTTGCATGTGAAAATCCTTTACCCTTAATCCAACTATTTCATTATTTTATAATCCATAAATTGCACTTTGTATAGCAGCCTATTGAAAAAGAACCTGCTAAAACATCAGGTCAATCAACAGTCTTTCTTTCAATGGCAACAATGGACAGCCAAGCCTCATTCATTTTTAATTTTTTTGGCCTGCTTCCCCTTACTAAAGGGAAGCAGACAGCATTGGGTAAAAGGCAGGGAGGCTTCCTGACTGAGTCGCTGGTATATGTACAGACATTCATGCCCTGAATCTGAGAGTGGGTGATATATATACGAAAGGAATATTGACAATCATCACCTTATTCAGCATCAACTTAAGTTTATTGAAAGTGTCTTTAAATGCTAAATGATTAACATCTGCCAAACAAATATAAGCACTCCAATGCACACATATACACACGCATATTGATATAAATGTAAATTTACTGTGGTGTTAAAAAAATACATAAAATCTCTTATCAAATCTAATCAAATGGTTTCAGACATTTTGTACGCTAATATGAATAAACATGAATATGGAATGAAAGTAACATCTTATAGAAAAACTGCATTTTTTTCCTTCTTCCCTCTTGGTTTAAACTGCAGTTTGCATTACTAATATGTGCATTACAGCTGTATTCTGGTAAAGACAATGAAGTTTTAACAGACAGTCTGTCTTAGCAAGGAAAGGCAGTTTCATATACATGTATGTAGCATATTTTATTACCAGTAAACTAACGGTACCATTCTTGTCTGCGACCTATGTAGCCTGTTTAAACTGTAAACGGTCAACAAGTAAACTGTCATCACATGTCTCTCCGTGACTGATTGCTTAAAGAGAAGAGAAGAGTTTCAATATAACTGAGGGACATAACATGTCAATTGAACAATGACAGTCAGAAATGTCGACTGTTAACCGAGGCTTCTGGTAATTCCTAGATTTCAGCTTTGAGGTGTTTGATCATTGCTGCATTCATTATATAACAGAGACCGAAAATGAAGTAAATGACAACCCTATATTAATGCACAAAGAAAGTGGGGCTCATTTATGTCACTGTTGAAAGTAAGTGAGGCTTATTATTGTCACATCTGATGAGAAAAACAAAGTCACAGAATTTAAATGATAAAGAACAGATGCTAGCAGCTCTGCAAGGTTTTACTTGGGCACAGCTGGGTTTTGAGATAAAAGCTAAAATCAAAATGCCCAAAATGACAATGGTAATATGCTGCTGTTTAGGAGTATAATGTTAACCATGTTAACCATCTTTGTTTTGCATGCTGACATTTCCTAATTAGCACTGAACACAAAATACAGCTCTGAGACTGTTGGGAAGGCCATTTTTGACCCGATGATGGTGCTATATGAAATGTCAGTGGATCACTAAAGTTATTACAATTCATCCTGAGGGGGCATGAATGCATCATCACAATTCATCCAATAGTTGTGGAGATAGTTCACTCAAAACTAAACTGTTAACCTCACTATGGCACTAATAATAGTCAGTGGATTACCAAAAATGATCAGGATTCATTCTCTGGTGACCATGAATGTCAAAAATCGTAAGCCTAATACTACAAACATGATGAAAATACCAGTTGAACAGTATTGTATGTAGATTTCTTGTAGTGACCCTGAAACACTCAGGAACTAATTTTTTGCTTCCTCTCCACCAGCTCTCCCTCTTACCTCCACTTTCCATTTCTATTACCGAAAGCATTTTCTGGGCTGCTCTCATTGCAAGAGTACTACGAGTACCATTTGCAGCAGGAAGCAACTATTTTTGAATGCGTGAGTACGTAACATCAGCCTGAAAAATCAATTTAAACCTGAATGTTTCCTTGAAAGAATCCAGATGTTTTTCAGTGAAAAAAACAAACAAAAAAAAGATGAGCCTTAAAAATAAGCTTCTCTCAGCATTTCTCAACAAACGCAGGTTTACAAAATGACAATTATTTGTCAGGTGTTTGTTAAAAGGTCAGTCTTCCTCATCCACGTGACAAAATAACCCTGACTTTTTCAAAATAGGTATTTAAAAAAAAGCTTAGTTGGGTGCACATACGGGTTTACTGTGGGCGGAAGGCTGATATGGAAAGAAAAAGATGTGTTACTACTTTGGTGTACTCCTGGTCTTCGACTGTGGGAGGAAGCTTTTTTCACATAAAGTACCAGGGCAGCATCTTTTGCTGTGGAGCGCTAACCACTGAACTTCCACACCACCCACCCAGCCTCATGTAAGCACCAAATCTAAGGCATGACCCATTGGAGAACAGGAAATGGGTAGCATAGCTCTGACCCCTGATGGCAGAAAGTGGCCATAATCCTTTGAGCTCTGAACACCCTGTCATGTTGCTGGAGGGACAGCATGTCACTGTGGAACTGGACTACTTAGTGGACAGCCAGAAGAGACGGTCAGTTCAATTAAATAGGCTACTGCACTAAAATTATCAAAAGGAGCGGCTCTGACGCAGTTTCACCAATATAAACACTACATTGGTTTTGATATTGGGAAACATGGCGGGCCTCTGAGGCGGTTTGTACACATCAGAGGAGATAACAAAGATCAAAAACATCAGAGAGATAGCAGATCATGCGCATTCACATCCCTTGCTAAACAACAGGTTATTTCTTTCATCCTTATCTGTATGTGCAAGGGAGGGCTTTCCATCTGTTGGACCCGTCGTTTGCAGGGTTTAAATGTCTCTGTTCACAACACCAAGCAGCATTGTCAAATCTAACCAGAGTCATGCACCCGGACACCCATCAACATCATTAGGTTGTTCAAATGCTGCCCTCGCGCTATCAAATATACATGCTGCTAAATTATTAATAGGAAAAAATCCTCCTCATTCTTGATTGCTATGGTAACAGGTATACAAGGAAATAGCTAATGTTGGAGAGATGGGGAGACTGCAAAAACAGCAACTGTGATACTTTTTCTAAGGCGAGCAGCCTGAGCTTCTTTCAGTGGCCAGGGGCTGCAGGTTACAGCGTTAAATAAGCTTAAACTTGCAGAGAATAGGCAGCCCACTTTGATCTACTCATGAATACATTCTCCAAAGTGAACTTTAATCTCAACTGTCCTGTTCTCTTCCCAGGATCGGCTCGCCAGCCGAGAGGAACTACTAGGATTTAAGAGACGATCTAAGAGGTTGGTTGGTGTGTAACCAAGTGTGGTAGTGTTCTACGAGCTTGGAGGCATCCTGAATGAGAAATTACAGCTTATGCTTCTCAACTGTAACATTCAGTGTACGGTGCTCAGGTCTCATTCATTGCATTCCTGGTGTCAATAAAAACAGCAAGGCCATTATTTTCCTATTTTGGACCACATTTCGTTGTGTGTATGCACACTTTTCCCACCTCCACTGAAAAATCCTAAACATAGTTGTGGGTGAGCAGATTGAAAGGCAAAACCTTTACTTTTATAGCCGACAGAAGCCACAGGGGGCTCAGCGTTTAGTTGGGGTAATGGTTCCATTTGGGTGTCTCTTTTTTGCCCCAGGTGGTGGTTTTGGCTCAAACCTCCCGCTGTAAATCTCTCAAGGAGGACTATGGAAAGCCAATTATGTTGTTTATTATCTACCATCATAGGCTGTTTCGTATCAGTTCTCACTTTCCTGTCCCATTCCTGGGATGGTTACTGTATGGATGTGTGGAGCTCCCTAAGTTAGAAAAATAATACATATTATCAGTGATATATTATTAGGGCCATAACTAAAGATTGCTTTTGTTATCAATTAATCAACCAATTTTTTACTCGGTTCGATCATTCGGTCAACAGAATGTCAACAAAAGTTCACAAGTTGAGTAAGTTGAGCTATGTAATGTCTTGAAATGTATTTTATCCAATTTAGTATGAGAGAAGAATATGAAAACTAGAAACTATTTAGGTTTGAGAAGCTGGAACCAGTGTATTTTTTGCTTACAAATTACATAACCAACTATCAAGGTAGTTGCCAACTCTCTATTGACAAATCGAACCCCCAGACAATACTTCAATCGATATAGATTTCCAATCCACTGCTGCTTTCGTTAGAGCTGCTTTTGTTAGAGCTGCCTGCACCTCAAACCTCAACTATAATTATCATGGATGTCCCGAACAGCAGGAGGAATCTAAGTAAAGTCATACCAAGAAGGTCACATCAAACACCAGAGTGTGCTGTGTGTGTGTTCTTTTCTTTTAACGATACTGGAGGACTTAACAGCCATATGCAAGTTATGTAGCTCATTTGGGCCTCATCATAACATCAGTGCAGCACAAAGACATCTGGTACCAAAGGAGAGGGTCTATATATAGTCATAATAACAGAGGAGGAAACCGGCAGTCCCAGGAGGTGTGAGACAGTGGCTGCCACGGATACTGAGGCTCCCAGGGCCTCGGCATAAAGGGTGTTGGTCACACTGTGTCTGGAGTGGACCCAACAGTGGCTGATGCAAGGAAGCAAGTCTTGTCCGTAACACAGAACACATACAGAGAGCGGTTTACATGGTTTAGACGCAAGCCTCAAAAGACAAATGAATAACCGACTCCGCTTGTGACACAGACAGCACAAACAACATGTCATGCTTTAGCCTTCAGCTTGTGAGCTTGATGGCGCCCGCACTGGAGCACTCTGACTGCAAACACCCATTCGAGCTCGCCCAGACACACCTTATCTATAATGCATGATGCATCAACTCACATACATACACATCAAGTCAACCTTGCTGACGGATGGTGGAGGCCAGTGGCCCAAGAGTCTCTGGATTAGATTTTGGCCAACGCTGTGAGGATGAAGGAGGAAAGCAGGCTGCGTGCTGGGCCTCCTCCCGATGGCCCTTTTGAGGAGGGTCTTCAGTTTAGTCAGAAATCAGCTGAGTCAGAGAGCAGCAATAACCTCCTCTCTTCTGGCACAGCGTCAGGGCAAAGAAAGATTTAATCAGGAATGGATATCTGGAGAGTCTTTGGTAAACATGCCACTGAAAAGCACGTGGAGACTTTCTGCTTTTGAAAAGAATGGAAGCTTAAGAAGACAATATTAGGGAGACTACTTAAAGTCTCTTTTTTTTCTCAGGGTTGTAAAAACTAACTCTGTTTCCCCATTCCTTCAGAATCTGATGCTATTCACAGATGACGGAGACACTGGCCAAGACATGTCAAAAAGGGAAAGATAAACGACTATTGTACTTGACAGACAGTACAGGCCAGTCATCCTTGGATTTGATGTATTACAGCAGTAATATGGCACACTACTAGCTCCCTGTGGTAATTATGCCATTTGAGACAAATTCCTCCTCTTACTGTGCAAAGTACAAGACCTAAAATCTGAAATGCAAAGTGCCACTACATAGTAAATTTGTTCAGATTGCTTTTTTATACAATAGTGGAGAGGAATAAGCTTTGAATAGTTCAGACTCATTTCTAAGTCTAAGTATATTTTATAGCCACAAAATATGGTCTAAGTGACACTGTCACCTTCTCCTCTGATGTCTGAAAATGATACACGACACTGAGGATATTATTACAGTGTCGACACTAGACTAATGTCAGAAAGATCTCTGCATTAGCTTTAGAAAACACATAAGACTAAAGTAGAGTGTTTCAGTTTGTTGTTTATGTTGATGATAGACAACTAACTTTAGCACGGTTGGATTAGGACATAAAAAAGCTGAAGAGCTTATTAGCTGACTGCTTTGACTCCCTGGGGACTTTTATGAATATTTTCAGATATTCACTCCCTGTATGACTTCGCTAACAACAAAAAAGCTATAAACCACGACACAGACAGCTTCTTGCCTGGCTGTTTTTATAATTGCTTGTTGTTTTTTTCCCCCACTGTGATCATCCGTGGCAGCTTAAAAGTCCCCTTCAGTTTGTCCTCCTATAAGAATAGTTTAATGGCACTTTGTCACTAAGTAGCAAACCTGAGTGCAGTGCACAGTTTGACATCATCCCTACTCTTTGTGAGCAGCTTTATGGTACAAAAATGGATAAGCATATACTGTGACTGTGAGTCACATGAATATGCTTTGTATGTTTGAAGACTTTAGTTAGTGGAGACACCACCATATTTACATATGAAGCTTGGTTTACATGTCATGTCATGTCATGAGAAGGAGTGTCCAGGGTTTTTGGGTTGTGACCAATACCAAGGGCTAAAAGTAAATGTCTGCTGTTTCAACTGATCATTCTTTTTTTAAATGTCTCTTTATGAAAGAGCAATAATACCTTGCTGGAGTATCCCTGTAAATACCAATCTAATACATTGAAACATAACGTTTTCTCATTAGCTTGCTTTACCCAGTAATCTTTTTAGTGAAAAAATGCCTCATCTCTTGGGAAACATCATGGCTCACTGGGGGTTTGCATTCTCCACTGACAGCAGCGGGGTCATGTGATAGGATGATGGCTTGAGCTGGAATGTAACATACTGTATAATCTAATACAAAATCTATAGTGCGTGTTGAAGCCACTGTGGCTTTTTATGTACAGGGATGGCTCAATGATAAACCTGACCTGCTTCCCAGCTGTTTATTTGTGCTGCTCAATTCATCAAAGCTGCTAACTTGGAATAATTTGAGTTGGGATTCAGCATAACCTTTCCAAAACGACAAAATAGGTTACAATATTTAAAACTGTATTTTGCTATGGATTTGATACAGGTGGTTTGTGCTTTCTTGTTAACCCTTGCTTGTTATTGGATAGTAAGCTATCCCTTAATAAGAGTCAGTAAGTACATATGCTAGCAACTCACCCTGACCCTCTTTATAAGTGAGCTAGCATGCAAAGTATTTTTTTGGGCTTTTATTGCCTTTATGATAGTGACAGCTGAAGACACGCAGCAAAGGGCCGCAGGTCGGATTCGAACCCTGGGCCGCTGCAGCAAGGACTCAGCCTCGGTACATGGGTTGCCAGCTCTACCCACTGAGCAAACTGGGTGCCCAGCATGCTAATATTTAATAACTAGCTAGTATTGGATGAATGTGACCTTTAATTGGTGCTAGATGAAACGTCAGTGGATCACAAAAGTGATTACAATTCATCTTGAGGGGGACGTGAATGCCTGCACCAAAATGAATGGTAATCCATCCAATAGTTGTCAAGTCATTTCACTTAAAACCATAAATGTCAGCCTCGTGGTGGCACTAGACGGAAAGTCAAGGGACAACCAAAGTCATTAGTCTGGAAAAATGAATGTCTGCAGCAAATCTTGTGGCGGTCTATCCAGCAGATATTGAGATATTTCACAACATGAGTGAAACTTTGACCTGCTGATTGCACTAGAGGAAAGGTCAGGGTGTCAAAAGCGTTCATGCTCAGAGCACTGTGGGTATATTTATATTTCAGTCTGGACCAAAGTGGTGGACCAGCCTAACAACAGACACTGTCATCCCTAAAGCAATGTTGCTAGAATGGCTAGAAATGTCAACCGTTTGTTGGGGGTAAATTAACATTAACTCTGTATTTAGCATTTGCTCGAATTAGTGCCACTCTCTCTGAAGTAGTGACTCCAAAAAGAGCAAACAAACGTGTTGGATTATTTGAAAATGTTACACTACAGCCAACCACTGCGTAAGGGCCTTAAACACTTAATTTTGAAAGCCAAGTCAACTGTTAAGTAATCATCACTGAACTTTAGCTCAGTTCTTTTGCCCACTTTTTCACAACAGACAAAGACGCAGATGAAAGCGGATCTTTCTGGGAGAACTGGGAGACTGCTGCTCCTCCATTTATTGATCTTGATCCTTTCAACCAGCTGGCAGACGAACAAGCATTGGAATGATACTATGTTCACTTTGTAAGCCTAAGTACAATGCTGAAAGGAGGAAGCACACATGCAGCATGTATTAGAAACATGCAGACTAAAGCGCAACTACAACACCACTGGAGTCTATCGGTCTTAACAGCGCTGTTTATGATGCCACCTATTTCACCTCTTTCTCCTTAACTATCCTCTGACCATGTCACAGCTATTTAAATGCTCTGTTAAGTCACTAATCACAATATATCCCTGGTGTATCGTTAACTGCAGCTGAAGTGAGGAGTGATGAGGTCCCCAGTGGACACGGGCAGGCCAGGGTGAAATCATGTGCACCCATGGCCTCTGTGACAAAGCCTGTCTGTGACACTAACAGCAGGCTCTGATAGATGCTGACAGGGTTCAGCGTGAGAGCGATGCACAGCAGCGCCTCTGACCTGAGCGAATACCGATATGGTCGTGACAGGTCACCAGTGTTTTGGCAGCGTGGAGGGACAGACAGGCAGGAGAAGCAGGGCTAATAATGTACAGGAACAGTGCGACTGCTGAGGTTTACATAACAAAATTAGATCTCCTAAATACAGTAGTTAGGCCTTACCAAAATTAGACAGAGACACCTGTAACTGCTGAAGCTGTTGTACATGTTCTACTGCAACTGCCCCTGGCTCAAGGTCTTCAGTTGTCTTGTTTAGTCCAAAACTCATACAGTAGATATTCATTAACTATGCTATGTGACAAAGAGAAGCAGCTAATCCTCTAATTTGAGAATCTGGAACATAAAAAAAATTGTTGCATGTTTTCACTATTTTTGCTTAAAGAATGACTTAAACGATTAATCAATTATCAAAATAGTTGTCGATTATTTTTCTGATTAATCAAGCAGTCGGCCCTAAAAAACATCTTCTAATGTTATCGTGATTTTCTCTCAGTCTGTGATGTTGTTAACAGTGTGCCTTTTTAGTGTCTCATTCTGTCATTACTGCTTTCCTACATCTCCCACAATACCTTTCAACCAGCACCACAGAACATGTCCAAACGTGTTGCTTTTCAGTTGTGGGTTTTAAGAGAGCAATACAACATCAACACAGCAGATTCTTTTCAGTGAGAAAAAACAAACAAACAAGATATTCACTTGTTATCTAAAACATTAAATGTATTGATACTGCATTGTAATTGTCAAAAACTGGTGCACAATGGCACACCTAGAATTATGGTTTCTACATTTGGTTGGTCATCTGCAAAAGTAAAAACACAACAAACAACTCCACATAAGGACCCAGAACCTAATATATTCTAATGTTGAGAATCACTCAAAATGTTTGTATGTTGACGATATATAAGCACATGCATTTCAGTTCATAAACTAGCATTTATATTAGAACCTTTTCTCCATTTAACAAAAACAAAACTTGTGAGATAGGCTACATCAGTGTTGACTTACAGGAAGAACCATACAACTGCAGTACTTAAAATGTAGTACATAAATAACAACATGATGATAAACTAACACATTTAACAATGTGTTACACAATAGGTTAGTTGGTTAACTTTTAATTGATTTGCTAAATATAAGCACAAGGTAATATGTGATTTATTTGTTGCCACTCGTACCTTCAACAAGAGAAACAACTACTGACTCTCATGGTTATGGGTTGTCAAATGTGTTAAGAAATGCATACAGTATGTGGTTTCAGTAATGATTTTTGATGGGTATAGAAGCTATGCTGCCATACAAAATGTGTCCAATTTCCAGTCATTTTATGTTTTTATATTCCTGAGAACTCATAACAGCTGAAAAAGAAAACATTTGGCCACCAATCTTTGTATCTTTGTAGAAGCATGTGTCGAGTTTACCATGTACTGCATATTTACAACCTCTCAGCAGCAATTGTTACTTTATACAACTGCTGTTAAGGACACTTCTGTGTGTAGGTTCGACAAGGCTGCAAAGAATCAGCTTTAGTTTGTTCAGGCCTCATCTGTAACACCCAGCCAAGTAAAGCAAACCTTTTCTGATCTTAAACATAATCTTTCAATGAAATGCTTTTTGTTGCTAGTAGCTACCAGGATCAACTGTATTTATATTATAAAGAAGATGCTGGGGTCCCTAAACCTCAAGTATGAGAAATTCTTAGATTTGTCTGTTCTTTATAACAATTTACAACACAAATGAAGAGAAATTATCTGTATAACAAAAGTAAATATGCCAACTTTCCTTCAGAACAAACTCTATTAAAGGGAGAACTGCAAACAAGATGTGGGTCACAGCTTAATAAGTGAATAAGACATTTATAACTCCACTGTTTCAAACAATCTAAAGTTTAAGAGACTCCACACGAAGAATTCCAGGACTCTGAAATTAACTATTGTGTAGGAGTTGCATGTGAAGTGTGATGTTTTTGCTACAGAAAATAATTTCTGCTGTGACGGTAGAGAACAGCTCCAGACTTCAGTGTGAAATCACACAACAGCCTGGCTGCATCTGCTGTGTGAGCACATGTATACATTTATATGTAAACAGACACACACACACACACACACACACACACACACACACACACACACACACACACACACACACACACACACACACACAATATATTAACACACAGACACACACTGTAGAAAGAACATACCGCACAAAACACAACTCATATGGGGGAAACATGTTGACCTCATTCTTTCATCTGGAGCCATAGATTTATAGGACTGTTTACAAGGTGCATTTGAAAAAGGCTAGATAATTAGGTGACAAAGACTAAAGGCAACTAACTAAGATAAACATCTTTAAGATGATTAAATGTCATTTTTGTGGTTGCAGAATGTAACGGAAATAGGCAATACAGACACAACAGAGATTGAAACCCAAACAACAGAGCATAATATGACTGCACTGTCCTTATGCCGAGCATTATCTTAAGTAATTAGCTGTATCAGTAAACAGTGTGAGCTTTAAGCTCCACTGCTTAAAATACGCAACTTCACTAGAACAGCCTTGTCTCTCTGGACTCCCTGCATTGACTGTAACACATCCACTGACATCTACAATGACTGATGAACTCTCATAGTCACAGCCTGGTGCACGCTGCCTGCGCACTGTGACACAGGAATAGGAAACAATCACTGATGACTTAACCAGCAGCATCTACGACACAGTCTGTGGAGGTTCTCACTGGGTTTCATAACCATCATGCCATGTCACAAGGTGAACACACACTACTGTGTTTCTTCACGGTACACTGGCCGGAGAGCTAAGAAACAGCAATAACATGACAGCACAGCCACACAGCCTCAGCTAACCCCTTCCAGTATCAATCAGCGGCCCACTCTAGTGACCTCATATCTGGATCATCTGTGTAACAGCGCGCAGACATCAGACAATTTCATGCTTTCAATTGTGCTGCTCTTCCTAAAGAGGTTGTGGTAGCTTGTTAATTAAAAACATGGCTTCTCCACCGCAGAAGCCCGGGCTCAGTGTTCCCCAACCCCTACAGTATTCGGAGCTGTGCTTCCATGAAGCTCTCTGCAGAGCCTCTGCTGCACTGAATCCTGGGTATCCCCGGGCTGGGTGTTTCACACGGGGGTTGCAGTGTCCAGCACAGTAGACACTGAGTGCTACGGAGTGAGTAGCTTGGCAGGCAGTTTGGCATGTTATGACTGGAAGATGGATCAGCGCTGTTGCCCTGTC
Source organism: Dicentrarchus labrax (assembly GCF_905237075.1). NCBI lineage: Eukaryota > Metazoa > Chordata > Actinopteri > Moronidae > Dicentrarchus > Dicentrarchus labrax. The sequence goes on from NW_026136706.1 coordinate 16,559,307, forward strand.
ATTCCTAAGATGTAACTGTCTGGAGTGAAACATTGTAAAGTCTGCAGAAACAACGAGGAGACGAGGCTTCTCCGAGACCACAAATGATTAGTTTTTGGAGATGCTGGGACTGCAGTGCAAGGGCATTTGCCTACTTAAGCATTGTGGGTGAGACCTGGCACACCAAAATAGAACAGGCATGGCGTGTTGCTCTGTAGTCTGCCCTGAAGATGCACAACATCTCCATTCAAGCACAGTTCTCAGATCAGGCCAAGGCCCATCCTGAAACTACAGGGCCCGATAAGGCCAGCTCTATGTGTGAAGATTAATCTCCAACAATTCCTACTCAACAATCTGAACATTCCCTCTTTTTTTCCCTGCGCATCATTTCACCAACCTTTTCACTCTTATGATCTGATCCCTCATCGGCTTTATGTCCTGGAAGCTCTGCTGGTTGACAAGGCTGTAGACCAGTATGAATCCTTGACCGTTTTTGATGTAAAGGTCCCGCATGGAGGCGAACTGCTCGGTACCAGCGGTGTCAAGGATCTCCAACACCGAGGGCGAGGAGTCCACCTCGATCTCCTTGCGGTAAAAATCCTCTATAGTGGGGTCGTACTTCTCAATGAACGTCCCGGTAACAAACTGCACAGTGAGGGCGGATTTCCCGACCCCACCGCTGCCCAGGACCACCACTTTATACTCGCGCATCGTGGATTAAATCAAGTCGTAAAGTATCAGTCTCCGCGCGTCATTGAAATGAACTGAAAATCACGTTCACCATTCGTGTCCCATTTTGAACGGGTTGTCAATAACACAGTCTCGCTCGCCGCTGCTCAGCTATGGCAGAGCACAAAGACTCGGTGCCCGGAGATGGATTTCATTGTAGAAATTTCCCCCATGCAGGCCAGACACTGACAGCTATACAGGCGTCCGAGGGCTGGCAAATTGTCCAAAACGTGCACAGGAGGGGGGGAGGAGGAAGAAAATATCGTCCGATGATGTGGACCGTGCGGGGTTTTCATCTGCTTAGCTCACCCCTCTCTGTGCATCCTAAAAAAACAAACTTGCTCCATCGAGGACGCTGGGAAAAACGCTGGCTTTAGCCCCTAGAATGAACTGCAGGCGCAGATTTTTCCAGCCCGAGGCCGCCTCGGTTGGAGCAGCACCAACTCAAACTGTTTGGATACTTGATTAAAGAACTTGCGTCTCTTTGTTTCTTTTTCAGCATCTCTGGCATGTCTCCGTCTCTCCCTCGCTCTCCAGTGCGATCCCAGCCGCCATACTCTCGGGTGGAGACCCACGGCCGCCGCGTAAACCAGCTGGTCCCCGCTCGGCTCCCGTACCGAAGCAAAGAGGAAGAAAAAAAAAAAAAATCGGATCCTCCCTCCTCTCAGACGGATGTGCAGACGGTCCAACAGCGGCGGCCGCTCGCTGGAAACCTCACTCGCGCCTGAACGGGGGCCGCGCGAGAGGCAGCCAGTCAGATTCAGCGGTTACATTTCCGTTCATGTGTTAAAATTCCCATCATTCGGTTGCCCCAGTGACATCAAAAGAAAGCTCCTCCAATCACAGGGCCGGCTCGGGGATGTGTATCCAAGAGGAGGAAAATGCACCGGATGCTGTTGCTATGGTAACGCTGCATTTTTGTTGCTGCCGTCTAAAATTCGAGAATGCTGTAAAATAAATCAAATAAAAGCTGCTTGACCGGATAATGTCGAGAGATGGGATGAATACTTATTGATGTGTACCAGTGCAGGTTGCATTACCAAAGGCAACCGTTTGCTATTGAAGATCATTACATTTCACTTACAGTAAAACTTATTATGGGGGGGAAATCTTAAAACAAGATATTGTCTGATTTGCCTTTGGGGAGACCAATCTAGCTTTCTCTGCTGTGCACTGAAAGAGATCATTTTATTTGTGAATTGAGTTTTTAGCCGGACAACCAACAGAATCAATAAAACTTGGTCATCCTTAATTGTAGGGTCTTAGAATGATATTAAATTGATGAAAAATAAATGTATAGTGCCAAAGTCAAACAACAGAGCTCACACCAATGGCATTTACTTGACATTTATTTATTTGCAATATTAGATTTTACACAATTTGGAATTTACAGGAACAAAAAACTATCACATGAAATGTTTAATTGTGCACAAACAAAATAAGTTTGACAGATAAGTTTATATTGAGGCCAGGATGGAACCAAATGGCACTGGCACACAAGCCTTTCCTCAGCATTGTGTTTTGGGGTTTATTTCAATGTCATTTTGGCCTCAAACTAAAAACTCATGTAGCAATAATTTCACAGAAAAGTGAAATGTATTTTATTTATTAAGCAATATGGAATTATTGAACAAATACAAACTTAGCAATAGATAAAAGATAAGGCAAAGTTCACAAAAAGCAGCACATCTTCTCAGCCGATCTGACTGTCGAGAAAGTGCTTAAGAGAAATGTTTCCATCAGTCAGTCAGACCAAACATTCTTACTGTCCATATATTTGACTGGATGATCAAAATCAACAGCCTCCATGTGCAGGTGTATCCACGACATTCAAGCTTTTTGCCAGAAGGTGAAACAAACATTCGATTAAATGCCTTTAATTTGAAGGTAAAATAAATAAGGGGAAAAAAATGTCATATATCTAATAACAACCTAAACTTTGAAAGCAGTCATATTCTGACCAAGGTTTAAAAAGTCACCGAACCATCAACGCCCGACTTTCCGACTTGTGTCCGCAGGAGTTCAGCACTCGACAGATTTCTCCGAGGGTGGGTTATATTTTTTGCTGCAAGATGTTAACATGCAGTGGAAACCATATAAAACACAAAATTCACATTGCAAAATATATTTTTATGCACAGGATCACTTACAGTGTTTCACACCATGGCATAGTAAAGTAAAATATCTGACAGTACAATCTAATGTGTTATTGTGAGGAGGAAAAACAATTTCATCACCTACAAAAATACAGTTTTTAATCACTGCAACTTCAGATTGCCTCAGCAACACATCAAAACAATTCAATGACTAACTATTATTACACTATTATGAAAGGTAACTTTTTTCGGAAAATGTGAACCTGTACAATGCACTTTTGTACATAAAAAGCAATTCTATGGCCTTGCTCATACAAAGGTTCACTGTCCCTTACAGGTGACAAGGCAGTGACAAGGATTAAGTGTTTAAAGCATCTGTTTGCTCCAACATTCAATCCCTGCCCACAAGACGGCTTTTCATAGGCTAATACAACAGATCAAGGCCCTTTGAGGAACCACCAGCAGAGCTAAAGTCAGTTTAATAAATTACATTCATCATAAAATAGAAGAGAATACATTTTAAAAGTGTTCTTTTCTAATGTTAACCAGTAAAATATTAACGTATACTCCTTATATTCCATCCAATAATGTGTAAAAGTTTCCACAAGGAAATTACATAAAGAAAAGTATGTGAACAAAATGCAATATCTCTTGGTGGATTGTCCGAGTTAATCGCACACAAGTGTACACACGTATTCAGTCACTTGAAAAGACATGGGAAACATTAAAGGAAAGGTTGATATTTGCACACACTGTTTGCAAAACAGGTAACTAAAATTAACATGAAACATGTTCAAGAGAGCATTACATATGAGTGGAAACTGTTTTAACATATGTTTTTTTTTCCTTAACCAGACACAATACCCACTCTGTCTGCTGTAAGTTTCAAACAAATATGGGTAATTGCATAATGTGGTACCACACAGACAACTAAGCCTCACAAAAAAGCCTACCTCCTTAAATTCTACTTTACTACACAAAGTATTGTACTGTGCATAAAACTAATCAGGAAACATTGCCATACACTTAATCATCTTAAAAGAGAAACAAAATCAAATTAAGATGTATATCAACTCTTATACATAGTACACACGAGTGTGAGCATCGGTGAAAATTAAATGTAAGTCTAAAATCTAAGCAGGCATAAACAAAATACTAATGCACTGACATGGCATTTCTTTCTACATGTGACTTAGGTAAAGTAGATTTAATTGAGTGATTTTTCACAAAAAGCCTTTTAAATATGCATGGATATCCACATCCGCGCAACTCTTTAGGCACTTGTAACATTCAAATAATACAGTACTGACAACTGACGGTAACATTAAGACTAATAGTTCACACACTGCTCAACCCTTGGAGGGTTACAAGAACTTTAGTTTGAATTTGAGTAGTAGTAATTTTACACCATTTTACTGAGCCCATGGAGGGTCTTCTTAAAAGACATGGTTTGCCTGATCTTGGCCGTGGTTTCACAAAGATATTTTAGACTGATCTGTAGTGTTAGTCCAGTCTTAATTTAGCTGTAAGATGAGTCTAATGCAAGTTAGGCTGTTTCGAGAAAAAACAAACAGACTGTAGGTGGCGGGATACACTGATGATCACATCCACTCTCATACTGGAGTCTCTTGAACAAAGAGACTTATTTTGAGCACCACCTTACCCCCCATGACTAACTCAGAACAAATATGTTTCCATGGTAACAGTCTGTGACCCCTGCTGTCCAGTTTCACCAAACAAATACTACTAATAATAATAATAATAAAAAAAGACTCATAATTTGTGGTTTTCTAAGATTGTGGAGCGAATAATGAGTGGGGAAAGAGTTTTTAGAGATCAAAGTAGCCTACTGGAAATATGAGCAGTGAGCCCACATTAGAATCCACATCTCAGGGCTGATATACGTCTGCACTGTGCTGAAATTTTATACTATTGGAAGTTTTTTGTGTTGTTTCGCTGGATTTTTACAGTAAAATGTAACTGTTGAGCGGTTTAATGTGTTTATTAGTCATTAGACCTATTTAAGATAGTAAAAGTCAGTCTTTGTGAAACTGGCCCCTGAAGAGTAAACCACTTACAGAAAACCCCTTACATAAAGTGTCACATAATCCAATTTTCTTTTTTATAATAAAGAAGGCGCAATTTAACTGTTTGAATCATTGTTGCTTCACTGCCTTGAAGAGCAAATGGATTGTACAGTATTTTCTATCAGCAAACATAGGCTACTGTACTGTATATGCGATGCAAAGGTACACCACAAGGTGGAGCACTGATCCTGTTCTCTGGGGATGACAGGGTAAACAATGTAGATGGACTACCCTGAGAACATCTTACAGGAGCTTCCATCATTTTTACATTGTGGAGTTTAAAGTTAAAGTAAGTGCATTTTTACTAGTTTGTTTAAAATAATCTGGCACTTTTAAAACAAGCATTAATGTGAAAAAACCTTTCTATTGGTTTACATAACACATTCAAGAAGGAAAAGCTGTTGGTCAGTATCACGATAACATTTGAACAATCTCCAATAAAGGAACCCTTTACACCTGGTATTAACATGTACTGTCTACACACTGAAAGCTGATTTCAGATTACATCTGTCATGCTCATCTCCTCCTGTTGAAATATTTACACAATTTAAAACTGTCAGTAAATGACATTTCTTTTTGTTTCCATATGAGTTAGTATTAAGGTGTTACTACTATATCTGCACTGCACATGTGTTTCCTGGTTGAATTTGTCCAGAAAAGTTAGTTTATATTTATGAGGTTCCTATATGTAAGAGGCTAAATGCATCTCTGACCTTGTCAGGGGTTTAGGAAATACAAACCAGGATATTATGCACATAACTGAGGACGCATGTTAATGCAGGTGCAAAGGCGCGTACATACAATAATCTTCTGTGACACTTATCTAGCATTGTATAATTGTAGTAATTGAGCTATGTTATTTATTATGAGAGATCAAAGTAGTGTCTACAACTTCATATCAGCATGCAGCTTGTTGTAGGTTGTGTGTTGTGTTAACAGAGTATTTACAGAGCAGTTGTTTGGGGTCTTTAACAGCAGCAACATGGCACTGACTTCTGTTCCTGGTGGTTACTTGAGGATGATCTGTTTCAGAGGCAAAAGACATAGTCACTTAGTGGTTGCATATGGTGGAAATATAGTTGGTGTTTTTGTTACAGGACAGAGGAAGATCATCAAGTGCTCAATAAGAATTATCACTGTGATAGATTTAAATTGATAAGATAAAATTAAATAAAACAAATACCATAACCCCATTAACTCCTGATAATTTATTTAATTTACCCTTAAGTCATAAGGGGAAATTAAAAAAGTTCCCATAATTTATGAGTTTTTCATGGCTGCATCATTACATTAAATTGGAACATTTGTGTCTTATGCATTATTTTATACAAATGCTTATCGTCCTATTAATTACCTCCATTCCAATTTAAAGTAAACAGTTTTATATATGTGCACATGACACTACACATATGGAGCAAAAATGAGCCAAGAAAAGAAGAAAATGAGCAAAGTAAAAGAATATTGTTTTTGAGGACGAGGTATCTTACATTGACTCTTCTATCATCTCCAACCATCAAACCCATCAAATGTTTCAATCTGAACAGCTGAGATTACCAAAATATAAATATTACAAATAGAAGTCATAGTCAAATGCGACACACAAATAGACACATATTAACATCACCATTACAAAGTTCCATGTATAAAAATGAAACCCTAATCAGAACAGCGTATTTTCACAGATGATACAATTAATGCAAGTATTAACTGATTAATATAACCAGTATGTAAGTACCTAAGCTACTATTGTGTTATTAGATCTCGCTAATCACTCTTAACATGTAAGATAACATTTTGAATAGCATACTGAGTGATGAAACAGACACTGACATCGAACAAAGCAAAAAAACAAACAAACATGCAATAAAGAATATACGAAAACACCACTATTTGCAGATGGAAGACCTCTGAATAGGTGATGTGTGTCAAAAGGGGAAGGGGTGAGATGCAGCCTAGTTCTACTGAAGGTCTACAGGTAGATGAAGCTTAATGATAGGCAATGCAAGCAGGGCAACGCTATGCTGACGAAGCAACTCCCCCGATTTAAAGATGAAGTACTTATTCAGAGCTCAAGGATTTATGACAGAAAGCTTTAAAAAGGAGCAAACCTGATTGGCTGGTGCTGTTGCTGCGTAGGGGACACTTGTGGCGGGAGAAGTGGCTGCAGAGACAGTAGCAGGCGTAGCACTGTACATCATGGGGACTTTTTCAGGAAGGGAACCATGAAAGCAATGAAAAGGGAGGTGGAGCATTATGGTAACCATAGCAATGTTTTTTTCTCTCTTGCCAGGCAAATACAAAATGACATTAGCAGAAAGCCATCATTGAGTTAGACCAGCAGATGGCATGTGATCACACAGCAAAGCGAGACAGCAGGGGAGAACATAAAAGGGAGAGATAAAATTAGGAAATCTGTCCATAATTTGACATCCCAAAAGAGAAGGCATGTACAGCAATGCCAGCAGGCACAATCAAATTGTGTTTATAAGATCTTTGTTGAGTTAACTAACTTGAAACTTGAAACATTTAAGTGAATCTCAGGGATGCTGATCAAATTTCCTAATCCATGGAGCATTGCAATTCTTCAAAAAAAATCCACAAAATGCTTATTTTGATATAATGTTTAACTACCCAGTAGTTTAAGTGTTATTTAAAAAAAGATTATTTATATATTACTATATTATTATTTCACAAAGCCTTGGTAATAAAAAACACACAAACATGCAACACATCAAAAATATTTACAGAAAGAAAACACCAATAAAATTATCCTGATTTTAAGATGTGGTTTTAATATGGGTTCCAGATTGTTGCTTTCCTAATAACAAAAAAGCAAGATTAATATGAGGGCTTCATCTGTGTTTCACTAATTATGAGACATAGTTCATAAGAAAATAAGGAAGTGACCTACCAATGCTGTTAGCGGGTGTCATGCAAAAGACAGAACCTGTGTGATCATAAAAAAAGGAAAGAGAGACTGTGTTTTAGTGCAACTGACACAATATAGTCAACACTAGCATGAGCCCACATAACAGCATCTTCAGTGTATAAAGCTTACACAAATAAAACCAGTAAAACCAGTAAAGATTTAACAAACATGCAGATTAAATTAAGATGAGTAATGTACTACACCTCTTTACAAGTTCAGAGCAAAAAGACAAAACACCTTTTTTTGATTAAAAAGTGGGATAAGTGTGTACCACCTTTTTTGATTTGCCATAGCAGGTAAAGCACAGGTGTAATCAATGACATTAATTATGGCTTAGTTTCATTTAAGTGCCCCATTAAGCAATGCCACAATCATCATGCACAGGATTTTTTCAAAGAAGTAATTTTAAAATGTCACAGTAAGAAAAGTACAGCTGTAAATAATAAAATCAATGATGGTTGAATTCCAATTCAGCTGCTTCAGCTCCAGGTTCCTGGCATTGTGCGTGCTGAGTCACTATCACACTGTCATGATTTTCTGGTACACTTCATTGGAACAATTGCTAATATTATGAATAACAACAGTACTTTTCCTACTATGACAAGTTAAAATGTGTGGTATGAAAAAGGCCTATATCAGGCCATTGTAATTGGTGAACCTACTATAAATGGAATGCAGCCATGGTCAATGTTACTGGTAGAATGTATTTTATTGCAATGACATGTCAAAATGTCTAAAAAAGGTAAAACTCTGACTCTAAAGTCAGGATTAAGATTAATACCATTTTATAACACTAATTCATAAAAATCTTTCCATTGTAATTGTAGTTCTGTTGATGATACATACCTCAAGGTTTAAAGTCAAGTGAAAACATTAAGTGTGTATGATATTTGTGAGCAGTGTTTACCCCCATAAAAAAAAGTCTATCATAACATTTTAAAATACAAAAGTGCCTTCTAACATTGGATCTACAAGTTTAGAGGCTCACCTGTGGGATAAAATGCAGCAGTGGGCTGCTGCAGCTGTGTGTTGGCCAGAGCCTGTTGGTAGTGCAAAAAACTGGGGTTGAGGAGAGAGCTGGCCCAGCTGCACTTCTCAAGAGCTTGTCTCTTTGGTAGCGGTTGCAGGACACTGTGAGGAAAGCCCTGAAAAGTAACAAAAGGGGACATGACACACCAGAACTTCCCAAATGTCCGTTCTCTCTGTTGAGCTACTTATCTTAACACACTTAATATTTAGTATTCATTTTAAATAATGTGAACAGCAAACAAAACTACAAAATTAAGGTGGCATATCACAGTGGAAAAAACAAACACGGTTTACAAAAATGAATGGAATAATGTCAACCAAATGTTTTTTTTAAATATCTTACAAATGAAGCACTTAAAGACTGATGGTGACTGTGTACACAAAGACTATATGAGACTTGAAGAAGCTTTAAATCACAATGACAAAAATTAAAAGTTATTACAGTACAATTAATAGCTACAACCAAAGCAAAAGGTGAAAATACCAGGTCTACAGTTGCCTCGAGGGATCGCTTCATTGCTTTGGCAGTCGACTGAGTCTTTTAATAGCAGGCAGCGAGCACATGATGGCAGTGGGCCAATGGGATTCAAGCGTATTAACATACAGGTAACAGCAAGCAGAGGTGCATCATGGGGGACAGCATTGTGGATAGGTGAGAAGGGAAAACAAAACAAAATAATCTGAATGTAGTATACCACATAAAACACAATATGCATGCACAGTAACCAAAATAACTGATTAAAGGACACACTAACTAAAGATTCCTTAATTAGTAGGTCAACATGTATAGTTAATTAACAGCTTTGGCAACACAGATTTACAATGATAGGGCACAATCTTGTATACAAATTTACTTTGTATATTGATGACTATGATAACATTACTTGATCAGAGTTTGTTAATTGTAATCAAAACACTACCACTACCATGATGCAATCAGTGCAACTATGCACACTATATCATTTTGGAATACATACATTGATTTTACAGCCTGCAGGCAAGGCTAACAAAGTAATGCACATCAAGCACTGCAAAGTTTTATTGTTAAAGGTCCAGTGTGTAGGATTTAGTGGCATCTAGCTGTGAATTTGCATATTGCAACTACCTGGACACCGCTGGCGTCTGTATTTGACGACCTGGGAATGAGTATGGGCTGTGAAGTGTGTAGGAGAAACTACGGTGGCCGCGAAACTCACAAAAAAACTTGAAAGACCCCGTCTACAGCTAGTGTTTGGTTCGTCCGTTCTAGGCTACCATAGAAACATGGCGGACTCCATGGAAGGTGACCCGCTGTGTCTGTAGATAAAAACAGCTCGATCTAAGGTAACAAAAACACAAAGATTCCTATATTCAGGTGATGGTACACTAATGAAAAAATACCTATGACCATCATATTCCATTTCTGCCAATGGATCCTCCTAAATATTACACACTGGACCTTGAACGAGAGATTTTATGAGAATTTATGAGAATTAGCCAAAGGTAACATCACAAATAAAGAAAAAGAGCCATGTATCCAATGTCATTAAGCACAGAATGTGGAGCTCCATTTACTGCAAGGCTTTTGGTGGGTTGGAAGATGCTTCTTTGACTTGTACTATACATAACTAAACATCTGTTTTTGTGAGCTCAAAATACAATCTAACTCTCACTCAACAAAAATATAATGTTAGGGGCGTAGATGGTCTGTGGAGGGCATAGAAGCACATTTCAGTGTTAATATAGTTCATTCTTACAGTATATTTATCATTTGTGCCAAGTGAGAGACCTGAAAATGCATTATGTTCAAAGTAACTTAAATAAAGTAAGTTAATATTATAGTATTAAAACTGAAACCAAATCAATAAACGCTTTCAGTTGGGAGAATTGGCAAAAGAAATGGCAGAAATTATGAAGGGGGATAAATGGGAAGTTGGTCCAGAGTACATAACAGATCACTTTGCTCTTTTATGCACTTTTCCATGCAGGAAGATATCACAAAGCTTCGCCATTACAATGATTCATACTGTAAACTGCTTAGCCATCACAATTATTCATATAGTATAGCAAAGAAAAAAACTGTTTCAGAAGCCATTCTGACTGTTAACTGCAATATAGCGCTAGTGTCTATAAATTGTCTGGTGCATGTCCTGTCATTATTAATGTACATACATTATCTTTCAATTGGGCCTGCTTAAAGGCACAAGCCTTGAAATGTTATTGAAAAGCACAGCTCCATTACAAAAACTCAAAATGCAAGATTAGGACCTGCTATCACTCTCAATTTGATTGACAGGTCTTTTAATACAAGAACTAATCCTTGACAACAACTACTCCAAATGTAATCTCTCCTCATCTCATCCATCTTTGTAATGTTCTGTGATGTGGTAAAAGGTCTGTTCACATCTGTGGTGTGTGTAAACACAGGATTAAAAACATGCATATGTTCTTAATCATCAAAAGAGAAAGGCAAAGTGCAGATTTTCCATTTATGAGAACTTCTCTATTATGTATGTGAATATACCCTGAAATCTATATCGTCTACGAGGTTTTTTAAGAGAAAGATGTGAGGCAACGAGACTGCATGAGGTGAAAGGGACAGGTGCACGCTGTTCTAAAAACAACAGGAAGTTAGATATAGTAGTTGTAGTAGTAGAAGACAATTTGTGTCAAAAATGGCACTCTATTCAACGCAGTCCAAAGGACATCATTATCTTCTATGTCCATTGCAACTAAACGTCCATTCATCTGCTTAGAAATCATAGACACAATTACTGCTTATAAGACTTTAACCCTAACCCCTAACCCTAACTTTCCTGACAATCATCACATTTTCAAAAGCTTTCTTCACTATCAAATTAATCCAGTGATCATTTTCTGTACATCCATGTGAACATAGCAAACAGGGACTGCTATTAGCTAATTCTGCATACTTTTAATGGGGCCAATTTACCAAAATTAAAGAAATATAGGCTAAAAAAACCCAATGTAACTGTAATGAATCTAGCAACATTCTGCTTCCTGTTTACAAGCAAGGGAGTGGGGCGCAGTTGTTTGTCTGAGGGGGAGCTATAGTGTCAGGCTTTGAAAACCCCTAGTTTTAGAAATCCCTCATTTGGCCTTTAACTTACAATTTTAACTCAAGTTGGAAAAGGGGTTTAACAATGAACCCAATTGCGGATTTCTGTTTTTTTGTTCAAATAAAAAAAAAGTACATTTTGCCACTTCATAAGATTTTCCTTTACAACTGATAGTATACAAAAATATAGTGCTCCACATTCAGTGATGTCATGGCGAACACAATTACAACAAAAACCACCATATTATTGGAAGGTTAATGTGTTTCTTTATAATGTGTTTTTTGTGCAAAGTAACACACTTTTCAGTAGTCAGAACGATGATGCACTTACCATGGCTGCGGCTTGGGCTGCCACGGCTGTCTGATTGACTTGCTGTTGACTGGATTTGATTTTGGCCTGCAAGTGTGCAGGCGGGTGAAAATACTTGCACTTCTCCCTGGAGCAGCGGCTCTTGATGTAGTCCATGCAAACAGTGACAGTGTTATCGGTGGTGTCAATCATAGGACTGTCACTGGGGTGTGCAAAGCGGCAATCTGTCTCCCCTCTTGCACAGCTTCCCCGCTGAAATTCCCGGCACACCTGAGAAGAGCAATTATAACGAGAGTGAGTGAATGAAGCCAGATTGTGTCAACCCCACAGAAGTACTAATGTATTTTTTCACATTAAATCACTCCTTGTGATGCATGAATACCTCTAGTTTGTCTGTACGCTGCAGCTTCTGTGAGGGAGAAGAAGAAGAAGAAGAGGAGGAGCTCTGGACTGTGACAGGTGGGCTCCCAGAAACAAGAACCGAATTGCTGGAGAGGTTGTCTGTCGGGACGAGGCTCATTCCATGGCTCAGAGGTGTCATATATGAACCATAACAAAGACCAGTGTTTGTGCCGAGTCCCTGTGTAACAGGAAATGTTGGCTATGAGGGAAGACATTATACATTACAAGTGAGACAAGCGGCACAGCACAAAAATAAGTTCCTTCCTAATAACTATGAGGACCTCACCACGGGCTGCAGGCTGGGTCCTGGGATCATGAGCTGCATCTGCTGGGCAAGCACAGCTGCTGCTGTCTTCTGCTGGATGAGATTGTTGCGCCCATTTATCTCTAACTGCGTTTTTAAGTGTGAAGGTGGATGAAGATACTTGCAGTTTTCTCTTGAGCATCGGCCCTGTATTCAGAGAAAATGGAGAAGGCAAAAGAACAGATTGCAAACTATCTGTATACACCTCTAATGATCTCTTTGTTTTTTATCATGACATTTTACAGTTGTTCTTTGAAACTGGGGGAAAAGCCTTTTAACTTTAAACATACTGGCTTTAATTATTTGTCTTAAATAAGATGCAAACTTACTCTTCCAGCATGAAAGTTGGATGTAGTACACAACTATCTATCATCAATCAACTGTATTTCTCACCTTTCTTACACAAAAGAAAACACCATTTCCCACACTGGCATTACATGTTACCATTGGATGTAGAGAGGATGTACTGCAGAATCATCCATTATAAATCTAGTAGACAATAAGTAAGGAGCATGGTTTAGATGAAGTCCACTCATCAGGCCTTTAATTCCTTTTGCACAAAACTATTGCTCGGCAAAGATGGGAAACACTTTCAAATCAATACGAATATTACTTTAAATTAGGATATACTGATTGATTGAATTGTATAGAATCTAACTGATCTAACGATGTGTAGCATGTCCATATTGACAAAAGTTTAAACATTTATATATGTGTAGGCGATCTAAGCAGCTTAGAGACCCAGTGGGCTTTAAGAGGGTTTTATACATCCAAAGCATTTCTGTAAAATCCAGACCAGGCGTCTAATTTTAACCTGGCTTTATTTGTCAAAACATGTACCCACACCAGGCTAGTAAAGGAGACCAGTGTCTATTTGGGACCCTGCTTTTAATTGAAGTTTTACGGTATATTAATTCTTTTCAGTGAATATCCATGCAGGTTTAACTGTCATCAGAGTTTCATCAGCCCGTATATAGCTGTGAGAAAATGCACAGTAGAACGTATTCAACCCCTTGAAATGTTTTATTTTCATACAGCTTTGTACGCCTTTCTAGTTTACAGTTGCTTGAGAGTATAAAATGAAAGTGTGTGTTATGTATTACACTGGCATAAATGTTAATATGCCACAGCTATGGAGGGCTTAGTCAGACCCAAACATGAGGAAGCTGTTGTCCGTTTGACCACAATGTCTTGACAGTATTTAGCTTCTTTTGTTTTTTGTCTGAGAGGCATCTTCTAACATAAAACAGTTGTGAGAGCTAGCCACAGGAAACAGCTCAAGTTAGTGTTCCGTATCAACAAGACTCGCCATTGCTTTAATGGAAGTCATGAGATACTAGTTACCAGCCTAAAGCATGTGCACATTCTTCTGTATAATAAAGTTAACTCTGTTAGGAGTAACTGATGAATGGGTTCATGAAATTAACAAATCACATGGCAATAAAATGTAAGTAAGAGGAATACAATTTGGGCAGTCAGCTCTATTTGTCTTTTAGTAATAAACTTCACAGGCCGCAGACGTAAGCAGTATTGAGTTAGTTGCAGTCTACTTGGTGTTACACTGGTCATTTTAACTATCTCTAAATTAAACAAGGTTAACTTAATTCAAAATAGTACAAAACAACTTACTACTCGTAGCTGATTAAAATTTAAATTTAAACATTGATTTGAATATTAATTGAATTTCAGCATGTGTAGGTGAGTTATTCCTAATATTTTAACACCTGAATGGAAGTTAAAGCAACCACCTGACACCTTCCATGATTAACGTTGGTAGTGACTGGGTACTAACCCTTTACCCTGAGCTAATTACTTCTCCTCTTGAATCTGTTCAACAATACTGAAGATTAATCAATAAATGCTGTTTTTAGATAATGGAATAAGGTAGCTACATTGCGTTAAAGCTCAGGCCCTTGACCACTCTCACAGAGAAGGCCCTCTGTCCAGACAAGCTGTGTATAAACTGCGTACAGTCAGGAGATAAGACGATGACTCAACATGAGAATAATCCTGGGGGCAAAGCTGTATTGTGGTGTGATAGTGAATGTGTGAGAGTGGATTAAGGCAGCCCTGGTCTCATTCAGGGCAACTGAGCAAACAGGAGAATAAACTGCCTGTAATCCAACTGGCTACCAGAATATTTTTTTATCGTCTACATTAGATAAGTGATGAGACTAACATGTGACAGGTATTTCAGTCTATTTTTGGAAAAATGTGGTATAACCTATGGTTTCAGACATATTGGAGCGATCAATACTTGGAGATAAAGCATTGTTTGCTTTGTGGTTTGAAATACTTTAGTTGAGATTTCACCATAAAGTGGGATAAAGACTTTTAAATCAGGACACTGGATAATTTCCCTCTTTTATTATCAATGCTTACAGTGGAGGAAGAGGAGGTTTTTATACTATACTACAGAATATGTTTGAACCATGCAGTGTAGAAAACTGAACAATATCAGGGATTATTTTCCAAATACATCCAAGAGCAATTTGAGTAATCCCCCAAATTTAAACACTTCTCAAAAAAAGAGTAAAAAAGGTTGTAAAAAGGTATTTTACATTTTAATAATACACTTTCCTTTGATGGGATTTTTAAAGTTTCCTACGCCTTTATAGAAGGGCAACATTTTCTTACATTCAGTAAAGGATCATTAAGGTGTCAACGATGATACGTATGTGTGTGATGTTTCTTACCTTCAGTGAGTCAAAGCAGGCAATAACTCTTCCATTTTCAACTTGGCAGCTCTTCGGTGGATGAGCAAATTTGCATTCCTCATCACTACGTGAACAGTTTCCTCGCTGAAACTGTCGACAGACTTCCAGAGTTAGCCATTTTGTGTCTCTTACTGAAGAAATGTTCAACGCCATGCCCAAAGGTTATAATCATAAATGTGATTTTTAAAAGTCAATTTTATGGCCTTGTGCCTCATACACCAAAAGCTGTGGCAGGGTTGGCTCTATGTACAGAGTCCTCTTTTAAAACAACCTGGTGAGTCCTCCATTAGCTGGAGCAGAAAAATTAGATGGCTGATAAATCACTGAGAAATCTCACATCAAAAAGAATTGCAGATGTGGTTTTTTTTTTCTTCCTGTGACACGTTCAAGTGTATATTCCACAAATGATGGTGCCCATAAATATCAGACAAGTCAGGGAAATTTACTGCAGACTTGTCACTTTAGTCATACATTCTCAGGTCATTATTCTTTGTCCTCTCGTATTATGGCTATGTTTTAGCATTTCTTTTAGGTGCCGATGTTGTGCAAAGTGGTAGCAAAGAGCTTGCAGCTGAGGTATCCAGTCGTGGTGCTTGAGTCTGGCAAAGGCCAGCAATGTGCACGGGCCAACTTCAAGTCGGGTATATCTTCTAAAAGGCACTTTCTGTTGGTGATCTGAAAGACAAAAAACATATATAGCAGTGAAACTGTATCCAAAGTAAACAATGTTATAATTATGGTATCATTAGTCTACAGCTGGCATATTTAGAACTACTATAAATTATTTTTGAATACTCCTGGCATCTCATGTAATTTCTTCTATTCTCTAGAGACCGTTCATTCTCTAGAGTCATCTGCTCTTTAGCAGTTTACAGCAGAAAGCAGATTAGGTCAAACAATAACAAATGTGATCTTGAGTAATTAGTCAAGTTATATTTAGTCATGTCAGACTCTCAAGAGACTAATTGTTTGAGTCATTTTAAAAAACAAAAACTTGAGTCTTTCTGTGGTCTCAGCTTCTTAACTCTGAGAATATTCTGCTTTTGTCCCTTTTAAACTGATTTTGGGGGATTTGTACAATTGGCTGCACAACACAAAACATCTGAAGGAGTCAGCTTAGACTCTGGGAAATTGGGATGGACATTTATTACTACTTTATGACATTTTATGGAATGAATAATTAATCCAGATTAATGAACAATGGAAAAAAATCATTGGTTGCAGGTCTAAACCAGAGGAGACTTGACAAACAGAATGCAAACAGTAAACAAGAACCACCAAAATAATAAGAACTTAATACAATTTAGTAAAGTCAGAGGTTTTAGGCCAAAGCAGTATTAGAACTCGATGAAAAAGCTACCTAGCTAACTAGCATTCAGCATCTTGGGAGGCTAAGGTTGCACTCAGGCGGACAATAGCACTGCGCCAAAAGTCTCAGGAACAAGGGAGGCCCTGTCAACCCCATGATATATGAAAAAATGATGATAGTAAACCAATTACCTCCAACATTAGACCTGAATTAGCAGCTGACTTCTTAATTCTAAACTAAACTCCACAAAAGACTTGGAATTGGAATTGGAAATGGATCAGCACCGCATTCATAATACAGCCTGATAAACTCTTTTATCATTAAATAAATCATAAACATACAGAAGCAAAGTCAGTTTACCTTCAACCACATAATACTACAGTTTGTGGCTAAATATATCCACCGTATTATTAAAAACCAGTGCTCTGACCAGATCACTGTTTATGTTCTCTCTACTGGTAAACATGTTTCCTCCTTGGTAAACTGAACCATTTCCACTTATTGTATTACTTTTGCATATTTGTAGTTTAGCCTAATCCACAATAGTTAACCACCGTTCTGATCTCTTAGTCATTCTGTCTTTTTTTCCTACCCTTCTATCAAGATAAACAACTACATGTTTTTCCAGCCTAATGTTACTAATGGCAGCTAGTTAGCAGAGAATGCAGACGCTCAGTATTTTGACTCACCAGTCTAAACTTCATTAATGTTGTGATGGTTGTTGTACATGCCGTATCATGTCTGCAAATTCCACAATTGATTTATCTAGGCCATGATTCTTCAATAAATATGTAAGCACGTTTCAAACACAGAGCCACAGTTGTTGTGGTAGTCGTGTAGTGTATCTGGCTGGTGTCATGCTAATCAATTCATCAATAACTTAATCTGAACATTTCCAAAGCTCAGATCCATACAAACATATGCTACATAACAACGTTTATTGATCAGTATCCACTACAATGGAATGCCAATTAAAGATAGATTTAATCTTAATCACACATTTCACTGAATATGTCCTTTCTCTTTGTTCACTATAACCTATTTTCCATTGTACTCTCTATTTGCTAACAGTATGGGACTATATGAGCACTTGGTACCAAATTGCCGTAGTCAGATATGCTGACTCTTGGCCCAGCAAAGCACATACAGAATACAAGGAAAGCAAGACAAAGCTTAAACACACATCATGTTGGGAGTCAACCACAGGACTGGATTGTCAGACCAGAACACTAAGTGGTAAAACATACAGGAAGTTGCTGAGCAGGCAGAAAATGTGGTTAACTCATGAGCTGAATAAATCTGTACGAGAGCTGAAAAGTAACATGGTCTACAAATAAACAAAGACTCAAAAGGCACTGATTCAGAATAAACTCTGCTGTTGTGAACCCAGAGCTTCAACTGTAACAACCTCTCAGCTTTACTGCATGCTATCCCACAGCATACTGCAGCAAATTCCTTTGGGCGCAAGTCAGGAAATGGAGCAAGAAAACCTACCTCTCTCGCTTCATGCAGCACTCAAGAACTTCTTTTACCGACTGAGAATCTAGCTTAGAGATACAACTTCTGATGAGCTGACTTCGCTAAGAAAATAACCGTAGCAACCGCTTTGATCCCCCTCTCTGTCCCACAGATTCAGTTACCAAAGATTTTCTCTTCACAACAGTAAAAACTGTCTGTCCAACTCTGGCTGAAACATTTCCAGCCACCCCCTTCCTGCCTGAGTGCCAGCCTCTGGGAAGACCCTCCCAGTCAGATACTGGCCAATAGAAAACCAGAAGCTGCTGCACTGTGTGAATGCTGGCTGCAAGGCTTGGAGCAAGACATTAGTGGCAGTTGATCCTTTATTTATGAATAAAATGTGATCATTTAGAGAAGACTGAGAAGCATCCAGAACTTATCACTGCAATGATGACTTAAAAAGTATATACCTACTAACACAAACCTTCTGCCCCAATGTGGCCATGTACAGAATATAAGACATCATTGTATGTCCTAAGCATGTAATATCTGGTAATATACTTTTCTAATGCATCATGTCCAAAAACCATGAAATCGAGCACGACAACTCCCAAGATTGACAAGATGCACTCTCAAAATTGACCAGGAGTGTTGCTGTATATAATAATAAAATAATATAATGCTATTGCAGCAAAATAGGTATTAATAACATGACAGTATGATCAACTGTTTAGCCAGACCAGTTAATTACCATTTCAGTACTGATGTTTAAAACATTTTCCTGAATTAGGTTAACCTCCTGTTGCACAGCTTACTTTGTGTTGCACCGTAGTGGTTTAAGGCCTTTTAAGTATTCTTGGTGAAAAACCTTTTCCAGTTGGAACAGTGTTTATTTTAGAGTATTTCTGCCACATACAGAGCAGTAATAAGGGTGAGCAGATGCACATATAGCTCTATTTGGAGGTAACTTTGGTTCGAAACAGAGCTAAAGGCATCTTGTGAGATTGTAACTCTGTTTAAAGCCGCTAGAAAATACTTCAGATTGTTTGCGAAGGGTTGTTATCGATATTCCACTTGAGGGAAAATGTGATTTTCGCTGCTCTTATAATGTCTGGCCCGCCTATACAACGTTACTGTATGTAGTTATATATCAACTTCAAAACGCAACTAAAAGCATCAAATACAATACCACTACAATGACAGCCAACTACCTGGCACTATATTGCATCACGCTGTGTTATTTGCACAGTTTGGTGATTTGCATTCTCACCCTAGGCTACTTTAGCTAGCTAATCACAAATACTTAGCTAGCGAGCTAAATGCACCGCTGTCATCCGGCTAACGCTGCCACATTAACCTTAACACTGTTTAGCTTGCGTTAGCCGCACTGTTAGCTGAGGAGAGCACCTGCTTACCTCATCATCACGGATGAACCGCTTCCCGGAGGATCACGCACCAGCTAGACGAGACGACACCAACGTCCAAACAGAACTAACGAAAACAAGATGTCAAGTGCTCCCACAATGTCTGTTCAACAACGCATTTAGTAGTGGCTCTGTTCGTAGAATTTTAGCTCGTTATTTCGTCTATGTTTCCGACCTAATTTTCTTCATTACTTTCTAACACTGCACAGATTTAAGCAACAAGCTTTTGACAGCTTACTGTACGATCGTCAGTTTAATATAATGAGGGATTTCCCGGGGGGCGCCGAGAAGCCTAAAGACCATTAATAATTGAATATACAACGTTTAGAATACATAACAGCAAACAAAATGTTATACCGTAATATTAAATGTATTACGTTGATTTTAACGTAATACATTGTTGGAATAAAACGTCATTCAATAACTTAAACCTCCTAACATCCCCCCTACGACAACATAGTGGTACGATCCACACGAATGCCAGTAGGCTAAAAGGGCAAGGGTTTGCTTGTTACCAAGGGAACAGCAATAAAACCATGTGAGTTTTTTCTGGATTAATTTAATGAGAACATGCTTCCACGCACAAATATAAACATCTAATTAACGAAGTATTGGACAAAGATAGCGTAAACTCAAAATGTTGCATTGCATTAAATAACGTATGTGTCCTAAAGTGTGTACAACATCTATATGTATACGAAATAATGATTTTTAATGATTTTTAGAGAGTTATAATGCAAAACCCCCGTACCAACACTGCAGTGTACTCCTCATCTTCATTTTTTGGGATCTACCTGAGGTTGACGTAGAACGTAACAAACAATAGCACATCTTTAAAAATCTGCATTAAATACCTACTCGGACAGAACTATAAACCATGTTATAAGTTATAGCCTAGATAATGTTAATATATAATAACATATACTGTGTATGCCTAGCATTATTAATCACCTACAGTAGTAAACCTACCCATGGCCTACATGTGAAAGGTCAATTGATACTTGATAGATCAGAACATGACTGCATTTTTCTGTTTTTCCCTTCTGTGCATTGTTTAGCCCCTGCATATAAAGTAAAGATGACTGATTCACTTTCAGATAGTATGTTGCCAAAGGTGCACTCATTTGACACTCAACCAAAAAATGTAGAGTTGTAAACAGTCAAAGAAAAAACTGAATTATAAAAAAACCCCAATGGATTTCATATTGTCTATTGTATGCAGGTAGAACTGAAAGATGAAAAGTAGTAATGCCATCAACTGTTAGTGATTTGAAAGTCACTGTGTTTTGATTGACTGTACTTTCCCCTTGAATAGACAGCGTTTTAAAATAAGGATTAATATTGAGTTGGGTTTGCTGTTTTTAGAGTGTGTGTAGAGAAATTATTTTTGTATTTTGAAATGTAGAGTTGGCATTTAATTAATAAAATGTGATTTCGACAAGAAGCGTGAAAGGTTTTGATAAATTTTGCATTCACTAACAACAACTATAGCCTGTCCACTGTCAAGTTGTGCAGGGTGCCAGGCTTCAATATTGGATGCATTAGGTAAGAATAACACATGTACAAGATCAGTACAGATGGGACTTCCTGCACTACAAATCTGGAAAAATGCTGAAAAGTTATTAAGAGTAACCCTCACTGTAAAACACTAAAACTACCTACGTCAGTGCTTTAAGGCCACAACTTCTTTGTTCACATTTTACTGCAAATTTTGGATGCTGTTTGTATCTGTTAAGAGCATATTATCAGTTGTGTATTTGTGTTTGTTTGTATTAATTTAATTTTGTATTCACGTCTTACTCTTTGCTCCTCCGCTACCTTGCCTGTTGACTCCAGAAGGCATATAGTTAATTTTCTCAAATAACAAAAACTCAAAGTACAATTATCCCAGTGAGGAGGAATTGAAATTTCAATTAGATTTTATTTAAATCGCGCCAAATCATAACACAAGTTATCTCAGCACATTTTTAAAATAAAGCAGGTCTAGATAGTACTCCTTATAAAATAATAAACTCAAAAACTTCCTTTTAAGAGGCAGAAACCTTAGTCAGACCCCACTACCACATACCTTCAACACATGACTTAGGCCAGGGAGCCGTCCAGCCTAACCTGCTCTGGACAGGCAGTCGGAAGCAAACAACGGTATAGCTGTTTCAGGAGAGACAGGCTGGCAGGCTGAGGGAAAACTCTCAGGGGAGGCAGACTGGAGGGCAGCAGGCCCAGGCTAGCTGACAAGGAGGAAGGCTGGAGCCTAGCTGACCCAAGGCTAACTGGTGGGGATAGTCCATTGGCTTTGTCTGCTGCCCTGTGCCTCAGTATCAGTATCTCTTAAAACCCATCACCTTAGCATGTCAGCTGCCCAGCCAGTTGGCTTCCTTTTTTGAGTTGCAGGCTCCTGGCCGCCCTTCTAAGTTCAGGGGAGGAATGTTACAGGCTTGCCATCTCAAAGGAGGTGAGTCAATTGAGGGACCGACATTTTTTAAGGATAGGGGGAGGCAGGTTCCAGTCTAGGCAACTAGGGAGAGAAAGCCTTCCCATTAGCCTAGACTTTACCTTTACCAACTCTGCAACCACCTCCTTGCCCAATGAAAACTGGCCTCTAAAAGGAGTGCAGTTGAGTCTTAATTGGTAGCCAACGGCTTTGATTCAGGAAAGTTAGACAACAGAACAGCAGAGGTAGACCACTGATGATGGAGTCAAAACCATTGTCCACAATAGTATACTTCCCTGCACAATCTTAGCCCTTGCTTGTGAGTGACTCTTCAGGGGAGAATGGTGACAGGTCTTGCAATTTCACAGGTAAGCATGAGGTAAAGGGGACACAGGCAACCTAGAAATCGGCACAGGCGGGTGACTGAATGGCAGAGGTGGCTGCAGAGCTTGGAGAAATCAGTTTACAGTTATGAGAAAAAGGTACTAGGCTACTGGCAAGGCTGATGGCATGTTCTCATCAGCTAGTCTTGGGCCCAGCTAGCCTCAAGCCTATCTTCAGTTTGCAAATGTCTGCATCATTTTCCTTCTGCGATCATCCCAGTTGCCTGGGCTGTTGCCTGACTACCCTGATATGAATAGGCTCCCTCTTGCCTCCCCTTAGCCTGCAAACTGCCTGTTCCTCAGTCAGCTGGCCTCCTGCCTTCGTCCCGCGAGATGGAAAGCCTGTCACCTGCCTCACCTGAGCAGGCTGGGGGAAGCCAATGGTACAGGTGGCTACAGCACTGGGAAAGTTCAAGGCTCTGGGCAGCTGACAATGCCAATGGCATGTTCCCTAGCCTTGGGCCAGTCACCCTCCAGCCTACCTCCTGGTCTCCTGGTCCGCTAGCCCAAGCATGCCTTCAGTTTGTGAATGTCTGCATCATTTGCTTCCTGCGATCATCCTAGTTGGCTATTCTAAAGACTGTTTCAGTTGTGATGAATAGATGGTTGCCTTACTCCCCTGAGCTAGATAGACTGCTGCTTGCCTTCCCTTAACCTGCAAACTGTCCTTAGTCAGCTGGCCTACTGCCTTCCTTCCGAGAGATGGCAAGCCCATCACCTGCCTCCACTGAGCGTGCTAGAGGAGCCACTAAGAGGCCAAGGCAGCTACAGACTGTGTACTGGAGTATTCTGTTGCAGTCAAGGGCTTCACCTGCCTGTGCTGTCCTCCTGTCTGCCTGCCTTTGAGTCAAAGCCCTTGGCCACCAATGAAGACTCAGATGCACAGCATCACATGCCAGCCTTCTGCCATACACTCTACCAGTCCAACTCTCACGTACCTTGCCTCAGCCTACAGCTGGAGCTTCTATTGCCATCCAATGCTCAAGTCAAAGCTGGTGGCTACAACAGAATACCTCCCCCTAGACCCTAGAAAATAGGGAGAGACAGACATTTTGTAAATAAACAGGACTATCAATTGAATGCTGGATGCCAGGACTTACAGTAGCTTCTGAAGACTGCCACACTTTCTTCCTGAAAAAACAGCAAAGAAGGCCATTTTAACTCTTTTTAAAATTGCCTTTTAGTAATTTATTTAGACTTTTTATGGTTTAATTAGTTTTATCCGTGATTTTATGGGTTTTCTTCATTTGTCTTATTAAGTTAGCACTTTGTTACTGTGTTTTTTAGAAGGAGCTGTATAAATAAAGTTTATTGTATGTAACTGTGTAAATAAATATAAAAATAATTAAACAGCAAGGATCAAGTGCTTATATTTTACCAGTAAAACACAGTCTGTTTTGTCCACTGCAATTGAGTGATCAGTTACTGAGTTATGAGTTACTTATAAATGCATTCCTCTCAGCTCCTAGGTGTAATTTGCCATTTTCCACAATTTTCCGTCAGATTCACTTGAGAGGAATTGAGCTCTGAAAGCATATTTGATTTTATCAGCCTCAGTTGCAGTCCAAAGATGAACTTTCATCATTTGGGCCAGTCTTTGATTTTTCCAATCACAGTCCATTTCAGCAGCCTGAGGTGGTTCAGGTTTATGTAGAGGGACACTATTGCTACAGAGAGTGTAGGCAAGTTTTTTATGATTGTTGTAGAAGATGATCCACTGTATGTCCTGTCACACTGTAACTGTTATGAACAGTAAAGGACACAAACACAGTCAATGAAAAACTTTATTGACAGTCATTTCACAACATTAAAATAAAAATATGAGATGGCAAGCTATGGGTTGTTTCAGGCTAACACTTCAAGGTCAAATAAGATAAACGCGAACCCAGGTAAGATCAGTCACGGATGGAGAGAGGAAGAATAAAGGGAGTATTTGCTATTATGTTTTACAACATACCCCTGCAATAAACATAAAAATAACTTTCTCACAGTGCCACTTACATGGAGGCGATCTGTCATCTCTGGTTTGTGCTTAAAGACATAAAGTATTATGTGCCTCAGTTTTATGGCTAGCTGTTTTTATTTGTTGTCATTCATTTTGTAACAAATTGGTACTGTGAAAGTAGCTATTTATATGAAGTACCTCCTTGTTTCTAGTTGATTTAAAGTGGTATGGAATGATGAACCATTTGTTGGAAAACACATCAGACATAGAAAAAGGTCAGCAGTCTGTCATTTCATACTGTGGCAGTGATGGTCATGCAGTGACAGACAGCAATTTTTGTGTGCTGAGGATTGTGTGATTGATTAGTCTAATAAATTATTTATTGAAATAAACTAGTCAAAACTAATAAATTAGTCATTTAGAAGATTAATTTAGTAATTTAAAAATGTTGTGCATAGCAGTCATTTTTTAAAAACGTGGCTAATGTAACATTTTATCCTTTACTTGTCATGAAATTATTTAGCCTTTGTTGGTTCACATGAAAAACACACACCAGTTATGACTAATTGATTGATTTCCTCCCTTGATGTTTCTCTAGGCAACAGACGAAATTTATGTGATCTGTCACACCGACAGATCTCTTCAACAAACTAGACATGTGGCATCAAGTGCCACAGGGAAAGGTCACCTTATTGCTCCCTTTGAGGAAAATGTCACTGTCAAAGTGAGTCAGCCAAGAACAGAGAATGCAGCAATCCATGTGTCATTTTCTGTCTTTTTTTTACCGTAACCCCGTTTGTTGTTCACGTCGTTTGTTATTTACACACAATTTAATATTACTTGACATCCCTGTGTTGCTTTGATAGTCACATTTGAACAAGTTTTTATTTAAATATCACATGCATTACCATAAATCTTACCTTGAACTAAAGTGTGAATTGTCAGTTAAGCATCTACTTTCAACGTAAAACTATATTGTACATCAGTCAGTCAACCTTGGAAACTGAGGCTTTGACTTGGATAAACCTCTCCATATCTTTTTAAATACAGCCTCCAAAGTGCTGCATTATTTTGTTTTTGCACTTGATTAGTATTACTGACTGAAAATAAACTAAATAAATAAATCCTAACTTAAACCAAAGTTAAACTAATTTCCCTCAGTGTAAAGTTTGTCTCTTTCACTGATATGAACTTTGCTGACCTTTGCTTTTAAGCATTTTATTAATATGTATCATTAGAACATTGAATTGAAATGGAAATATTTTAGCTGTACTTTACTCTGTATACATGCAGCACAATTAATTGAGAGCAACACTCCCATCTAGTGGGAAAGAAATTGTAAAAAGAAGCAGCACAGAAGTTATGTTTGTGTTTGAGAAACAGCAATTCTATCTTATGGCCTGTAGATGTCAGTCTTCTCTAAAATATATTTTGACAAATTGACAAACCCAGAAGCTCAACATGGGGGACATGTTTGGTTCAGAAACCCAACAGTGAGGTGTTAGTTTGTGATGTAAGCTGTACCACATCCTGTGCTCACTGAGGGTGTGCAATGTGGGTAAATAAATGACCAGCATGTTAAAATAAATGTCAATACACTTCAGTATTCCTGCTTGTACTGTTCCCATCTCTGGCAAAAAAAATTTTTTTTTTTAAATAGTTCCACCAGGCCAGCTCAGCCTGGTTCAGAAGGACCAGTTAAATGTAAATATGAACTTTTACTTTGGTTAAAACATAATTTCATACCAAAGATACAGTTTGATTCCAAATCCTCTTAACAAAGATACAGCAATTTGCAATTTGTCGGTAAAAACACATCTGAATAAAGTTTAAGTGTTATTTATGTAATCACTGTTGATAATGATGGCCATTACATGTTTTAAAGACCTATTTCTATGCACCACTGTTTGGTATTAAGCACCAGATTTTGTGCTGACTCTAAAAGCTCAGAAAGTAGAGCACAGTCTTCTAGCAACACTATGTTTTTTTCAAGTCATTACACACTTCCTACGGTTAAACATCGAAGATAATACAGTCACACCATCTGTGTGGAAATGACTTGCTGCACCGGCAGCCACTTGGTGAAATGCTGAGCTAGCCATCCATACTGTACAACCTGAGGGGAAGCAGAAAGTTCTGTGTGTCAGTAGATACAGAGCGGTAATGTAAAGTGTTCCTTGGAAAACACTTTGAGTTAATGTAAGTAAGTACAGAGGAACTTTATTTTAATGATGATAGGAACATTTTTTTACTTTTCTGGCACAATTATCACACACTAAGTGATCATTGTTCTAAGAACAATAATCAGTTCATTTCATGTAACATACGTTTCATGAAATGTAAGTTTTGGGTCACCTTTATAGGGTAAAACCTTTTTAAAAACATACCCTGCTTTATCAAATCAGTGTTTGTTTTTCTAATGTACAATATACATATGTTTCCCTATATAAATTCAATATTTGTTTTATGTGTGTGGCATAAAAGGACTTCTTCATTTCTTTGTACTATATTGTATAATGATAAATAAATTACCTTGATTGTTCCTTGAATCTTGGTTTCTTCTTGACCTTTTGCAAGATGAAAAAAAATGCTTTCTACATAAGAAGACAATGTTCCATGTTTTTATAATTGGTTGAGTGATGTAATTAAATGACAGTCTACATAATGAAGGAATAGTGACTATATCTCTCTGTGTATGCATCACATATGAGCTAAAATATGGTAAAATGTGAATATCACGCTCTATGCTCAGTATACAGTTTATTTAGTTGCATTGTGAATGTTTATATGATTTACAAAGCAACTTTCTTGAATCAATCCTGAGTGTCTCTTTGGGAAGAGATAAATTGTAAACACATATTCATCTGTGTTTTTTGTGTAATATTAAATATTTTAACAACTCTAAACCAAATCTTTAATATAAATGTGTACATATGGGCTGATGCAGTATATAAAACCTTAGTGTAATATTTAGTTTTCAGGTAGACTGGCATCCTCCTCTTTCCCAAAGTATGATGGGATAGATTCCAGGCTCCTATGCCCTGATCAGTGGATACAGCAGATGGATGTGAATGGATGGATTCACATAATCAATAAATAAATAAATGTACATTGCTTTTAAAAATAAACTGTCTATATAGTAAAAATCTAGTTTGAGAATATAAAAGCAACACACATCATAATATCATGGCCATTCAATGCATTTATTTCTTATATCTTAAGCAGAATTCACTCATTTTTTTTAGGTCTGACAAGAAAAATGGCAGATTAAATATTACACGCCAAAAGGCTCTTAGACTGTTCATTTCATCACAATACTTTTAACATGTACATAGAAATTCTTACACTAAGAAAGCTCTCTTCCATTATCACTGAGGTGTTGGTAATACTGGTATTTTCAATCAGGCAAAGCCATTCTTTAGCAACAACTGAAGTTATAAAAACTAACAAATAAATATAGCGAAATCATCTCATGTTCATGGAGTCGCAGAATAAATAATAAAACATAGATAAATAAATAAGCTCCCTTAGCAAAGCAGCATGTCACACTTTTCTGGGAATGTCAAATTTTGAGTGCATAATCCAGGTTGGCTTTTTTTCCCCATCTTTTTCTTTTCCTTTTCCTTTTTTACACCATCGTCATGGTGAAAACAAACATTAAGAGAAAAGTCATAGAAATAATAAATAATAATACATTTGAACAGTATACTCTTGTTTTATTTATAATTATTCAGCAGTTGAACTGCCTTACATAATTTCTGTGTTCAGACAGGGAATACACAGAGAGGGCTGACATAGATGAATCATAGCACAGAGAGTGGCCATGGTGTCTGAGAAATGAACCCTGACCTCGGTAAAAGATTTGCTCATAACTTGATAAGATTTCACCCTTTAAATGGGAGTTTTCTATCTACATGTTGTTGATTATGTCATGGCGATGGATGTACAGTAAATGGCTTTAACTTAAGTGGTGGGCTTGCTGGGCAACAGTTTAATCTCTTACTCTTACAGTTTTCACTGCATACATAATTTTTCATCAAACTGTAAAAAAAAAAAAATATATTCTTGCAAACAATGTAACTATCTAAGCAGACGGACATACATTTTGCGCTATGAGTTTCAAATTGACAGAGAGCCATCCAACTGCCCAACTGACTGCTATGTTAACTGGGATCTGGAATTGTAGGATTAAAACAGAAATAGACTGTTTTTTTAACACTCTGGACGCATATTTTACAGCAGTGGATTCAGCAGAGACCACTCTCTTTCATTATATAAAAAACTGAGCGATAGGAATTACGCTCCATGAGAAATATAGAGTTTGAGTAGTGCCTCTTAGCTTAATCTGCATTAAATGAACTGTTTGACCCAGGAGTCACTCAGCAGTTACCGCCACCATTGCAACCTTTAATTACACACAGCCGATTAAGGGCTGCATATTAGACTTCACTCTCTGATCTCTCTGGTGTCGCAGTAGTTTTATTACAGATAAACACAGGTGTTATTTACAAAAGATTTAACATATATTAGTGTAAATGCTGTTCAGCTCCTTTCATCGCTCCCTGCCTCCCATGTGAATCTCTAGTGAGTGACCGATCTGTCACCTTTATCTCACAGAAGGCTTTACTGCAGCACAACACAGGTGTTAGTATAACAATAAAGAACATAGACACCCCCCCCCCAAACTCCTCATCTCCTTCTAGTGCACGGCAGATAATTGCAGTGCTTATTGGGCTTAGACCTCAGCTGTTTTACCTCATTCTAACAAAGACACCTCAATTCGTTCTCTGTACACTTAAGCTCATTTAAGTCCTTACACCAAAACACTAATTTCAACAACTTTCATTGCTTGTACTATATTTTGCACCCTTTTCCTTTTCCTGCTGTTCCAACTTTTCTTACTCCTTCAGCTGCTCCTTCATATAAAGTTAATACAGCAATGCAGTCTAGCTCCCAGCGGTTCATCAAGCACTACAGCTCAGAGTTTTTAAGCAGACAGCAATCCCTTCCTCAATTTTCCAGAACTCACACACACGTATGCATGGATATATACATACATACATATATTATATTAGGGCTGTCCCCTAATAGTTGACTCAACCGTTGAGATAAGGCTTTAGTCGACCCACTTTTCTTTAGTCTGTAGCGAGTTGATTTGTAGGTAACATTGCACATCATCCATCGTGTTGATAAATCCCCAAGTATTTGTTTTTGTGAAGGTGGAAGTTACTTATTCTGTGTTTTGAACAACGCAATTTGTGCGATGTTATATTGTGCTGAAATAAATGATCTAAATGTTCAGCCTTTTTGCTAGTTGACACATTCAGATTCATTATCATTTTTGCCAATATCATTTCACAGGTGCCTGTTAAAAATATAAATAATTCAATTATTATCATAAACCGTTGATGTCTACTGAAGTCTTGATGTAACAATTACTAGTCGATTAGAAAAAACTTTAGTCAGGGAAAGCCCGAATATATATGTGTGTATATATACATATACATATAAAACTTGGGTATTGGTCTTCAGCACATTTAGAGCACCAAAAGAAGGGTTTCATTAATAGCTATATGGCACTTCTACTCATGCTGCGTTGATGCCATCTGTCATAGGGAGCAGTATCATTCCCACAGCAGTGCTACATTTTGATTTAGCCTATTAAAAGCAGTTCAGAAATAAAGTGGAAATAACCACTTTAAAAAGAAATATTCCTGGGGTCTATAACAGCTATAGAGTTTGCACAGCATACTTTTTTACTTGACATAGTAAGAAGGGAACATGTGTTGCTATAAACATTAATGAAAATAACAGGACCTGAAAACTGAAGCAGCTAAATGGAATTCAGCCATCATTAATTTTAATATTTTCCTGCTGTGACTTTTCAATGAGTAAAAAAGGCCTTTGTTAAAAAAGAAAAAAACTCCATTACAAGGAAATGTCACTTTATGTGTTTGAGGTTCTGGTGCTCTACTGACTGGGATAAAGTGAGTGGGGCTCAGATGGAAAAATGGGATCACATTCTTCTGAGCACCAATCAGGATTAATTTGAATCAAAATCTGATGATAGCTGGTGAGATGACAGTGACTGGCGGCTGTCAATCAAATCTAGCAGTAAAATAACAAGATTTACTCAAACACTATACATTTTATTATTATTTTATGCTACCTCTACTCCACTACGGTTCAGAGGGAAATTAAGTACTTTTTACACAGAAAGTGTTACTCTGATTGACTAAAATCCTACATTAAATACATATGCTAAATGTATAAAATACAACACATTGTTTAGATTAAACCAGTGGTGTCCAACATTTTTTGGCTTGTGATCCCTTCAAAGCTCGTCAAGGTTTCAGATGTGTTCCACCAAACAGATTTTTCACTTCTGAACTTCTCACATAGTTTAATTTGGTTGTAGTTAAAACTAGCTCCCCCTCGATCAGCCAGTAAAGTTCTGTTTACCCACTGATGCATCAGTATTCAGTCAGTATCAGTAACAATCTAGTTATATATATTTATTTATTTGCCATGTACAATATTAAACATGTTGATAAACAACTATGATTTTATTGCAACTACTTTTACTTTGATACTTCATGTACATTTTGCTGACCTTTTACTTGAGTATAGAATAATTTTGAGTGCAATTGAGTAGTTGAGTAACTTGCATTGGAGTAGTTTTACCTTGATTAGTACTTTCACTTAAGTAAAGGACTAGAGTACTTCTTGGACTGGACAAATCAATAAAATCATATTCAAACCACTCTCACACTGTCCTGATGAAGCAGATTAGACTTTTTTGGGTGTAAATATTCAATGTTATGAGCAGACTTGAGCATTAAGCATATAAAGCAAATACAATGTTCAGATTATTTTAATTTTTGTGACCATGCTGTTTCACACACCACAAATGGCATAACCGCATGAATTCAGTTATAAATTATACACAGAATGACTCAATATTCAGTGCTGTAGCTCCACATGAAACACTTGATCAACTGCTATCAATATGCTATACACCCAGTCTTTGTTCTTTCCCATTCATCCACACTCACTGAACCCATACAGACATAAATGCTTTCCACAGAAAAAAAGTGCACACATTCAGCTCCTAATAGCTCAAAGCCGTATTCATTCAACACATTCACTGTTTGAGCTGGATGAATCACTTAAACAAGACAGAACACAGGTGCTTCTTTAAAATGAAACAAAAGTGTGCTGTCTGAGGTATTTTATAAGTAACTGCATCGGAGAAGAAACATGAGAAATTACTGTTAAAAAAGCAGCAGCCACACCACTTCAATCTTGACATTTAGTGAACATTTAACTTGATAAGCAGGGGTTTTGAGTAAATATGAGATAAGGAGCATGAAAAGCATCACTGAAGCCTATTCAAGCAGATAAAAACAAGCCCTCTTTCATCTTCATGTATTGCCGCGCTGATTGGATTTGAGGGACTGGAAACTATTGGGCAGAATAAATGACAGACGTGTTTTATTTCTCGACTATCTGCTTTGAGGCTGGTCTTTGTAGGCTGGCACTCTGCTGGCATTAGAGTGCACTCGCGGCCCACTGTGCAGTTGCCGTCAGCTCTGCAAACATGTAAAAGCAGCCAGTGTGACGGGGAGGGGCGTGAGAACTGAATGCTGATCGTCTCATTCACAGTCGAGACACACACCAGCCACACTGACACATTTCATCCCTTGTACTATTTACCAAACTTTTTATCTCTGTAGCCCACTACTTCAAAAATGAATTACTCACAAAATATACTCATCGTAGAGTACTTGTTTCCTTTTCTCATGTGCAACACAATGTTCTTCCAAAAGTACGGGGGGAAGTTATTTTGTTTAGCAGGATGACCTCTTTATGACATTAGTGTCATTAGCTTTGTGTGTATATCATATATTATCTTTGGGAGATGTGTTAAAGTCTGCAAGGTACTGCACTTGAGACTTGAATAATTTATAATGGACTGTAACCAAAATATTAGCATCAGATATATTTCTTCTATAATTTGATTTAAAACATAGGTACTACATGCATACCACGTGGTCTTTCAAGAGGGTTTCATTAAATAAAAATACAATAAATACATTGCGGTTTCTTTTATTTACCTCAGCTTACAGTACTGTATATCTTTTGGAAATCACTCTCAATTGTCAGAATAATGTGGATGTGTGACATGCAACCATCACTTCTTCTACAACTACACCTTTCAAACAGAATATGTTTTCTACCAGTTGCAACAAAGACAATGACTTCAAGGACATTCTTCAGCTTTTTTTGAATGTCAAAATTAAGAGCAACGCAGTCTATGGCAGCTTTTCTTTTGATTGTTTTTTGTTTTTTTTTTCACCTCAGTTTACTATCTTATTCAACACATGATAAATAAACAAGGCAAAAAATGAAACAACAAAAAAATATATAAACAGCATTTTAAGATTTAAGACACCAAAGGGCACTCCAAGGCAGAGCTGCTGTGAGACCCACAGACTTGGTAGTTTTCATAAAGAAACAGCAGAGCACTCGGATCACACTGAAGCTGAGAAACAGACAGATGCAGGAGACAGATTAATGGTGAGACAAAGGATGTGCGAGAGAGAGAGTCAAAGGAAACGTTTGAACTAGTCCGTGAGGGATCTCTCTCTGGCTCCTCTCCCTTAAGACCAAAGCCTCACCAACGGGCCACTTGGCTTGTGTAGTCCTCAGTGGTGGTTGGAAAGTCACCGTCAGTACCTTTCTCCAACCCTCCTCCCCTTCTTCCGCCTCTATTTCCACCCCCTCTGTGTTTGGGCGCCCATGGCCTGCCCTGCTCTTTTTGCTCCCTCAGCCATCGCCTCTCCTCACGCCTCTTCAAGCGCACCTCCTGGTGCTCCCTCTGGCGGGTGAACTGGAAACGCTGGAGGAACAGGTCCTTTGCGTACTCATACAACTGCACATCCAAGAAGTTGAGCTCCTCGATGCGTTTGCGCACAAGCTCGCTCAGGTCCACATTGGCGGCTCGCGTGCTGTTGATCTGCGTGAAAGCGGAGATGAAGCGCAGGCTGAACGTCCGCTCAAACAGGTACTGCGTCTTGCGTTGAAACTCGGTCAGGCCGTAGAAAGCCATGTTCTTCAGGTTGCTCATGGCGCTGCTCAGAAGGATGTGGTTTCGCTGGCTCTCGTTCATAGAAGACAGGTTATAGCAGCCCACCAGGCTCAGGTCAGCCAGCATGCGGACCTGACGGTTATTGGCCAGGTTGGATGGGCAGTTCATGAACTCTGTCAGGGTGACACCGGACCAGTCATCCCCATTGTAACAGGTGGGAAGCTCGTCCTGGGTGGGCGAACGTCCATCGCACATATGGAGGGCGGTCTTCCATGTGGCTCCGCGCTGAACGTGCTTCCACTCACTCAGGTAGCGGGAGACTGGGTCACGCAGCATGGTGATGTAGTAGAAGTTCCTGCAGCCAAAACAAACACAGTTAGAGAGCTGTGAGCACATCATCATCACAGAGGGCTGCCCTGCATTGTACTGACAGATGGTGACTTTTGTCTGTGTATGAAACTTCAAGGTTGAATGCTAATTGGCAAACTGAAAGCCTCACTAATGAGATTATTATATATATTGCCCTTGAAAATTGAACCATTGCACTGGAGAAATGATTTTGCAAAATTGAGCTAGAACGTTTTCCGTTCCACAGATTTCTTCCACCTGCCAACATGGAGAATAATTGGGAATCAAGACACAATGGTAATCCACGGACATACAGAAAGTAAGTAACACTGACCCAACTAAATCCCAAACATGCCACTGTTACAAAATAATGAGGTTTCAATTTTTCAAATCTGTCGCACGTTCAACTGGGTATCCTACCCATCATTTGTCACCCACAGCAGGCCATTACAGGAGAAAACAAACTTGGCTGGCAGTTTGGTGGTGAAGAACTGGTATATGAGCGCTATTCTTTTTTATGCAAACCATTGCCTCGCCCCAGAGATCGACTATGTCCTCAATCATTGCAAAAGGACGGACACTGAACATGGAAGACAAACGAGGAAGCTTAACATAGATGCATTGATTTTCTGCACTGTTAACAAAGAAGCATTCAACGAGAGGTGTCTCAGGAAGCAAGACAGACAGTTTGTGCCCTAAAATGAATGGCAATATTAGTAAAAATCTATAATAACTGCATGGGTACAAATCCAATCATGAGTCTTATTCTTAAGTTGATATTTTGCTTGAGAACCTGCACAGGAGGGTTAAACCTGCCCTTCATGCCAAGGTTGAAGACCTCCAAGGAGATCTACTCTGCTGAACCGCAGATACGTCAAAGCACATTCTGATGGAAAACAAAGATTGGACAGGTGTTGGTCAGGTAAACCTCTCCTAAGGTGATGTCTTGTGAGTGCCAGGTGAATATTTAATGATGCAACCCCCTCCCAAGAGAACAGTCCGGGCAGCTAAAGCGGAGTGCAGCTCTGAGATTTCACACTGACTCCAAAGCTGCTCTCAGTGCTGCCTCAGTTCTTTTAACACAGCAAACATCCACACAGTCTTGCCCAGGAGTGGAAATAAAAGAGCTACAAAAACAGTCTCCTGTGCTTATACTTCCTTGTCCTTCACGGTTGGATTCAATGCAGCTGATAGGCCAAAAAAAAATCTCTGAAATTGTACACGCACTGAAATATAATCTTCTTTAAAGGGAGAATATACTATATAATATATAATATAATATACTATACTTGTTTAGATTTTTGTATTTGTTTTTCAACATGTAAAATTTTTGTCCTCTTAAATCAGCTCTAACACTGAGATTACATCACAAGCATTGACAGAGTCTCCTTCACTATGTGCCTGTGATGAGGATGGAGGGCTGTGTTAGTTAGTCAATTAATCAATACGTTGCCAACCTTATTGATAATAGATTTTATTATTTTTTTATGCAAAAACACCAAACATTCTTTTGTTCTAAATTCTCCAATATGAAGATTTGCTATTTATTTTATTGTATTAAATAAATATCTTTAAGTTTGAGACTATTGGTCAGACAAAATGAGACATTAGAAGATGTCAGCTTGGGCTTTGGGCAGATTAAAGTTTTCCCTTTTTTACTGTTTTTTTTAGACAAAATGATTAATTGGTTAATCAAAAATATAATCAACGGATGAATTTCTAATGAAAACATCTAGTTAGTTGCATGCCTAGCCAGTCTTATATTATCCTTCCAGAAGAGATCATCACAAAAATCAAGCATGGTCTATTTGTGTTTTATGTCTGCAACGTCAAGTGTAGACAGGCTGTCAAATATAAACAAGGACGCTTCTTCCCTGTAGGAATCATTCTGTAAATAAAGTGTGTTGTAAATTGCAAAGAACAGGCTCTCATACCAATAATTTGTACATTAGGAAAAGCTATTTTATATATCCTGAAAACTAAGTGCAATAAGGTTCAATTCCAAACCTGTGAGCTCTTGTACTGTGCATTAAGGTTTTATTTGTGGCTTACATTTAGCTTATTTAACCTATTTGTCCAACCTCAATCAAATGTCAACCCTGGTTTAGTACACTGAGAGAATATTCATGGTAGAAAGCAAAGTCTTCTGAATATATCACATTTCAGATGAGTACACACTGAGAAACAAAAAAAATATTTGGACGTATTCAAGTGAACAAATAGCAACATCATCTGACTGAAGAAACCGCAAGATTGCCAAAAATATGTCTAGTTTATCTGTGGAAGATTTGTCCTAACTGTACCATAGGAATGCCACCACTGACAACGTTATCCAATATGAGTCAGCCAAGAGGCTGTGATTACAGCCCTGGTGGCAGCAGCTGCATCCTGGCACTTGCTCCTTGAGTTGGCTGGCTGCGGATACATCCTCATTAGACTGTCTCTGGGACATAAACACATGCAGCAAGTGTTGTTTGAGTGCACTCGACAGCCCAAAGGTCAGTTGTGTGCACCATCAGTGTCAAAATGCATCAGGATCAACGGGTGTGCAGAGCTGTCTCGAGGAGGCTTTCCTTGAGTGATACAGATGGCTGTCGGGAGAGGAGGGGGTAGGCTAACAGGCTTCTCTTACCTCTGGCCTGTGTTATCATCAGTACCACCCCTACAGTCATTTCACACTGACTATCAAAAGTACTGTTAAAAGTTTACACTGTGATGCTGCTTTCCAGTAGATGGTTGTAATTAAAGAAACTGTAGGAAGCAGCTGTCCTTTTAATAATATACAGTCTTGCAATGTTGTGCCAAAGCGCCATCTCTTTGCCAAGGTTTCCCAGCCTGTTTTAGTGTGTTGGATTCAAGGATGAAATCTCCAGTCAGACACTAGGACGGGGGTAATAATAAGAACAATAAATATATATATACATGTCCATATTGTATATATTGTGGGGACCCATACCCCGCAGCGATTATGTGCCTGGTTGGAGTCAAGAACTGCGTTGAACTCTAGTTAATCATGGATCAATAATGGATAGGAGGCACATTGCAACTCATTCTGCCCCAGAATACTCATCTCTAAAGCAGCAGCACCAGCAGCCCGACTTCAGTGGAGCACAAGCTAAATAGGTGCCATTAAGCTGAGATGGAAGAGGAATTCAAAATGGAAACTAAAGCAAGGAACCAGATGGGAGCTACGGACAGGCATACTGAAGCTTAGTGTATAGATGTAATTAATGGATATGGAAATTGTATAATAAATACAGTGTGCATGAAAATTACAGAATGTGTGACTGATGCATTTTAAAAATGTATTACAGCAATTTGAGACAATGGCTGGGAAAGAAAGTTTTTAAAAAAAATTGCTCTGTGTCTTAACATTTTATATAAGGGCTATTTTGAGCCTTAGGAAAACAAGTCCTCTGTGTCCTAAATCCTACAAATCTAAGAGTTCTTAGTGTGTTCACACTGGAAAACCAAAAAAGTATACAGTCAGTATACTAAAAACGCTAACAGGAGGAGCTAAACACAGCTACATCCTCACTTACTATATATGGTAATAAAACAGTTCCAGGATCACCAGGAGATGTTAACAATACATTTTTGGAATAACATTTTGCTGTGTCTTTGTTAAGTTTAATTAACAGTATTCAAAAGTCGTAGTTTGATTACCCTCACATGGTGCACAAATTGCATCATTTCCTGTTTAAAAACAGTAGGCTAATATATTGATTACCTGTATACTAACTGCTGAAAGAGTATACTACTAAGAATGACATATGTAATGTATACAGTTAGTACCTATGTAGTATGTATGTAACTCAGTGTCAGGTATTTGGAACCAACCTGTGCTAGACTAAAAGTCAGAGAATCAAAAGCTAATTATTCTGGGGAAAATTAATGTATGCACAAAATGTAATGACAATCCTTTGTTGTCAAGCCATTTCCCTAAAAAACTCAAATGTCATTGTCATTGGAGGAAAAGTCATTATACAATTTATCTTCTGGGGAATATTTGTAACAAAGTTTCATGACAATCCATCCAATAGTTGTTAGATATTTCAGTCTGGACCAAAGTGGTGGACACATCAATGGCCTATGCAACCAAACAACTAAAAAAGGCAAAAAAAAATAAATAACCAGCTTCCTAAATATTGTCACAGCCCTACAAAGGAACAGTTTTATCCACAGCCAATGTGCAACAGACTACTTGCTTTTAATTTCACGTAATTAGCCTCAATGACACAATTTCAGCCCACTGCTTCTCCCTGATTGCAGGCTGCTAAAAGGGACATTGTACTTTCAGCCTGAGCACATGGTGCTTGGAAGTGGATGAACCGAATTCACTCATCAAGACATTCATGTGTGGGAGTTGGATATTGTTGCAGGTGCTTGAGGGTGGGCTAGACAATAGGGAAAAGCAAAACAATATATCTCTGTGAGCTGAGCAGAAAGTTGTTGAGTGCAAAGGCTAACACACTGAGCAGTAAATAAGTAAAGACAGAATATGTCCCAGTACAACAGTGGGACTGACTGATGTTGTTGGGATGTGGTAGACACTGTGTGTTGTGTGTGTGTGTGTGTGTGTCCAAACCTCTACCTGTATACAGTCTGCTGACTTCTCTGATTTATCATCACAATGTAACAGCTTTGATTTCTCTCCATTACTCCACTGCAGTCCAGGAGCATTAAGAAAAACATTTTTAAACATCTTTTCACTGTCATTCTAGGGCATGGTTGCCTTCATGCAGTTGAACACAAGAGAGACAGACATGACTGTACACGTAACATCACAGTTATATACTGTAATATTATGCCAAACAACTAGAATCATATTTTTATTCATACTTAAAGTGTGCATCTATTGAAAGAGAGCTGTAAAGACAACACTATAAATGAGTGTAGCAGATTTATTGTGTATTATGTATTTTATATTTTATACAAATTAGGTGAAATTAAATTCAGTCTGACTGTCTGATTGGCAGTTTTGACATTTCCAAGCCCATTTTACTGTTTGATATCTGACTAAACCTAGTCCAGCTGCATTATGCAGTATGCTATGTGGCATTAGTGATACATAACATACTATGACATAATATTATTTAAATTAGGTGGGACAGTGTGTAAAAAAAAAATCACTCAGTATGAACATTAAAGAAGCAAAATATCCAAACCTTGAGGTGAATGTGGGAGCAGAGAGTAAAGAGCAGTACAGTGGGAATGGCCTATACCTGTAATTTTGCACCTCACTTGACTCCTGCCCTTTTCTCCACTCTGCTTCTGCTCCATGTCCTACATTAGTGTTAGACATTAGTGTTCCCTCTGGATCCATAACCTTTTCTTAAAGGTTGTCACATTAATCACGCTGCTGATTTCACTCGTCAATCTCCCTCTGTATCACTTTTGTTTATCTCTGGCTGTGCTGTGCATTGTCTCTCTTCACTGCACTCCACTTGAGGCACTGCATATAAACAACTATCACTCTCCTTCTTCACTCTTTGTTTTTTTTACGGGCCTTTTCCGAGAGACTCCTCATTCAGGTAAATCATGGTGGTAATGATAAAAGTTTATGAGTGCAGAAGGCAACATAGTGATGTCTGATTCAATCTCAACAAACAATTTCAGGCTGGTATAGTTTTGTATTTTAAGATCTGAAATCAAAGAGTGGAACATGAGAACGACTGCAAGCTGCTGCTGAGGAAATCTTTTTATTAACGACCATGTTGACAGTGGGCCGTGGAGTGTGTTACGAAACAGATACTGAGTGCACAGAGACATATAACATTATCAACCCAATGAAATTATGTTCGTATACAACTAATTTTCAAAATTGAGGTTTGGTTTAATACTTAAAAGTCTGCATTGATCTAAATCTGACATTTAAGAGCTTTCAAAACCATAACCAACCAATTCCTTGCAACTGTGGCACAGTAGATGAATATATGTTTCATTCACTCGAATAACGTTGCCTGTAAACATAATCAACCACAACGTAATTATGAAAACAAATTAGT
This sequence comes from Dicentrarchus labrax, assembly GCF_905237075.1. NCBI lineage: Eukaryota > Metazoa > Chordata > Actinopteri > Moronidae > Dicentrarchus > Dicentrarchus labrax. The sequence goes on from NW_026136706.1 coordinate 16,599,344, forward strand.
ATGATATAAATGTAATTTCCAGGAGAGAGGGTTGTATGTTATACACACGGCAAAAAATCTCCTCCAGGTAGTATGTGGTTGTGTTCTCCCACAGCCTTCAAACATCTGAGCAGTACATCTGATGTTAGTTGTTAGCAGTCAATAGCAGGACACAATAGGAATACAGGTATGCCAGTGGCACTGCCCTCAGCTAAAGCTCTCAACGAGATGGCCCCAGCGCTTCCCTTTAACCAACAAACAACTGTAGAGGTGCAATCCCAACACTCATACACAGATATATGGATGTACACCATGAGCACTACTCATTCACTGTGAATTAAAATATTGTAGATACTATAGTGGGGGATTTATTGGAAGCTTGGCTTTTATCAGCAGCTTCAAACAAAAAGGATAAAGTACAAACTGTTAAACACAAGTTGAATCATGAGGAAGAAATTTGTTCCACAGCAGGTGTGACTACATGAGGTTATGACTCACCTAGAGCTTTACAAGAACACAAAACCAAGCTGGACTTTCTTTAAGCAAAGCCAAACTCTGCAACAGTCCTTTTTCTCTCTGCCCGTATTAAAGGGTAAGACCTTATAGAGCCGTTTTTTCACAGCCTGTAGCTTTGGTTTCGACACTATGAATTTACTTTCCCACCCCAATTTAGAACCAGAAAGTGAGAATGATACCCGTTTGGACAAACATCCAACAGGAGTCTTTACATAAAGAATTCTGCAAATACATTTTACATGTACACAGCAGACGGCAGATACCCACTGATAATTAACAAGAGAGCAAAGAGAGCAATCAAATTTTTAATCACATTAAATCCAGCCCCCTAGATACCCTCTATTCCAAAGCTCTCCAAAACCAAGAGCTGAGCACAGAAACAAGTCCTCTATGTCATTTAGTGCTGAAGTGCCACCCTCAGACACACAACTTTCCAAACACCAATCAGACTAAACCAAATGATAACACAATATAAAAAGGAACAACACTATTTGGAACACTGGAAAAAAGAAACTAAGTAGATCTGAATGAAAAAAAAAGGGAGAAAAGAGATTTTAAATTGGCAGCATATCTCTCTACTGTAAGCAGAGCAGCAGCACTGTAGCAGCACAATAACAGATCCTAACCAAGTGCAGGCTCAGTGACCACAGATTGGCAATTGAAAAAGGAAGACACTAAAAATTGTGGTTTTGTGGTCACTGTTCAACAGGTGAGGTTGAGACAGAGATGCACTTACTCCTACAATGTAAAACATTCAGTGCAATAAGGAACATTTACCTTAACAAGCTCAACTCTTTCTTTTCAAAGAGCTTAATGACTTAAATTAAACTATTAATTAGGAATTAAAAATACTCATATAGGAGAAGGAGACATGGCATATATTGAGTGACAGTGACTGACCTAGACACACACACACACACACACACACACACACACACACACACACACACACACACACACACAAATACACACATGTATTTATAGTTTTTAACTGCAAGTCTACTTATTTTTACTAATCTGTATATTTCACATTTGCTTTGTCAATGCAACCTGTTTCCAATGGCAATAAAGCCACTTTGAATTGAACTGAATGTACAAATTACACACAGAGGAAAAATAATGCCTACCTTTGTGCTGAGTGGTTGCAGTGTTTTTAACTATTTCTAACATTAGGTCAAATTGCTGAAAAGCCATTCAAATGGTGTACGCCTAAATCTGATTGTGTATTTCAAAATCTAATATAGCCATGGCACTGAAGCCTTTATTCAATAGCAAAAAAGCAGGACCAGTCGGAGCAAAGAAAACAATCAGATAACAGTTCTCAAAGGAAGCTTCCATTTACATCCTCCTGAGAAGGAAAGCTTTAAAGGGATGTGTTACCTAACAATCTTAATTGCATTTTATTTATCAATTTCTGACTGATGCAGTGCCAACGACAAATGTTCAGACTTTGCCGCATATCTTTTTTGGATCAGAGAATCTCTTTTTTTCCCTTGCGTTTAATAACATTCAAGGTCTTGTAAGAAACCTTTTATAAAAGATTCAACATACAATATATTGCCAGTGAACAGCTTCTTCAACTTATGTGTCTAATCTAATCTATTGAACAACACACTGCCTCAGCATTAACTGATTCTTTAATTATAAATTAAGAAACCTAAAACAAAGAGACCGGCACATTTACTTCCTCCTCTCATTTAATAATAAGAAATAGTGCCTGAGACGGGGTCTCAATATCTCATTTATTCGGAAGTTATCTAGTTGTATATGAAAACGTTTTCCCTTTTTAATGAATTCCTATTACTTTCTGTTTTTTCATACTGGGCATGTAGGGGTGTAAATTACTTGAAACCCCTACAGACTATGACAATTACTGTAGCAAATACTGTATGGCAGGATATATAAATTAAAGCAAAATAAACCTCATGGCAATTATGAGCACTGACAAAGATCAAGAAAGAAAGTGTCTGAAGCTACCTTCTCCTGTGCTGATTTCACTTTTGGCTTAAGTACCTCTAAAATCTTCTGCTACACTAAACCCAACCTGTTTATAAGAAGCAGAGCTCCTATCAGTACAAGCTTTAGTGAGAGAAAAATTGTCGTTTTTAAGAGTGAGGACACACTACGTTTTGTACTCAGATTGACTTGACATAAAAACCATGAAAAGATGATCAAATGTGTACAAGCAAAGGGAGGAGGCAGGTACAAGGCATATTGAGAACTAAACCCTCAAATAACCATTCAGCTAACCAGATCATGCATGTACTATCAAACTAGGGAGATGGAGTTGTACACCCTCTGAACAAAGCCTGTATGCTTATGTGGCACTGGCATAAAGAATGAACATGTATTATTATGAGCTCATGAGAGCTAAAATTTGAGCATGAATTAAATCATCCTAATTCACTATTTATAGGCATAGACAAGAAGGGCGTAGTTGCCATGAAATGTTGGAACATGGTGCAGTTATTTTATTTATGTGTGGAGAGAATACCTAATGTTTTTACGTCATACTTAAAAGTTTTGTTTTCTATATTGCATTGTTATACTGAAGTCAATAAACTCCCTTACTAGCTAGGATGGCAATGCATGTCAGTTTGTACAATTATAGCCTGTTTCAAGAATATGCTTAATATAAGATTGAAAATAAAACTTCTTGCAATTTGTTTGGCAGAGGCAACAGATCACATAACTTCAAGAGATTAAGGTTGTTTGAAGTAGGGTTGTATGAGGTACCTATCCATAGTCAGTGTATTTCCTTAATTCTAGACAGCGTTCGGCAAGTCGCCAGGAGAACTAGACAGGACTACCAACATGGAAGCTAAGTAAAGTATGAGCTGTGGATCGGGGGCAGCAACAAAACATATTTAAGCCACCAGAAAAAGGCCCATGTAAAAAAATCAATATCAGTATTTTGAATATTTTCACTGCTTTATTTTATGGTCAGACAGCCCTTTCCAACTGGAAACTGAAGCTGGGCATTGTTTAGCTTTAAACTGTGGGTATGACAAATCTACTGTAGGTAATACACTGACTATGGATAAGTACCTCATACACCCCCGATTCAAAAAAACCCAAACCATCGCTTTTAAGTATGCAAGTTACTTCTTGGCCTTGTAAATACTAGTTTGATCAGTTTTCCACCCCAACTTACAGAATTAAACAGTGCATGTTTTTTGCTCGGTTGTCACAGAGGTAGCTTAGAACAGCTTTGAGGAACAATACATCTGTGATGCATGAACTGATCAGCAAGCTGAACAAACACTGGAAATTAGAGGCTTGTGAACTGGTCACAGCTTAACTGTGTATGGGTCAAAGGCCTTTGTCCAGAAGTCCATGAATGGCCGAAGAAAGATGAAAGAGGACATACAAATCTGATGCCAGGGACCATCTTTGAACCACCATGGTGTAAAAGAAATTCCCCACTTAAATCACGTGACGGCAACCAAGCTGAAGAAAGTTAAGATTTTTTTTTATAACATCTCTGTTTGCCTAGATCACCATAATTAGCCATTTACCGCAAAGTGAGACATTTTCAGACAAACTGATGCAGCTAGATGAAGATGTAATAGCTGTCAAAGCACATAAAGTGTGAGGTGGTAGAGAGGTGATCTGGGGCTATGTGCCAAATATATTGCCAGTATTAAATAACTGATACCCTCTGCTGTAACTGTCACAATCCTGGCTGTGTCTGAAGATGTTTCAGACATTACTTGCACCAAAGGAATCATCAGGCATCTTCAGCGGGATACGGGTGTCAAGTCATTCTTGATCAAAAGGATACAGCAGTAGGAATATTTGGCACAGTCTGTTGCACTGAAGCAAATTTTGTTTTATTTTTTTCTGATACAGATTCTTTTTGTGTCACGCACTGTAATGACAGTGTTGCGTGCTACTAGAGTTCGGCATTTTCTTCATTACATTTTAAATATTTTCCAGTAGAGAGTACTGCTTGGCTTCATCACATGGTCATCAGCGTGAATCCTAATGTTACAGCCCGTGGCCCACAATGTGCCGAGGAACATTTAGTCGTCTACTTGACATTCACAGTCGGCAAGGCTTTCATTTGCACAAAAATCACTGCGTATGAAGGCAATTTAGCTCTCTCATTAAAAAGACATAAACGCCTCAGACCTTAATGGCATCTCACAGTAAAAGAGTGAGCCTTTAGAGTTTTGAGATTACATCTTAAGATTGTCATGTGAGTAGAAGTGGAAGGGCTGGTATCGGCTCAGTGTTGACTTTCTTCTATGTTTGAAATGGCCAACAACACAAGTGAGCTGTCATCCAGCTATTTATCTGTGAAGTTCTTCAGTACTCACACATTATGGGCGGTTTTCTAAAATCTTGAATTTTGCAGAAATTACTTTTAATAGAGCGTTTTAGCTGTACTCATCGCAGGATATATGCTATTAATGTCTTTTAATCAAATAACTTATTGTGTCTGCACGGATATAATGTAAACACAATAGGAGGTGAGCTTGTATTAGAGTGATAGTGATCTTAATCAACCACAAACCAGCATGTTACGCTTTGTTATCTGCACCTTTCATTATAAAATCTTTCACAGGGAGATAATGCAGCGTAGTGCAAGTTTTATCGGAAGGATTTCTTGAACAGGCTGGGTTCTCACGGTGCACAAAAAGCATTAACAAAAGCGTTTGATTATAATTCATCTTGATTAGTGCATCTTCTACCACTTTAGAGATGTTATAGTAAGTGCTTTGTGCTTGAGCACTGCGTCATATGCCATGTGCAAAGACGCTTAAAGAGAAATGACTTCTCTAGGTAATGACTTCCTCCATCCCTGCGGTCTTTAATTTCAGCAGTCATGAAAAGTGACATTGATATTACCGCCGGTAAGGTGATTGAGACTGATGAGGGCTCTCCTTTATCAGTCCACTTTATGAACTGTGACATTACGTATATCCTCCATCCCCATAGCAGGACAATAAAGAAAATCACAATATGCTGTAATAAACAGAGTACATAAATGTTGTGTGCTTAGAATGTCAATACTGTAGGTTTGTTTCAGTTGTTTGTATAGGCCTAGGTGTGGCTTTAGAGTGGGATTATATGGCAAGCTCTTGTCTGCATCCTCTCATCACCATGTCTCTGGTGAGGAGATGTCCTTGGTCTGTGAGAGCGATTCAACATGCAGGGTCTCTGCGGTGCATCTGTACATCTTGCGCTGTCCTGTTTCTCTCAGACAAGATGAGAATGAGACTTGAGACATGCATTATTTGTAACCGATACCATTCCTTAATGGTGTCTGCACTCCCCCTGGCAGCCCATAATGGACCGTTTTTGAGGTTCTCGGCATCTTGTTCGGCTTTTGATGGTGACGGAATGGGGACAGGGGGTGTCACCTGGGAAGAAACAAGAAGAACGATGGGACCTTTCATTTACTTGTCAGGAAGCTGGCATTGCTAGCACTTGACATGGTGTGCATACAGAGAGTGCTTGTACTAGAAGTGGCAGATAACAACAAGGGAAAAAATTGCCCTTCAAAAGGGAAACGTTTCATTCATTCTATTATACAACAGAAACATAAAAGGAAAATGCCAAATATCTATGGAAACTTCCTCAAGTGATGTCACTTGAGGCAATTTATCAGCAGAGCTTAAATTTGAAAATAAAAAACAAATCTGGGGGTGTGAAGTTAAAAACAAGCAAGCTCAACAGATTTCTGTATCCCGCTTACATCAGCTTGAGGTCAGGGGCTGGTTTAAAAACTTCCACTCCTAAAGGGGTGCAATCAGATTTCAGGGGGACGCCATGATAGCCCTGGACACCCTTCTGCCTCTGCCTCTGCTTGAGGGTAGTGGCTTGAGGCTACATTATCCACTACTCGCATGACACACCAGAATCTCTGACCTGATTGTCGGTGGTCAAGTTCCATTGTGTGTAATGTAGGTGCCAGGTTTTGACAATGAAGAAAAATGTGGGGATTTCTAAAATGCAATGTGCAGTTCCATTGGTGGAGTACTCGATTAAGCCAAGATAACAGATACAGAAGCTTACAGAACAATCTCCCTGAGCAGAGACACAGGAAACCACTTCATGGATGGTAGCAAGGTAAGCCGAATTATGTACCACCCAAACACAGTGAGTGCGGAGTGAAGTCTCAGGTAACCAACTGCTTTAACATAATAAAATGTCGTCGGAGGTGAAGTCAGCACACACTGTTCAGATTTAAAATATGCTGCAAGTCAGTTCAGGCCTCACTTCCTTTATCCTCTTTGTGGCGTTCGCGCACCCCGCAGTCTGACACAAAGGTGCGTGATTCACAAACACAAAGGGTAACCTTACCGCAATGAGCAGCTGCATAGAACAAAGAGAAAAAGTCTTTACCAGGGGCAAGACCTAAATTACAAGCTGTATACTTGGGGATGCAGCTCAGGAACGGCACCATCTTCACTCAAATCTGAATGCCTGTGTATCTTTAATGAGATCTGTCATCTCATTTCAGCTCTTGGGACATTACCTGTTTGACCTCCTCAGCTTGTCAGGCAACAGAGAACAAAGATTTAAGTGGCAGTTAAGTAGTGTCAGTACAGCTACATAACTGTGTTACAGTCTTAATAGATCTCATATGCTACTTCTTAATGATGTGATATTGCTGAAATGCACAAATGCAACTCTATTTACAGCCATTTAAGGACTTTAAAGTGGGGTGTTTGGACACAAGTGGCTCTACAGTGAAAATGACGGCACAACTAGACACTATATACTGAGGTGAAAAGTATAGGTTGGACAGGAAATCTGAATGTCCCTTTACAGTGGCAAGCTACTCCCTGCTGTCGTAATTGCTTTTCTGTAATTTGAGACCAATTAGATATTGTAATATGACAGCAAAGCTTCAATTAGCATGATAGTGAAAATCCTCCTGTCTAATTATGCTCTCTTTTTAATCTTTCTCTTTCAAAGATCTTTCCAAGAGACAGTGTAGGAGGAGACAAGGCGTGTATTCACATGGTCTCTGAATTAATAATACAGGCAGAGGAGAGACGTGAGTACACAGGCTGGCAGTGGAAACCACAGTACATGTCACATCACATAACACAGAGCTGAAGATACTGAGAGCTTTGCAGGCTGCCATGAGAGTCTTACATCTCCAATACTTTCACACACACAGCTTCACTATTTCATCCTCTTAGTCTTTCACCGTACACATTTAATGTCACGAAAATATCATTTAGAGTCAGAAGTAATAGTTTTTATCCTCTTTATGGAATTTCATTATCATTGACCATGAACATCATCACCATCATCATTGTTGGGGCAATACACTAATTGCTGAGGTAGTAATTTCCCCCTGGGAAACATTATTAATGATATCAGCAACTATTCACAGGCACTGACATACAAATACTACCTGGTGATACTTCTTTTTCTCCTGGGGGGATATTTGACAAGGGAGAGGCGGGGGCAGAGGATGATGAAGACTTTTGTGATCCCTTTCCTTTAGTGCCATCATGAGTGTCACATTTGTGGTTTTTCCATCTAGCACCACCACCAGGTCGGATTTTAACTAACACTCCCATCATCAGCTGTACTGAATGCTTAGTGACTGATGAGAGCCGAGAGAGTGAACAAAAACATTAAAGTTGTGGGCCGTAAAACCAAAACAATGAGCTGAAAGATGCTAAAGCGTTCAGTACATCTGAGGGAGACTGCATTTGATATGTTTATTAGGTGTTTGTTTGTTTTGCCGAAAGTCATATAAGAAGCTTGATACAGCAATATTTCTATGAACCTTCAGCCAGGAGACCGTTAGCTTAGCTTAGCACAAACAGTGGCAACAAGGGCTTGACTCTGTCCAAATGTAATAAAATCTGTCTACCAGGCTTAACATTGTAAGTAGCACATTATTTCTTGGAGTCACACAGTCTCCACTGGTTGCCAGGAAACCTCACAGTAACAAATATACTCAAACCTCGAAGAAATACTCGACCACAAGCATCACTTTTCTAGATTTGCACTTATGTATTTCTTTTGGTCGACTTAAGAGATTACATAAAGTCAGATATTAATAACAGAATAATAAGATATCAAATAATATACTGCATTTACACTAAAAACTCATGGATAGGCATAGACAACATTTCTATGAATCAACTAGATCTTAACATCCTCATAGTTGATAATCTCTAAATCTGCAAAGCTGACAGATTGACGGTCTCCAGATAATTCAATACAATAACTTCAACAATCTTAGTGCTTTTACTATTGCTGCTTATTGAACCACACTAAGATGTAATAAATACATTTAATAAAGAACAGCGCAACTGGCATTGATTTTATGACCATATGATTTTACCCTAAGAGACTCGGTGGTCTGCTTTATTTGAACTGCATCGGCAAAGAGATTTAGACCTCTGTGAGAAGGAGACGTTGTAATACGAGTAATAAATATTTTCATGTTATTCTTACAAATACCATAATGCTCCAGTAAATCAAACTTGTTACTTTTCTCCTTTCAAATCGCAGTGGCTGCAATTATGATACATAAAAGCTTTAATTTCCTTTAAGGCCCATTTCTAATGGTCAGACTCCTCTGCCAATGTAACTCTTGGCCAAGTTGAACAAAGTGAAGGGCAATTGATGTGGAAACATTTCCCAGCACTAAAGAGGCCTAATATTGACTTGGCTGTACTTTTGCTTGATTCTTCCTTGTTATCCAGAAATAGATATTTTCATACCCCACGAGGTACTGCATTGCACACTGGACTGTTGTGCAATGTATGTGTGCAAAATTATGCTTTTCAGTCTATTCCCTAATTATTATCTTTAAAATTTTGTCTCCACAAATATCCAGCCAGGTGGGCCTTGAAGTATTACAGCATAATGAAGCGAGGGCCTCTTACTGTAAATATTATTGGGCTGAGAGAGAGTCATGTAGATGAGGCCGATTATCTAACTTTCTGAAGCTCATTTTAGTCTCTGCTTGGCACAGAGGATCAAGCCAGCAGCACTGGAAAGGTTTTAACCATGGCTATAATCCCTGCCCTGCTGAGAGTCTGGATTTGGAGGGAAGTGTGTATGTGTGTGTTAATGCAAGAGAGGAAAGGATGCTGGGTAGAGAAATAGATTAATAGAGGGGAAAGTAAGAAATAGATAATAATAAGATATAGTAACCTATTTGTGCAACACTGGTTCGGTTGTTAATTCAGATATATAGATTTAAAGTGGAAACAATACTTGATTTATTAATGAGACAATCCGCATTAAATATTAATTTATTTCATGTAATGTTTGATTTTATAGGGTCAAGTATATACAGTGCCACATACCACAGTGTTTATGGCTTTTTCAATGCCTATCACTTGATGGACCATACCGTTTATTATATGTTTGCATTCTGCTTATAAAGGCTAAATAGTGGGACTTGGGGAGAAGAGATAGATAGATAGATAGATAGATAGATAGATAGATAGATAGATAGATAGATAGATAGATAGATAGATAGATAGATAGATAGATAGATAGATAGATAGATAGATAGATAGATAGATGTTGAGGCTGTCCACTGAGAGTGAAAATGGAGCAACACACCAACTCTGTCGGCTTTCTTCAGGACACATCGATATGGCTACTTATTAGTTAAATGAGCACTGTGTTCAATGATATAGTGGGGCTATTAGAAACGTCTCAGCTGCATACCCACCACTGTATCTGTTCAATTCCAACACAGACACTCTGGATTTTTGCCTCATGGTTTGTATCTTGGTTAGCTTTTATAACTAATATGATAACTGCAGAGTAAATTATTTAGCGATCGCCCCTCTCATGTTTAAGGAGCCATCTGTGATCAAAGAGTGATGGTTTCTTGCCATCTCTGTAGAAGCTTGCCTATGAGGAATGATCAAAGGACACTCATGTAAACACATTTGTTCCATAAAGTATAAGCCATCATCTCAAAGTCAGGTCTTTTTGTGACATTAAATCTGAAATAATAATGAGATGGGTTGAAGTGTAGGTTGTGTGCAGACGGGATGTGTCACTTCCTATGAAGGAACAATTACAGAAGAATCTTTCATGGTGGAACTTAAAAAGGTTCGTAGTCAAAAATCTACCCGTGGAGCAGAATAAACTGTAGCGAAAATCACATTATAAAACATATATATGACATATATAAACATCATATGATTAAAGCTTTGTATTCTATTCTAGTACTGACATATGCATGAGTGTAACTTCATGTTGGTCAAGTTACCTGAAAAATATATACAAATATTCATTACACATTCCAAAAATTCACTAATTATTCTTTGGCAAAAGTAATTACATTACTTGTGGTTCAACGTGGCTACTAACAACATGTACATACGACAACTTTGAAGTTAACATGAAGTCCACTTTTGCTCTTTTGATAGCTCCAGGCACTCCACAAAACTAACACATCTGGGACAAGTCACCTGTCCCCTGATGAGGGTCAGAGACATATAACCGACCCATCGTTCGACATAGAGCGCCCACATTAATGTAATGCAGAATTACTGGAATTAGTTAGAATGTTATAACTAGATTTAAAATTGCAATCCCTTACTTGTTACTAATATAACTTACCGTGTTATTCGGTAATGCATTAATGCACACGACTTGTCTACAAGATCTACAACTCAAATAAATTCTACACATTTGTTTTGCCAAATTATTATCTCACATATTTCTAATTAAAATTGAGTAATTTAGTTTTTTTTTATTAAAACTCATAATTTCAACTCCCTGTTCAAAACTCTTCCTTGTGGGGACATTTTCATTTTACTTTGCAGATTAAAAAACTATTTTTTATGAATTCGACACTAGAAACTAATTAAAACAGTATTGTATTAGTGACACAATAATTCAAAAATGAAATGAAAAGCTTAGTAGGAGAAACACAAAATCTACAAAAGCTCGGTTATGGCTTCGTGCCCAGCTGCCCTCTGAGTTCTTTCTGGCACTGAGTGAGCAGGATGTGCAAGCTGAGACTCCCATGCTGTGCAAAGCAGCGACCTGAGGCCTGTATTTACAGATACCAAACTCCTCTTCAGTCCGTCAGATCAGTAGGTTAATCAAACAACACACAGTTATTTGGACTGAGATAGAGAAGAATAAATTATTCACAACAGTGACAGACTTTCTGAGGAGGGCTGGCAGTGTTGAGGATCAAGGTGGTGGCATGGTGTGTGCGTGTCTGACTATGAGTTGCTGTGTGTCTCTTCAATGGAAGGGCAAACAGGTTCAGTTTGGTCCATTCAGAGATTTTTTGTTGTTTCTGTTATCATTATATTATCATAATCATTATACTCAATTTACTCAAGAATCCTCTTGAACTTTGAGCAGGATCTGAAGGGTTCTCACAGTCCAAAGCGTGATGGGCTCAAGTAGATGAGAAGCATTTGAAGGTTATGGACAAATCCTTTTGTGGGCTGAGTTTTTTTAAGGCTGAGAATCACAGATCTACTACATTCGAGTTTTGTAACACACTTAACCCCAAAAATAACTTTCCAAGTGACTCTCTATGATGAATACATTGTTTTCTAACTAAACTCAGAACCAAATTACAAGCTCTGGATTTCAACAGCACAACACAGGAAACTCCCCAACAATTCTGTAATGCACAACAGCGATGAGAATACTCTTAAGACTACCTAATCATTGCAATATGCAAAGCACTGAATAAAATGAAAACGCAAGGGGATCTCAAGTGGAAATAACTGTCTGTTATCTAATGAAATATTCAACACATTTATTTCAGTGAGCTCCAAGAAGAATAAAGGTTTTTCGATACACTTGGACTATGGCTAAAATAGTCACAATGTCAGCATTATTTTCAGAGAAATTGTTAAGCAGTGTAGTGAAAGGTGAATGTTTATTTGGTAGGTGATTAGTTCATAATTAAGTGATGCTAGAAAAGGCAGAAAACACCGATCTTGTCTAGAAGACAGTGTGTTTGTCAGTGCGGAGGTTCTGCAACATTAGGCAATTACTTATACAAGCTTTGAAGTCAGACTGACAGCCGGGCAGACTCAACACTCCTCTTTGCTCTGCTGACTCCATCAGCCAAAAGCCACTGATCTTCAGTGGGCCAAAGCTCTGCATAAGTTCACAGCCCATCTTACTGTCAATCCTTTACAGCTAACAGGTAGAATACTGCTCCACTTATTAAGCCATAATGTTTCACTTCTTTGGTCACATGGGAAACATCTGATCTGGACGGAACTTTTCCTATTACATTACATGCAAAATCACTTTTAATTGGTTGAGAACACAGACTCGTGACTGCCCAGTATATATTCATATAAGCAAATACAAGCTTGCCCACAACTCAACCTACACGCTTGAAGCTAAGATGAGCTTAGCAAGCATGAATGCAGGCGGCGAAGGGTTTATTACTTTACTTGAATTACGTTTGACAAAAAAACAGCTACACTGTCTGAGAGAACGGACGGAACAGAACATTTCAGCCAGCAGCTAAAAGCCACGGCTCTGTGGATGCCAATGTTGGTCTGTCAGGTTGGTTGGTCAGTCCACCATTTCGGGCTAGACTAACATATCTCAACAACTACTAGATGGCTTACCAGGACGTTTGGTACAGGTTCCCAGAAGATTAATCCTACTGACTCTGGTGATCCTTTTCCTTCTAGCACCACCATGTGCTTCATTTGTGGTTTCAGTGAAATGTCTCAATCTATTGGAAGCATTGCCGTGAAATTTGTGACAAACATATTCTCCTCAGGGTGAATTGTAATAACTTCTTACTGACCAAATATCTACAAAACAAATCAAATTCCCATCATCGGCCGTGCTTTGTGTTTAGTGATAATTAGCAAATGTTATAATGCTAACACTGTGATGGTGAACATGAAAAACATTATATCTGCTTAACACCAGCATGTAAGAATTGTAACATTGTGAGCATGTTTGTTTTTCAAATTTACATTTTGTCTGTGCCTCTGTAAATTCAGTTCAGTATTATTTACACCAATTCTGACATTTGATTAAAAAAATTCCAAAGAGCTACCTTTCAGAGCAGCTCAGGATCAATCGCGCCTGTAATAAAAAGGTTTAAGTAACAATTTTGTTTTGGGTAGGTCTACGCATTTTCCAGCACACAAAAGGAGGAACTTTCTTTTTTAAAGATTATTATTTGGGCTTTTATTGCCTTTATGTGGTATTGACAGGGACATGGGGAGAGAGGGGGGGGGGATATGCAGGTTGCAATCGAACCCCAGCTGCTCCGGTAAGGTCTCTACTGCCTTTGTACATGGGATGCACGCTCTATCTGGTGAGCTATCAGGGCACCCCAAGAAGCAACCTTTTAAGGTAAAGGCGGGTAGAGTAAAAATGAAATCAACATAACCATACCACGAATAAAGTATATTCATAGACTGCTGTCGTTCAAATACTGTTGCAGTGGGTTTGTACTTATCTAAAACCTTTGCAAAGTAGAAAAATTGTTTGGCCTGCAGACATTTCTGCATCTTTAATGACTCTTGTCCCCTGCAGTGCTGCTTGTTTCATTTATGGTGAGGGGAGTGTATCATTAGAAATGAAAAGAACAGCTTCAGACAGTTAAAACTGCCCTTAAATAAATGACTGTGTTAGTTCCCCGCTAACAGAAATCTTCGATTTTGTACCACCCGCTAATGTTTCAGCATTCGGATGGTCCAACTGTATTCTGCCTGCTTTGGTAATATAATTGATATTACATGAATAAACATGGTCATAACACTAACAATATTTTTTACACAGTAATATGATTAATGAAAATTCACATGCAATCCTGTGTCTAAAGTTAAGGCATTCTTTTTAGATTTTTTTATTATAAGCACATAGGTTGATTATGCTTTGTTGGCTGACAACCATAGATGGTATTTTCATGACGAAATTAACTGTGCTACCAATCTCTTGTTTTGTTAATGGAATTCTATTGATTGTAAGAAACGTGTATCAGGGCTTTAAATGGGCCCTCTATCTGTTCCTATGCCTCTCAGCTTTTTCAAGACTCTACAATTGTGAAATGAAGCCTCTGAAATCAATATGTGCCAAAGTCAATTTTTACTCATTATCATCAAGATCCCAGGTGTTATTAGGAGTCAATACTAGGAAAATGCCTTCATCAACAAAAACAGGAATGGCACATTGTAGCTGTGTCCAGTTAAACAACATAATTAACACACGAGATGTCTTCAAACATGCCCATAGTTAAATGAGCGTAAATGAGAGGAATTAATCTCAGTCTGTCATATAAATGTTGCCAAAGACCTACGGAATGGATTCCAGAAACTTCCTCAACACTCACAGATTTACTGTATTTAAAATTTATAAATATGGAACTTCTATTCCAATAAATGTATGAAAATTATTAGGGAATGATTTCAATTTCCAACCCAAATTAGAAAAAAATCTAATTTTCTCACTTAAAATTGTAAATGTGATTAAAAAAACATGAATGTGCTGTCAACAGTTAAATGAACTGTTTCTTTAGTAGAAAGAAGAACCAATTAAAAGGACATTTTTCGAAGGTCTGTGCAACACAAAAAGAAATCCACTCACCTCCATTATGTTGCGGTGGAGGCAAAAACAAGACAAATAAAATCAAAACTATGCATGACAGGATATCAGGGAAGGTGTAGCGGAAAAGTGACAAAATGTTTTTGCCGTTTGGGTGAACTGACACTTTAGATGCAGAAATGAGGTCAACATGAACGTACATGAGGCAGTTTATATGCATAACCTGTCTGAGTGTGAATGCACAATCTATAACCTGGGTAGGTTGTGACAAGCTAGAGGTTTTAATGGTCATTATCCCTTATAACTGCAGAATGTCAAACAACGGAGACCACAGGGTTTCCCCCAGTGAAATAGTTTAGTCAAGGTCGTAAGCTACGCAAATTGTGCATTTCTACACATTTCCCCTTGTGATCAATTTATTTATTAGCTAAACAATCGCTGCACTCGTTGAAATGCTGTATGACATTTGCTATGGGAAATAACACCCCTGCTGTTTTTCCCTTAAGGTTAATGTTTTATTTATGTGAAACCCATTCATCTTTTGGTAACACTTGGAACAAAAAGCTGCTGCCGTTGCCTCAGTGTTGAAGAAGTGACGCAGCTTAAGAAATCAAGTTGTGAGGAAGTGAGGAAGGACTGACTGACGGAAGGACCCACAGCTCCCCGTGGTACCGCTCATGGAAAATAAGCTTTAGCGATTGTTCTTTACCAATCCCAAATAAGAAATATATAGCAATATATAGTTTAACTGCAAAGTATATGACATGGAAGTGAACATTAATGTGCTCTGAATATTATGGTAAAAATAATGCTGCTGCTGTCTCTGGTTTGTTATTAAGGAACTAATTCCCCAAAAAACACTACTACTGCTGCTACTTGTTAATTTTGCAAGATGGTGCTTTTACTTTGGGCGGCACAAAAAGGGTATGGGTCAGATAATCACTAAGTAAAAAGGGACAACTTGGTAACTACTCAGTATGATGTGCCACTTCACTTGAGGGGAAACAAAAAGAGTAATTAGTAATTAATGAGTTCTCACAAGTTTGTGATTGCTGGACGGCTGTTTGGAACAACTCAAGAAGAAAGTAGCCAGAATGTTGATTTACAGATATTTATAAATGAACCATTACTGACTCATTAATATTGTGTCTTCCAGTCTGTTCTCTAATATTTTTACTAATTTATTATCAGGTTCTTCCTGATTTGGTGCTCACTTGTTCTATAGTAATTCTGTACTGCAGTATACGTGCATAAGTGTTACCAATCTTTTATTAAGTTAGTAAAGTTGTTCTTTATTTCAGTCTAAAAAACACTGCAGGAAACCCTTTTATCGGGCTCGTCTCCTCATCATTGGGTTGACTCTGCTGTCACAACAAAGCAAAAGCCAAAGTGATGACCTTTTGGTCCTGCTGTTTTTTTCTTGTTTTCAGGGCTGTCAGCTGAGGTCAGGGTGCAGAGGAACATGACCACAGAAGGGTCAAATGCCGCAGGAGTGGAAAACCGCTCAAACTGCTCTGTCTCTTTAAGAGTTTCAACAACATATTGACAGACTGGTCTCAGACACTGTGCACTGTATGTCAGAGTGGAAGCACTTACAAAAACTATTAGAGGTACTGGCTGTGGCCCATATAAAGGTGTAGAGTTGTTTCATGACTAGACTACAACAGTATATTGGATCAACTCAAAGACTGGATGCCATCTAAAGCTGAGCTAAACAGAAAGAAACCATAGCTCCAATGTGCATAAAACTCATCATCAAAATATATTTATACCCAGTAACTAAAGCAGTAGTTACTGTAGTATAAATATATTTCACCTTAAAATGACTTTAAAACTTTGGAAACTTTCAAGCTGTCGCCCAAATACATTACAGCAGGTATGGAAAAATAAGAATGAGAGAGAGCAACCTTGGTACAAGTTTTTCCATTACATCCCAATATCAGAGTTAATGAGTCCAATAAGCCTTTGAAGACCTGTTTCTAACTGTATTATTGATGTTGCAAATATAGCTCTGCCATGCTATCAGTTAACAAGAGATGTGAGCTATCTGTCACAGCACATTTCCCGGAGTTGAATTTAGAAAGTGGAGGGCAGATTGATACAAATAACTGCTGTTTCAATTATTTAGGCTCATCATGGTGAAATGAAGATTGTTCTGTCTTTATTGCAGACTGATGAGCTAGGATGAATGACAGAATGCATATTTAATGTCTGTATGTAACGTTCCTCCAGCTCTTTATCTTAAATTGTGTTCAAGGATATTTTCCCCTTCTACTCAGTGCAATTGAATACTTAATAACTAGCAAACAGCTTCAGGGTGGATTCTTTTACCAAAAAATATGCCCTTTTGGTCTCTTCAGGACACTCATTTTCTCACGTCCATTCTACATAGAGTCTAAATGATCTCCCTCTGGTCTGGTATGGAAGTAGTGAGGCTGACACAGCTGCTGGCTTAATCCTCCACCTCAACCGGAGGCACTAATCCTGCTGTAAACTTGTTTACTGGGTAGCGGGTAGTATTATTTAGCCACCATGATTGCCCAAGTACCCTTGAGCAAGGCGTGCCGCTCCAGGGCCATTGCACTGCAGTCTTATCTTGTTTGAATACTTATTTGTAGAAAGCCACAGCTACATGTCATCCCCCCCCCGGCCTTTCTTGTCTGTCTCTAGTGTTACTATCCAAAAAAATAAAGTGAAACGGCAAAAAAAAAATAATCTACTTTTTGATTATTTTCACAGTTGCCTTTGTTTTTTTTTAACAGAATTATCACGAAGTAAGTCACAGTATGCAGAGCATTTGTCACACATGCAGACACCGAGTGCAGGTTTTAAATGGAGTCAACTGATCTGGAGACAATATTATATCACATTGATGAGATTCCTGCTCCTGCTGTGTCTCATTCAACTCATTCTCTGTACCAAAATATGCAGAGGTACAAAACTTTTGACTCCTCAAAAAAAAAAAAAAAAAAAACATGAAGAGAAGTACATGTACAGGTTGGTTGGTTGCTGTTAATGAGAGAGGAAAGGCAGCTGTAATGTGTGTGAATGTAAGGCTTTAAAAATCTATAGAGGCGTACAGTACAGTAGTGGGTTCATAATATTAATGGCTTACTATTTCTTAATATAAGTGAGGATCTTATTTCAGCATTGTGTTGGAGCTCTTATAATGTTATGTAATACAGCACATTGGATGCAGATGAAAATCAATGTCTTGACATAAATGACTATAGGTAGCCAGCAGTGAAAATGTCCCTCCTGAGCCACCATATATTCGAGCCACTGTAGTTTTAGTTTATTATAATACAGCAGTTTTCCTAATGTGCTGCTTTTCCTGCCTGTCCTCCAGTACTGCAAACGCTGTGGCACATTTTAACTCTGCAGATCTATCGGTTCCCATTGTTACGCGTGTGCTCCTTGCTCAGAGTCTCTGTGCTGAGCCCGCCACGATGAGCATCTGAAGTATTGCACGATCCACGACACAAATAAAAGGTAGATGTTGCAGATTGTTTGTTTGTTATGTAGCATGCGTACCTGCCGGCTGATCAATGACATTTGTTTTTGCTATCTTGTAGATTGCTACAATCTGCAGCTTGTTAGGGTAATTTGCTTTGTTTAAGTTGCTTAGTTTTGGTTAATTTTCCTAATCCTAAGAGTTGTTTTGATTAAGCTTAGGTGAGGCATTTCTTTGTTGTTAGGTAAACATTATTTGGAATTAAACTTGGTTCTATTTCACATCTTCCCCCAAGAGTTTTATTGCTCAGTGAATGTGATATCACAAATAGCCGTTATTTGTGCCTTGTGGTGAAAGTATTAATCGATCCTTTGAACTGACCACATTTTTCTGTGTTCTTGTGTAAGTACGGCAGGCCAAGTAGGGCGAGTGGTGTCCTACAAGTGGGAGTTTAGCGGTGATATGTTTTCTTCAGCTTTACAACCCTATAATTATTTTTTTAATAGATTCTTTTTTTTTCACAATTGACACACCTTTCCTCTTTATTGTTGCAGATTGTGTGTGTATGTGTGTGTGTGGTGAGTAAGTTGTTCTAATAGTAATATTCCCCCACTACAGAACAACTATCTCTCATTGTTACTTGTTAATCTTAATATATTTTTATACATAGTATTTTGTATCACTCAATACATTCTAATGTATTTTAAGGGTTTATGCAGCGGTATGCTTGTTCACATATATTTACTCATTAATGGAGGAAGAACTTGTCTCTGCCACATTTAGTGCAGTATAATATAGTAATCTTCTGTTGTTCTGATTCTTAGAAACAAAATGCTCAGTTCTGAGAATACACAACACAAGCAGCCAGACTGTGTTCCAGTTTGCAAAACAGCAAAAGCATGCTCCAGTTAGGATATTGTTATCTCTTTTTTGTTACAGAATTTTCTATGTAGACACCATTATGTTATTTTTGTTGATTATATGAAGAGCTTTGAGAGCGCAACACAAATTGGAGCAGGATGTTGCTGTTTTGCGAACTGAAATACAGTTTTGATGTTTATGTCAACTGTCCTCAAAAGTGGGTCTTGTGTTTCTCACATAAATCCGAGCACGTTGAATGATTTTTTTTCAATATTAAGATATTGACTTATTCTCTTTGACTCCTTGTACAAGCTGACTCCACAGGTTTGGAAGTATGGGGACTAATGACATTGGAATAATAGCTCTGACTTACCATGTTGGTCTCTCTTTTCACCTCAGCCCCCCTGCCATCTAGCATCTGGGCAGCCAATTACTTCTTGCATTGTGTACCACTGCAATCTCTGGGAGGTTGTGAGGTCCCTGCCAGCGTGGCTCAGTGCTAGGATGACAAGGCTTTCTTCTGTAGCAGAGCATTCAGCTAATCCGTCTCCTCATGCCTCATCTTCTCCTCAGACTACATGGAGCTGAAAGAGCAAAACGCTCAGTCCTTTTAGAGTAGTCCTCCAAAGACCAGATGCAAAATTAGACCAATTCAGCTGGATCCTTTTTTGATGTATGTGCTGCACACTGTACCACTCACCACATCTTTCCTTGAGAGAGCAGTTGTCACAGGATTCATGAGATTGCATGAATTTTGTCACATTAATCTTATACTATCTCCCTGAGGTTTCAGTCTCAAAAGCTATTTCAGCATGTGCTTTGAATATGTATATAAAGCAACCCAAGAAGGGTTGTGGTGAAGGATGAAATGACCTACTGTAATGTATCACTCATTTCCTCTGTGCAGCACTGCCTGCATGGAGGCAGATCCAATATGGACTGATGTAGCATTCAGATAAAAATCAAAGAATGAAGCTCCATTTCACAACAATGTCCCTCAGGCAATATACAGGGAGAGCAATGGAGGTGTTTGTAAAGGTGGACAGGAGAGCTGGTTGCACTGTGAGTACTGTGTCCTTGAGTTAGGCAGGGTTACAGCCCTCCATCGCTAATTACCACATTGAGACCATGCTGCTCTGTTTGACACCTCTCTCTACAAAATGCTGAGATATCAACACAAACACTGACACATTCAAAAGGTAAAAATACCACTATCGTCAGTGAAACCTGGGAAACAAATTACCCTGGAAACAAGTAATTTCAGTGAGACTGTATCTTCATCCGTTTTTTATTTGCATTTCAACAGTAGGGTTAATGTCTTTTGCCAAACATGTCTCCTACATATTGCGATTAACTAAAAATTTTCAACAGGAAACACAAACACTACAATGCTGCATTTATTTCAATATCTGCTGCAACCAACACTGCAATCCATCCAATAGTTAAATGACCAGTGTGTAGGATTTAGTGGCATCTAGTGGTGAAGTTGCAGAGTGCAACTAACTGAACACCACTGGTGTATTTGACAACCTGGGAATGAAAATGGGCTATGGAGTGCATAGGAGAAACTAAGCTGGCTGCAAAACTCGGTAAAAACATGAAAGGCCCTATTTACAACCAGTATTTGGTTTGTCTATTCTGGGCTACTGTAGAAACATGGCGGTTCAACATGGCAGCTTCCACAGAAGGCCACCCGTGTTGTCTGTAGATGAAAACAGCTCATTCTAAGGTAGAGAAAACACAATGATTCTTATATTCAGGTGATTATACATTAGATCCTCCTAAATGTTGGAGACATTGGACACATTGGACCTTTAAAATACCTCAGTTTGGACCCAAGTGGCGGACCAACTGACCGACTAACGTTGCCAAGCCATTGGGAAAAATCTTGTATTTGACAACCAGACCATCGAAATCAAAATCATAGCCGAGGTTGAATTAATTTACTTTTTCTGTCGAGTATACTTTCTCCAACTCCTTACGTTTGCTCCAGAAATAGGAAAGAAAACAGGAACAGTTGTGTGGTGTAAGTGTAAAACTATTTTGCTCTAACGTACAGCTTCGAGCCTCGGACCACAATGGGATGAGTGACACAGCAGGCGAGATATCTCTGATTCAGACTCTCTCTGTATCCTACTCAGGCCACTCTGAACCCCACAGCTTTCCTAAAGCTCCACTTTGCCACGAATTAAGCCTTAATGCGACTCTTCTGTCTATTGATTTGTTAGCCATGCATTTCCTGTCCTGCTTTGATGTCATTGTGGTGTCAGTGTATGGAAGATTCCAGATAAAATTATGGAGGGTTTTAGCTTTTAAGCCTGTTATTCCAGGGGATTATTCGGCCGCAGTTGAATTAACATTTTTATTCTTTTTTTGGCCACAAACTGGATTATGTGACTCTGTTCTGCAGAGGCGATATCAAATGCCCATCGCTTATATGCAACTACCATGAACCCCCACCACTGCGAAAGAGACCAGTGCTGATTGCGTCTGGGGAGAACCCTGTGCCAGGGATCTAAGCAAAATAAAACACATTCACCAAATGTAGTACAAAGAGACCATTATGTTCAGTATTATAGTGGAATATTCACCGATGATGTTGATTTTGTCTAATATTTCTAAGCTCTTATTCTTATTGACTGAACTAACAAAATGTCCTGTGGTTTTCGCTCCCTGTTTGAGATAGTGGAAAAAAATGAGTTTTGGTTTCTTTTGACCCGCAGGGACCCTATCACAGCTAGCTGGGAAGGAGCAGAACTTCTGCAAGAAAATAACCCCTGCCTGTGTTCAACAGACTGGATGTGGTCCATTGGTCCCTCTGCAGAGCTCAATACACTCTGCGTGGAAACAGAATGAGTGAGCCACAGTGCAAAGCACAAAAATACAATACAAACAAAAGGCAGATTAATGGCCAGGATAATCACAACCCAGAGATTTGTCCCTATTTGTGTTTGTATTTTCTGACTCAACAATTTCTACACAGAGATGAACTTTTCCCAGAGCCTCACACATGGCTGTGAAGAGCAGCTGGGCTTCAGCTTCTCATCCCTGTCCTTATATAATGCAGTTGCTGCAATTCAAAAGTCATTAAAGCACAACTGAGCTGCAAAATAATAAAAAAATAAATGTTATTCTATGGCAGGATAGAAGGGAGTGTGGAGAGGTGGTAAGAAAAGGGAGAATGTACTGTATCTTTATTTCTTTAGAGCTTTTTGTCTCATCCCAAATGTCTATTTTATTTGAGTATTTAGTCTGCAACATAGTTAATAATTACACAAATCAATCAACTGACATCAAATTACAACCTTCAAATGTGCAATGGTTCCTAAAGGAACATTTTTCCACATGCAGAAGACAGCACTTCTGTCTACTGCATTGACTGCCTTTTTTACCCCCCTTGAGGTCAGCAGAAACAAGTTGTGAACACAATATTTACATATCATCACCTTTAAAGTTGATATGGCAAACTTGTTAGCAAACAATTGCCAATTTACATCTCTATCTCTCAGTTATGGAAGTAACCTTGTACTCTGGGAAAATGTGTCATTTTTCACTATCGTCTGACCTTTGATATAAGAAAACAATTGTTAGTTGTAGTATAAACCTAATAGTTCTTGGCATTGTGTAGCATCTTTATGACAGATTATTGTTTGCTTTAAATTAAATGTTGGCCTATTATTATCCAAAACTCCAAAATGTTTTCTGCTGTTCATTATTTTCCTAAACAAAGATCGAGATGCATTACATCTACATATTTTAATGAATATATATTCATTTTTTCTGTATAAATGTTGATACAATGTAAATGGATGAGGGAGTTAAACTAGAAGCCAGACATAAGAGTTGTATTTTTTGCAACGGCAGTTATAAAAAATATAAAAATGTTGTGTCTGGGACCTGCATGAGGCATTATTCCCACTCAATTAATTAGAGATGTTCTTTCTACAAGACTGCAGTTCTTCCTCGCTCTGCCACACTTCCAATATGAATATCTGCTCTGAAGGATTGTAAAGGCGGGATCTGGTGTCAAGATCAACAAACAGTGTAATGGTGGTATGTCTGAGCTCTACGTCCGCTGGATATCAACAGACCCTTACTTCACTGGAAGGATTCAATAAGCTGTCATGAATGTGTTATGGCAAGCACATTTTCTCCTCATTACAGCTACAGAAAGCACCATTACTAATATAAAACCTTATGATCTTTTATGCTAAATGGGTTGAGTGATGGTCGACTGTGGTACTTAACTATGTAAAGTGTGTTTTATGAGTTTTGGGATAAGACATCATAAAACAGCCATTATGAAAAACTTACAGCAGATATATCGACTTTATCAAAAGTGTTTTGCTTTCATTCTTTGGAACTTGATAAATAATTGATTTTCAAATCTATTATACTCCGGATGCTTCAAGACTTCTTATTAAATTATATTTTTAATTATTTTATTAAAGCCACTTCAGCTTAAAGAAACTTTGAAATAACTGCAGTAAGTATGGGAGGAACATTGTTAAATATCTATATTTTGTGTTAGATGTGTGTTTTTGATATTTTAATGCTCCGTAAGGTTTATTAATCCCACTTACAGCGTGAATGTGAAAAGAGAGCTGGGATCTTGTAAGCTGTTTTTATGCAGGTTTTGATTTAGGTTGAAATCACTTTGAACTGAGCTTTTGTGCCTCTGATATTTTTCTGTATTCACATCTATGCAAATTAGGTACTTTTTGGAAAAATCGTTGAATGAATAAAAGCTTAATAAGAAACACAAAGGGGAGAAAATGAAATGTGATAGAATAAGGGAAATGAAAAACACTGACGAATGGAAAAATAATTTCCTTGGGGCAGTGGGTAGTTAATTCTATACAAGTGGATAGATCCTGTCATCGCCTATCAAACAGCCTGTGCGTCCAACATTTTCAGCAAAGTGGTAGACAATGGGAGTGTTGGATAAATGTCTTATCAAGAAGGTAAACTGGTCATAGGCTACGGCTTTAATAAGGTTACAGACAAATGTAGTCCTGATAAGCCTGCTATCCTTTAGGGAAATAATAATAAAAACATGTTAAGGAAATTATGTTTCCAGCGTAGATACAACCTTTAATACAAATAGAAAATTGTTGAGGTGATAATGTTAGAGGAGGATAAAATGTCTTCTGTTAATTGGTACATCCTTCTTTAGCTCGTGGCGTGGCTCCACAGTCTGATGACTCCTACTGACTTTAGAGACCCCCTGAATCTTCTAGCGCCACCACAAAGAGTGATTTGTTCTTGTGATAATTAGCAAATGTTAGCACGCTAACCTGCTATACCAAGATGCTGAACATGGTAAACGTTATACCAATATGCTGTCATTGTGAGCATGTTTGCATGCTGACTTTAGCATTTAGCTCAAAGCACCATTGTGCTGAAGTACAGCCTCACAGATGGCATGGCTGTAGACTCTTGAGACTAATGCCAGCAGTGATACTAACTGTGAAAAAATGTCTTGCCGTGTTGTTCTCATTGCCTTTTTTGCTGGAAAACTATAAAATCAGTGACATGAAACTATATGTTCAGTGTACTGTATAATTCTATATAGTTTGCGTGGTGATTTGCATGGTTGAAAATGCACAGTGGCTAGCAGCTGCAGGTCATTACGTAGTGGTTTGATTCCTCCCTACTTAGTCCTTTGCTCTCCAACAATTATGGAGCTAAAACCCACACATCCAACTCTTAATGTACCACATATACGCAAATATATTCATACTCAGACATATATAATGATTTATGTAACCAACTGATTTCTGAGATTGGATGTTGACATTTAAGAAGTTAAGCAAAATCTGATGCAAAGATTCCTTTAGTTTGTTTTTCAAAGAATTGGCCAAAATAGGTACAAATACAATTTCATGTTAATGCTAATATTGGCCAATGTATTAGTCTGGCCAATATAGCGATCAGGCTCTATTATGTGACATTACAACAAACACATACAGCAGGGAGTGTTAACTTCTTTGTAGAAAATAAGTGTAAATCATCACACACCTGCTCATTGGCCTCCCACTGTCGGATTTGGTTGTCGTGTCCATGTTAGAAGTGAAGCAACCATCAATT
This sequence comes from Dicentrarchus labrax, assembly GCF_905237075.1. Lineage (NCBI taxonomy): Eukaryota > Metazoa > Chordata > Actinopteri > Moronidae > Dicentrarchus > Dicentrarchus labrax. The sequence goes on from NW_026136706.1 coordinate 16,624,749, forward strand.
ACGCCGTTAATTTTGTGCACGTTCACACACAAATGTCACGAATATAATCTGCTACTTAACAGCGTGTTGTTATCAGCACAGGTTTGTTCGATACTGACAATCGTCATTTCATACCCTTGGACTGAACTAAAATTTCATTATGCTTTGCCCTTGCTGTGAGATGATTTGGTCTCCAGCCTGTGCTCCACACTGTGTGAGGGGCATTCAGTGAAAATATGAGACTGTCGAAATGACCTTTCCCCACGACTCACAGAGGCTACTCTAATTGGCACTTTTTATTGTTATCAACTGAGGCAAACAAAAATGAGCTCCTATGCACTGCTATGTCGCCATCTCATAAGAAATAAAAAAGGTATTATAAAACGTCTGGTTAAAGATGAAATATAATCTTGTAAGTTGCTCCTTCTATCGATCCATGTAATGTCTCACAGATAAAAATCCTCATACTGGTTTATTTCACTACTTTGCCTTGAAATGATACAAGATCAATACCAAAGGAGGAAAATAAACTGTGTGCTTCATGGATATAATGTGTATAGCTATAATCGATCTCATCATGCAACACAATAAGAAAGGTCATACCTCACAAACAGTGAGGCTTCTCCTCAACCATTCAATCAATACTGACATTTTATCCACAGAAATAGAGTTGGGTGATATTAGGCTTCTACACCATAGCTAGTTAGCCAGACATTTAACCTTTGGCTGGACAACCGCCCATACATACGTGAAAACACACATACAAAAAGAAAGACTTACAGATTTAAAGTGCGCATAAAGACAAAGACAGACTTTGACCTTCCTTCTATGCTTTTTACTTCAAAGACAGACTGAGAAACAGAATATCTGCCAGAGATATCTCTCCTTATACTGTCCAGAAATGATTTCTGTCACACTTCCACCAGGTTTTCTATTCTATTGTGTGCTTTTCTGTGCTATCCCATGTTAGGTCATGTCATGTGCTTAATCTTGATTTTGGGTTCTGCGTCCTCAATTAGACAGCCGCTCTTAGCTCCGCTTTCTCTCCCCGTCACACCAGATGGACCCACAGATGGACACAGCGACGTTCTATTGGTCCATCAGCCCATTCGCCAGCCAGCACGTCATGCTTCAGTCTATCATGTCTCTCGGTCCAAATCCCCGAATTAGTTTTTTATTTGCCTGTAAATCACACAACTCATCGTCATCTCACATATGACAAACAATAAAACTGGAAGAGGCAGAGTGTGCTGTGGCACTGAGCAGATGTCTGACACCTCCAGCACGGCACACAACAGCCACAAACGGATCCTATTTTGTTTTGAGGGCTATGCTTCAGATGCTTGTTAGTATAGTGGAGATGTGGAGTATATCGGGGGGCCCTGACAGGGTCGGGCAAATCTCTCTCTCGCAGCTCTTACTGTTTGGAGTGATGCCGGTGTCAGATCCCCCTCCTGCTCTGCCGTGGACAGTTGGCATCCACCGAGAACGACTGGAGAGATAGGAGTTTCTGACCATCATTATCAGACAAATGTAGCCAGGGCTCAGTCTTGCGTTACGGCATTTGATAGCTGCCTTTGCTTAGTGCTCCATAGCGTTTATAGCTATCAGCTTGGGGCATCTCTGAAGAGCAGAGCTGTTCAACTTCCCTGATCACCTAGAGAGCAAAGGAGCACCAGCATGGCCCCGGATCTTAACCTGATAACATCCGTGATTTATTTTCTTCATGTCATGCTGCTGTAATACAGTCTAAAGGGAGACAGAAGCCAGGCCCCTGGCTGACAGCCCCACAGCTCCTTGGGCTTTTGTTGCAGCCCGATCAGCTCCGATTACAGGATGAGCTTCAAAGAGCCTCCCAGACATGTAACCTAAACTACTGTACTGGCAAAAAGAAGACAGCATAGGCCATGAATTGGGGCAGTTAAATGTAAATCTATGTGTTGAAAAATAGCCACAGTGGCTTACCAACAGACAGATGTAGAATTTTAACACATCTAACGCATAATCACATACTGAAAATATATACAAATCACCAATTAGTAAAAAAAATAATTACATTTTTAATAAAAAAAATTAATTATGCTAAAACAACACAAGCATACAACACTATTTCCGACAGCCTCAGACATATTTAATGCTTTGTTTGCCACCTTTGAGAACACTTTGACTCAGATCAGTAAAACACTTGTATTTCAGTATTGCATGTACGCATAGGCCCACACCTGCAAGTATAATAATGTCTCTTACTCCTTAATATCTGCTACCTCAGTGCCAGTGTCACATAAATATCAGTTAATAGCCAAACCCAATAACCCAACCATTAAACAACTTTGATTCATGAGCATATATTATACAGACATGGCTGATTCAATTAAAGTTCAGGTGAAAATGTACCCCTCTACCTGCTCAACACACTTCAAGTATTTCACAATGAATTACTCCTGAATAGTTGAAAAGATGGCTGATGCCGAGGATCCCCCTGTAGCCTCGCTATTATCAGAAGGTAGAGTGTAACTGCTGTGTCTGACAGATGAGTGGGACTTTGAGTGCTTAGCTGGCTCACAGACACAACGTTTCATTGACAATCTGAGTAGAACAACTTGCTCAATGAACAAAGGCATGGGAAGAGCTGACAAGCTGATCATGCGGCTGCAGCGAGAAGACGAAGACAAGAAGAGACACAAAGGAGGAAACAAAGAGAGAGTGAAAGACTGACATGTCTGTGTAATATCTTTGTTGCTCAGTCCTCACGTTGTTGCTCTGCAGATGCTGAAAATTCGTCAGCATTCTCATCTCAAGTAACGCAGGACTTGCCATCTTCGGAGCAACAGGGGGACACTGACACTGGTTATATCTGTTCCCCGTGAGGAAAACCTTCCTCTCCATCACACTGCTGTCTCAATGATACAGCACGTCACCTCTGTAAGCCTCTCATTCGGTTCTTGTGAAGCGAAAACTGCTCAAGTCTGATGCGTGCAGTCGTAACAGTTCAAGAGTGCCGAACAAACAGCCAGGCTGATAGATATAATACTGTGAAGGGGGCATGATATAATCTTTGTTGCTGTTCTTGTGACACTGCACATGAGGAAATACAGCACAGAAATGACTTGGTGGTTGAGTTCCTTTGACACACCATAAGTCAGAATCCACATCCTCCATAGAGCACCCTTATTTATCTTTCCTATAGAGACAACTTTTTTCTAAGGTCGATTTAACCTCCAACTCAATCCTCCAACCCAAGTAAAGCTATGGAATACACTCACACTTCATTTACTCTACTGTGGCTTCACCTTTATGACTCCCATGGGGCAGTGCAAAGTTGTTTTTTGCAGCTCAGCAGAAACTTCCCTGTATTTTACTGCTCTGCTATATGCCTTTAATCTATAGGTAGCAAGGCTGTATCAGCAAATGTCAATGTACTTTATTAACCGCAGCAAGGTTTTCAATGAATTCATGACATCTAATTAAAATACTGAATACTAAAAAAAGCTTTTTTGTGTGTGTGAAACTGCCTGGTCCTGGCAGTACATGTCCAACCAGGCTTGGACTGGCAGTCTGGCAACTCTGGCAAATGCCAGATGAGCCGGCCCACCTAGTGGGCTGCAATGCCACCACCAGCAAAAATTGTGAGAAAGAAATTGACCTGCCTGCCGTGGTGCACTTGATGTTGGAACAGCCTGTCTGATCGGGGGGTTATACTGTGCCAGAATTGTCAATGGGGTACCTAAGGCAGGTGGAGCAGGAAGTGGTACCGACTGGTGTCACCTCCCTTCCCCATCCCTTCAAGTGGATCCCTCCAATCATGTACTGTCAGGAGTCAAGCGGGAAATGAAATGAAATCAAGACAGAAATAGTTCAAATCAAATAGACATGAAATGGCTGAAGTATCAAAAAAGCAAAAACGTGGAGCGGAGAAGGTCAGAGAGAAAAAGAAAAAAATCTTCAGACTGATGCTGCAAAATGTTTTTAAGCTGACACATTTATTATTCAAAGATGACGTTACTGATGACAGTGCCACACAAAATCCTGCTAGCGGCAGTGATAACACAGCATAACAGTCCACCAGCACCAAATAAAAAAGGAGGAAAGACAGATGAGCAGCAGCTTGATTCCAGTGGAGAGCAGAAGCGAGAAGAGGATGATGGAGGACAAGCCACATGACTACCTCCCAGCAAGTGATGCTGCTAGTGCTAGCTCATATTGCTTTATGCAACTCTTTGGTGCATATGTTGGGGTAAAATGGGGCTGTTGAGACGAAAACTACCAAACTGAATTTTATTCTCGGTCCAACCATGAACTCAACACATTAGAGCTGAGAGGACTGACTGATCGATTAGTTGATCAACAGAAAATCTAATCATTTAAGTAATTTGTCAAGCACTAGCTCTGCAGTTCCAGCTTATATAAGGCTTCCCCCCCTTTTGTTTTATATCATTATAAACTGAATATCTTTGGGTTTTAAAATGTTGGTTGGCCAAAAAAAGACATCACCTTGGACTCTAGGAAACTGTGATAGATGTATTTGAACTATTATTTTACTTATTTATAGTTAGCTATAGTATAGTTTTAATTATTTATCTAACATTTTAATTATTTGAATAAATAATCGGCAGATTAATTGGCAATGACAACAAGACTGCAACTACTTATTTTGACAATTGATGATTCTTTTTTTGACTAATCAATTCCCGTCACAATTTCTTTAAGCCCAAGTCATTAAACTGCTTGTTTTGTCCAAAACCCAAAGATATTCAGTTCACTATATGAAACAGAGAAAGGCAACAAATCATTACGTTTGAGAAGCTGGAGGGAGAGGATTTTTGGCATTTCTGCTTGAAAAATTACGATTATCAAAATAATTTAAATAATTTTCTGTTGACTAATCAATTAATCAACTAATCACTGTAGCTCTAAATGAAAAAGGTATCAATTTCAGCCCTACACTACATGCTTAAAACATTGAGAAACTTTAAGTGTATGGAGTACACGGCCCTAACTATAATAATTCCACAGAGAAAACAACATCCCAATTTCTCATTTCCATACAGCTGGTACAAACAGCTGTGTACTGTATGTTTGCATTGTGAACTGTATAATAGTGAGACAAAGTGAACTGATTTGCTACTGTACATTACTGTTAAACCACAGCTGGCTCAGATGCATACTGCAGCTACCAACCTATTCTAATCATGGGTATTTATAAGCTAAGGCAATCTGTGACAGAGAAAGAAAAGAAAATCAGAGGCTGTAATATTTCTGCAACTCCTCTGAAACCAGATTGCGAGCTCTGCCAAAATACCCGAGCCATGCTGTAGGCACAATATGCCATGAAGAAGCAAAGCCAAATTGTTTGTCTAAACTGTTTTCAGTGAGAAGAATGGAGGTTAACAGTAAAAAGGCTGTTATATGATGACCTCTATTCAATAAAAGGCTGAGATTTTGCCAATTAAGTGGCCTTGGCATATAAGGATTCAAGGACAATATCTTTATACTTTCTCCCCCCTGGCATTTCACACGAAACACACTTCCAAACACATTGATCTTGCCTCACAGGGGAGACTTTACGGTACCTGCTTCCCAATTACTCGCATAGGCTTATTCCTCTGACACAGTCTAAAGGAAAACACGCCGGATTGGCTGCTAGTCATGACAGAAAAGCTTAGTGGAGGTAAATTTGTGGGCAGTGTGGGAGAGCTGCCAGCTTTTCAAACATGCACTGCACTCGGAGAGGCAGATTTACCGTCTGTGGTCTTCTACAGGCCTCTCTGTGTTTGTCCTGTCTCCAGTGGCTGACTGAAGACCTTGCTCGCCCAACAAAAACACTGTCAGAGATAGCTCGGCGAGGCATGAAATTGATTTTGTATTAACAAACAAGGGGATCTGTTTCTCCCATACTGTTAATCAAATCATTTCGAGGAATGAGGGGAAGATGAGAGTAAAATCATTAACTTCCAACAGTAAATCAGGTTCAATGCCAACCTGTTGTCCCATTAACCCTGAAACCTGTTCAATAGCTAATTAAGGCAATTACTTCAGGCATGACATGCCAGTTAATCATGAATGACTAGCCCATTTATAGTGGTGGCTTCATTACCATTGGCAGTACTCAGTGATTGCCCCCCTCATTCTCTACACACACACACACACACACACACACACACACACACACACACACACACACACACACACACACACACACACACACACACACACACACACACACACAAACACAGAGCAAATACTGAGGATAAACGTGACTGTTGGTCTGCCTCCCACCTACTCCCTCTTTACAGGGCTATTATTGGAATGAATGGAGGAATCAAAAAAGTGCACAGCCAGTCGTGTGCTTAGTTCCCAAATGCGCCATCTTCCACCATGTTTCATCTGTGATATCGAGCTTCAGAGTTTTTAACGTTGATTGTGGTTTTCATATATGTGCTTTAGGGCATTTTATGTCCTTGGTAGCTGATAGTAGAGAGATGACAGGAAATGAGGAGAGAGGGTATTACATGCAACAAAGGGCCCTTGCTGGACATTGCGGTTTATGATCTGAACCTGGTCGACCAATTACAAATCTTTTTAATAAAATGAACACTCATATGTGGAGCCGTAAAGTAAATATGCATTAAATAAATAATCATATGAAAAAACTGCTTTACAAATATAAATGAACCCACTGCCTAGCTGGTGTTAGCAGTGTTTGCTAGTTGGCTAGAGCTAGAGAGAAAGCGTCTGTCTTTTTGATCATCATGTCTCTGAGGGACATCTGTAGTTTCAAAACATGGCTGAGGTAACTCTGAATTAACCAGCTACAGTCAGCTTTTCCACTTTGATGTTGAGTAATAATCCAATCTCACATGACAACCTAGCAATTGAGCTGGCAAGCAAGGCAGCATTTGCATCCTTGTTATTTATTAGTTCCTCATTCAGAGTTACTTTCGACATTGTTGTTGCTCTAGCTAACAGGAGCTAGCCCGCTAAATCTGTAACACTTGTTGAGCTTGTTAGTATTTAGTGGCATCAAAGGGCATTTTTAAATAAGATTTTCTATAATCAAACAATGAACTCCAGTAAAACTTGTGAAAGTAAGAATGAGGAAATAACATCTTATAATTATGAGTTGAGTTTTAATAATTCCTTAAATAATTTCACAATTTGTTGGTTCATTTATATATTTTACATGTTATTTATATTGTTTTCTTTCATAATAGCTATTCATTCAATATTAAACATGCCCACAGACAATCACAGGCACTCAAAAATAATAATAATAATAAAAAGAGTTTTGACAAAACTCAGATTGAACCAAATTATTTTCTAAGGTCATTGCATCAAGTGTAAGATTTATTGTTATTGGGGTGTTAATATGGCAAGTGCCTACACTCTCAAATGTAATGAGAACACGTTTTTAAAGGTGTGTAGAAAAAGGGGGCAGATAAACCCGGGACCGACATTTTGACTGAGCCCTTTGTCTCCGTCTGTCTGGAGCTGTCCGTGGTGCTGAACAAGACTTCAGTCGCTCACTAACAGTGTGATCAGTGTGCTCTGACACCTACCTTGTCAGCAGTTCCCATCCCATAGCGCTTGAGGGACTGACTCTGACAGATAGTGGCGCTGAGGGAGGCCCTTGTAGTGAACTGTCCTGAGTGGGAGTATTGATTTTCCTGTTTGTCTCCCCTGACTGCGGCAAGGTGGAGGCTAGCTGAAATGACTCCCTCTGCTCTGAGGCCCCATTCCTCTCACCTCCCCTCAGGTCCCTATAAAGACAAGCTATACTGTAGCCTGATTCTATATGTGCCGGGGCATCTGCTGCAGAGCATTCAAGCTGGTCAGAGGGCGCTCATCCTCACGCCGTTAAATGTCACTCTCTCCCCTCCACTGCACATCAATAACTGGCTCTGGCACTGCAGGACACCTCTCTGGGTTGTTCCATTTTCATTTGCAGCCATGAATATAAATTTCTGGACAACTTGCCACTCTTGTCAACACAAGGGGAAATTCATTCTGCTACTGTTCCACTGAGCTGAGGCCTCTTAATATTGGGTGACATTAAAAAGCTGCACTGTATATTTCCCTGTAGCTCTCACATAAAAAAAAATGAGAGAAAGCAAAAACCTCACCTCCAATGCACACTGCTGGCACAGCTTTGACTTTGATCTACTTTCACCAGACAACACAGCAGACAAATTTATTGCTGTGATTGCAAGTGTGGTGCGTTAATTAAAAACAGCAGTGGTTACCCTCGCTTAGACGTTGTTTGTCGTCTTAACGCGACGAAACACAGCCGCTCATCAAAGCCGTGTATAAACAGCCGTCTGTTTGCTCTAATTTATCAAGCATCAGTGCTGAGGTCCTGGGGGAGTGTGGCTCTGCGCCTTCCGCGTTTAAACAATTACACCAGGAGTCAGACATGTAACCTCACTGGGTCACACTTTCCATTTCAATGTAAATGTCAAACTGATACATCTCGTGCAAAGACTCCCTGTGGAAAAACTTGTTGTCTATAATGCAGCCTTTCATGTTCCAGTCACACCACATGCAACAACGGCAACACATTACATGCATAGACAATAACAGGCATGGAATTATGTTAATTTACAGGCTATGGAGAAAATACAATAACCTTCTTATGAGTTCATCCCAGGGGAACCAGCAGCCCAATCGCTAGCTTACAAAAACTAATCAAAGATGAAGCTCTAAATCAACACCCAGACCTGCACATACTCTCGTAAATAGTGTTTACCATTTTCCAAAAATTCGGACCACAGAACATCCAACACCCAATCGAAGGCTTAACATCTCTTCAATAATTGTAGCTTTTAGTGTATAATGACCTTTTATAGTACTTTTGCTTTCACTCAGGACAAAGGGAGAGCCCTGCTGAACAGAAGCACATTATTTCACAGCCTTTAAACACAACCCCCCACTGGGAAAACCATTATCATGGCTAATGTCAGTTGTTAGAGGGTGTGAGTGTAGCCCGTACATGAGGATCCTGGGGGACAATAATCAGGGAAAATGTTATGTGGAGCTGTTGGGGAAAGTTTAAAAAGTCTGCCTGGAAAGATTGCTTTTTAGTTAAGTAGCTCGTAGGGATCCATGATCATGACCAAGAGGAAACAAGATGACGGTGAAAGTGTAAAAGGCCAGAACACTTTCCTGTGGATAATAACACTGTTTGAGCATCATGCGCTGGTTCAGTCAAGCAGGACAAGGAGCCGCCAATAAATAGCTATTGTACCCTAACCCTATGTCAATGAAGTTAACAACTCAAGTGGCAGGTTAGAGGGCTCCAGCTCTGCTTCATGTGTAACCGTGGTTCATTCACACCAGGTTTCCGCTTTCGAGACTTTAGCAGCACCCTCTGCTTGTGACTTAAAGCAGATTTAATTATTTCAACACATTAATTCATATGTAAACCCATCTTGTTTGTCTTGAATAGTTCAATAACTATATACTTAAAGAAACATGTTAAATCCTTTACTCTGCCAGAGAGATGGGTAGACAAATTCAGAGGAGCTATATCGCTCCATCACTTCAAAGATGATTAAATCTCCTCATTCATATCTTTAACAGTCCGTAGCCACAACAAGATGCTGTAGCTAAACAGAAAATCAAAGACTCCTTTAGCCAGACAGGCGCAGTCTTCGTATAGCATCTCAACTCACTTGCAATTTGAGCCACATAGGACACCTAACTTAGCCGTTCATATCATTATCTCACTCCATCATCCTCACTTTTAGGCACTAACAATGTTGGGTGCAGTGGTAGACACGGACAGACACTGAGTTATCGAGGCAGTCTTTGAAGCTGAAAGTAGATACCTCTGCTTCCTATACACCAAAAACAAACACATACTGCAATTTAGTCAGATCTGTTTTCAAGTGTTTCCTAGACACGTACGTCTATAAGGCGGCCTCAGACAACTGTTGAACCTATAAATCATTTGCTGAAAGAATCTAATTGTGACTGGCAGCCAATAGGATAGGTCGCTGTGCCCCAAAAAAGGCGTGTGGCTTTGGCTGTGACACCTATGGGCTTTATTAAAGTCTAAGGCCATGTTCAGACACACAAAAGCACTGTGTGAAAAAGCTCAGCCCCCTCATTCATTTAAATGGGACCACTGGGTTGGTACCTCGGGTGTGTTGGGGTAAGCGCTCTGGCATCAGATGCACAGTTGTCTGCCAAAACAGTTGAAGCAGGCTCAACTTGTTCAGCAATCCAATTCAACGTCATCTAGCAAGGCACAGCATTGGCCTCGCTGGGGCTACATTGTGGGGTTTGTTTACATCGCTTTAAGTCTTACATTGTTTTAACGCAGGGCTGTTTTATATCTGAATGCCTGGGGTATAGCTATATGCTTGCAATCCATGCTGTGAGACCAACACCGCACAAGGCTATGACATTGGATGAGGTAAAAAAAAATACCAAAAAGGGCTTTCCAAGGACTTATCCCAAAGTCCCTTCAAACACCTCCTTTCCTCTCTGTTTTTTGCCTCTTACTTTTTCTTTGGAACATCCCCCTCTTACAGAGAAAATGGATGTGGTAGCACTCAACAATGCTGCTTTTCGTGGACCTGGATGGATTGCATGTAAGCGAGGAGATTGGTTTCAGTGTTCCCCTGTGGACTGAAGCCTTTGGTGTTTGGTGATAAATGCCTCCTGTGTGGTAATACTGTGTGATTAACGGACACAGCCCAAAGCCTGATCCCTCCTCTCCCTCCTCACCGCACCTGAATCAATCATCTACATGGAAAGGCCACAGTCTTGCGCTAGAACAGCTGCTTAGAGCTCAGCTCTCTCCTTTCTCACTTTAGAAGGGCCAGAGATGAGTGTGGACTCACTTTGAAACACATTAAATACAAGTAGATCAAACACGGTTTGCTCAGTCTGCATTGGTGAGAAAGGTATGCAATGTAAAATGTACATGTTCAGGTGAGTCGTACTGTAGTTCTACTTTGATAGTTAAGGATTGTGTAGTGCCATATTATAAGCACATAACTATCGCTTACATGCAATCCATCCAGGTCCACGAAAAGCAGCATTGTTGAGTGCTACCACATCCATTTTCTCTGTAAGAGGGGGATGTTCCAAAGAAAAAGTAAGAGGCAAAAAACAGAGAGGTGTTTGAAGGGACTTTGGGATAAGTCCTTGGAAAGCCCTTTTTGGTATTTTTTTACCTCATCCAATGTCACAGCCTTGTGTGGTGTTGGTCTCACAGCATGGATTGCAAGCATATACCTATATCTTCATGAACCCTTTTTAATTCCATTTCATACTGTGAGTGCTGAGGAAGTTTCTTGAAAAACTCTAACTGTAAAAATGTAAAAGTAACCGTTGATATTTATCAGAAATCACGACAAGACATCCCAGTGGGACTTTGACAGCTCTTGAAATTGCATATTTGTTCTTCCTTGGCCTTAATATTTTTGCCTATTTTTAGATTCAATCTTTTGTAATGCTCTGCTTCCTTTTAGCTGTGCAGTCAACAAGATATTGCAAGACCTTGAAAAACATTCCATCCTAAAATATGCATATCCTGTAGTTTTATATTTCAGTAAAAACAATGAAATGCCTGAACCTATAAACCTGTGTTATAGAATGAATACATCCAGCTGTTCCTATAACGCTGAAGTGACATGGCAGGTTGAATTTAAAAAAGTAACTTGACACACAGCTCCACACTGAGCAGCCTACATGATCAGATTTGATATTACGCCCGACATTAAATAAAACGCAGTAGCAGCAGTTTTTACAAATAGCCATGAAACCATATCATTGGAGGTGAGATTATGGCAGCGGCATAAGCAGTCAAATCAATTGCTGAGTATTTCTGTGGAAGTCGATAGAGGATCCAGGTTAGACCCATTAGTCATGTTGGCACCCTGCATTGCTCTCCGAGGCCTAAAATGACCCTGCAATGTCTCTGCACATTGTTGCTAAAAGCTCCCAACACACCCACATTGGCTTTTGCAGTATACTGGCTTTGTAAAAAAAAAAAAAAGAAATAATGGAATCAATGCTAATTTATGTCATATGGCATTAATATGCATGGGTTTACAATTCAGCTTGAAATATTTAACAAAGGCATAATCTGCTTCTTGATGACATAGAGAGGGTAAAGCCATTTGCTGATAATTCATTTGTACTGTTCTGCACAAAAGGAAGCACTCAAAGATACTTACACCCTCTGTAATTTATTATGATTCACAGACATGCCTGGCATGACAAGCAAAGCAAATGCCTCCAGTGTTAGGACAATTTCCTCTCACCACCCTCGAAGAGAAAGTAAACAAATTCGCAGCTCAGAGTCCAAACATGAGAGGGGAGACTTAAACAGAATGATGAATGAAACAAAGTCTACTATCCATTGCAGAATGGCGACTGATGAGAAGTTAAGTGATCCCTGGATTTGTGAGTGGGATTTAAAGCTCTGTTTTGCAGCAATTCAACTGGCACCTCGAGAGGACTGACTCACATGGAGGGACATTGGATTCCTATGATGAGGTTGATGTTCTGTATCACAACACGTGCTGGGACATAATGCTATTTGTTCCACACCAGCACTCTGTGATGCAACAAGATGTTACTCTACTCTCTAGTGCCTTACTGTTGTTAGGACAGATTTTCAATCCATACTTATTATACTGTGGCCTGGGACCCAATTTATACTGCAATATTGTAGGTGGGTGTGAACAGAAATTGATCTAAAGAGGGAAATCCTTTTCCAGTGGGAAATAAACAATTGTTCAGTCAGCATAACAACAAAACACATCATATCTGATGTTTTCTGCCTTTATACTCTTCAAAATAGAGGATATTAAAATATATGACAGCCAAGTCAGGCATACTTACAGATAACCCTAGGAGTTGTTTTGTAATGTAATTTATATGTAATATTGTTTCATATGATTAAATAATATACTAAACATTAATGAAAACTAGTGTCTGCACTGGTGATCACATATCTATGATGATTTTTCAAAATAAAACGGGACCAAGCACCTATTTATAAATGCAGGAATTTAAGAGGCAATCTGGACTGCAATCTGTTCAGTGAGATTATTCAAATCTCTCTCACAGCAAGTCTGAGCGATGCCGCAGCACAGGGAAGAAGCAGAGGACACCAGCAGTAAAGATCGTATTGATTGAACATATTTTATGTATTACCATTTCATTGCTTACATAAATGACGTGGCTGATTTTGGTATATCTTAGAAGCACACCTCAACACACCTTCTCCCTAGGGTGAACCCGCTCTTAAGTGTAGTACTACAGTTTTATATATTTCACCACATCGCTAGCCAGTGGACCCCTCAGCAACATCAAAGCATCCAGAGCCTCATCCCACCAGAAGACTTTGGGGGTGGCACACTCTTGCAAGTGGATATTAGTCCGTGTGAAGGTGACTCTACCTGTGCTTACATTTAAAGTGTGCCAGGTGCTCAGTCAACCACTGAATCCAAATTGGGCAGTGTGAGGCAGCCTCGGCTCGCCTCCCCACAGTATAACTTACCTGTCACCAGCTCGCCCCAGATAAGGACAGATGACCTTTCTCCAGGTTGTTATAATAAATCAACTCCAGAAGCAGTTATTCCTAGCACGGTCCTCTCGTCAGGCCTAACAGGTATCAATTGAGAAATAACACAGCAGACACCTCTGCTGACATTTTTGATGTTTGATGACTGGACAACACACACACACACACACACACACACACACACACACACAGAAGGCAAAGAAATTCCCTTTTGAATTAACAAGGATGCTAACCAGGTCTGCTTTGTTTACATGTTTACAATCTTGAAATTTGATGCTATATACCCAAAATACAATCATAATTATATAATTATAAAGCACAAATTTTATTGGGTTACATTTGTGATGCATCAATAAACTGGTAACACTTAAAGCTAAACTGGTAAAAAGAGCCAGTCTGAAGCCAAATATATTCACAGCACAGCATAAAAAGCTGTAGCAGCCATACAAAGCCAACAACTAGTGTCTTCAAAGCAATATTCTTGGACTTGATCAGCAAACACTAAAGAATTTGTGGTAAAAATCTTCAAGTTTCACCACTTACTTTTTTATGGACTGTTTATAGTACAAAACTAGAATGTTCTTTTCTCAATTAGAGGGAAGACAGAGCCAAAGTTAATTGCCCCTCTGATAATAGAAGCATTTGAACAGCTCAGCCACCAAACAGGCCTCTTGGGGACATTAAACACAGAATTTCAGAATCACAGCATCAGCTGACTCATTCTCATCAAACTGATGACTACATTTAACTAGATCAGTATGAGGTGCTTTGCTTCTCTTCTTTTTACTTCAGTCTAGGGGGTGATCTCACACTGATCAAAAGCTGACTGGGAAGTTGGAGTTCAGCTCCGTGACAGCACGTCTGGGATCTGAGAGTTCATGATGGCACGCTGTTCAGAATTAAAACAAGGTACTCATCAAATGTGATGCCGTGGATCAAATCAAGAAAACAACATTTTTGACTCGAGCCAAAAAAATAACAGCAGAATCTTCACGGTATCATTACTTTCAGTGAGGAAACTATGAAATTGTGCCATAAAAATAAAGAATGTGCTACACTGCAGTGTCTGATACAACATTTCTTACCACAGGATCCCTGAAAACTGAGACTGGAGCATGAGGGTCCTTGCCAGCCACTCAACCAAATGCCACCCTTTAATCAGGCTATAAGAGCTGAATCAGACGATTGGAAATTCATATTTGCCGGACCAGCAAGTATTTGACAGCAGCATCAGAGAAGCTGCAAGCCGGCTCTGGCGAGCTGCACGGCTTTCATTACCTAGAGTGGCTTTTAGAGAAAGACGGTAAGCTCCCTCCATACTACATCTCGAACAGTTTCAAGCCAAATGGACAATGACAAATATCCATAACAACTCAAACACATGCAAAGCTTTTCATCTCCTCCAAATGCTAATATTGATATATAAAGGATATAAGGCTTATCTAATAAACATGCACTGAACAATACTTTGTGAAGACAACTCAGGCCTCCCTGTTTGGTGCATCATGTATCAAGCAGGAGATTTCCACATAGAACTGGGACACTAATCCCCTTTCCAACAGAAGAGACATCACATGGCAAAAAAAAAAATATATAATCTTCCTAAAAGTGATTAAAAAACTTCTGAAAACTGGGTACACACTCACACAAAGGACTGCACATCTTTATTAAAGATAGGAAAAATTAAACAGAAGGCCCCAGAGATCATACTCAGTGGCAAAGATTATTTTAAGTCACAGGTACTACGTTTGTCACATAATCTCAATACAATACATCTTTTTTTGAAGCTGTTGTTAAAGTATGAAAAAATGAATTCTTTCATTGTAATATCTTACTCGTACTATATTTTTAACCTCTACAATAAACCTCTGTATTATTTCACTATTTATTTAAAGCACATTTTTGGTCAGTTGGGGGCAGAGGAAATAGCTGTATACACAACAGTTATTCTCACCTTATAAAGCTGATACGGCGAACAAATATTTTCTCTCCTTTTAACTCTGTTTTGGTCTCAACCATCTCCTGAGGGAAATATCTGACTCTTTAGCTTCTAAATTATGTTCACCAGCGAGTCAGTAACTGTCTGCCTGCTGTTGCTGCTGGGCAGGTGGAGTACAATGGGATTTTTCGCTGCAAACAGCAAACTGTTGTGTCTGGAAACAAGGCCGATACGAGTGGAGTGAACCAAAACAGTAAAATCATGACCCCAAATAATGAGCTGAAGGATGCTATAAAGCTCTGAAGACCGGAGGGGAAAAGCAGAGCGATAGTTCTCTGTGGGTTTGTCACTAAGAACGACTCCTTACACATTATATCATCCTTTATTTAACATACTCAGAGAGGCTTTCACATGTGTTTTTTAATTTAAATATACAGAAATAATATGTTTATCTGATCAATTTTATCCAGTAACCATTACATTAAATGTGAAAAACGCCAATGCTTGTTGCTGGCCACAGCTAGAGAAGAGTGTTACAGATTCAAATTTCATGGCGTAGCAGTAGATACTATACAGCAATCATTTTAGGAATTCCTTTTCATTGCTTCTCCCCCCAGACTCCACCAGTTTTATTAGTATCAATCCTCTTAACCTGACATGGTTACTTTAAACCTCCCCCCACTGGGATATCTGTGAACTATTAAAGAAGTATTATATTAGTATAGAAGAATGAAAGCCAGCATCAGTACATGTAAAAAAAAAAAAAAAAAAAAAAGGTTTGAGTATTATAAAGATATTTTAATTAGATATTAGGAATGAAAATTAGTATTTAAAAAAGTTATAATCAAAACAGAAAATGGCCACTCAGCTTTCTGATTTTGAGAAGAATACTGGCTGCTAGATATGATTTACTTGCTCCCGTATTAACTAAGTAAGTCTAAGAAACTGTTGGAAGTTTCTTTTGAAAAAATAGAACTCCACATTTTATTCTGCATAGTCTAATTTGAGTTGCACTTAATGACGTCCTTGACCGTTTCATTTTCTTTGTCATGACGGTGAACAAGTGCTTGACATATGCTGTTGCACTCTCTGTAGAGGTAACACTTAATTATCAGACCAACTGTACTGCTGCTCAGGCCTGCCAGTGATGACGACTTGAATTAATGACACATGAAAAGCAATCTCCGCGCCCTGGAAGTCCAAGGCCTGCAAGGGCACCCGCAGCTCCACACATAATAAACATCCCATCATTGTGATGAGCACTTTGCCTCCTACATCTAAAGATACGACCAGAACTGTAAACCTGCTCAATTTCCTTCCTTCAGGTTCATCTGTGCCTGCAGGGCATCTATTACCCTGCTGTGAGTGTAACTGAGGTCCTGTGCTCACTTCTTTACTAAATGGAAGGCTTCAGAATACACAGAAGAAAAGTTCAGTGTGCAACAAGAAAATGTGTCAATTTACTGGTGTTACTGTATTTAATTTAAGTTTTAAATGTGCGCCAATCTTTCTATCATTGCCCAACAGACATTCACAAAACACTACGTATCAATACTTGCACTACTTAAATACCTTAAACCTGCACTAACTGATTTCTTTTTGCCAATTGGGGACAGCTGAAAGACTGTGGATAACTTTGACAACTGCTTGCTTATTTACACATCGAGCAGTTAATTTTTTATTGGCATTGAGTTTGGAGGGAAATATCTGACTCTTTATCTGCTAAATGCCACATAATGTTCACCAGCGGGTCTTTAACTGTGTCTCTCATGCTGAGCAGGTAGTGTACAGTGGGTTTTTAGAGATTTTTCACTCAAACCAGCTGCCTGCTATAGACGTAAATGCCGCTACGAGAGCAGTAAAAGTGAACCAGAACAGTAAAGTTGCAGGCCAACCAGCTAAACAATGAGCTGAATCTCACTTTAAAGCTCAGCTGACAATTCTCTGCAGGTTTATCACAGCGAGCGACGCCTCTCACGCCATGAACTGTAATTTGAAACATTGTTACAAAAATATCAATGATAGCCACTTTAAAATGCTTAGAAAAATTTAAGTTTCTACAATCGCATGACAACTGAGCATACTTAGACTGTTTTCTCAGCTGCTATTTCGAAGGAAACGAATAAACCTAGTGAGTACCAACTGGGATTTTAACACTGATTTCAAGCTGAAAACTGACTGGGGATATTTGGTCTGACTCTTTCTTTTCAACAAGCTAAAAATGTGGTTACAACATCAGTGTATCACAAAACTATTTTGTTTAATAATTTTGATCATTCCTTCAGTTGTAGGTTGACAGAGAGACAATATTGAATAGTGTAAAGGTATTTCTCCAAGGTCATATTGCACTAGTAGGCTCTATGTGGTTTACATGAAGATGTAATTTCAACACATTTAATGTTTCATATAAAATGTTATAAATATTGAAGTATATAGTCTGTATGCTGCTTACCAGAAGCTTCCAGGACACTATTACTGGACAAATCTGTACATGAATGTAAATGAATTGCATTTACTGCTGTAACGCACATGT
The DNA here is from genome assembly GCF_905237075.1 of Dicentrarchus labrax. NCBI lineage: Eukaryota > Metazoa > Chordata > Actinopteri > Moronidae > Dicentrarchus > Dicentrarchus labrax. Next base: position 16,642,740 of record NW_026136706.1, read on the forward strand.
GCAAGTATTTGGGCTTTCTGGTTAGACCTTCAACTACTCCAAGCAAGTCTTTATATTTATACTGGCTTTCAAGTGAGACATTTTGATGTAGTTTTAAGCTCCAAAATGACAATAGGTTATTATTTGCACATTGTAGAGGATGACATGTCAATATTGCTAATCCTATTTAAATATAGTCTAAATGTAAACTTTCAATGTCTTCAAATAGTAAAATATTTTCACGCAAATAAAAACAATAGGGATGCATGATAATTACTGGGCAGATAAATTTTTTGGCTGAATCGTAGATATTCATAATTTTCTTCTATTCATTATTGGTATAATTGCATTACAGCCAATAAATTATCGGTTATATTACTAATAATTTATTTTGAATTCTTATACAAAACAATTTATAGGCTTTATGTTCTATGAAAGCCAAAGTCTGTTTGTGAAGGTTATTTTGTAACTTAAATTAACTTACGTATGTATGTTATCTTTTGGTTTCAAACGTGACACAAACAACGATCTCAAGTCCTGTCCAGTCAAACACCCATCCATCCACCCCACCTCTTTCTGTCTCTTTATACTTCGTCTTGTGGGTGCGTCTATAAACGATGCTTGAGGCTGGAGCCCTGCACATCCACAAAGGACACTAATGGGACAGAACCACAGGGCCACTGACCAAGTGGCAGTATTTGACGTGTAGGGAGTGAGAACGCACTGTCTCTGCAAATTCAAGTTAATTCGGGTGAGGTTGGTAATGACTCCCTCCCACACGCTGTTCAACATTGTTAGATGTCATGAGCAGATAGTAGATAGAGTGAGACATACATGGTTCAATGATCAGAGCTGTAAGTGGTAATGACCGCACAGTAATTGCAGCCCTCTCTGCATCACTTATTATGAATAAAATATGATGTAGGGTGTTAATCAGCAAAAGATTAGGGCGCATCATCAGTGTGCCAGGTAAGTAATAACAGTCTATTACTACTCCTGTAGAAATTAAGGGAATGTGAATCTGTTATTTTTATGACTTGTGGAAAAAAACCATACTGCAGGACTTAATAGTTTTGCAGTACCACAGAATCAGTAGGTGAAATACACACACTCAGGCTTCACATCCTTATTCTCTTGCGTAATTACAAACTTCATGAATAAAGAATGATCCCAGCCAAGCAGCTAATTCCCATTAAGTATTGCTACCTATCCTTTATTGGCTACTATACCAACTAGAGTAACCATTAATGGTAATACTGGTGACCTACAACAGACTGGAACAGAACCTCATCAGGCCATAATGCATACGGGACTTTACCGTCACCTTCCAGGAGACTGACAGCAAATATGTATACGTGATCACTGTAAAGTAGCCTTCAAATCAAATATACAGCAACTAGGCTATATCAAAACTTCCAATCAATTATTAAAAGCTTGTTTCACCCTCCCTGTCCAAGCACAAAGGAGAAACTACAGTGCCTGTGAAACTTGCAAAAAAGGCGAACACCCCTTTCTAAAGCCACTGTTTGGTTTTTGGGCTACTGTAGAAACATGGCGGTTCAACATGGCGGACTCCATGTAAGGCGATCCGCAATGCCTGTAGATATAAAGGGCTCATTCTAAGGTAACATAAACACAACACTACTTTTTTCAGGTGATTATACACTAATGAAAGTATACCTATGAATATTATATTTCATATTTACCAATCGAGCCTCCCAAATGTTTCACACTGGACCTTTAAGAAAGAAGCAAAAAATTCATAAAAAAGTAATCATCATCGAAAATCAAATTTCAGTAGTTGCCAATTTTTGTTCTTTTATCCTGTCTTTTCATCTTACGAACATACACAGCTTTAAAGACAGCTTTTCAGTCCACATGGCACAAAAACCTCAAGGACACTGAGATCTAAACATCCTTATCCAGAGCCACTGCAGAGGACATCCTCCGTCACTGCTACATAGGCACATCTCCCTCTTTATCAAAGGAGAGTATCGAACAGCGTTGAAAGTGCGCTCATGTTTTGGCTTTGGCCCCTTTTGTACTTCCGAACTGAGCATTCATTATGCATAAGCAACAAGAAGGCTGCTAATGAAGATTTCATAATTAATAAAAACTGCGACATCAGCATGTGCATAAAATTACCACGAGGCCACCGTTAGAAGGGGAACCACTAAACTGCACATACTGTTCAGCAAGTACACAAAAACAAATATGGCCTTTATCCGAATAAAATAAACTAATAGACCTTCTAAATATGTAGCAAATGGATGAGGCAAGAAAGAGCTGGGTTAACTGTAAAGCCAGTGTTGGCTGCCTCAGCTACATGTATTGAGGTCAATTTAGTTTGTGCTTTCAAACCAAACTTGAATTTCTAACAACACACAATGGCAAGATGTGTCTTTGAATAGAGCTCAAGGCACAGGAACAAAGATGATTTCCTTGTTTGCAATTACAAACTAGAAAACTAGACACAGATGCACTCTTGCCCGTGCATGTTACCAGAGTTTTTACCAAATAGCCTTTGATTGTTTGAGCTTTGTGATTAACCATGTTTTTCCCTTACTTATTATGTGTATTTGTTGACCCGGGTGCTGCATACAATTGCACTTTCAGGGATAAATAAAGTTGTATTGGATTGAACGGAAAGGATTTAAGGAATCCAGGAACCAAAAAATACTTTTGGTTCTATGCCTAACAGTTAGGTTGGCCCCATCCACATTAAAAAAATATTTTCCTTGGCCCATGACTGAACTTTTCACCCAGTTTCACTGAAATCTGTTTTGCAGTTTTTGAGATATTTCAGGATTTACACACATGCAGGCAAACAGAGCTAAACACATAACCTCTGTGGCAGAAGTAATAAGACTTTTAAAAAAATAAAAATAAAATTGAATTTCTGTAACGAATACAGATTCCTAAGTAATGGCACGGCTCTGGACTGTACTTGAACTCTAAAAAATATGCATAATAGATGTTCCACCAAAGTGATACATTACTACATTTCAAGAAATCTGTGAAAGGACATAGCGGCACAGTTCAACACAAATTCAAAGGCTGACCATTAAACGTCACCACATGTAGAAATGTCTAAACAAACTCTTAATTCAGCTGACAAATCTTGTCTAGCCTCTATACACAGATACTGTGAGAGATGCTGACATTATGCAAGAAAAAATTCCAACCCTGTTTAATTCTATTCATTTGTATATCAGCAAAAATCCAGTTCCCACCTCAGCGTCTCGATGAATGTCAACGACCAGTGAAAGGAAGGCTTTGATTTGCTATTTTAGCACATTTTCATGGGAGCCGTGAGTAATTATTGCACTAAACAAGAATGTGAAATAAATGAAGAGCTCAGGTAGAATCAGCGGTTACTTGTTTGTCTTCGTTTGTCTCCCTCCTGATTTGAACCTAAAAACACAAAGAGTTCACACTCTGGTCATTAAGAGGATGCTGTGTAAAAGTCTGTCACCTCAACTTAAGAGACAGGCTCTCTTTCTGTTGTATGAATGGTAGTGTGCATGCATGAAAGTTTTTGTGTTCTGGTTGAGTGATCTCATGCTTACACAGAAGAAGCTTCTTCTCAGTTTCCCTGATGTGTGACAAAGGCTTTGTGTGGCTCTTCCCCAGAATATCTTAAAGGGTTGTTGTCACAGTTATTAGATGTGACTTGATTCAAATTGTTTTATATTCTTCCTACAAACTGTTACCAATATTTTATCATCTGCAGGGGATTTAAACTGGTATTTACTTAAATTCAAATGGAACTAAAATGATCACGCAGTTTATTTATACATGGACAGCCATATGTCTGGGTTGCCTTTATTCAAGGCATATAATGTATGCTTCACTGTAGGGACTTCGAGCTGTATGTTTGATAATCAAATTTCCTCACCTCAGACCTGTAGCCATAACAATAAATCTGTGTTGTTTTTTTAATCTCAGTGACAGATGTTCTGACTGCACCAGGATGAAAACTGATGGTAAGATATTGCAGTGAGAAACTGAAAAAGCTCATTCTCATTTTAATGGAAAGCACACATCAAATATTTCTCTGATACTGACCTGCAACATTTCACTACACATGCAAAACACTGCTGTAGATATGATTTATGCTCAGCTCATCCTTTATGCAAGTATAATGCAAATATCAGCTCCTTCTTTGTGACCCATGTGTCACATTGAATATATCTACACGCTTTACTCCGGACTAAGTAGTTAATGAACATGTAAAAATCTGAAATAACTTGAGCAGCTCTCCTCAGTGCGTGGCTCTGAATTCGCCTGAGAGGGAAACAACCTGCTCAACAAGCCATATTCATTCAGCATACATGACGCTCTCCACAAAGCAACTTAAGAGGACTGCACTTAGAGGTATGTTTCTCCAAAAAGCCTCTGAAGAGAGCGGGGCCTGCCTGCTCCACTTCTCCCCTGACTGACAGCGCACTCCAGGGGAGCCACGCCGCAGGACACGCACACTGATCCAGTCTGACACGCCTGACCTTTCCTGGGCCGCACGGCTGGCTCACCGCACACCGCGCCCCGCCCAGCTGAAAAGGCCACACACTGCCATGCAGTCAGTGCCATCGCTGCCCACCTCAGCCCCCACCCCCCCCTCACTGCCATATCGAGAGCCGGCAAGGTGAATGCCCGGGACTGCGCAAAGACAGCCACTCAATCTGAGAGGCTTTCAACCGCAAAACAAGGGTATGCCATCTGAATTTGGCTGTGATGTATGATTGGTATTCCCCATTGCACCCTTAAGTGGAGTAAAGATTTTTTTAACAAATAGATTATTGGGTCTTTATTACAAATTATGTATTTTACTGTGCAAGGGTGTTTTTTCCCTTTGACTTTATACCATTTAAGATATTTTAATTAAGGCATTGCTCACACACAATATGATTATGAAGATGAAATTAGCATAATACTATTAGTCATTTCACTTAGTAAATGGGGCGGGTGCGGTGGCTGGTTAGTGAGGGGGTCGAACATAATGTGTCTGCCAACAGTCCTGGTTGAGGCAGAATTATCTCAGAATAGATGTTGCGGGAGCCCACTGAAGAACAAGGGATGAGAGGACTGTAAGTGCAGAATAGATGCTGCAGCTGTGAAATGAAGAGCTGTCGCATCCAGTGAGCACTTTCCTGAGTAAAGGAAACACTTGGCAAAGCAGAAATAAATCATGTGCTCATGTATTCCAGTGTAAGATTGTATTTTCCAAAAAACAGAGAAGGAAAATCTCACAGTTTAAAAAATTCAGCTTGTGTGACAAGGCATTCAGTGCTTTTTCTATCTGAAGTGTACATGTGGAAGTATCTTTGATGATATATACAGACTGTTAAGGTGCTATTTTAATAAATAACCTAAATTGTAATGCAAATTATTATATAATTAAATGATCAGTGTCTCCAGAAGCACTAACTGCACTGACATCCACACACATATATTGCTCAGGCAGTGACTACTTCATTACAATGCACCACCTTAAGTAATTATACTGCATCTCTATTAGTGCAAGCAATTGCAAATGGCTTTTCTACTGCAATTACAACAGTAAAATATGGGCGAGATGATGTATTTCCACAGGTTCTACTTTGCTTTTCCTCACAGATAATTCTGTGGATCTACCAAACCAAACATCTTGGGATCTTCTGAATTCAGTCCTGAGATGAGATTACATCAGACCTTATGTGGTACACCAGTAGTGCACTAGTTCTGTAAGCCTACGAGCCTCAAAGGGGCCAAAGATGCAGGGAGAGTTGCGTGCACTGGTGTGTGGGTCAGGTTTGAATAAGTAGTACCCCAACTTTGGACAGCTAAATCGACAGAGATGGATTCACAAGGAAGGGGGGGGGTTATTGAGAGAATAACAGCACTGACAAAACTGGGCAGGAACACAAAGGACAAACACAGATGATTTATGTATGAGGGTCAAGCAAAGCAAGAGACTATCTTTAATGTTAATAACTGTGACATTATCCTCAGCCATCTCAAACACTATGTGGATACACCCACCTTCCTCAAATGTGACCTAACTGACTGCTGGGTGACTGGCTTGCAATTAGCCTATTTGCCTTTTTTTTTTTTAAATCAGTTTCTTTGTGGGAGCTTGCAGTAAATGTCTAGCCTGTGACTACACACTAATGACAGAAAATAGCTCTATCGGTCCTGACTAAACTACAGTATCTCACTCCAGTGGGAACACTGTGAATACCCATCCCATCCATCACTGCTCGGGACTGAATTAAACATTTAAATTGATCATGGAGCTCCAGTGGTTTTGGGGCCACAAAGTGTCTGTCTTGCATGCCTGCTCCTACACACTTAATCTGTGGCCCATGGTGCTTTGGGGACCTCAGAACTTGTCCCTATACCTACTGCTCATTCACACAAGAAACACACACACGCACATTCAGGCATCAACATGAGGGAATCAGCCATGTGTACCTTTTATTCCTCTGGGCCTCCTTCTTATCCATTATGACAGGCACACAATTCGTGAGCTCGGTCCAGTCTGCATGCAGTCCGCAGCTCCAGCCGGTGGAGAACCGGGAGAAGAGCCAGGACTCCTCTTTCCCTGGCCGGTGACATGTGCATTTCTTCTGCCCTGGCTTGCAGTCGCACGGCTGCTCCAAGCGAATATTCCTCACCAAGTGTCTCCCGAAAGTGGTTCCTCCGGTCTTCTGGATGTGCAAAAACACTATCACGTCGTCCCCTTTGATGTTGAACTCCACGTGTCTGTCAAGGTCTCTCTCAGTGAAGTTGAATTTTGACGGCACTTTAGGAGGGCTGTCATCCTCCAGGTCTTGGTCTCTGTAGAAATCGTCGCTGTCCTGGTACGGGGTGGAAAGTAGGCTCACCCCCCTTAATTTCTCCCCAGCCTTAAAGTGGCACGAATTGCTTCCAGCGGGACATATGTACTGGTAACCTATCATAACAAAAAGGACAGCTAAAATAGGAACCAAGATGAGCTTACTGGATCTTTCATCCATCATATCGAGAGAGTGTCTTCATTCCATTACTGTGAATAATAAGTTGCACCCATGGGTTTCTTCTTCGGGGGATCAATAGCTTATTCCTCCATGCCTCAGGTAGACTAAAGGTGCCTGTTATTTAAGTGCCACATGTTGATCAGATAGCACCCTCCGAGACACGCGATCTGGACAAAAAGGACAAGTCCACCTTTTTGGTTTGTGAAACACTGCACGGCGTCTGCACTGCGCTGGGAATTCTGTCCGAAGTCAAGAGTCATGGCATTCCCATTCCCGGCTGTCCAACTTCTAAAGCCAGTGTAGGGATGCATCCGCGCCGACGACTCCCTCCGTGCTCCGGTATCAAGTTGAAAATGAGGCAGCTGATGAGAGTTTGTAGTTTTACAGCTTCTTTGTTTTTTTGTTGTTGTTTTTTCACCCCCCTCCTCTCCGGTGCTGATCCCGGTCTAAATCGCAGCGCGGTTCATTTCGATGATGGACTTATTTCAGCAGAAATGAGTACACGGCTCGGACTGTCGGGTTGGATCCTCCGGCAGCATCCTCGGCGGTCTGACTGACTGTGCTGAAGCAGTGCTTTAGAGAGGATGACAGGATGAGAGGATGCTGCTGCTGCTGCTGCTGCTGTATCCGAGCCGACAAATGTGCGATATGCTCTCGTCGTGGTTGGGCTGGGAGAGCTCTACATCCCATCCCGTCCATCCCATAATCTTGTTTAACACAGTGCAAAGCCAGAAGCCCGGGCACTGAGCTGAGACAACATGGAGATTTAGCCACATATAAATACCAAATCCGCTGTAACTTTTTTTTTGAAGCCCATTCATTCGAGTGTGACCTTTGGTGATTAAAGAGATAGCACTGTCCCTCTGCTTACAGCATATACTTGTCTGTGCAAGGGTAGGCCTATAGCCTTATTAACCTATAAAACTTAATGTCTCTGCTTAAAAGGCAGTACTGTAACCAATTAAAAGAAAAGTGAAACAGCTGCTTTGTCTGCAGCAGTGGATATTGTGACACATCTACTGAAGCATGTAAAATATTGGTGCTTTGTCATGCGAGGAATTTACATAAAAAAGTTTAATTGTGTGTGATTAAAATATTTAAATGTTGTAAATAAGTGTAAAATAATGTAGACTATCTATCTATCTATCTATCTATCTATCTATCTATCTATCTATCTATCTATCTGCCTCTGATCAGTCATTTAATGTCACTAGTGGTCAACTAAAAGTTTCAATTTATGTGAAATGGAGAAAGCTTTCAATGAACCTGTAAAGTGAAACAAAAAAATAATAAAATTGGGATTAAAGGAGCATCAGTTTACTGGTTATGAGAAGCACCACTCCGCCTGTGAAAACTGTAGGCTAGTATAATATCTTCTGTGGCTCTGGGGGGAGCTTTCAGAAGTGTGCAGAAATTACCCTGTTATCTTGGCTTGGATACTTGGTTTTGTAATGGCTGCTTAACAAGCTGGGGGCATGGAGTTTTTAAAAAAAAACAAACCTGAAAGCTTGTACCAGGCAACCAGGGGCTAATGAAAAGATGTTATGGAGTTGCTTGATTTGGGATATCTAGGAATATCTCTTCTGCATTGATTCAGATTATATTCTTTTATCATCTAGGCTATTTATGAAAGTTTGACTAAATTGATGGACAACCCCTTAAATATTCTGATTACTGACAGTTCTGATACAGAAATAGTTCAATCTACAATATATTATTATATTATAACAGATTGTTTTAGGGAAGTTACATAGGCTATATCCTAACATTAGCTCATTATTAACACAATGTCACATTTGTCTTGTATTTTGTCTTTAATTGCTCTCGCATAGCTTGTATTGCTGCTATTATTTAACTTACTAATTACTTATTTTAGTGTTCTATAGCTCTTATCTATTGTTTACTCTATTTATCTGCTACTTAAGTCTGCAACAACTGAATATTCCCTCTGAGGATCAATAAAGGCTTATCTTATCTTATTAAATATTTTATTGAGACTCCGGCAGCCTCCCATGTAGAGACACTTATCTGGCTACACATCTGCACACTCTCAGATATTCAGCGACCACACAGTGAGGCAACAACACGCTCCGGTGTGACGGGGGAAAGCGTTTTGAGCTCCAGCTGCTGTCCTTTTTTAGCTGCCCGCCGCTGTGCCTGAATAAATTACAACTTTGCCAATAGAATTTTTTTAAACTTTACACTCACTGTGAGCAGTTGTGTCCATTTACACAACATGAGAAACTGTAATTTAAAGTAATCACACGCCAGATTTTATTTTTAATTTTACGGTTGTTTCAGACAGGAATAACGGCCAGCGCTAGCCACCACAATATGCGGCAACCCCGGCAACTAGCTAGCTGAGCTGTACGGGTCGTTAGCTGCCCAAATTACCTAACCTGGAGCTCTTTCGCTTTGTATGGAAGCGGTCAGCATCACTAACGGGGTGAGGGGTATATTATCGGCAACACAGTGACCACTGGTTGTGTATTTATAAATGTTACACTGCTAACATGTTTGTAGTGAGCCACATTTGTAGACTTTGTTCGTTAAATCACGCCAGTGTTCCGCTTTCATTCACAATAATGCAGTTTACTTTTGTGCTAGAGCTAAGTTAACTTCTGCCTGACCCTTCTGAACCTGCGTTATTTTCAGAGGTATGTCGGTCGAAGCTCTTGAATGAGTCCCCTTGAGTTTCTTTTAGGCGTGTGTGTGCACCGGTGTTGTGGTTTAGATAATAACTTACTCGTAACTACGTGGCACTGTCTGGTACTTGTCTTAAGGCGAAGAAGAAGGGACTCACGTTAACTTACTGGTGGCGTTGGTGGGTTTTTTTTTTTTTTTTTTTTGCTTTCTGCCTCTGTAGGTTCATGTTACGTCGCGCCGGAGATAATGAGGAAGATTATTGTGCTGTCACTGCTGCTGCTCAACATACATCATGTCAAATCAACACCCAAAGGCGTCACTGCCAGTCTCAAAGCAAAGTGGAGCATGACCCCTTTCCTCCTGGAGACAAGGTACTCGTCCCTGGACATGCGTATCTGGCACTCAGATCTCCAGTAAACAAGAGTCCATAGCCAGGAGGACACAGGAGGGAATAGATCCTATACCCCCTCAAACAGAATGTGTTTGTTTATGTTTTCATATTTTGTTTATTTAGTTGATTGTTATATTTTGTTTTTGTAAATTAAAATTCCCAGCATGTAGGTCTAAATGCTTTTTCAATGCCCTCTGCACACTGCCAGGAGTATTAAAGAAAACGTGGATCTGGCTTCACACTAAAATACAGAGAACATGACATTGTCATTGTCCTCGAGGGTAGCTATGGCCTGGCAAACATAGACAGAAATTGTTTAAACATAATAATGTTTTCTTGTTAGTTGCCTCATATTGTAGAGGCTGGGAACAAGTGATTATTGTTACTCCCCCAAATTGTCTATCCATTGGCATATTGGAAAATAATTGATGTTCATCAGTCAGAATGACAGATTCCATCCCAAAAGACATTCAGTTCAGTAAATAGGTGCCCGTTAATTGATCATAACAATGGTATTTATACATAATGGACTTCAAAAAGCAACCAAAAGTTATTTTATTGTTGTCACTGTTGACACTGTTGTTTCCGTCGTCAACGTGTGATTTTTTTTCTTATGTGCGTGAAAATATTCTGATTGTAATTGAAATCTACTGCATGCCTGTAAGGTCTGTGTAATGCTGTGTGATGATTTAAAGCGGACATTAAGAAACCAAGACTGGAGAGCACAATTATTACCAGCAAATATAAAATGATTATGTGGTCTGTAGCTCTAACTGTTGGGGAGTCAGAAAATGGTTACTTAGGTACAGTACACACTGTGGTTTGGACTAATGCTTTCTTTTTCTCTTTAGCGAGTTTATTGGAGAAGATGGGAATGAGAAATTCTGGCAGTTTGTTGACACTGTGAAAGAGCTCACTGTGTACAAGCATGGAGGTATGTTGTTTGAAACCAAGTCATTACTTTGATTGTACAGGTGTAATTGCTGTATCAGAATAGATTTTAAATACATTTTAAAGAACAACAGGTGTGTGTCTCTTCTCAAAAAAGCCTCATTATCACTAAATAATGTTGATTTGTCTCACAGAGTCTGTGCGCTCGTACTATAACTTGATCCTTAAGAAGGCTGGCCAGTTCCTCACAGATCTTCAAGTTAGTCTCCTGAAATTTGCTCTGGCTCTACGATCATACTCACCAGCTGTCCATGCATCCCAGCAGGTAAGTGTGATCAAAATGGTATATACCATAAAAACCTGTCCAAAAGCAGCCTGGGGATATTGCATGAGAGCCAGGTTCATTTTTTGTTAGAGGCAGTTACATTGTCTGTATAGCCTAATCTTGACCCATAGTGCTCTGCAGGACTTACTAACAGTTCTCCGTTGCGTTGGCACAATCTTTAAATTACAGCCATTATACTCAAACTACTGTGTGAAATACTCCACATCCACTTGTATATTTATGTGATTTCTCATATAATTCGGATGAGTAGGTTAATTAGTAAGGTTAATTATCTGAAATTTATCGAGTGGCAAACAGTAATTGCGTTAGTGATCAAAATCAATTAGGCCATTTCTTGTATTACTCTCAGATACATTACCATCATGTGCGTTGTGCATATCCTTATGTGCAAAATACTCCATATTCTGTCTAAACTCCAATGAGTTCATTTGATATTTTATTTAAATCTGTCACGTGTTGGCAAATGTAGCTTCACTGCAAAAATGCCCTACCAAACTGAAGTGAGAACGTTTTTGGAGGCATGTGTGCTACCCACTGAGTCACCATGCTAACTGACATCTGGCCAGGTGGCTTTGGCCATGGCAGTGTTGATGGGTGGGCCCACCGGCAGGTCAGGTTTTAATTATCCAGTGAAATATCTTAGCATCTGCTAGAATGAATTGAGACCGAATTTGGTCCACATATTGATGGTACCCAGATAACGAATATCAATAACTTTGATTTAAGTTTGATTTGGGGAGCCCTGGTAGTTTACCTAGTTGAACGTGCACCCCGTGCATTAACGCAGTCCTTAACTCAGCAGCCAAGGTTCGATTCCTGTCACCCTTCAGCTGCTCAGGCAAAATACAGGCGATAAATAACCCCTCAGAAATAATCTTAAAAAAGTACAAATAAAATAGTTCCCTGTACTTTTTCTCTAGCTATTATCAGGTAAAAATGTCAATTTGTCCAATACTTTGGTTTATGACTAAAATACCAACACAAATGATGAAAGCATTTATTGTACTTTGAGCATATGTACTAATTTGCAAATGAGCATGCAAACACTCTAAACTAAGATGATGAACATGGTACTGGAAACATTACCTGCTAAATATCAGCATTTTCACTGTGAGCATGTTAGCATGCTTAGATTTAATTTAATTCAATTTAATTTAATTTAGATTCTGATTTGTCTAAGCATTTACCTCAAAGCAGTGCTGTGCCAATGTCCGCTAGCATGGCTTTAGAATCTTGGTCTTGGATATTAACAATGGATGGAGTTACTCTTTTTCTTGTGTCTACATCATTTTGTATGTTTTCTTGTACTGTACCACTAAACAGAGCTCAAGATTAGATAAAATTGCTAATTAGGACAAGGCAAGTGACATTAACTGGAATTGAGTCAAACAGCCTTGCACAGTGGGCACTAGATAATCAAATCCATACTCAAAAAGGAGAGGAACAACATTGCTCATACCAGAGGAGGAGGTGCAAGAATTCATGATTGTTGGGCAAAGGGAGGGTGGACAGAGAGGACAGGGAAGAGACTGGAAAGCAATGCTAGCAATGCAAGCTCTGTGACTCCATTACCACAGAGCCCCAATGATTTTTCCTACTGTCAACAAAAAATATATGTGAGGTCAGTGAGGCAAGATAGACAGGAGAGTGTGGATGGACAATGCCATTTCAGAGGAGATTTCATTTTTTTCTTTCTACAGTGGTTCCCAATTAAGATTAAGATTTTTGTCTTTACAATAACAGTTTTAGTTTTTGGATTTTTGATTTAATGTTAATGTTGTAAAGTACATACTATAAATGGAGTGAACACATGAACGGTATTATCCTGAAACATTTTTTAATTTAAACTGGTGTTTATATGACATGAGTTTTAAATGGATAGACTCAGTTGGCAGTAGTCTAAATTTGACTTTAATACCGGGTGACTTATGCAATTTCAGTGCACTCTGTGCAAACTGTTTCTCAGCCTTTCGATTGTTGTGGTTTCAGCAGTGATGAGGAGAAAATGTAATTTCTGTGACAGAGATTCACTGGCTGATAAATTTTTCTAATTTTAAAATGTTTTAAACATTTGAGTGAGTAATGGCCTTTTGCTGGTGAAATGAAGTGTTGCTCTGCCCACTGTAAACTGTTGTGGTGATTGCTGGATAATATTGAGAATAAATCAATCACTTAACTGGTTTAACTATAATTAAATTTGGCCCGTCATGTTGTAGCCAGTGTGTTAGAGAACATTCCTCTCCCTTCTGCTCTTAACAGATAGCAAGTGATGAGCCTCCGCCTGAGGCTTGCCCTGCGTTTGTCTCCATCCATGGTCAGCATAGCTGCAGTACCAAGGAAATCAAGAAGCTCCTGAAGGCAGCTGCAGGCAGGTAACTTGGCACTTTCTTCCCCTCTGTGGATAAACGCAATCTGTAGAGCAGAACAGGATGACAAGTTTACACAGATATTTTCTTATTAAAATTGTATTCTTTGAGGCTTTCACTGGCTGGATTTTACCTGTGATGAACTTAGAAATGTTGTTGATACAAATCATTTTATTTAAGAAATGTCTTTTAACATTATTTCCAAATGTTTGCAGGCCAAAACCATATTTATACAAGAATGATCACACATATCCAGGGGTCAATAAAACAGATGTGCCAGTTGTGATCCTCTATGCTGAGATTGGAACCAAGAAGTTCACCACTTTTCATAAAGTGCTGTCAGAGAAGGCTGGAGAAGGCACACTTGTATATGTTCTACGGCATTATGTAGCAGTGAGTAGCAATGCTTTCATTTTAAATTGATGTTAGGATGATGTCCTATTAAATGTTATATATTGTTTTTTTCTGTATCTCTCCGTGGTTATTATTAGTATTTAGTAGTCTAACTTGTCCTTGTATCTTTTGTTTTTCACACAGAAGAGTTTTGTTAAGTTTTAAAGGATAAGGCTTGTGATAACCCAAATTTTTCTTATTGTCAACAAATATGATGAAAAGTTTAGAAGCAACAATGAATTTATCCTACTGACAAGTATTACCTGTGCAGCCAAAGCCGAATATAGCTTATTCCTCTGAGCCGTACACCTTCACTGTTTCATCCTTACTTAGATGGTGTCTAGTGCAGTGATAGAACAGTGACATATTATTCCTTCAGTGTAATACCTACAAAAGCAGGGATCATAACAATGATGGACTGAACAGATTGCATTGCTGAACAATGTTCAAGAGAGGAATTTACAGATTCCTCAAACTCTGAAAACTCAAAAACTTACTGAGATATAGATGACTTTGATAGAGTAAAAGCTGCTTTTCTTTAAGACATGTTTGTTGAACAAAAGCAAGGTGTGGGGGCGTGCAAGCCTTCTGATTGTGCCTGTGAAAGACTGAGGCAGTGCTTTTAATCTGGGTGATATTAGTGTCAAGGTTGAATGTCAGTAAATCTGCTGCTGCAGGTGGTGGTCCATGTGCTTCTTGTGTCCACTGGTGAAATATGTTCTAGATTATAACTTCCATTGACTTGGTAGTATTGAAAAATTCCTTCTGTTAAACGGGGAACTTACACATTAGAGGGGGTGTCCTCATAATGCTGGCCATATAGTAGTATATAGCTAAAGGGAGGGAGCAGCTCCCATGGGATGCATCTGCAGTCTTGATGATTATTGACCTTTTTCGCAACAGACATTTTGATATGAAATAGTAGGGTAAACACAGGTGTTAGAAATTATACTAAATAAGGTTCTGTCCCATTAAAACAGAGTCATGGTGCTGCTATTGTGCATGTTGGCTCACTGCAAAGGCTCTGCTACGCTTAAAGGAATGAAGCCTTAGCATTCATAGTAGCATTCATAACACCTGTGTTTACCCTACTATTCCCTGTTAAAATGGCTGCTGTGAACACTGTCTATTATCACAGTACTTTAAACGGAAATGCACATACACACAAAAACGCTACACTGTTCTACATTGAAGCCTTTCTGCTTCTCACTGCTTGCAGGATCCAAAGCCTCAAAAGATGCTTTTATCTGGATACGGTGTTGAGTTAGCTATCAAAAGCACAGAATACAAAGCTGTGGATGACACCAAAGTAAAAGGTCAGTTGGTGACTTATCAAACATTTTGTGGTAGACCTTGCTGTTTTCAAAGCAATAAAATACAAATCTTTTGCTTTATAGATTCAAAGACCATTGTAAATGCTGAGGATGATAATATTGATGAAGTCCAAGGATTCCTTTTTGGAAAATTAAAGTAAGTAACTCAACTGTAACATGTTATGTGCCATAAAGATTTTTTCAGTTCCTTGTATTTTCAGTTATTGCTGCTAGACATCCTTTGCCTTGTGTGACATCAGAACAAAAATGTGCCTTCTATTTTTATCTTAAGGAAATCTCACCCCGAAATCCAGGAGCAACTTACTGAGCTTCGCAAACATCTCCTGGAGAGTACCAATGACATGGTCCCTCTCAAAGTGTGGGAAATGCAAGGTGTCGATTTTCTATTTCAGTTGCTTAATGATTGTACAGTTAATCAGTACAGTGGGAATGTGTAATTATTGCAGTGTGGAATTGTGTTGTTTTAGCTTTGGAGTTGCTGTAGCAGTAAATCATTTTACCATATCCATTGTGTCATAGCAAATTACTCCTTTTGATTACCTTGCATGGATTTAATTAGTGTAAATAAAATGTGCATTTGTAGTTGTATAAATGTTGGTGATTTCATCATTTGATCTCCACAGATCTTAGTTTCCAGGCAGCTTCCAGGATAATGTCTGTGCCAAAGTTCGATGCTTTGAAGCTCATGCGAGATCTCAGTCAGAACTTTCCAAGCAAAGCCAGGTAAGAAAATTCATTCATTCTTATTTTCTCTTTCTGGCTTACTGGCTAACTCATTTGGTACCATTCCCAAATCCATATTTTTAGGAGCCTTACCCTGTGACAATGTGTGAAAACAAATGCTGTTATTTAAGTACACACGAAATATGTCTTTTATACCCATTTGTTTGAACTATATCTATAATAAATACATTTTTAATACAGAGATCTAATCAGCTTTTTGATGTTCGCTTATTTTGGCTCAGGCAGCTTGTAATAATGCCAAAAAGTGCTGAGTAAGAGTCTGGTGTTTACAGGGAATTGACTGAAAATGTACCATCTTGAGAGCCCACAGGTTTTTGAAGATTAAAAGTGCCATTTTACTGCCGGCTGGGGGTGTGGTAAAAGCTGATGGTGACTGTACATGTTTTACTGTTCCCACAGATCACTGACAAGAGTGGCCGTAAAGCAGGAAATGAGAAAAGAAATTGAGGAGAACCAAAAGGTGCCATATCATAAGCAGCACTCCTGCATGATAGTGCAGGAGGTTTTCTTTGATAACATCCTTAGCCATCTCACAAGTTTTATTTTTAGGGAATGAGTTTCTAATCTGTATCTGAATCACATCAAATGATGTTATTCTTGCTTTTTTTCTCTCCTAGTCTCTCTTCTACTTACTGCTTTAGTAACTGTGCACATCTTTTCTACTCAAAAGACCAGACATTAAAGGTAGAATCACTCATTTAGCGATTTTGGCATTCGACTAAGTCTTTGAGTTTGTTCTTTCAGCATCTCAGTGAGACCATTGGTGTTCACCCGGGTGACGGGGAGCTCTTCATCAACGGACTGCACATTGATCTGGACATTCACAACCCTTTCAGGTAGGAATCCAGCAGGAGGGATTGGTGGTTTGTCTGTGCTCTCCCCAGGAAGTCTCAGATCGATGAATTGGCTCAGTAATCCTGTTACAGCAAGATCAAAGTTTGTTGCAACCCAAAACCACTGCCACACAGCTAATATGTATAAATAACTAACCTGTGATTTGGTATTAACAGCATTTTGGACATCCTCAGAGGAGAGGCCAGGGTCTTGGAGGGACTTCATAACTTAGGCATAAAAGGAGAACATCAGGGCAAGCTGCTAAGGTTACCTGTGAACGCTGTGGATGACAGCTATGCCTTAGACATCAGACATCCTGCTATAATGGTGAGTCCTGTTGAAAATCATTATTCTTCTGGCTCAGATCAACTCTGCAGGTTTTTTATGTTCTGTGTACTCGCACCAGGGTATGAATTAGTGGATCAGTCAACAGCCTATTGCAACGGTCTCAAGCCTGCCAGAAATTTCAGTTATTAATTAGGAAGTTAGCCAAGAAAAGCTATCAAATTAAAAACTTGCAAGTGTTCCTTTTAGCCCCTCTGGCCATTTTAATATTCTAGGTACTATAAAAATGCCAAAGAAATTATGATTTTAAGCCTTTCCACATTCCACAAAGAATTCTATCATTTCAGGTTGCATTTCCCCTTCTAGAGATGAAGATTATGTACAGTATGTGTGTCTGAGAGAGAGAGAGAGAGAGAGAGTGAGAGAGAGAGAGAGAGAGAGAGAGAGAGAGATAATGACAGTGTGCCAGCAAGGCAAACGTTTGCACTGAGACAAGGCTTGTACTCTAAGTTATAGAGAGAAAGACCACTAATAGTTCCAGATTGGCCAGCAATAATGAATAATTTTGGAGCCATGATTCTGGTCATTTATCATAAAAATCCATATCTAATAGCTTTGTCATATGTCTGTGCATGGAACTGTTTAGTTATGTGCGTTGCAACAGCTTTATTTAGCTTCTGATTACATTTTTAAGGTATAGAACTACAGTTAACAGGAAAGAAATTAAACTTTCAAAAGCCTACCTAATGTAACTCTGTGCAGTATCTCAGCACTCAAACAAATAACAGGATACGCTTATCACCACACTGAATCATTAAAGTCAAGTACAGGGTGTAGTTGCTCTTGGAAATGCAGTTACACCCAAACATTCAGCCAGCCTTGGATGCACAGCATTTGTGAATGAAAGTTTGGAATTTAGAGTTTTGGGAGAGGTTGCTTGTGGAGGTTACAAACACAGAGTGATAAGGCCAAACAAAAGCAAAGGAGTAAGGTATTTTTAGGCACATGATATCTTACTCTGATATCACACATAACATATTTGATTAGTAAGTCATGTATTGTTACTAGGCGGCTCAAGTGAAAAGCCCTCAGTTAAAGCATAAACCAGCATTTTGATTTCTGTCATGGGTATCATGTTTTAGCCATCGAAGAAATGTAGTAAAAAGAGTAGTAATAGAAAAACACCACTCTACCAGTCAGAATATACCTTGAGTGAGGTACTTTCTACTCTACTCTCTACCTGTTCCAATATTACTGTTTGCTTACTTGCACTTAACTCATGAATATCATCATTTTCACACAAGCTCTATATTTGTCATGCACTTTTTAGTGGCTAAATGACATAGAGAATGACCCAGTGTACCGCAGCTGGCCAACAGGTGTGCAGGAGCTACTCAGAGCCACCTTTCCTGGAGTCATCCGCCAGATCCGACGCAATTTCTTCAACTTGGTGAGTTCCCTGAAGGCCAGAAATGCTGAGAGGTAGAGGTGACGAAGGGAATGGAATTGAGAGCAGTCTGTAGTTCAGCTGTTACTTTGACTTACCTAACTGAACCCTGTGAAACTCTTCTCTGATAGACTCAGATTAAATGTCAAATTGTGGGCTGTTACCTTTCAGTTAGTACAGTTAGACTCACTCTTACAGCAGAGAATAGTGAGTACATTTTCAATTGCCTCTGTTTATCAGAATTGTCTGGGACTGGATGTATTATTGTACTAAACTGGAATTCATCTATGAGCCAAGTCAGACACTGAGTATTTGTAAATGTATTATGATTCAGATTAGATGATGATGCCTTTGTTGTTAGGTGCTGTTCCTAGATCCAGTACGAGAAGAAAGTGTTGAGCTGGTGAAACTAGCAGAGCTTTTCTACAAGCATAAGATCCCTCTGAGGTTGGTGCTGTTATTTGTCACACCTCCAAAGCTCTTTATATGGTCCACTTTTGGCATTCATAGTCTTTACCAGGTAGTGATTCTCATTTCACCTGCAAATTAAATACTTGTTTTTGACCCCTTTCTATAGGATTGGATTTGTGTTTGTTGTCAACACCAAAGATGAGATTGATGGCTTCTCAGACGCAGGGGTTGGATTTTACCGACTCTTGAATTACATTGCAGACGAGTATGATTTATCCCAGGCTCTGTTGTCCATGCTCTCAGTAAGTATGTCACATATAAATCTCTGTTGTTTTAGCAAGCACTTCTTGAAGAATAACTAAAGCACATTCCTCTCCAGCTCATGTCTCTTCATGCCTCAGAAGTCAGTTGTTTTATTGTGTCTCGTGTTATCCTGTGGTTTTAGACATGATTGGACTAGATGAGTCGGTGGGATTTTGCCTCCGGTATCAGCTCTTCCAGATAGAGTTGGAAAGTATTGACAGTCGCAGGGATTTGAAGACAGTGATGGTCAAATCTGATCTGACTTGCCACTCTCTTGCAGATGTATAACAAAGTAGATGTAGGGGAGACGCTGTCTGTTGATACAGTCTCTTCTTACCTGAAGAGAAAATTCCCCAAAGCCAACGCTGAAAGGATTCTAGGTGTAGAATCCGAGTATGATGACAAAAGGCAGGTAAGGAAATGAAATAGCCCGCTCTTGTTTCTTTCTCTTTATTGGAAGTAAGAATAATTCCGTAAAATAATATTAATCAGGAGAATGCAAAGAATTCAGTCTATGTTTTGTGTGCTCCAGGATGGTGCCCTCTTCCACCAAAAGAGTGGCCTGGGTGCCCTACCACTGGCTTTATTTAATGGAGTCCCTCTAAGCCCAGATGAGATGGACCCAGACGAGCTGGAAACCATTATCCTGCAGCGCATAATGGACACCACCACCGCCTTCCAGAGAGCTGTCTTTATGGTATGACATGTCTGTATTCAATCTGCCAAACCTACCTCTGTTTTGTGGTGGGAGTAGAACCTTTAGATTGATATACGTAATTTGCCAGATAGCAGTTGTTTGCTGTGTTACTCTTTATAGCGAATACATATTCCTCCCCCGGCCCTTTACATTATTGCATTTACAGATACATTTACACTTGTAAAATAAGGTCATAACATTTTTGGTCAAAAATAAGCCACACACAAGAACCAGTATTGATGTTCTCAGGGACGTCACTCTCATCCGTTTTTGTCCTATGCCTACAGGGTCAATTGACTGAGGGCTCAGATGTGGTGGACTATCTAATGGAAGAGGCCAATGTGGTTCCCAGGATGAACCCTCTTATCCTGAGCACTGACCGACAGTACCTGGACTTCACTGCAAAGCCAGGTGACCTGTGCTACTCATCTTAAACTATACATTACTGATTCACACTGTATATTCCTCTAATTTTGTTTTCACTTTTTCTTTCTTGTCTTGCAGTTGTAGATGATTGGGAGGACACAACTATGTTTTCATTCTTGGACTCCCGAGACAAAACAGCTGTGATGGCTAAGAGAATGAAGTATTTTACAAATAGTGGTATGGAGTCACTAATTATTCTATGCCTATCTTTCCTAATTTACACAATTTCAGATAACACCGTTTCATTGTCAGTAAAACAATGACTTGCAACTATATAAATCACTTATCAGAATCAGAATCCGATATACTCTTTAGTTGTTCAAGGTGCTCACACAATGTTAAAGAATAGAAATAATACTTATATTACAATATCTAACACAATATATATAGAATAGAAATGTGTATATATAGGTTTATACATATAAGTAAAAAATAAAAATGGAAAGAGAAATATAATAAGAGCCTATGTACCTTTTATAGTAATAAAATATATACAATATATGCTAATACATATACAAAGTACATGTATGCCACAGTATGTGACTGACAGAAATTAAATGAGTTAAATGAAGCGTTATTCAAGCATCTGCATCTTGTCATCTAAAGTGGAACAACCAATAAGAACTTAACTTGTTTAAAATCTTCAAATGAGCAGTATCTAAACAAAAGTACTGCTTTACTGATGTATGAAGGTGTGAAATTGACCTTTGTTAAAGTAGACAGACTGCGCCTCCAGCAAGATAATTGCTGGGTTTGCTGACTGGCTTTGGGCCAACAGTCTAAATGGTCGTCAGAGCTACATTTCACTGCTCTGGCCTGGAGTGTAGCTGTCTCAGTGAGGCTGAGGAGGCTGATTGCCGTCCTCCCTCTGTGGACTAGCTGATCGGCTGACTGCTTGCTTTTCTGACTGACTGATTGACTGACTGACTAGGGGGAATATAACTATGGCAGGTGGCACTATTCTCTACTAATACACTGAGCTCTTTGCCAGATGTCTCTCTCACCTCTCGCACACAAACTGAACATTCACTGTAATGACTGAACCTCATTTTCCTTCTCACTTTCATCCGATTGTCAGCGAATAAGCATAAGCTAACCCTTTTAAAGGATTAGCAGTTCATGCTAAATGCCACGTAAGCATTAAGGTTGACATTGGGATAGAAACCACTCAAAAATACATTCGCCCTCCACTGGCACTTTCATTGTGTATCAATCGTACAAATGTGAGGAAACTGCCGAGTACAGCAGTGTGGACTGGAATATATTTTAAAGTGGCACGTAATATGTATCATATGTATTCAAGGTACTAAAGAATTATTTCTCTTTAACCTTAGATGAGGATGGGATGAGTGCTGTGACCATGTGGATAGTCGGAGATTTTGAGAAGGTCTCAGGAAGAAAACTTTTGCTCAGTGCTCTGAAACATATGGTGAGTATCATCTACTCTCTGTCCTGTTCACCTCTGCCCATTCTTTAAACCCATAATTTAATTATGTGTGTTGTTTTTATTATGCATTAAAAACATAAATGCTAATGTTAAGTGTAGTGAAAGAAGAATTCAAACAACAGTGCGTGATTTCTTTTGATGTAGTGTTGACAATATATCAAAAGCCTTGGATTCTTAGAAGGAATGAATGTTGACTCAATAAACAACATTTCTCGCATTGACCTGTCTTTGACTCAGCTGGTGTTGCCACAGCTACAAAACTCGTCTGCAGCAAATCTGTATATCTCTGTATGTAATAAACCTAACATACAAGCAGAAGTGATGAAGTATATTGACACTTTTCTTACTGATGTTAAAGACAGGCCCCTATGACACAACCCAAAGTAAATTTAATCAGAAAATGAATTTTCTGCATGTTTGCTCTCGGAAGAATCATCGGTACAGATGCTTCTAAAATGAAATATTCACTGTTGATACGCTACAGATCAATGAAGTGTGATGCAGCAAGGAGGCATTTTGTATTTATCATGAAAAAAAAAGATTCTTTGCTCGTAGAATAAGCAGATTAGGAGAAAACCTTTACTGTCTCTTTTAAGCAATCAACACTCTCTCCTCCCAGCACTTTCCCTCACTGACACCTGTGGTCTGTGGAAATATGAGAATGTGTGATATTTGTGTGAATTTATATCACTGCTCTGTTTGTGTGTGTGTGCAAGCAGAAGGCCAGCCCTGGAGTGCGTGTGGGGGTGATAGATAACCCCAGTGGAAAGCCCAGCGAAGATAACACTGTGCTGTACAGGGCTATCTGGGCTTCTCTCCTCACCCAGAAGAATAAGGCTGCAGCAGAGTTTGTGCAAAAACTCCTGAAAGAGGAGAGCAGCCAGCTCCTCCAACAGGGGACCAAGATGAAGGACTTACTGATTCAGGTAAAGGAGGGATTAAGGAATGTAGTTCTGTTTTGTCACTTCAGGGATTCAGTTTCCAAACATTTCATTTGCATGTTTTATATTTCAAGCAAATGGATGCCTTTTAAACTCTGTATTTTTTACATCAAAATAGAAGTGTGGGTGCTGATTATATTGTGAGACTAGACGAGGTCTTGAATTTTTCTTTATTGTTATACGACATACATTTGCCGTTACCAGTAGCCATTACAGTAAGAAATGTTTGGTATTCAACCTCCACACTTTGTTGATACAGAGCAAAATGTTTTTGTAGCAGCTAGCTGGGGCTGCTTAAAAATGGTCAAGAACCGAAAGCCTGTCAGATTCATAGTCTGGTTCTCGTTAATTATTTGATCTGATAATTCCTGATTGGAATCAGCATATTGCCAAATTTAGACTTCATTTAGGCAACGTTCTTGTGTAGGTACTTGTTTTTAGACAACATTTAATATTTGAGAACCATGGCGTTTGCAGAAAAACACAACCAAGCATTCTTTTGGTAACATTTTTATTGTTCTGAGTGAAATTAATAATTACTGATTATCCCTTGTAGAAATATAATTTTTACTAATAGTTCCCTGTCTTACAATTATCTTCTGAAAGCACCAAAAGTCATCTATATAATATTATCACATAATATTGATTTATGTGATAATATATATATATATATATATATATATGATATTTGGTAAGAAGTAACTGTTCCCCAATACAGTCCAAAAGGTCCCACAAACACACAATGTCAAACCCCCAAAATCATTTAAACATGGCCTATAACCACACTAACAATCACAATGCAACAAGGTGTTCGTGTGCTGAAACATGAGCGTACTCTTATGAAGTAATTAGCAAGTAGCATAACCAAGATAACACATTCATGTAATATTGGGCTTTTTACATGTGACCTGCCTCCTGGCTGTCAGAAAGGAGCAGTTTACATGATCATCATTACAAGTAGGATATGTCTCCTACCAGCAACAACACAGGAAGTAAACATAGACATTTTCTGATACCAGCAGTTGAGGCTGATTAGAAATTTTCATTTTATTATCTCCTGCGTTAAACACATGAATGCCTGGTGAGCTGACGTGGTGAAATCCCACCTCAGAGGACACACAGCCAGCAAACAAAGAAGCATAGGAACAACACAAATGATATAAAAGATGCTATCACACCAGTCTTCTGTTATGGTATATCTAGTTTTGTATTAAGGTATTGATATGCACTGTGGCATAGTACATTTCTTTAAAAATTACTTTGATAAACCATTTAGACATACAATAACTATATGGAAATTTCTGTTTTAGGCTGAACCAGTGTAAAAGGTACAGTACCTAAGGTACTTCATCACACTGATGTAAAATCCTATAAATCCAATACTGCCATAAAACAGTCCTGCTCACTGATTTGCAACACTGCCTGCCATGGACTAATACAACCAGAGATATTAAAGGGATAGCTAAATATAAACAGTATCTAACAGCTGATAAATCTATATTGTCTTATGGTATAGCATCATATCAAAGATATGCAGGCTTTTCTAATCTGAAAACTAACTAGTTACTATACCTGTCAGATGTATAAGAGTAAAAAGATGAAATTATGTAAAAATTACAATATTTCCCAATGAAATGTTGTGAAGTAGAAAAAGCATAAAATAAATATACTTAAGTCACTTTTTTGGGGGGTTTGATGTTTTGATTTTAGGTTGTTGCCTTTGATTTTGTCAGTGAAAGGTATATCTGCGAAATGTAATGTATGTATTGGAGGACTATTATTTTGACACTGATATACGTGGGAACATTTTAGGCAGAATTTATGAGCATAACGGCAAAAACGAGGAAAACAAAGGTTGGATATAACCACTCGCAAAGGTTTGTCTCCCACTGCTTTCTTGATTTAAGTGCACACTCGGGGAAAATGGTGATTGATGAGCCCATCTTCTCATTCCTCTCCTGAACATCAGCTAACAGAATACATTTAGAGCACGCATGATGCTCCACAGCCTGTGGATGCCAAGGCAAGCAGCCTACTCACTGTCAGTTCCACTTGATCTGTCACAGGGGCCAGCACACAGCGGGCTCCACACGCTGAATCTTTAACTAAAAAGTGATGGTGGATACCTGGTCTCCAGGACCTGAATGAATGGCTGAGCTTCTGCTCACCGTTCATGGTTGTGTGAGCCTCATGTGTTCAGCCAAGCCTGACCATCACTCTGCTGCTGCTGTAAGCAGTCTACAGCCACTAGTGTTCTCCATGCTGTAGTGTGCAGTATCCACCCACACATCATTACACGTAAGAATACAAATTCTCTGACACTAATCAACAAATCAGCTGACAGGAGATCTCCCATCTCTCCCATCAGGAACAAGTCATACAGCACAGGTTACATCTGGGACCAGCCGTAACAAACTGCCCTTCAATTATACCAGCCTTAAACAATGGGGAGAGAATGGGCTGGAAATAGCAACAGAAAGATAGCTAGGAGGTGGCTGTGTGAGTTGAGACTTAGAGTCGAGGGATATGAGTTTATTATTGGCTGCCAGACAGACTTGCTGACTGGATTGTGCTGACATTATTGGTATTTCACCTGTTCTCCTGAGGAGAGATGCTGGAGAAACTAATAACCTGACTCCACAAACCTTCCACGCTCCCACACCTAATTTGTTATAGACAAAAATGGCTGAGCCTTAATTAAGAGTTTGTTATATTAATTACAAATTGATTAATCTAATTTTAACACATGTGCATTTCTTACAGCTCGGTCCTGTGGCTGAAATATTTTATGTTTGATAGCTGCAGTGATTGCGCTGATGTAAGGCATCAATGATATTGTGAATAATTCTTTTGCATCACATACATCATTCCTTACACCAATGCATCACTCAGATTTTGTTTTGGACAGGCTATAAAGGCAGAAAGGTCCTTGAGCTAGTCTATTGGATCTTACAGTACATCACAAATTCTTCAGAAATGTGTCAACCAACAATGCAATCAATTTACCAATACCCAAACAAACTTTTGTTTTTCCGCTCTAGGGTATGGACGATGATGCCTTTGAGAAAAAGTTCAACACACTGGAAGTGGATTTTATCCGTAGTCAGCAGCAGTTTTGTCAAGACGTCCTGAAACTCCGTCCTGGACAGCGGGCAGTGATCAGCAACGGCAGAGTGAGTGGACTTCAACTCCACCACAGTTCATCTAGCATCTTCTCAGTTACTCGAGAATACTAATCTATAGATTTCTGCATTAAAGTTGTTTTGAATAGAGCACATTCGGTTGTCAGAAAGGTAAAGTGTTGGGTAAATGTTGCTGCTATTGTTTGGTACAATGGAGCAGGATCCTCGAAGCCGCTGCACTTTGGTGATTTTCCCTCTTATGCTTTCAGAGTGCTTCCTTAGTACTGTCAAATCAGCATGACTGTTTCTCAAAGGTCATAGGTGGCACAAACTGCACTGTGCGTTTGTGTGATTGTTTGTACGTGCTGACTGTACGTGAGTACAGAGCCAATGACTGATGTCTCAGCAGCAGTGATGCTGACAGCCACGGATGAAGAGGCCCGGCCTCTGAGATGGCAGTAACAATTAATATCATTTTACGTTCCTCTGCTGTTGTGGCAGGACTCAACTCCCAAAATAGAAAGGAGGAACACAGTCACTGAATACCATTACTTTAAGTAGATACAATCACATTACATTTAACACCTCCCTTGGCAAACAGTAAATAATACATGCTGAGATAAGAATTGTAAAGTCGTGTTCTGACTGCATTATTCTCCTTATGTTAGATACTTGGTCCGTTTGAAGAGCAGGAAGAATTCACTGTGGAGGATTTCCACTTGCTGGAGAAGATTACACTGAGCGGATCTGCAGAGAAAGTCAAAGCCAAAGTTAAACAGATGGGGATGAAGCCAAAGCAGTATGTTTGTATTTTGTGCCTTATGTGAAGAAAAAAATATCTCTTTCTTTTTTCTTTAACTGTTTGTGATAAACATTTGAGCATCCCATAATTATAGGATAGCCACAATAGTTGTTGTAATGTTAAATCACTTTTAGCTTTCAACACTTTCCTGAACATGTATCAAGTGTTCTGTAATGAAGAAAATATGAATTACTCATTTTGAAGGTAGAGTAGCTTTGAACTGATTTATGAGGCTACCTTGTTAACAGCTTGACTGCACATTATGTGAGCTCTGTTTGACTTCTCTCCTAGCACGTAGTATTAATAAATGATGGACTGACCCTGTTACACCTCTTTTCCCATAGGGCCAGTGACTTAGTTATGAAAGTTGATGCCCTCCTAACTGCAGCCCCCAAAGGAGAAGTCAGGAGGGATGTCCACTTTATCAAAGACAGCCACAGGTGGGCAACGTTTCTTTCTTAGCTTACTGTCCTATTGGCTCTGCAGTCTCACAAGGAGGTTTTTACTCTGTTTTTGTTATAATGGATCTGAAAATTGCCACGCCATCATTTCAAGTGGTCCAGAAAGGCGAATCTCTTGATTTGCAGTTCTGCTGAATAAGGGTTGTATAACCTTGTGTTGCTGAATCCGCTTTGGTGTGCTGTTCTCTTCCTCAGTGTGCTCCGTCTCTCCCCGCGTGAAAACGAGGTGTTCTATGATGTTGTGGCAATCGTTGACCCCCTCACAAGGGAGGCACAGAAGATGTCCTCTGTACTAATCGTAAGCTGTATTCTTCTCTTGTTTTCTCCATTGATTTCTCACACAGCAAGGACACTTTAAAATCCCTTTTATTAGGAAAGGTACAGGAACCCAAAGCTTGCCAAGGTGCAAAGAATCACAGAATTTATATTTTTTTTCTATGAGCTACTGTATGATCAGATGTTTCATGGTTATGTTCTTTTCCTTACCTTACAACACCTTAAAAGCATTTATTGAATCAGTACAATTTATCAGAAAAAAGTCCTCAATTTCCACTTACGTATGTTCTTTGTGAACTAAAGGAAGTACGCTTATTTATTCTTTGATCAGATCAGTTTTTGTTTTTGTTTTTCGAAACAGTTTCCCTAGTGAGCTTAGTTTCACTGAATCCCATTAGCTGTCTGCTGCATCTTGCTGGAGGCTTGCTGTGGTGAAGAATTTGACTTGGGTGAATATGAAAATATGACTCACCGTGCCTTTACAGACAGCCAGTCAGACAGCCACCTTCAGTAGCTGTTGTTTGCAGTGTACACTTTTCAGTACTGTACTGCAGTATGCAGTAGAAAATTATGATGCCAGCATATTGGCATCTCAGTTGGTTGGATGCCAGTCCAATGCACTCATCACCACTGGCTCATTATTTATTTGACCACTGTTATATCATTAAAGATGTTATGTAAGGAAATGTGCTTTATTATTTGTGATGCTCTTAAATTTCAGTATAGTAATGGACAGTGAAACTAGAAGCTTCCATGGGTTCTTTTGTTCATCCAAAGCTGGGCTGGACTCTACTTTACTCCTGATTTCTAACTGGGTCTCCTCTTCTGTGACTCCTGCAGGTGCTCAGTCAAGTGGTCAATGTGAGACTGCAGGTGTTTATGAATTGCCGGGCCAAGTTGTCCGAGATGCCCCTCAAGAGGTAAACTGTAACTCCAACAGTAATTAAATTTTCCTGTTTGGCTTGTTTGTGTGTCCTGTGACCGCTGCAGACTTAGCATCTCTGCCTCGCTTCTTCCCTTTGTAAGATTATACTGCACAGATGCAATCTGCTTAATAACACTACCTTATTGCTTTGGGCCTCCCCTTGCATCTCTGGGCAAATTGCTTACAGCTTGCACTGTTGCGGTTCAGGCCATGCAGTAAAAACAACAAAATAAAAAACAACAAAACGACAAATTGAAACAGGCTGAAATTGTCCATTAACTTTCACACCACTGAGTGAAATCATTATACAATTTGGGGTGTTTTTCTTTTTTATATTTGTTCCATAATAGGTTATGTCATTTGTTAGCACTGAACACACGTATATTGGGACAGTTTACAGTATGACATTTATTGATCTCTGTCACAGACCAGCTGGAATTTAATTGATGGAAATAACTCTTTCCCCACAAATCACTCAAAACCCATATCACTTCCTGTCCCCCAGAGTGACAATTGCCTGTAATTGACACAAATGGCTACAAGATATTTTCACATGAGAGATAAATAAGCTGGATGTTTGCAGTCAAGCTACAACTAACAACTAGTCCAGTATTTCCCAATGCAGAAACATTTCATGTTATTAACTTTTGTGCCAGAAATGTTTTGTGTTGCTGGTTGCTTGTTGTCCTCACATTCAACCATGTACCAAGGCTGACTACTTGCTGCAGCGGCCCAGGATTTGAATCCAACCTGTGGCGCTTTGCTGCATGTCATCCCCTCTCTCCTCACCCTTTCCTGTCACTCTTGAGCTGTCACTATCCATTAAAGGCAATAACTTCCAAGACAAAAAAGAAAAACAAAATTCTGATCACCTGGCAAGATGATATTTCAGTATGTCAACTGTTGTTAGTGCCATGAGGGGATGAAGACTAGTTCTTTAATTTCAGATCAGTTACTGCTTGATGTACCTTGTAGAGCTGTAAGCTTGGTAATCCTATAGCCCACCCCTGGGGATACTGCTGTCAGTGGATGCACATGAATCCTATTCTGCATCAGTGGGTACCTTTCATTCACCGGTATACTTCTAATAGTGGTAAGACCGCAGCAGAGACCACAGGGCTGCTCATCTTCTTTCTCTCTGTTTTCACCTTGTGGAGAACTGGCCATCTCACAAACAAAGCAATCGAAAGAAGACAGTGAGTTTCCCCTGGTGTACTGGGTTTCTCCTTTACTACAACCTTTGCCTCACCACTTACCTGTGCTGTGGTAGCAGCTTCCATCTCACCCTGGAGTCAACAGCCCCTCTGTAACTGGTCTGTTCTGGTCCACAGAACCACTGCTGCTGCGGTGGGAATTAATTTTTGTGAAATCTCCCTGTGAATAAGAAATGATGTACCTTTTTTAACATAAGAAAGCAAAAAAAAAAAAAAATAGCATTGTTAATGTTTATCATCTGCCACAATATCTACACTCATTATGACTCCTCGGTGTCAGAGGGTGCACTGAAGAACAGCGATTAGCATAAAGATTAGCCTGGAGTTAGTGTCTGCGTCAAATGTAATGAGTAATAATGGAGAAAGGGAACCTTTCTGGTGCAAAGACTGCCGCACATATTTCTGTTATTGGCTGTGCAGGATCACTGGCAGTAATAGCATTAGATTCCTCACTTTGAAGAGATTGTATATATCCAGCTGTCACAACAGAGTCCATCTCTTCTGTTCTAGAAAGAAGATTTCACAACATGTCATCATTTTAGTACTTGCTAGAAACAGGACAATGCGTTGTTGGATGAAATTGTTTTATCAGTCCAGTGGCAAAATTCCAGCAGGACATGCACCATTTTAGGGCTTTCAATTCTCTGCTATGTTAGATATTATGTTAATTCACAGTTAGCACTTCAATTTTGATCATCTCTGTTTTCTTAACAGCTTTTACCGCTTTGTCTTGGAGTCCGATGTGTATTTCTTGGCCAATGATACAGTGTCTCCAGGACCAGTTGCCCGCTTCATGGAGCTCCCAGAGTCTCCCCTTCTCACCCTTAATATGATCACACCAGAGAGCTGGATTGTGCAGGCTGTCCGCAGTCCCCATGACTTGGACAACATCCACCTGCAGGAGGTATTTCGGGTCCTTAGTCATTACTACCAGCAGTCTGATCATTCTCACCCATTAATTAGAGCCATGGTGCTTTCTATTAATCATTCCCCTGTTGTTGTTTTTTGTCCTCTGCAATTTGTGCTTTCACTCCAGGTGAGCGGGGTTGTGACAGCAGAGTATGAGCTGGAGCACCTCTTGCTGGAGGGCCACTGCTTCGACCTGTCAACAGGCCAGCCTCCCCGTGGACTGCAGTTTACCCTGGGCATGAGTCGGGACCCACTCATGTATGACACTATTGTCATGGCTAACCTGGTCAGCAGCCTTCTTTATTTAATACCAAGACAGTTTTTTTTGCATGGATGACATGGATATCATAGTAGCTAACTACAGCAGTAAGTTTGGAACAGAAATGATGCCAGGGTTGAGATAACAAGTGTGAACTGTATGCTTATAGTAAATGTTAATGCTGTTTCAACAACAACAGGGATATTTCCAACTGAAAGCCAATCCTGGTGCATGGATCCTGAGATTACGTAAAGGGAGATCAGAGGATATCTATCAGATTCTCACGTGAGTATTCATCAGTGTCTACAGACAATTTTTTAATGCCTTTATAGCCTTTCCCATCTATATGTATAAAAAGTTAGGTAATGATGCTAATTAGGCCGCTTCATCAGTAGCTCAGCATCAAGGTTGTTTTCAGCTACCTCTCCATTTCATACCGGTAGCTATGAAACCCATCACTATGGTAACATGGAGAGCTGCTGACACTGTAGCAGCTCAAGGTTTTGATGAGTGCAGGGAGTTCTGCTTACCACAGAGGGGAGAGAGACAAGTAGGAGGAGAGGGGTGCTATTAAAGAGAAGACAGAGTAGAGGGATGATTCAGCTGGTCACCTGCCACACCATCCACCTCAGCCTGCAAAATATCAGCAGAATGTGTTTTAGTCAGGATGGCGTAGGTGTCAAAGGCTGCATATACTAGACAGAGTGCGTTGGCGTTGTCTAATTTCCCCGGACAAATAGAAACAGTATTGTGCTTTTGGTTGGTTTGATGCATTTTCAAACAAAATACAATTTTCAATGCCTTGTATTATTTTAATTCTACAATTTCACTTTAATTAAAGTGTACTGTGGAACTTTCTACTTTGATCTAAAACAAATCCAATTCTTATATTTCAAAGGAACACCATATAATTTCTATGTAACAAAGAAAGAACGATGATCCCTCACTCTCAAGTTGCGATAATGACTCAAATGCCAACCATGTATGCGTGTCTGCATGGGCAGCTGTAGTGCATCATACTAGAGGTCCCTACAGTCACAGATATTGTCCTCTCTGGCTATCCTCACATAAGATTTAGGACACATACAGCCCTCGGTTCCTCTGGAATCATATCAGACAACCAAGATTTATTCCCCAATCCTCCAGGTGAAGCTAAGAGGTGATGTCATTTTTCACCTTGGCAGTGTCATTATTCTTGTGGTTAGCGGCACTCTGCTCTGGTTAGGTGGCCGATCAGAGTCTAGTGGGGGTGTCTGTGCTCTCCGGTCCCAGAGCCTGCGTTTTCCTCTTGCACCCTGTGCTGCCACTGCGCCTCGCCCTGACAGCGATGAATGAGATGGCCAGCTCTCCTCTCCTCAGAGCAGGGATACAGATTGATCTCTGGTGCTTTTTAACACAAGCCCTAAAGGCAGAGTTGCATCAGTGACAGCAGAGGGGACAAAACACAAGCAGCATTTGAGCATAGGAGGGGTACACTTGGGCCCAATGAGGAGGGGGCATTTATCATAGTGATAAGGTTAGTTTTTTGCTTTTAGTAAGCACTGGGGTCGTAATGGTTTGCTGTGCATCATAGCCTATACCACATCTCTTCCTGAAGTTTGCTCTCCACTGGGCAAATCAGACCTAAAACAATTACAGTGAAAGGCCAGTGTTACGCAATCAATACTGTACAGACTGTGTCATTAAATCTAACAGTATATACAGCATGGCTGGGAAGTAGTGATGGATAAAATAATGGTAAGGTGATTCTTAATGATGATGGAAGGTAATGAATATGGTCAGAGTGTGACCCTGGCAGCTGTCCCAGTATCTGCTTTTAAGTGTGTGCTCTTACTATCTGTACTATCTGTAGTCTGTCCATTAGCTGCTGTTGTCTCCTTCATGAGAGAAGCCTATACTGTATATTTTCCTTGCATTGTTGCCATGGCTAAAACCTGTGAACCAGTCTCTGTCAGGCCGATTGGTTGAGTAGTTCTGTAAATGCTTATATAATGTATGTACATTATATAAGCATATTAATAAGTGGTGGCAGTGTGTTTGCAGCAGTGAACAATGATTAATGAACAGAGTGCAGTGATTGGCCTGAAGGTAGCTAGTCAGCTGTATCGCATTGAACTTAAATGGAAATATCAGCATTGGTTGGTTCTAGATACTAAATTGTCCTTATTCTCCAATTCCAGTGCTAAACACCGTCTGTCATTGGCTTGCGAGGTACAGTTACCAGCACAAGTTTGTTTACATTATATCACTGTTCTCCTGTCAGCCCAGCTGTCAGTCAAACACATACATTGGTCCGCCTACTCAGAGAGGCATTTCTGATATATCTCCAAAGATCTTTATTTATATAAAAAAAATATTACCAGGAAATCTGAAAATCAGAAATAATGATTACTCTGTAGTCGTTGCTACAATATGAGTACTGCCAAAGTACTGAAAACCACATGCTGTCGCGGCTGGTAACTGGAATCTCTGCTTTAGCCATATATTTTGGATTTAATATGGGCTAATGAGTACCTCTCTTTGTGTCTAGGTTACATACTAATAAGGGTAGGCAGTATTAAATGTGTAGAGCGCTGAAAATGGTCATGACCGACAAGCAATCAAAGATCCTCAGTATAAATTACATGTTTTGGGTGGGTTTTGAATTGTTTTGTAAATTATCTAATATTATTTATCCAGTCTGTTGATAAGTTGGGGCTTCACCTGTGTTATACTAACTAGCAGCAGTTCCTTTGTCACTCAATACCTTTCTCACTCTTTATTCACTTTTCCAGGCACGATGGAACCGATTCCCCTGCAGATGCTGGTGATGTCATAGTTGTGCTGAACAGTTTCCACAGTAAGATCATCAAAGTCAGAGTGAGTCTGTTTCTTAGATACTTGTTTGGATATGAGATTCCTCATAGCACTCGACATCATTCAACATACTGTAAAATGCAGGTCACAAATTGGGGCTGTTGGAATGATTTTACATAGCGTATGATAAAATCACTGAGAAAATCATTGTTTTGTGTCTGCGTTCTCATTATAGGTGCAGAAAAAGGCAGAGAAGATCAATGAAGATCTATTAAGTGAAAATAGTGAAAGCAAAGGCATATGGGACTCCATAGCAAGGTATGTAATCTATTCTACAGCCAGAATGTGGTTGGTTTTAGTACGTTTTAAAACCCTCCTCCAGCTGACGGACAGTTACAACTTTGAGTTCATTGATTGGTGGGTTTGCTGATGTGCCTTCTGTTTGTCAATTATGCATTGCGGTTTCAGGAGATCTTATTCCTCTCCTCGATCCAGACTGCAATATTATGCTGTAAGATCTAGTCTTGCAAAAAATATGTGCTTCTGTAGGTATGTGTGTGTGTGCATTTGTGTGTATGCCCCGACACTTCCTAACTGTGTGATCCTGTCTTCTCACTTAATGCTTGCTGTGTGAAGTGTTTGGAGCACTTTTGAGAAAAGGTAGGCAGTGTTGCTGCAACCCATTTAACACCAAAAACTTCTTTGTCATACTCATTAGCATGCAGTGTTTATTGGTTGCTTTCAAATGCTGCGCTACTCTCCTAAGTTTTGTTGTGAATGAGAATGACTTAATAATATATTCAAGATATGGTAATAATGTAGAGCTGTTAAATATATTTACATTTTCATGTTTTCTTTTGCTTTTATTTATTTATGGTAATTTAGAACATCAACACTACAGGTAGTGTTGTAGCCTGTGTACATGTATGTATCCATATGCAAGTGCATAAAACTACAGTATGTGCACAAATATAATGTACTGTACACACATACATACAGCCATACGTATACTTTGTTTTGTAGTTTGTATTCAAATATTGTCTCTGAAACTCAAGGACTGTGCTCTAGGATTTATCATCAGCCATGATGTGTTGCTGGTCAGATGGCAGGTAAAGGTGGGGGCCTTAGCTTCCCCTGGCTGAGGTTAGAACAGTACCAATATATATTGTGTGTATATATATTATAACATATAGTTTTTGTTTGCTCATGTCAGGCAGAGCACAAACCCTAGAACCATTTTCTTGAATAGGTGTTGGACTGTCTCCCTTTCTGACTACTAATGAGTACCACTTTTTTTTACCTACGTTTTGAACAGCAGTTTTCAGTATTTGGCCTTATTGGAGTCTCTGGTTGAGGCCCTGGAGAGGGTGCTATTTAGGGACTCCCCTCAGAGAGATCTCACTGCTCATATGAGTAATCCCTGAATGGGCTTGACTGGGAGTGAACCAGAGTGTTTTTTTTTTTTTTTACTGAAGTTAAGTGCCGGCTAAAGGACAATGCCAGGGTTCTGGAAACTGACTGTTGAATTCTTTATTAAGTAGGAGGAGCGCTGACTCTCTCCTGATCATGGAACAGTGGACCAGCTCTGTACTCTTTCTACAATATTGGAGGGGTCTTAGGAGTTTGCTCATCCAGTCTACATGTCATATAAGGGTATAGCAAGGTCCATGACCGTGTCTGTGTGGATGTCCAGGAATATTGTGTGTGGCTGTTGCAATTAGCCATCCAGTCCTTGTCTATTTGCAGTTAGAACTGTGTCTGTTTTCTTGGAAATAGATCAAACTTATTCTTGGTGGGCTCACTTTTACGGATGGGCTGAGCCCAGAGTAGAATCACTGCTACTTCATGTTGAAAAAAGCTAAATCGGTGGTTCAGCTGTCTGATCAGGACCCTGGATCCTGGACACTTCCTGTAGAAGTATTCTAGGCCTGTCCAACTGGACACCCTGAGGCCAGACCCAAAGCAAGCTGAAGGGATTACTAATCCCTCCTGGCCTTGGTATTTGCTATTAGGAGCTCTAGGGTGCCGTTGGGGAGAACAATGTTTTGGCTACCCTATATAGCCTGTCTCTGGTGTGACCAGGACCAGATAAGAGGCTGAAAGTGGCTGGACAGATGTATGAATAGATTTATAATTGAATGTAATCTTAAGACCGTTTCCCATGGTATGCTTGCATTTGAGTAATGAAAATACTCATAACACTTAAAGATTAAATAAAGGCTTGAATAAGATGGTTTCAAGAGACTTAACTGCTCCTTAAGTGCCTGAGATGTATGGATCTAAAATTAAGTTAAATTTGAATGCATTTGGAGAGAGTACTTACTTTTGGCAAGATTCCAGCTCATCCTCCTTTCAAACCAAGGGTACATAAATCTTTAAAAAAAAAAAAGACTTAAAAGCTGCTCATCATGTTGAGCAAAACATTCTAACCATATATCCCATACTGTGCTCAATTGTTCCCTGTCCAACTGGTTCAATTTAAATAAATGTGCACTGGAGAGTTCAACCATAACAGTCCCACTCAGTCCTTTTAACATGCCGTGAAGGCAGCTGGTCTCTGTTTAAGTTTGGAAATGATGACTAATTAAAAGACAGAGAGAAAGAACAGACCACCAAATACAATTTAGTCTGAGAAACAGATGAGACAAAATGTTGAAAAAATATTTGCTTGTTTGACAGTTAAACCCTTACAAGAAAATTCTTTTCTCCTTGAGAGCAGAGTGGTTTTTCACAGGACTCTGATTGATAGTCCCAGAAAAATAAATTTTGAAAAGACAGCAGAACAGAATAATAGCAGATATTTCAGCAAAGCGATTGTGTAGACCTTGACCAGTTTTCTTACAAAATATTATTGGTTTGAAAGTAAAGATGTCTTTATACCTATTACTTCATTTGTAACCTCAGTGGTTTGAGGGATTTGTTGTAAAGGAGGGACTGAAGGCCATGCATTGATCCAACACCTCTGAAGAATTAGTGAGGTGGATCCATGCGTCAGCAAGCATCAGTAAGTCTAAGTGACTGAGTTGTTACAAATTCTTTCATCTTTAAGGAGAGCTTAATCACTATAGCAATAACGAGCCTGAGTGAAATTAGATTTCTTTCCTGTTCTTTCTTACATGCTCTCCTTGTTTGTTTTGTGTTTTCTTCTCTTTGAGCTATCTTACTCTCTTCATTGTCTGTGGCTGGGAGGA
The DNA here is from genome assembly GCF_905237075.1 of Dicentrarchus labrax. NCBI lineage: Eukaryota > Metazoa > Chordata > Actinopteri > Moronidae > Dicentrarchus > Dicentrarchus labrax. The sequence continues at coordinate 16,679,574 of NW_026136706.1, forward strand.
AGATGAACTTTAAGGTTTTAATGTCCTTTTGCTGCTCTCAGAAACATCAGGGCCACACAGGGTGTGAGAGAGAATCAACAGCCAGCTGTGTTACCTTGGGGAGATATTCAGCTTTTAGGTAGAAGGTGCTGTAAAATGCCACCTGTCCCCAAGTAGTCATAGGACCTTGGACAGTGTTAGACGGGGCTTTGGACATTAAAGTTTGTCCAAAACTGACTTCCGATAATAGGCAGGGAGTTTACTGTCTGAGATTCGAAGGATATGAATAGTTTTGTCTGGCTTTGTATGTGCTGGGGGCTCAGTATAGTCAAAAGCAAAGAGAAATATGCAGACCACAGCTCAGAAGATGAATTAAAATTGCAGAGTAGAAAGTTGTTGTGATGAGAACGCTTTCCATGGTGGAGAAACTGGTAGAATTTTATCTGTCATGGTGTGCTGTGTGCTATGTGGATAAAGTGTGTGTAGGAGTGTTAAACACAGTGTGGTGAAGGAATGAAAGGAAGTTTAGCTGTTTTTCTTTGTTAGACGTGTTCTAATTTTCCTTGCTTCCTTAAAATGTTGCCTCTGGAATATACTGTACTCTATACAATACTTTTGTGGATGGTTTGGGTGTGAGTTTTAGACTGTCCGTTAGGCCTTACACATGCAACAGCATGCACATAGAACGTGGAGTTATGTTTTACAGTAGATATGTACTATACATCAACTATCTGTCAGCTCATTGGCACACATTTTGTTGTTTATTTATTTGGATGATCTCCACACAGATGTTAGAGAATGATTTTGCTCAATCTACAAAGTTAGGGGAAAAACAGAAGAGTTGGGTTCAGTGAGTACTGTCCACTACTCAGGATTTACCCCGAGCTTTGTTGATCATTCCAGAGGTCCAGATTATCTCGAGTGAGTCAGCCAAACGGGCTCTCACCTCACCCTCTAAAGCTGCTTATCTGGGGGGGCCCACTGTAGTGCTGGAGGCCCTTCATAATGGCTGGCTTAGTCATGGCAGGCAGTCGGTATCCCCAGACTCTACAGATGTGTGGTGACTCCCCAGAAGCCAACTGCTCAACTAGAGAGAGAACGGTGCTTTGGTTTGAGAATGAGTTTAGGGAGAGAAATGCACTGAATGTTTTCAGAGGAACAAACCAAAAGTGACTAAGAGATCGTAATAAAAGGTTACGCAATGTCCCGGGCCATCACTGAGTTTGTGTTTGAATGTGACTTGCTTACCCGTCAGTTTCTTGTTTGTGTGTGTCAGAGTTGGTTTTAGAGGACATGTAGAGACAAACAGTATGCTCCCCTCCCCTCCCTTCACACCTCCCTCACACTCACTGGTGTCTTCCTGAAGCCTCGGGGGCCGAGGCTGTGGTTGTGATTGAGTGAGAGAGAGACACTCCTTCACTCATCAGCAGTCTATTGCAGACAAGGACACACAGTTTGACTGCAGACACATCCACCCTCCAGCACAAGTCCTGATTTCTGTCCGCTGAATGTGCCTTGCATCATGAGCCAGTGCTCTTCAGTAGTGGTTAGGGTATGTTGCTGCGTTCAGAGGTATGGAGAGTGTCCTTTGGATTTTTCTGTGCTGGTATCGCAACATTAAAACATTTTAGCTTGTGTACTTGGTAACTGGTCACTTACTTACATTAATGTGATTGATAGTTTAATTCAGTCTGAAAGGTAATCAGCAAATCATCGGCACTATTTTTGTAAAGTAATGGTTGGGGCTGTTTTTCTTTCCTAAGGTGCTGTGAGGTTTTATTTCTTGCTCTCTAGTTTCATATTTAGGTTGCTTGCAGAACACCACAGTGGAAAGGCTGAGAGGCTGCACAATTAACCACATTTCATGTTGTCTCCTTCCAGTGTGTTTGGACCAAAAGGGCTCTGTGCAACCATTTTCTGTTCTCTTAAGTTCATTCAATTTCATTAAAAAAATGTAGACAATTAAATGTTTTCTCTCATCCTATCACTTAACTCCCTTAGGATGATTCATTCTCACCAGTTCTGTCTCTGTACCATCCAATAACCCCAGATTACTAAGGCAGCAGCAGGGTGGGTCTAAGGGTCTAGCAAACTGGTATCCGAAACAGTTAGAGCAAAGCCATGACTATTCATAACGGGTTTGGTTAAATTATGCAATCACATAGCAGTTTAAATTGGATATGAACCAACCTAACACAATCAACTATAATGTATGACAGACATTGTAGTTTTTGCACATTATGCCCTATTTGTTCCTGGTGTGGCACAAAAATAACAAAGTGCGTGGCAAAATTGCACACGATGGATAATACACTTTACTGCACTTTGCACCCTGCAGCTTGATTCACAAAATGGTGCCTGATGTGTTTATTTCATATCTACTGTTACCAAAAACTGTTCCCATTTAAAACTTAACCTTACCTCTCTGGTTAGTTAGTTATCCTTTGATTGATTCTATACTTCATATTATGAATTATGAATTCTCTATTAGCCATGTGGTTACAGCTGCTTTACATGTGTATGCAGTAGATCTGAACTGCTGTTAAAATCACACAAAAACAATGGCTTTCTAGAACATTTCCATTTCCTTTATTATTGTTTCATTTCAGTGAAACACCTCAGTTTGCTGCACAGTGTTGCATGGTTTATTTGAAAGTGTTTTGTGCTGGCTGTTATGACTGTTATTACTCCTGGCTTTACAAAAGCATGGCGGCTAGTGGCTTAGTTCTGATGTGCTGTCACTATATGAAAAACATGCATCAATCAAAACACAAGGGACTCATATATTATGGTCCCATTTGCAGCATCACAGGTGGCTCCAAGAAGGATGATGGAGAGAAGAAGAAAGAGGACGTTCTCAACATTTTTTCTGTAGCGTCGGGTCATCTCTATGAGCGCTTTCTGAGGTGGGTAACAGTCAGTTCATGAACACACTTATATTCACACACTTTTTAGCCCTGATTCTTTAACTGATCCTTCTGTCTGTTTCAGAATAATGATGTTGTCCGTCCTTCGGCATACCGAAACACCTGTCAAGTTCTGGTTCCTCAAGAATTACCTCTCCCCATCTTTCAAGGTACTTCCCTCACTTCATGACTCCATAAAAGCATGTTTTGCCCTGCTTGATCGGAATAACTTAATCCCAGTTCTTAAAAATTTTTATTTCTACTATGCAAAGAAAATATCTGTTAGTAGTTCTCTCCTTTGTAATGGTCTGTGTTCAATCTTAGATTTTCTATGGAGTGAAATCTACATTCAGTGCCCTCTGTGACACAGTTGAGTCGCAAAAATAGCATTAATAGCTTAAAGCGAGTGAAGCAAAACATTTTTTATGTTAATGACTTCTTTTGTGTAAAGAGATTTATTTATGTAGTATGTCCAGATGTCTTACATTATACTGTATATACATTTTACCACTGATAGCTTCAGCCATGAATTATGATTTGGCTCACAGGCATCTTTATGCCAAAAGAGTACTAACATATCTGAATACAGTTGTCCAACTGCATCCCTACAATAATTACTCAGCCTTATTTATCTGCATTTATATGCTTGTAACATAGCCGCCCATCAATGGCTGGCCTTCAGCAAGGCCATACAAACTAGCATGATGTGCTTTCTACTGGACAACATGTTATTTGTTATTTTATGAAACATGTTCCACTGAATTTTTTTTTCTTCAAAGAATCCCATTAAACCTTCTCAACGATGTGATGTACTGTAGTTGCCACATCAGCTTATCATAATTGTCTGTATTGAACCTTTATGCCTGCAAACATATAATATGTAGTACTCTCTTGTTTTCTACCTTATTGTGAACAGAAATTTCCACATTTCTTAAAAGTGAAGTTACTCAAAAAATGTGCCCTTGCGTTTTATTTATTTAACCCCTGCTGTTTGTTTTTGGTGCTGCTAGGAGACCATCTCTCACATGGCAGAGACGTATGGCTTTCAGTATGAATTGGTACAGTACAAGTGGCCCCGTTGGCTCCACCAGCAGACTGAGAAGCAGCGCATTATATGGGGATACAAGATCCTCTTCCTCGATGTTCTGTTCCCTTTGGCTGTGGACAAGATCATCTTTGTGGACGCCGACCAGGTAAGGATCAAATTGAACTGACATAGGAGTGAGCTGTGTGTAAGTGTGAGGCTGAAAGCAAGAGACTCGTCAGTATGAGCTCTGGCACTGGTGTGAAGATTGGATGAGATTTTTAACACCACTCAAGTCTCGTCAGTCCTCCCCGTGCTTACCTGATGTTTTCGCTCTCTCACAGATAGTTCGGGCTGATCTGAAGGAGCTGAGGGATTTAGACCTGGAGGGTGCTCCATATGGCTACACACCATTTTGTGATAGTCGCAGAGAGATGGAAGGCTATCGCTTCTGGAAAACTGGCTACTGGGCCTCACATCTAGGACACAGGAAATACCACATCAGGTATACTTTGTTAAAAAAACTGTGAAATGGAATATAGCAGCAAACTGTTTTGAGTGCCTTTTCCATGATGTTCAGCTATATACACTCTAGAATAATAATATAATCCCCTCCCTTGTATCTTTCACTATTGTCATGTTTAGGGAAAATTGAGGTAACCACTTCTGGAAAGGTAGAATAGTAGGCTATCCACCCAGTTTATTTAGTTGGTGGCATTCATGACTTGCCTCTGTACTTTGCAAAACAGAGCGAAATGGGTTAGACTGAAAGAGACCACAATGCAGTATATATCTTACAATCATGAAAATACACCTTTCACTTTTCCTGTACATTATAGCTTCAATTCAGTAAATCATCTAGAGGAATTATTTATTGTTCGGCAAGAGTGTGATTTATTTATTTTTTGTCTGTTCTTCCCAAACCCAAATACAAAAGGACAGAAGGAAAATAAACTGTATTTTTGCATTCTTCTATTTAGAGGCTGGAAGTGCTGTAGTTGTTTTTGTTGTTCTTTTCCCTTTCACATAGTTTTAAAATCTCATCCTACTCAATAGAAATGAACTGATCTGGAAGAAGTTGACTCTATAAGAAAGACTTTTCAAATGTTTTGAATTGTCAAAAAAGTGAAATTATTTTTTATCAGATTCTGCACCACACAACAATACTGCCTTCCCCCAGTTTCCATGGTGATTGGACCCCACCAGATATAGTTGCCATTCTTGTAGCTATATACGTATATATATGTATACAGCCAGAGTACATATTAAATCAAGAACTAGGTATGAAATAATAAGTTCAGCTCATTGCCTGGTGTTCGACACTGAGTTCTCCCTCTGTCAATGTGATGGCTAATCAGGTGGCAGCCAGTGGCTGAACAGAAAGAACAGAGAGAGCAGAACTTTCCACTTTACCACTGGATGATTAGGATGGGGGAAAAAAAGAAAAGTTATAAAACCACAGTGATTTGATTGGATGCCAATGTGCTGCTTAGCTCTGTGGAACAGGACAAAAGCAGTGAGCGTGAGTGATCAGCATCAATGAGCCCATGCACAACATAAGGTAGTGAATATCCTCTGGCACACTTAAATCTAATAAGTGATAAGTGTAAGTACATAAAAAATACCATTGGGTTTATGAACATGCCATGTTAGGTGCAATTATTGTATCTGAATGTGCCTGGGGTATTTATCGTTATTGAGTCATCATTTTATTGTTATTAAGTTATTCCCTTTCAGGAAATGGTTTTCTCACACCTGCTTTGTCTTGTCTGTCTCCTCTCTCTCTCTCCTCCTATATTTCAACCAGCGCTCTGTATGTAGTAGATTTAAAGAAGTTTCGGAAGATTGCAGCCGGGGACAGATTACGAGGCCAGTACCAAGCTCTGAGCCAGGACCCCAACAGTCTGTCCAACTTGGACCAGGTACGGAACTCAGACATAACACCACTGCATTATATGATGCAGAGATTGTTCGCTCAGCACCTACTATACTTTAATATTTTGTTTATTCATATTTTTAGGACCTTCCTAACAACATGATCCACCAGGTGGCCATCAAGTCTCTTCCACAGGAGTGGTTGTGGTGTGAAACGTGGTGTGATGACACCTCCAAAGTCACAGCTAAGACTATAGACCTGGTGAGTCCCAGATCAATTAGATCTGACTATGGAAGACTAATTAGTATGTGGCGTAAGCTAGTTGGCATCCATGGGAGTTATAACTCATCATCAAATCTAATTGTTCCTTTTATTACAGTTTTTTATAGTTTAATCCTCCTTCGATGTGTTGAACATACTGTTAATTAAAAAAAAGTATTTATACATCACTTTTTTACACCACTTTTTTTCAGCTATTGTTGGTTATAGTACTGAACTGCTGCTGTAATACTGAAAAGGAGGAGCAAATTCCCAGCCACTAATGTGCATGAGGCACTTGGCATTTAGGAGACAACTGAGGAGCAATCCTGTAGTCTCCTAAACTAATTTAGAGAATTACTGGACGGGCTCCAGTAGACCGGAATAGGAAGCATTGTTTCATTGTGGCATAGGACACCACTTGGCAATTCAGACATAAGACATGGGCTAATGTCCTTTTAACAGAATTGGAAATCAAATTAGGTTTAAATGCCTGCCACAGACAGTGCTGGGAATGGCAATATGACTTGTTGGGAGAAAGTGGCACTGGTGGCGTGAGTGATGTGTTTTGTCTGCTTTTTCTGCTGCAGTGCAATAACCCAAAGACCAAGGAGCCCAAGCTAACGGCTGCAGCGAGGATCGTGCCTGAGTGGGTTGAATATGACAACGAGATAAAGCAGCTACTAAGACGGGTACAGGAACAGGAAGACACGGCGGCGCAAAAACAGACTCCCTCTTCTTCACAACATAAAAACGGTGAACAAATAAAAACACTATTCTTCAATCTTTGCCCATTTCATATGTGAAATAATCACTGTACTATCTCTTCTACGATCAACTTTTTTTCATGGCCAAATTTTTGTCTCTCTCACCACTGTGCTCATTTTCATATTTCTCTCCCAACATGGCCCCCTCCTCCCCCTCTGCACAGTAGACAACCGGCGTGATGAACTTTAGTGTCTGCCAGCTCCATGCTGAAGAGGAAGGAGGCAGCTCCTTCTGCATGCAGGCCACCTGTGAAGCTTGAAGACAGACAATTCCATCTAAACATAGCCATGGAGTGTTACATCCCCAGCAAAGGAAGGATGTGATATTTTCAGAGATGCCATATCTGCTTCTGCAGTCAATACGTCTTACAAAATTTAACACACAATGTCAGTGTTATCCGCCAACTGTGAACTTGTGGTGCGTTATCAGCACTACAGTCAGGTCTCAGTTAGTATGTGGTTACCGGAGAATGAAGTGAACACAGAGTGTAAATGGGTGAGGTCAGTCAAAGCACTATTACGTGTGTGTGTTTTGAGAATAAGTAGTTGGCATATATTGCACTGATAATGTATGCAAAGAATCAAACGGAGAAGGCACATCTCTGAGAATCTAATCTCAAAGTTTAATGTTTTTTTTTTTTTTTTATGTAAAACTGTTTTCAAAAATGTAATTGATTAAGGTATTCTTTATTTGACTATGCGTTGACTGAAATGCCCAAACCAAAGTTGTGACTGACATAAAGCTAGTCCTGTTTTTAAATTTCTCTCCTTGCTGCAAAGTTGTTACATTATAATTTTGGTACTTTCATTTTTATTTTTTGAGGGGAGCGTAGACTTGTGTCTATTTTAGGTCAGCTTTCACTTCTAAGATTTATTATATAAAAAAAGATCAAAGAGCTACATCGAAAACATGGCTTTCATGGGTCATAAAGGTACTTTATTCTCTTCATCACCATCAAACAGGTATCTGATGTATGTTTTAAAAAACACAATACATGCAGATCTTATTAGTTATTACTGATCAAAGGTCTATAGTAAAGAGTACAGAAAGCTGAAGTAAAGTTAAATGTGTCGTACAAAGTTAGAATATGATGCACTTTCAGCATCACACATTGCCAATTATTATCATTTGTTATTTCACAGTTAGTTGAACTGTACTCCAAGTCTCCAGCTGCTGCTCCAAAATACACCTGGTTTACATTTTCTGGTAGTTTGACTCAGATTGATGTAGCCTAATTGGTTTAATTATGACAGACATCTAATCTAATTAATGAGTTTAACTGTTTAAAGTGAGGGGATGAGCCAAAAATATTACTCAGAAGCCCCAGCATGTGGCTGTGTCCTGGTGCAGATTAATGCACAGGGAAGCCTCGTGTGCAGGGATCCAAAAAATTAACATTTGGTGAACTATTGCCACTTAAGATATTTTTCTCTAACATGCCTGGTTATGCAATTCAGGCATCATGGGATTGTTTTTTTGACATTCAAATATCTGATCTCAAACAGGCTACAATAGGATCTGATGTAATTCATATATTTCTTTATTATTTTGAATCTAGAGTGGGGCGACACAAATTGCAGGGTGCCAGCGTCTATGTCGCTCATTCAGCTACAGTGCCAGTTATAACAACAGTTCATGTCACTTTGCGTAACAGAGGTCCTCTTCTACACGTCAGTGAAAACTCAAATTTAACTTACCGATGGTATATTAACGTGTGTTTTGCACTCTTGGGAACAGCCTGTTTGTCTCCAACGAGACCGGCTGTGCAACTTGTCATCATGTTATTGCTTTTGATTGTGACGGACTGTCAGACATCTGATCTCATACACATCCGGCCTCAACATCATCTGATCTAATTCATATTAATGTTTAGGCTATTCGTGTTATTCAGGGTGGGGTGACAATATTGCCAGACTGAAGTCTGTTCCCGGTTCTCAAACTTGGTGGCTATGAAACCATTTCTTTAGGAGCTCTGTATTCATAATTAGAGAGCACCTGTTTTTCACCTCTTTTTTTATGTTTGTCATAAATGTTTGATTCCGGGGGGGTAGGTACTGCATTTCCCGTAGAACATCAGTCAGCACAGACAATTTACAATTCGCTAAACCCCGCCCCCAACAGCAATGGTCTAATAGTAGCTTAGCATATTAGCTAACTACATTATTTTGAGGGCTCTATAACTTTTTCTATAGTAAGCGTTTGAATTTGCCACAGGTTGTTATTAAAGATATCATTTAAATCACACTTTTACTACAATACTATACTGTCTTAGGGCTTAATAGCTCAACCCCGCTGCTGCTTGATTCCAAAGCCTGTAACATGGACCTTCAGCCGGATGCTGACTTTCTGCCTGGGACATGTGACTAGCTTTAGCATGTATGTAGCCATCGTGTGTGTATATAAGAATCTCTGATGTGGTTCTCATTTTAAAACTAATCAGCAACATTAAAAACTCTGCTGGAGACAGTTTTGAACCATTTCAAAAGCATTAGCGTAGACTACAGCAGATTAAAATCTGCGAGCTACAGTTGTTCTCATTTCAGCCACAAAATGGAGGGTCATCGGCTAGAAATGGGAAGCCAGGTTTTAAACTTGTTTCAAATATTACTGCAAATTTCAATGTGTAAATGTACAATGGAAGCCTTCACAGGCATAGCAACAGTATCTTTGGGGGAGGTGGGGGTTAGTGAACAGTTATCTGTCCCTGTAAAGTCACGTGAGGCTATATTAGGTACCACTTTGGTTCAGCAGACCAGGCTAGACTTCCTTATTGCCAAGTTATGGAACGCAGAATCCTCATTTGCACACTGAAGGTCACAGTTTATAGGTTGAATATAGAATTTTAAATGATTTCAGTATGTTTACATCTTATGTACATCCAGCTTCCCTGTATTCAGTTTTTAGGAGAAATATTTCAATATTTGAATTCCACAATGGACCAGTGTTTTTGTCTCAGGAATAAGATGGGTGTTGCTGCTCAGTTGAAGCCAACAGTAGTCTTGTCTGTCTTAAAAGTCAATAAAAATGGGTGCAGGAAGTCTGTTCTCAGGGCACCCATTTTTCACTGTGTTGTGTCAAATAGACATGTTTATATTACTGTCTGGTGGAAAGAAATAAATCTTTGCTACAAAACCTGCATTAGAAAAGCTGTTTGTGAATACTGTGGTCAGCGGATGAGTGATTCATGCACTGAAGTCTACACTGTAATTTGTGTGTCACTATAAACCATTTCAGTATGTATAAGAAATGCATTTATGGGGATGAAAAGCAGAGAAAATGGCAGCAATTAGAGAAAGGTTAAAAGTAATGATTATAAGTCCCTTTCCTCAAACTTTAGCTTCAGCCTATGAATGTAACAAAGTCACTGCAACCTTTCCATACAGCAGTCCTCTTGCCACTCAGTTCAATTTAATGTACATAAATAGGTTTTTATTTACAGTTCAGAAAAACTCCATTCATATAAAAATAGCACTGTACCTATGTACAAATTGAATCTTACGAATGGAAGTGAATTGTAGAGTGTACAATACACAGAAAGAATGCAAGTGTCAGAATTAACCACTTACAGTTGATAGATAAAAGCTGCTTCACACACGGCAGATATTTGTTAGCATAGCAACAGACCTTCCCCAAACGGAATTCAAAGTCGTATTATTCAACAACAAAGATGTATCTTTAATTAAGGTCACTGAATTAAAGTCCCAATTTGCTCCACACTTTTGTGATAACTGTATGCACTGACGTTCCTTATGTCACTGATCTCCCTTTTAAATAGGGAGGAAAATGGAAAAGTCCACTCCAGCTGTGCTGGATATGCGCTTCCTCAATTGAAGTTGAATTTAAAATTGAAGGGTCCGGAGCCAAATGGATTGAAACCCTGGAAGCCTCCATGGAAGTGCTGATGATGGTGACCCTGCTGGCTCTCCGGATCCAAGGGGTCCTCCCCGTGGTCAAACTTGGTTCTTTTCTCTAGAGAAAAAAAACAAAAAAAAAGATGACATGTCAGTACAGAACAATTTAACAAAATAATATGTCCTTATTGCACATACTTACGCTTTTTTTTGGGCCTTTATGCCTTTATTTGACAGAGACAGCTGAAGACAGACAGGGGGGGTGGGCAGAGAGAGGGGGGATTCGAGCCCGGGCCGCTACAGAGTATGGGTCGCCAGCTCTACCGACTGAGCTAACCGGGCGCCCCCTTATGCTTTTTTTAAATTATTATTTTTTTAGGGCTTAAGTAAAGTAAGATGTACTTTACTAAAGTAAAACTCCTCAGTGATCAATTTACTTTGAGCTATTAGGTAATAGATGGTTCCGTTTAGGTAGAATTTAGAAATGGCGTGCTGAGGGTTTTGAGCTTGATTTGGGGTGATGCAGCTTGACATTAGGCAATACTTAAAAAAAGACAGCCTTTGTGGAAGTCTTTCAAGAGTTAACAAACAGGGCATTTAGCATATGACTTTGTATTTGATCAAATTATGCTAGAAAATTAAGTTTGGTTTGATGATTTTAGTAGAATTATTTTATCAATTGAATGCACCAGTTGGATGACTTCGCATTAATCATTACAATGCGCAATTGCAAAGTCTTAGGGGAAAGAAAGTTGTTAGTAATGTCAATAAAACTCAGTGAATAGTTTCTACTGATTACTCAAACACGTGATATAGTCAAATCAAACAAAATAGTAGATGTGTGATACTAGCATAGATAGGGTTGTTGGGTCCACCAATGTTATACAATGTATGGTTCTGTACAATGGTTTGGATAAAAAACATTTTACTGAGATATAAATGATGCCCGGTATAATAATGAAGGTCTCAAGCTCCTTGGACAAAATAGGGAAGCAGTAAGCTGTTCACAGTGGCTCCTCAGAGGCCTGACATTTACTGGGAGACTGGCAGGGAGTCTGGCAGTAACAACTTTCCACTGACTTCGCAGAACACACACTCTTTACCTGGGTCAGTGAGAACCTCTTTAGCCTGAGCGATGTCTATGAACTTCTTCTCAGCCTTCTTCTTTTCCTCTGCATCCTGATAATTGTCGGGATGCCACTGTTGTGCCAGTTTCCTGTAGGCTTTGATAATCTCCTTTTTCTGGGCAGTTCTGTGACAACGGGGAGACCATTAACAGCACATTCATTAAAAAGGCAAAAACTGCTTCCCCTCCCTTCTTTTCAACATGAGCTTGGACATAATAAGACCCATCCAAGTGTCAGGGTTACCACATTGGCTCTGATGTAAAAAAGAAAAAAATATTTCACACTTTCTATAGCTAAAAGTGTTTTCATTGTCTTAAAATGTATTTTGTTTTGGTCAATAGTACTTTTGAACACAAAAATGTTCAAAATGGATAAATGATGTGCCTCTTTTATGGAGCTGGTTGTTCCACACAATCTCAAAGCAAACGCAAATAACTTGATGCTAATAGAGTCTTATAAATCAGCCCATTTGTAAAGAAATACCCAAATTCTTGATTTGGCCTGATGAATCTATAAAATTCCCTGTCTGGAATACACTTATATAAAGAAATATCCAAAAACCTGTGACCAGTTCCTACCTCTTCACTCCAAGGATCTTATAATAATCCCTCCGCTGAGACTGTTTGAGGAGTCGCTGAGCTCTCTCCAGGCCTTCTTTTATCTGACGGTCATTCTCACTGTGTTTTGCTGCAGTCTCATAGTCCTTAATAGCTGGAAAATACAAATGCAGGATAAAATCAGTATTGCTTACACATCCAAAGCAGCTAATGGGAAGTGAAGCACGGTAGTAAAAGACAGTCCTTCCATGGAAAAGGCATAGGGTGGTTGAGCAAGGCACTGAATCAGATGATGACCCAAACAAAAGAGGCACAAGAATTCACATAGATCAGCTAACGATAATTGCATACTTTTTAAATCTGTGCCTTAATTTACTCAATTTAGCCATTGTGACGCCGACATTGCTGTGGGACAAGTCTCTATCTCGTTTCTGGATTCTCCACTTCCCGACATTGTGCGACATTTTCACTAAACTAATACAATAAATCATAAAAACAATAAAGAAGACACACATTTGCTGTACTTGGTGGCTGAGTTTGGATTAATATACATAACATTTTAGACATTGGCATTATATTTCTAAATTTAAACATTTTAACACTTCCCCCAAAGACTGATCTTCTTCTTTGTCTCCAGTTGTTCCGGTTGAGTCGACAGCCATGCTAGAAGCTCTGTGAGACTTACACAGCAGATCTTTAGGCTAACACATTTACAAAGACAATGAGCTGATGTTTAGCAGGTATAATGATTACCATTCTCACCTTCTTTGTTTAGCATACTAACAAACATACTAACATACTTGCTCATTAGCACTAAAGCGGAGCCTGATGGGAGTGAGTTTCATTAGTTTAGCAAGTATTTAGTCACAAAGTGGAGAAAAACAGACGATTACCAAAGTGATCACAATTCATCCTGAGGGACCATGAACGTCGGAACTGACTGACATTGCCATCTTTACAGCGATACTGCTAGTGTGACTAAAATACAAATAGGCTACTATATTTGAAATTTCACATTTGTGTATAGATAAATAACACCACTTAAAAAAAGGACCAGTGTGTAAGATTTCCTGCCAATCAACAGAAACCCCCTGACTCAACCAAGCACGGAGGAGAAGCTACGGTGGCTGCGAGAGGCCCTATTTAAAGCCAGTGTTTGGTTTGTCCGTCCTGGGCTACTGTAGAAAAAAAATGGTGGTTCAACATGGCTGCCTCTGAATCTTGTATAGATAGATAGATAGATAGATAGATCACATTTGAATCAACTGTTAGGGCTTTCTGAGACTGTTGTATTAGATATGTGACACAATCAAAAATATGGACAAAAAGTCCTGGCTGAAAATAACTTACATTTAAAAAAATAATAATAACGTTGCCGGAATCGTCGGTATTGTTGACTTTTTTCAAATCTCCATCACTATAGCAAGCATTATGACCTACATAGTATTATTTAACTTGTGTCGTAGTAATCCCATCTCTGAAAATGCTTGATCTTGTACTATTAAATAAACCACTTTATTCATTAAGTAAGCCCCATCACCTTCAGATCATGTTGCAGCCGCTCCAGGCTGTTTGGGTGCTTTGAAGCTTGTTTACCCTGTGAGGTGTACTGAGGTGAATTTAACACCCGTGGGCCCTGACAGTTTAAAAGCCCACATGAGGTCTGGACTTCCCACATGCTGTTGTGTTCATGCCATGTTAATGACAACATGCACAGCCTCAGATCAGCCAGCATCTTCCGCAGTTGCAGGATCTCCGTGATGTTATTACTCTGGGGCTGACCGGCCTGCAGTGATGTTAATTGTGGGCTTAATTGGTCGTTAGTGTAGGTTTTATTTTTATTTGTTTAAATATAACATGTTAGGGGCTTGTTTTTCATCTAAATTAAAGATTAAAACCATATTTGTTGGTTCTTCACAATTATGGACATTATGTGTAACATTAAGGCAGTTTGGAAATTCTATGAAGTAAATGAAAACTGCCGTGGAGCTTTAATCCATCTCCTTTATCTTTTTTATAGCTGCTATTTTCTTTGCGTGCGTGTTGACTTTTACACTTCTATGAGCTGAACTGAAAAACAACTAAACTGAAACATCACATTTCAACGTGTGCTTGTGAAGCACCAAATGTTAGCTTTTAGATGATTTTGTAAATTAATGTAAAATTATTTTCTTCATCAACTTGGGATAAAAATTTTACTTTTTCAAGCACGTCATCATCCGACAAGTCAGCCTGAGGGCTTTATTTTCAGCACCTGCACAAAACACAGCTCTGTGCTGGAAAAGTGGCATTTCTCGATTTACGCAGTGTCGTTTCCTCGCCTGTGCCAATTTGCCATTTTGATGTTTTGCTCGTCTGTTTCACTTCATTACACACTGGTTAACTATTAGACACAAAAATATATTTTTTGGGGGAGGATGATATGGTGGCCTGGGGGTCTAAGATGTGTACCATGTAATCATAATGTCCCATGTTCATATCCAGCCACGACCCGCATGTCACTATCTAATTAAAGGCAAAACTGCCCCAACAAATACTTAAAAAGGTTTTGTACCTACAATCAGCCATATTATGCAGCCCCATACACAGCAAACTGCGATGCACTGTGAGTTCTGACACCTTTCTATCAGAACCAGCATTAACTTTTAGCAGTATGAGCTACAGTAGCTCGTCTGTTGGCGGGCCAAGGATCATTGATAAATGCGGGCAGCGATGGTCTGATCCATGACCCTTACACTGGTTCACCGCTTTTCCTTCCTTGGACCACTTTTGATAGGTACTTACCACTGCAGACTGGGGACACCCCACAAGAGCTGCAGTTTTGGAGATGCTCTGACCCAGTCGTCTAGCCATTACAATTTGGCCCTTGTCAAAGTCGCTCAAATCCTCACGCTGCCTATTTTTCCTGCTTCTAACTTGAGGACAAAACGTTTACTTGCCTGATATATCCCACCCACTGACTGGTGCAATGATAACAAGATAATCAGTGTTATGTTATGGCTGATCGGTGTATATTAGCAATAATGGCAGCAAGACAGAACAAATATTGTCTGATTCTTACCAAGATGTCTCATCTACAGCTGTTCTGTAAGACAACCTTTACTTTCAGCTGATTAACTGCCAACACAGCACTGTGTCAGGAAAGAGGTAAAAATGTTTTTCCATCTGCAGTCTATAATGTGAATGACGCACATGGTCAAACTGTGGTCACACCCAACAGATCCACTGTCGTTACCTCGATTCAAGCTTCAACTAACAGCAGGCTGTTAACCACAGAGATTCAGAACTGAGGTGTGCATCACACTGGTTTGTTATGAGTCATTTACTTTACAATTTTTGAGTTTATGAAGTGTAAATCAATAGGAGTGTTGGTGCCTGACACAATGGACACAGTTTCAAAGTTTCATGAAAATTGTGAATATAGAAAATGTGAACATTTCTGGGCCTGGTTTTGGGTACTTGTCTCCTTGTTACCACAACATGAAGTTATGTGCCAATACTGATAGCAGTCTTACTTTTCTTTTTCTTTTTAAAGCAACAATGACTACTCTGGGATTGTCAGTATTTTCAACAAACAAAAACTATTACTAGGTTTTCTTCTTACTTATTCAACTTTGTCCTATTCTTTTGCATGATGCTTCTTTAAGTATTCTTTAATATTTATGGTATAAAACATTTATTTAAAATTCAAAGGACTTGATCTCTGGATACCCTTAGAGGCAGGCAGCTCCTCTAATTCACATGCTACACTACCATTACTTGATCTTTCAGGGTAATTTATGTGTATTGGATTATACATTTTACGTTTGTTTTTATATACAATATATACAATACAATACAATAATAATTTAAATCTGAGTCAGAGATCTGTGGGATAGTTTACACTAAATTTCAAACTTAATTGACAGATAAACATAAAATGTAGGCAGGGATTTTGACAAAAATATCCATTGGTTGTTTGCACGGTGGTAGCAGAACATCAGGTGACAGGTGAAATGATGGCTGGGAGACAGACTATTCCTGGGGATTTCACCATCTGCCATCACTGGACTTTCTGCGATTTGACAACAGATAGGGGAGACCGTTGTTTCAGCCTAATCCCCCCTCAGCCAGCAAAGGCTTCATGGAGACAGTAAGTGCTGTGCGTGTGTGTGTGTGTGTGTGTGTGTGTGTGTGTTGCGTGTGCGTGTGTGTGTGCGTGTGCGTGTTTTGGCACTGCTACTGAAGAATGGCTTTAGGCTTGATAAACAATTCTGCATAATTCCAGCCAGCAGTGTGCGGCCGCTCTATATCTCACAGGCTATACTTACCGTGAACACACTGTGCTCTACACCTAATTCTAATTATACTGTATGTGATAAGCGCTCTAACAGATGACGTGTATTTCAAGCTTTAGACATAGTAGTTAAACGCTTTAACCAAATTAGATAGGACACCCTTGCTGTATTTATCTACATTTAGTATTTATTGTGCTTATTTAAATTCAAAATCAAAATGGATTTGGTGATGAACAGAAAGATTGTGTTCAATGAGGCAGAATTTAATTGGATGTGAGCCCCCTTTGTGACTGCATGATGCCTGAAAATGTTTCTTTTGGATGTTTACATCAAATTCACACTTTTCCAGTAGACAAACAAATTCCCACAAATGATCAGATAGTAATGTGTATGCTGTGTCATTGATCTTTATTTCACTGTGTATTTTATGCAGTGTTACAAGGGCCCCTTGTGTTAGACTCCTGCCATAGCACCAGTAGAGGGATTTATGTCAGTGAGGGTGGGCTAAACAGCAGAAACACCCATCTTCAACAATAGTGGTCATGGACTTTCTCAACAGAAATAAACCAATTACCAGTACAGATTGGATAACTGGATTTAGTATGACCCTGGTTCTGAGTGTGGACTTTCAACAGACTCCATCATATAAAATACCTCTTAAGTACATACAGCTACATCTGACAGGCTTACCTTCCTCATACTGTTCCTCTTGGACATAGGCCTCAGCTCTGTCCTTCAGCACATTAACGTTCTCCGGGTTCCAATGGAGGACTTCGCTACACACTGAGATAGCTCTGCTAGCCTTTTGGCCCTGGTCACGACACAAAATAAACACGCTGGTTGGGTGCATTGTCTAATGAAGTCAAAGAGTGAGGTAATACATCTCATGGCAGCAGTAAGGGAGTCATACCTGTGTTAGCCCATGGCAGATGCGCTCCTTGGCAAGGACAGAGAAATGGTGCACTTTGGGCTCAGTCACCATCACTGCCTCATATTTGCTCACTGCTTCTTCATACCTAAAAAGAGGAAGAGGGAGGTAGGTGGTTGAACACTGCAACACTGTCGAAACAGTAGAACGCAACATGGATCATTGCACCCACAAACATCATGCCACTCTTGTTATACGCTCGGTTCAGTTGTGTGAATATGATATCTTCACATGTCAAATATGATGTGACATCCATTCACATTAAGATGGGATTTGCATGCCTGTTTGTAAGACTAGAACGACTGAGTGCTTGAGGGTAAGAAAGCAGTCAGTCAACGGCTGATGAAATCCCTGGTACTCAGAGGGGATATTATTTTATTTTTACAGGGATATACAATTTCCTGAACACACACACACACACACACACACACACACACACACACACACACACACACACACACACACACACACACACACACACACACACACACACACACACACACACACACACACACACACATACCGCTGCTCTTGCATGAGTTCCTCTGCAGAGTGGATCTGTTTGTTGAGCTTCTTGACCTGCTTGTAATGGCTGTAACACTGCTTGTGATCAGGATCAAGCTTCAGGCACTCGCGCACCTCACTGCAGATCAGAGGAGAGGACTAAGAATTTTCGATATTACCTGATGTACATGCTATATTGCCAAATTACAGAGGATTAAAACAACTACAACAAGCACACTTAACAGTCCAGCAGTAAAAACACTTTGGTGAGGCTCATACTGATTTCAACTATGTGGTCATTTTTGACACTATAGTTTGTATTGCTGAACAGATACCCCGTTATGTGTCGTATACTGAAGTGTTGCTGAGGGTCTCCTTGTGATCATTGCTCCTCTTTTGCTTTTTATGAGTTAGCATGTGTGCTCCAGATGTTTCTTGCCTTTACTGCCTGCCATATTACAGTCAGTGGTTTTTACCATGTTCATGATTGGCATACACTGATATGAAGTAGAGCATCAATCCATGATGTTTACTGTCAAAAACAGCTTTAGATGGATAATGTCAATGTATAAAAATAATTTAGACAGATCTACTGGAGATATGAGAGTGCTGTGTTTGATTCTGTGAGAATACAGTATGGGAGCTTTCCTTAAAGAAAGTGGTTTGCAAGTTGGTCTTACTTGAGGGACATCTCATGGTCTCCAAGATCATAGTAGATGGTGCTGAGTTTGTAGAAAGCCTGGGTATTGTCACTCTTCAACTTGGATGCAGCTTTAAGGTCACTGATGGCCTTCCCCATCTCTCCCATGTGAATAAAACACTCTGCTCGCATCTCACGAGAGGCCACATCCCAAACGCAAGTCTGGAACAGGTGGACAATAACTCTTACAAACTGCATTACTAGTAACTATACAAATGTTCTGTACAGCCTGCGGTGATAATGATATGGACAATATTATGCTTGCAGGAAAATTAAGCAATGCTGACAAGGTAGATATCTTACCTCAATGACAGTGTCAAGCTGGGCAGCAGCTGTCACATACTCCTGGTCGTTGAAGCTGCTGCGCGCCTGAGCCACCAGCCGCTGAATTTCATCTGACTTTGTCAGCTGACTGTGGGCCTCCCTCTCCTCTTTGTCGCTGGGGTTGGACTTCAGCTGGAACATCACAAAGCAACACATTACATATGCATACTTATAGTCATGATTAAAGCAGTATAACTGGAAAAAAAGATTAAAGCCAGGACATAGTATGCAATATGAGGTAGAGATTGTAGTCCAGAGACCAGAAAATCAGTGTGCTTAAGAACATTTGATTCAGTCCTTCACCAACGCAGTCCAATATGAGCTCTTATTTATTCTTAAGAGGTTCTTCTGCCAACTTTGCCTCTCGAAAAACATTGCTTATCACAGCAGTAGCAGTTACTATTCCCTAAACACATTACATTATAATCATCCTCATCATAGAGGTCATCATATTCACAAGAGCAATCTCAGCTAATGACACATCATTTACAAACAGACCTAGGTACCCTTCAAGTGTTTCCTGCGAGCTCAGCTTAGGAAAGAGTGCAATGCATAAATGTGATGCATTATGCCAGGCCAACATTGTGGACTGCTGAAGCAGCATGACAGCATTTACCCCTGGCCAGATCCCTTGATATTATACCAGCAATGTTGTCTCTGTTGGGAATGTGGCTCGTTGCCCTCTTGAAGGAGGAGGCATTGCACATGAGTGGGATTAATAAAGTTATCTATCTATCTATAATTACAAAACTTTCTATTACTTAGACACTCCCAGACAGTGACTGTGTAACTTGCACTTTGCAGTCTTTCATATAAGTCTGCCAAACAGGAGTACAGGACTTACCACTGAGCTTCAACCTACATATAATAATCAGAGCTAATCAAAAGTTGACTGATTTTCTTCAACAGAAGGAAATTGTAAAGGCAAGGAGCTAATGATCAAAACAGACCAATGAGGCTGCAGGTCGGCCATATGCCCTTGGCACAATGTGACACTGTCTGACATTCCTATCCCCATGCTGAGGTGGAACTACATTTCTGCGTGCATGATTACCTCACCTGAGAATACAACAGCTTTAAATGGAGTTTAAGAATTATTAGCAGATATAGCAAGGGCATTCATGTCTTCTGGGAGTGTTGTGAAACTTAACTGTAAAATGGTAATTCTAATGGAAAATGCAATAGCAAGTTCCAGTCTTAATCCTTAACGAGCACCTTAAAAACGATCCCTGAAGGCCCAAATGAGAGTTCATTTAATCATTATCAAAGATGGCTTATGGATGCAGGGTTTTCCCATTCCTCTAAGGTCCTATGTGCATCCGTTGTTCAACTTCCTTGCTTCAAAGTTTTTCCAAGTCCGCTCATCCCATCAATTACAAAACCTCCCATGTTGTCAACCTCATATTATAACTATAAAGTATATTGAAATAAATCTACACTGCATGGAAAAATATAAATATCCTTCACAACATTTAGACTGTTAATAAGTTCACCTATTGTCCATATTTAAGGAATACTGATAAAACATAAAGCAAAGTTTCATGCTTGAGAATAGTTTCACTACAACACCAGGCTACAGATCAACACTGACACCTCCTGGTGAACTCTGCTTATCTGACAAAATAGTGTCTTCTTCCCAGTCTTGTTGATATAGAGTTTAAAACAGGACATTACTATACTTACCACCTTCTTAAAGTCACTCTCCGCCTCATCTAGTTTCCCTTGCTTCAGAAGGAGATTTCCTCTCTGAAGCCGAGCCTGTTAAGAGAGGAAGAGAGAGGCCTTGATTTGCATAAGTCAAATAAAGACTGAAGCTGAACACAGCTGACAGAACTGCCCGGTTTCCGAGCACAGTTGCGTCTGGAGCTTATTTAAACGATATAATTTACACATATACTATTTTTACATAATGAAGCAGCTTCTTCCAGTTATTTGTGTAAATGGGTTACACAAATAACTACAGCGTAAGTCCGCAGTATGACTTAAAACGGTGTCCAACTGTGTAAAAATAAATAATTTCAGGCCAAGTGATGCAAAACATAAAACAACAACTCACAGATGTGAAGTCTGGTTTGAGTTCAATGACTTTGCTCAAATCTGGCAGTGCAGACTTTGACTTCCCCATTGCTAGAAACACTGTGGCTCTCCTGTAGTAGGCCATGTAGTTCTTGGGATCTCCGTCTGATAAAAGCACAAAGAAAGCATGTCTACACAAGTATTGAATTATATTCCCTTGTGTTAAACTCAGCATGTGTCTTTCACCTACCCACAGCAGCATGGAAATGAGAGAGAGCATCAGCTAGCTGTCCGGCAGCAAGCAGCTTCTTCCCCATCTCCATATGATTGTCCACACTCCCATCCCTGCCACATGTCACTCCTGAAAAACATACATAGCCCCGTTTCACCACAATCCTTCACATATTACCACAGACTGCTAACTACAGCACAGTACTCAGTTTGTTTTTGCATTCATTACCGACCAATGACAGATGGCAGCATGTAAATCAAATGAGTAAAGTTAAAGAGATAACATGAAGCTAGCTGTCAGACTATGTTGTAAGTTAACGGTGAGGTTAGCTTACAGAGTAGCTTACAGAGTAGCTAACATTACCAAATAAGTTCTTAGTTATATTAGTTAGTGTTGAGTTACCTGTAGGCTCAAACAAAGCTGCTACTTTAACCAATAAGCTACAAACGGGTTGCCTAGATATAAACTAACTGATTAGCTAGCTTAACGTTAGCCAACAGTTATCGACTTCGCTAGCTAACGTTACCATTGACATTAGCGACACGGTGTTACTTTGACTGCTAGCAGGCTGTCTGGACCACGGACAAAGTTCATAGTTACTGCTAACGTTAATTAAGAAAGCCAGCAGCTATCATTAGCTTGCCTAGTAAAGTAGCCACAGAGAGCTCCTTACCTTCATATCTGAGATCAATCAAAACAAGAACATACGGGAGGTAAGTCAGTATCTTGTGAGCTACATGGTCGATGGAAACCATGGTTAGACTCAGCATCAGACAGACTACTATCTCGATATGTCCCACGAACTTCAGGTGGTGTTATTTTAACTAATGTGTCACTTCATTCACAACAGTTCCCATGTGTTGACCGCCGCTCAGCATTGCTTCTCTTTTCCCAGTCACAGCACAGAGGCGACCGGTCGTGGGGGACTGTGATTGGCTGGATTGTTTGGATAACCCCGCCCACCTCGGTTGGTTCAACAGAGAGGAGCCACGGCAGCATAAAGCGGTCATCACTGGGTGTGTGTGTGTGTGTGTGTGTGTGTGTGTGTGTGTGTGTGTGTGTGTGTGTGTGTTACCTCAAACTCTATTAAAAGAAAAGGTCTAAAGGTCATTAAAATGTTACTGTGGCAAGATTATAGAAGAAGTATTAATATTCTAGTGTCAAATGTAAATACTGTAAATACAATAAACACAATAAACACTGTATTCTGTGGAGTATGTTGCTTATGAGAGTGGTATATTAGGACGTAAAGCATTCAGCAGTGGTGGAAGAAGTATTCAAATCATTTGCTTCAGTAAAAGAAAAGAAAAGATACTCTATTGCAAGTTAAAGTCCTACATTCAAATTTTTACAAACAAGTAAAAGTACAGAATTCGTAGCAACAAAATAAGCAGATCGGTCCCTGTCAGGGTTCTTATTGTATTACTGGATCGTCATTGTTGATGCATTACATTGTAAGAAGTATTATAATGTTGTAGTTAGTCGAAATGAAGCTAATTGTGACCACTTTTCTTTTGGGTAGCTTTAGTAAAACCACGCGCATATAATAAACTGATCATGTATCACATGTTGAAATCATTATCTGAAAAATAGCATCAGCTGTCAGATAAAGGTAGTGAAGTAGTACAATATTTTTTCTGTGAAAATATAGTGAAGCATAGTCGATGCAAGTAGTTTAAAACTGTACAGTGCTTGAGTGAATGTACTTTCCACTACTGACATTTAATAAGCAATATTTTAATCCTGATGATCCAAAGTAGATTGAAGTTATGGAGTATAAAGTACAATATTTAATCTTGAAATGTAAATTAGTTGTTTGCTGTTTTCTGTAGAATTTAAGTGAATATTTATCGGGTGTATTCTGTACGTATGTCCAGAATATATTAATTGTTACCTCAGGACAAATTAAGCTTTGCGGTGTAATGGGACTTTGTTAGAGGCTTATAAAATTTGAAAACCATGTCATGAAACCTCATATCCTCATCCAATAAGAATTTGTTCCATGGACGTAAGACTCAGTACAAAAAGCGAATAACCATGATGTGAAAATCTTCTGCAGTGGGTGAAATTTTTTGGAGTGAGTCCTTAATTCTGTTTGTTCTGAATCAATATAAAATATTTATTGCAAATTTCAAAAACATCTGATAACATCTGATGAATTACAACATGCATTCAACCTTTAAGCTTATTCATCTAGAGATGCGGAGCTCACATGTTAAGTCAACATAAGGTCCTGTCATCATTAGGTCTATCTATGTTATTAGTTCAATAATTTATGATACAGCAAAATGTGTTCAACAAAATAGTTGCATTCAAAAAACAAAATCTTATGTTTGTTGTCTTGATGCATGAGCTTGATTTTATTGTATCATCTTGTCATCATTCATGATATGATTTCTTTTTATGTCTATCAGCAAAACAGGCATTCGATGTGAGTCAACTTGAGTGTCGTATTGTAAATGATACATCTTGTTGAACATTCAGTGCACCTAAAAAAACTAAAAAAACCTTGCATACACAGGAGAAAGTAGACATGTCACACATGGACAACCACAGATGTGAATAATAAAATGAATGATGGCTGAATTTCATTTAGCTGCTCCAGTTTCAGGGTCCCTGTATTGTGTATGCTGGCTCACTGTCACACTTTTATGGCTTACTGGGACACCTAAATAGAACAAAGCCATTGCTGATATTATTAGTAACATCTCTTCTTTTCCTACTGTCACAAGTCAAAAGGTACAGCAACAGAGAATATTTTTAAAAAGAGGTCACACAAATTCATTTGCAGCTGACGCCTTGGTGGTAGCGGTGATCCCAGAGATGCTGCTCACTGTGCTGCCACTGGTAGTCGTTGATATTCTGCTCTTGCTAAACTCTGTACGAGCCAAAGACGCAGACGCAAAGCTCTTTCTCGATGGAACAACTGTGTAGGCGCCAGGGAACTGGTAGGTGGGAAATCTTTTTGAGCTGTGTGGTTTAGATTCAAGAAATGAATGGTTAATTCTTTCTGTTGGTGGAGAGGCGCATAGAATAGAAATGCTGGACAAAATTAATGAAAGAGCGGTGGCATTTTACCTCGAGTGGCAGCCTTCATTCCCTGCAAAGATACTGTAAATAAGGCCTCCAACAACAAGTAAGGTGGAGCCTCCCCATCCGATAAAGACACCAACGCCTATTTCAAACCTGAAGAATGATACACAAATGTACTGTTCAAGCTTCATAGAATTATCTGATAAATGTTAATACATGAAAAAGTTTTATATTTTATCCATGTCACTTAAAAATTTTACTTACTTCTGAGCCCTGAAGTTTGGGTCTTGAAATTCTGCTCTAATTTTGTTTCCATAATAGGAGAAAGCAATCATAGAACACATCCCTGAAATAACAGGCACATATTCATTTTAAAATTGATAATATTGAAATGTGATTTCTTTAAAATAACTCTCAGTTCTTACCTCCGATAAGGTAGTTCATCCCCCCAGCAAAGGTTACTCTTGCATTAACAATCTCTGATCCTCCAATCTTAGTGCACTTCATTCCTACTAAGACCAGAACTGATCCAAAGAAGGACAGGATAATGGAGATGATGATGAGAGCACGGCACATGTGAATGTCCCCTGTCCAAGAACAAAAAAACAATGTTGAGCACACATTACAAAACTTAGTTTCTTTATATATCTCGCCTTATGCTGAAATACAGTCTACTTACAGTTCAGAGCAAGCATTGATGGAATTCCCTTGCAGTCAGATACTCCAGTTGAATCAGATATGCAATCCTTCCACAGGTTGGAGAAGTAGTTTGAAGTAGTCAAGACAATGCTGTCCACCTCAGACCAAGTCCAGATCTCTGTGGGCATGGTGGAACAGACCAGGATCCATCCAGTCACACAGACCACAAAGCAACCAATCTCCATATACATCACCACAGTCCTGTAACTCATGCTTGCCTTGAAGGTGAGCCTCTAGAAAGAAAAAAGGCAAATCTGAGCAATGGCACAACAGCTCCTGTCCAACACCGTCTGCCCGAAGGTCCCTCCTCGGGTGCTGCATGCACACAAAAACACACATTTGGACACATACGGAAGAGGCCAAACGTCGTTTGTGTACATCATCACATGTTTTGCCTTGAACTGTGATTCCGCTGTTTTGTGAAGGTCACTTTGGTAATGTGTTTGTTGTTGGTACACATGAGCCTGCCAGCATGGGTTCAGTTTTGTGTACCATTTAGCTCTTACTTCAGACGGTGTGTTAAAGTCTAAACATGTGAACAAATGGCCCACACATGAAACTCGGAAAAACCTTGTCACATCCTTGAGTGGTAAAAGATTTGCATTTTGTTAATGCCATTATCTCAAGATCACAAGTTAATTACTGTGTTATCTCGAGAGAACAACCTTTGTTATTTCAAGATAACGAGATAATCATCCAGCACATTATAGATGTTGCATTGGTTTAACATAATGGACGAATACACAGAGGATTGACATGCAACAAGCCAGTTAATGTTCATTTTCATACAGACCAAAATAAGCCAGCAGCCATGAAAAAAGTGCATCAAAAGAATTTGGACATTGCAGGGATCTTTGAGCTAATTTAATAAATGTCAATCTTCTTCTGATAAATGCTGTCATTATTGCACAACATTTCCAGGAAATGAATAATAAATTAATGTAATTAACTCTCAGATTTAAATTCTGGTAACACCTCTTTTCAGTTCAGCTTAGAATCCACTGGCAGTCATGACAGTGAGCTATAAGGCTGAAATCAGATGTAATCAAATGAACCAGACATTGTCTCATTGTCTCATCGTCCATAATTATCCCATGATCTTCAGGGGAAAAAAAGTTGTTTTCTTGTGATGAATCATCCTGTTATCTCAAAAAATGTTCCTTTTGTTCTCTCGAGATAACAACACCATTGAACTTGTGATCTTGAGATAACGGCATTAAAAAGATAATTGCAAGCACACTTACATTGGTAGGTACTGTTGCAAAATGACAAGGACTGCCATGAGTAATATCATCAAGGAATACAATATGTTCATTGAGGACAATAAATGGAGAGACATAATACTCATAATTGGTACAAAGTTTTTTTTATTCTTCATAGATGTTCCAGTGACATTATTAATTGTAATACATGTTTTGGTTAAATCACAACCAAATTAACAAATTATGAGTAAACACAAGACAGTGTATTCTATACAGAGTATAACAACCAAAATTTACAATTGTACATATGATGCACAGAAGAGGAAACTGAGGAACTGACTTTCATCCTATCTACAGTATGAGATACATGCTGATTGTTAGTTACACAGATTTGGACCTATGTCTCGTAGTGTTTGAGCTCTGAGCTGCTACACAAATGCATCTCTATCAGACTTTCTTGTTGGTGTTGTCTGAGAGAGCTTTGAGATCTTGGAGCTGTCAGATCGTCCTGAGCCCACATAAGATCCATACAGCCTGGCGGGTTTGTAGTAGCCTGTGTACAGGGTTCTTTCTCTGGAGCGAGGGGTCATGTATGTGCCTCCTCCATAGGCGTACACCACTTTACTGTAAGAACAAAATGTGGCCAAAATGAATAATGTGGTATGAACTTATCAGTAAAAGGAAAAGGATGAAAATGGATGAATCTGAATACCTTTCAGGACACATTACTCGGTAGACTGTCACAGCATAAAGCACAGCACCTAAAAAGATTAAAAAACATCCTACCAATCCAAGAAATAAGGGAGGTCCGAGGTCATACCTGGAATTAGTGAAAAAGTAAGAAGTCATGATACATTGTAAATACATCAGATTTTGTGTAATTATTCTATCAAATATATGGATCATAAAAATGTTATAGTGTTATGTAAATGTACCGTAAGACTCCTGGCCCCACACTGGCAGCAAAGGTTGTTCTGGCAATCCTGTTGATGTATAAGCAGTAGCCAGAAATATCTGACACACCTGTGTGCAGAGGTTTCGTTGATACCGAGAAATAATGTGGGCAAAACATTTCTGTCATTTCCAGAGACAAACACATTCATGTTCTGCACTCACCTCCAGCAATATGAAACACTGCTCCGGCAAGAAGCACTTTGTCCTTGGTTTTATCTGCTCCACCGATATAAGTGCAATCCATCCCAACAAAGCAAAGCACTACACCAAAGAATCCGAGAGTTAAACCGCACATTAGTAATCCTCGTACTCCCTGGATGAAAGCTGTGAGAGACAGAGAGAAAGAGTCCAGGCAAGAAGAAAAAAGAAAGTATTTAACATTAATATTTTTCTCAGACAGAAAAGAAGCTAATGTAAGTACAACATCAAATCTCTTTGGAGGATATCCAAAGCTCTCATGCAAAGAGTAGACACTATCTTTGCAGTTCTTCTAATAGTTTTCTCAGTTTTGCTGAGACCTTTTCAGCAAGGGTTTGATTCAGCTGAATGGTATGAGTGACAAAATGTTAGTGGTACTTAACAATCTAATTCTATCCAACACAAAAATATAAAATACAGCTTCAAAAATGATCATCTTAGTTGAACATCTGTCTGTAACAAAGAGTGGAAAACTTTCACATGAACAGTAACCATAAGCCATTAGATTGAGGTTATGGAGTACGATTTAACATTATAGAATGTTCCTTTTATTGTTTTCACCCTCAGTCCATGTGACTTTTTCTCAAAAGCGAGGAAATGGAATGGGATAATGTTATATGCTAAAAGGTAGGATGACAGTAACACAAAAAAAGAATCAAAAAGTCAGCTAACTGACTCAGTTATTATTAATATTATTAGTAGTATTATTATTTACATAGCAATATCTGCTTAAAGTTAGCTAAAGTTAGCAGCCAAAAACTACTGGACTATCAGTCCAAGTAAGAACTAAAGTGAGAACTTTTCATTTGTAAAACAAAGGATATATTATTTTTATCTTACAAAAGTCACATGGTCTCCTTTTGAGCACTAGTGTAATTTCAATGTCACACTAAACATTTATCCATAGGCCTGCATATTTTTTTATATTCATTCAGAGTGAAAGACTAACTAACATATAACATTGCTGAAGGCATATAGGCAACAAGTGAGGCACTTACGGGTGACACTCCAGAGCACAGGGAAGTCTCTACAGTTGGTGACAGCGGTGGAATCGGTGAAGCAATCCTTCCACAGGTTGGACCAGTACCAGGCCACTTTGATGATAAAGGAGCCTCCTTGTCCTCCTAATTGGGTGATCCTCCAATAGTCCATGGCCATGGTACACAGCACAAACAACCATCCTAGCGATGTGATCAAGAAGCCAAATATCTGGATCAGACGTTTCCTCATTTTTGAAATCACTAAATAAAACTAGGTGTCCTCCGCTCAGTTGGGTAAAGGCACAAAACACACTAAACGTCCAGTCAGTGGCAATGTGTCTGTGCCGTGTGCCATTAGTGTTGATGAGGGCTCTGTGCAATTGTGTAAGATGTTTACTGTAAACTTTCTGGAGTGTGCCACCCCCTTGAGATAATACACAGCACGCACTGCTATAGCTACCTTTTCAGGTTTACATCCACTTGCATCCACTAGTATGCAGCAACAATGCATTTAATAAGTATTTACAGTGAGGAAAAAAAGCCCACAAGCACCTTAAAATGTTTGATTATTTGTGTCACTATAGGTTATTAGGTTAAACGGCTGACTCTCATTGATCTTCTTGAGGGAACATAATGCAAACTGCAATACTGCTGCCTTCTTTAGACCTGTTAAGATCACTGAGGAGCAGATATGGCATAATCTGTTGACAAAACAAGCAAAACACAAAATAGTCAGCTGAAACTCAATTCTATTTATTTGTATCTGTTTTATTTTTAGTCATACTGCTTAAAAATGGAGCCTCACATTTCACTTCTTACAGAGACAAAAAGAGATGCAGCCCTTCTTTAGACCGCCTTCCAGTTTGCTTATTACAAAATCAAAGTTAATGGTTATGTCATGGAAATAGGAGAATCTGTGTTTAACACAGTTTTAAATATTGTCATTACAGATTAACAACATGTGCAGGTTACTTACAGTTAAAGATACAACCAACAAAGGAAATGTCTTACAAAATATTACACATCTAAAAAAAATATATACAGAAAATTAGATCAGAAAGGCCCATTTTGAACCAATGTTTTTTTTTATTTGGCTGTTTAATTATAATACATACATAATGCTAACATTCAATGCACAGTAAAATATATAAAATACACATTTCCCAAGATCAGAGAGTAAACTGTATGCTATAACTTTAAATTCGTACCCTTGGAAGAAACATGTTAATATTTTGAACCTAATTCCTTGTGAGCCACAACTCAATATCTGCAAATGTTCACACAGTGTTCTGTATCGTTTAGACTTAGTATACAGTATATCTTTCAGTGGCTTTGACTAAAAGTGTTTCATATTCACATCCCTCACACATATGCATTCTTATCAAAGTGCTGAATCCTGGATGAGTTGCTGTAGTCTGGAGGCGGCCCATGGTTTACAGACTTTGCCTGCCCTCTTGGGTTGAAGGAGATATGAGAATGTGAGGCGGCACCTCTGTAAATATAGTTTGCCTGACTGTGGCTGTAAAGAGACAGAACACAGATTCACCTTCACAAATCAAACACCTACTATGTCACTTGACAAAACTGATTCATACAGCAGGTTATTTATTTATGACAATTATCTTCTGTACAATGTAAACATAGTATGTGTTACTCATACAAACCTTTTGGTAAAAGAACCTGAGATGGAGAAGCAGAGCGTGCTGCCACCGAGGATACAGAGGATTGAACCTGCCCAGCCGATAAAGAGAGCGGCACCCAGTTCATACCTACAGACAAAGATCAATACTTAATGGTAACTTTATCGCTTAATGGTAAAATTCTCTGGGCTCTACAATCACATCATTCTTACTTCTGTGCCACAAACATTGGATCAAAGAACTCTGATGTTATCCGGTGTGCGTACAGGGAGCACGCTGAGAGTGAGCACAGACCTGAGAAGAAGAAGATAAAGGAATCTAATTAGATCACACAGATCATTACACAGATATTACACACAGAATGTAACTATACTTACCACTAAGAATGAAATTTACACCAGCAAAGCAGGCAATCCGAGCTTTGTTTTTGTCAGTTCCTCCAATTTTGGTGCATTTCATTCCAACAAGAGCGAATATAGAGCCAAAAAACCCCAGACAGATGGCTGCGATCATCAGTCCTCTGCATGCCTGGATGTAGCCTGCAAACATTTAATAGGGGTCAACCTATGTGCAATCAAAATAGTGTTATGTTCTGTGGCTTCTTTTTGTGGTTTTGAATTCCCTGTACTCTCACATCTGCACACAACAAGGTCAATTTGAACTTTCTGACCTTGTGACCAATTTACACATAGAGCAAGAAATACAATTTGTCAAAAGTAACCCTAATTGTTTTCAGGCACTTTGTGTTAGTGTGGTGACCATCTTGGCATGAAACTTGCCATTCAGGTGTGATTCTGAGGCAAATATTACCTTTGAAGTTAACCCCTGAAACTAGTCAGCCGTGGGAGAAACCGCCTGAGGTTACCAGTAAATCTCCTTTATAGCTTTCAAGCTCTGAGAACTAAGGCTAAACATTGACATATTTGGGGGAAAGTGAGTTGTTCCTTAAAGACTTGCATTAGGCCTTAGGACATTTATCAGTCCTGAGTAGCAATGAGCTTCAACTTGAATTTTCCAGCAAAGTGTAAAGAGAGAAAGAAGTTGAAGTCGAACAATTAAAGCACTTGGAAACTAAAGATAAATCAGCACTAGTCTTAACAGAACAGGAAATTAAAAGAACAATTACAACAACCCTTTCAGGCATTAACGTGTGCTCTTTAACTGAAAGATAAAAAGAAAACAGAAAATAAATTCGACATTAATGACCAAAACCATTAAAAAGGGCCTAGAAACAGGCACAGTTAAAGGCATTTAACCTAGTCATCCAATAAAAAGGGAAAAGAGAGCTGACCATCCAGTGCCAGCATCGAAGGAAAGTCTTTGCAGTTGGAAACTCCAGTTGAATCAGTGACACAGGCTTTCCATAGATTGGACCAGTAGGTAGCTGTAGTGATGACTGTTCCATCAAGTGAAGACACCTTCCAGTAGTCCGTTGGCAAGGTGGAGGACACCAGCACCCACCCCGAAGTGCTTAAAATAAAGCCCAAAATCTCCTGAAACATGCTGCCCCTTAATGCAGAAAAGACTCCTCCACACTGCTGTGTGATGCCAATTAAGCTGCTGGGACCTAAAACTGATGAATGGTTCCCTGGCTAATAAGGCTTATGGAAGATGTAACCAGGCTCTGCACTAGGAAGTTCAATGGATAGGATGTGATTGATAGTTAATGTGTTGTGGACTGTTATATTCTGTAGGGAGGAGTTTTGTCCTTAACATTGACAAGTAGCCAATGGTCTATTATAGCGTCTTCAACCCTCCTCACCCTGTACACGTCACTGTGACTCAAATGATGGGGACTGAAAGTTCAGGATGTAGAAAGTGTGATGACCTCAGTAGTGACGTTTAAAATGAAAGCAACTGTAGGCTTGTACAATAAATGGGTTACTCTGTGTTTGAGTGGGTGTAAATACACCTCAACTGATTTGAATAATAAGTGAAAGTAATGGTACAAAACTAGAAAATGACTTCGATAAAAGTGTAATTTTGTAAAGGTTTTACTGGCAAACACATATTATTCATCCTGAGGTGAAGGTTAAAGTATTAAAGTATTAACTTGTTGTCAGTGGTCTAACCATTCCTACTCTGTGGCAGGTTGAACTAACAATGAATCATCACGTATTTCATAGCTGTATGGCCGCAGTGCGAGCCAGTAGTGATTTGCAAGGTGTTATTTTGTCAGACCACAACACAAACTACAGCCTCCAACATTGAACATGTGAGAGGTGAACCAGCACCTTTCTAACAGCCTCAACAAACAAAAAAATACATTAAAAGTGGCATTTATTGTTTATACTCTCTATATACGTCTCAGTTTAAATCACATCTCTGGATTCATTTGTGAAGAAAACACCAAGAAGAAGTCACCTTGCACCTCCATAATGATTATTACACAACAAGAGTGCTTGAAGTTCCTCATACACCTAAAATAGCAGGAATTAGATAACTTATTAACAGCATGTCACTCACTCTGGGCAAGCACAGGAAACAAACTTTCTGTTGCATAGCAGAGAATTGTGTTAATTAATTTCGAAAAGGTTATATAAAAATAGATGTAAGAGATAAAAGCAAACAAGAGGAAAATCGCAGCCAAACGAGAAAATCATCAAGCTTTCATCATGTGAATCAGAGCCCCATCTGGTGGATGTGCACACTGTAGATAATGTTTCTGTCATCACACTGCTGCCACCATTAGATGGAGCTGAGAATGCACATTGTTTCTTTTTCACAATACAACATATTTCAAAATGTTTCTGAATTGGGTGAATTTATAGATAAATTAATTGAATTATTATTGTATCTTCACATTGTGTTTTAGGCACTGTGGTGAACTGAAGGCAGACGACCACCCACCTAGAGCCGAAGGATCTGTCCTAGGTTTCTGCCTTTTAACAGGCAGTTTTTTCCTTGCCCTTGTTGCCAAGTGCTTGCTCATGGTGGTACTGTTGGGTCTCTGTAAATAATGTTATAAGGAGTTCGGTCTAGACCTGCTCTATTTGAAAAGCTGTTATGAATTGGCGCTATACAAATAACAGTGAATTGAACATTGAATCTTTTTGTGCAGCACTTTGGAAACCTTGTGTTATGTTATATAAATAAAGTGGATTGGATTGGATTGAAATATATGTAGCAAATGGGGAAAGAAATGACCAGAATAGAAGAGACGAAATATAATTTTATACAACTAGCCACATAATGACAACATGACTAATAATTAAAACTGGTCAACACATGGAAATAGTAACACTGGAAAACTGTTAACTGCATATCCAGTAATATCTTATTATAGATAATAATAGAAAAATATTAGATTAATCATACAACTACAATATATAAATAAAAGATGGGTGATAAAGGGTTCACAAATAATATGATAGGAACTAAATAGAGTTACTTTTTCCTTAGTGGCCCAAATGTGTTTGTATACATCCTCCCTATTTGGCCTCTGCAGAAGCTTTTGTGACTCAGACACTCTCAGTTGGACATTTCTAACAAAGGATTACACATTTGCCACAGTTAACACGTGATCCATAATCTGGAACAGAAATTATTCTTTACTTATTGTGTCAGTGTTAAATTAAATTTTGTCATAAATCTGAAACAATGTTTGTCAAGAAACAGTATTTCTGATGATACCAGCCATGGTTGTAGTAAAAGATAATTAGAAACATTTCATTATGGAAACTATGTAAAAAGGGACACAAAGACTCCACAAGATGAGTTATTTTTAAAACATAGATAATATGATTCTTTCACTGACAAAGTGACCAAACGCTGTGAGACTAAATCTTCTTTGAGAGATACTTAATAATAAAAAAGTCTTTGAAAATAATGTCACTTTGAAAGGACTTCTTTCATAACTTCCCAGTAGCCTTAAATATTTTCAAAGACTACTTAATGTATTAAATACATTGCACAAAAGTGCCCACTTGTTAGCCACAATAGGAAAGACTTTTTCAATATCTGCTACACCTGAAGTTATAATTCACAAAATATGCGCTTCATGGCTCTCAGTACATCACAGAAACATGCTTTTGAAACTAAGGTGATACATTTACTTCTGTGGTGAAGAATATTTAGGTTACACATTAGGAACATTTCATAAAGCCCCTCCATGGTATACATATTGCCACAAGTTGCATATTCTATGGTTGTTCACACACTAAATGTGTTTCCAATGTTATTTACTTAGTATTTCACCACAAAAGTTGTCAACAGAGACTAATGCGTCATGTGAGAACATACAGGTACCGTATGCGCTCGCTGTGAAACTTGGACCCCCTTTATCTTACCTTCCAGCTTCAGGATAGTATGATGTGGTCTGCAGTGCAGAGCTCCTATGGCATTTCCAGCACAGTTGTTCCACAGACCCTGGAGCACCCAGGTTGCTGTGATGACTGAGGATGCTCGGCTAGTGGCCCTCCATTCATTGGACACCGTGGCACCAATAGTGGCGCCCAGCCCGGCCAGGCCACTGAGAAAAGCCACAATCTGTAAGCCTGACATTTGGAGCTTTAAGAAATGTATAAAGTCTTTTAGCAGATTCAATGAGAAGAAATAAAAATCGCTCCAGGCAGGCAAATTACACTGTGGACATGTGTTTCATTGAGATGATTTACAGACAGGACATCTTTCCTGCATATAGTGGCGAGGGACGGACACAGGTGCCTAAAAGTAAAATAGTAAAGGAAGCAAGCATGAGCTGACAGTTAGTCATTATATTTTAGCTAGCAGTATTTTAAATGTTCCACGTTTTGGTCTAAAAATAAGGTCAAGTATCATATTAACATAAAAAAAATAAAGGAGTAATCAGTAATCCTAAAACAAGAAGCATTGTGACAAAGTCCAGTTACTGGTTCATCTATTTTTGCTCACAATATTTGGCAACTGAATGACTAATGATTGCCAGCTCATATGTGAACATGTGTGTTGTTTTTCATGTTCACTGTTCTCGCCCAGGAGAGTGTGAAGAGAGACAGATTTCGTTTAAAACATAAGAAGAACAATATGGTGCATTTAGAGAGGATGAAGCAAAGAGATGGTGGCATTAGAACTAAATCCGCTGGAGTGTGTGTCATTTTCACGATTTACAATAAGAATTATTTTAGGTTTTACTTTGTTTGAGATATACAATATAAAGCAAGCCACACAGACAGGTTATGAAAAAGAACTCTGCTGTAGGTGTCACTTTATTCTTTCTTTGAGAAATAATGAGATATGTGATGCATTTTCCTCTGTGACTTGAAATCTGTTGAACATTAACATGTTTCCATATGACAGGTGACATGTAACTAACTGGGTGAGACCCTGAGGAAAGTCCTTTACTGGCATTGAAATTAAATAGAGCCAGACAATCAAATCCAAATGGGGCAGTAATAATGATCAAGACAAATATAATAGTATAAAGTAAAAAGTCCATAGTATAAAATACAGAATATGGTTACTTTCCCTGTTTCACAAGTGGAAAATGTCTTACAGCACACAATGCAGGACTCAGTGGTGAAATCTGGATAACTCTGCTAGCAGTTTGGTTGCATTTCAAAAGAAACAACATAATTTTTTTCCCCCACAAAAAGTTATTGAAGCAAATATAAGTACACAGCACGTAATGTGAAATTTGTCCATACAACAAAGTAGGAGGTAAATAAACACCTTGTATGGGCTACATTTGTTTAAACAGGTTCATTCTTCTGTAGATTAAATGCACTGTTTGAAATATATACAGTAATCAGATCAGAAAGGTTTCAGCAAAAATTTAGAGCAAGAGTTAATGTTCTATTAATCCAAGTGACAGTTTACTCCACAGCAGTTTGAATTGTTTCTGCTACTTTATATTCCACTCTGCTTCATGTAATTGAACCCTAAAAATGTTATTTGTTTGTGAAAACAAAGGAAAAAAATCTGATGAAAACCTTTTTTTTGATTCTTTGGGAGGGGATCCCTTATTCTATCTTTTTGGTTCTCACACTTACAGACTATTTCGTGGAAATTCTTGATACAAGTAGATACTGACATATAGACTGACATATTTTTATTTTACTTATCATTTAAAAAAGGCTAAATAACAAATTAATGATAACTTAGCTACATTAAAATAAGCTCCATTGTGACCAGCTAAAATTGAAATGCTGCTCACTAGTGAATGTACAAGGAAAAAACAGCCTTATCTTGAAATACATCATTGAATATATTTTAATAATATAAAACACTATAAGGGTCTATTCTGAATTAGCACTTTTACTTTTGATACTTAAATACATTTTAATTATAATTCTTTGACATGTGAAGTATTTGGACAGTGTTGCTTTTTTACTTTGTGTGAAGCCTAAAGAAGTTTGGGAAGTGATGGAGACTTCTGTCAGCCAATCCCGAGTTGGTGGGCGGGGTTACCCAGCGCCCCGCTCACCTGACAGCCATACCGGCTGTGCGTCCTGTAGTAATCCTGTGCTGAATGTCCGTAGGTGTGATATTGACAGACATTGGAGTTTACAGCGGCTGTTCTCTCAGTGTTTCCTCCTCTGAGTCTTTGTCGATATCCTTCCGCCACACATAGCCCCGCAGAGAAAGTCTTCAGGTTGCTTTCACTGTCTGGGGGCATGGAAGTTCTGCAAAAGGAGGCGAAGGATAATCCGTCGGCTTCAGCTAATCTTCTCTCCAAGATTTTCTTCTGGTAAGAAAACCGGCCCGCAGTGACAGCCGTGTTTGACATCAATTGAATGGAGAGCTCTCTCTGTTTGTGGCCTCTCAAGACAGTCTGTCCCCTGAAAGTGATTGCAGGTGGCTGCTGAGCATCCGTCCATGCGTAAACATAAACCACGCTGCTCCC
The DNA here is from genome assembly GCF_905237075.1 of Dicentrarchus labrax. Lineage (NCBI taxonomy): Eukaryota > Metazoa > Chordata > Actinopteri > Moronidae > Dicentrarchus > Dicentrarchus labrax. The sequence continues at coordinate 16,716,430 of NW_026136706.1, forward strand.
ACATGTAGGAGAGCTCAGGCTCTTTTGGTTATAAGTTTATTCCTTCCTTAAATCACAACAGATCGAGTGATTCCAGGGTAGCATGGGTACAGGCTGTTGAAGTAGTTGTAAGAGTGCTCCGTTACATGTGAAGATATTTAAACTTTTACTTGCACAGAATTATAATAATACTTTATAATAATAACTTTGTTTGTAAAGCACTTTTCTCAACATAGTCAACATGCAACAGCAGTAAACTTATACAGGGAAATTATATATTATATATATGTTTTGAAAAGTGTGATAGAGTAGGGAAAATAAAAGGATTATTTCTAAAGAGTTGACCCTTTCATTTAAATTATGTGTCAAAACAAGTGCTCTCAATGGTGGTTAAATGCTGCAGCTCATACAGGTGGACGGCTTCCATATAATAGCAATGTAAAGCTGTCTTCTGGTGAAAACCTTATGTCCCCGTTGTTGGGAATTTTCATACCAAAACAAGGTTTTCATTATGACATCATCTCAAATGTTTATTTCAGCTAGTGAACATACTCTATATGCTTCATCTCCAGTTGGCTGAATCCCTTGTTCAGAATCGGGTACAAGAGGAAGTTGGAGGAAGATGACATGTATAAAGTTCTCCCAGAGGATTCATCAGAAAGACTTGGGGAGGAGCTACAATGGTACAGTATGGACATCGAATAATGTATAGATGGAGGCTTATTTACAGGGATTCTCCCAAAGTCCAAAGTAACTAAAAGGCTAGGATTCAAAGAATCTCAGACGCCACAGTGACCTGTGACTATTTTACACAGATACAACCTTTCAAATATCAGAACAGCAGGGTTGAACGCCCCTAAGACCCCTTCAGCTCTCCTCTTGCTAAATGTCCAGAACATGTGGCCTCTGGACATATGAAACAAACCTGATCGTCAGGTGATCTGGTACCATGTACAGTTGTGCGCATTCTAATGTTAGTACATTGTTATGGACAGTCCATGAGGAGCACAGATGTCCACTAACACACAAGGTTCATAGTCAATCCCATCGAAGTCCTCTTGAGAGATAATAGTAAATTGTAGGTTTGGGCATTCTCCAGGACCCAATCCACCACTTAAGCAAAGGCATAGTACTCAAAACTACAATATAAAGACAGTCAGAGCTTTATCCTCATAATAAGCAGCAGTCATATTGAAATGACACCCTATTTCCACTGGGAGACAGTCCATGTGTGTAAACAGCCAACCAGAGGCTCATGGATATCCCCACCACTCGGCCTGGACATATTCTAAATAGGCCACAGACCACCCGCTTTGACGGAGTTTGGTGTCAGAGTTGACTTTGAGCTTGGAGGTGAGCCCACCTATATATAGACAGTACTCGTGAGAACAGGCTCCTCCCCTCACACTAATCCCACCACCTCTAGTAGGGGCTGCCACATGAGAGCTCAGTCATCTTGCTTGACGTAAAGGCAAAATGTATTCACTGTGTTAAATATACCTTAGTCCCACTTTATGATGTTCATAGACAGGATATATGAAAGCACAGGTAGGGTGGCCAGTTTAGTGACATTATGGGAATCTCTGCTTCTGGCAGAAGATACTTTCTTTTGGCCTCACTGAATAATAATTGGTATAACATACTGGAGCAGTTTACAGCTGGTCAAAATGTCAGCGGCTCCTTCGTCTGATGCCAGGGTTCTGTTCCAGGAAGAAGTGGGCCCCTGTACCACCGAGTTGAGACATAATCGATGCCCAAAATAGAAGAGTATGGTGAAAGTAGTTCACAGCTAAGGCTTATGATGGATGACGACCCAAACAGTTAGATACTGCAGCTACAGTAATGTGAGGTTTGTGTTAAACTGTGGCTGTGAAGAGAGAGAGCTGAGCAATACAATTATATTTCTTTATAATTCCTAACTACTCAACATTCAGTTTAATGAGCAAAAAGAAGAAAGTTGGGTGCCCTTTGTTGCGTGTCATCCCAACTCTCTACCCCCCTCTCCTGTCTATTTTCAGCTGTCACTATCAATAAAGGCAATAAAAGGCCAAAAAAATACATTAAAACAAAAAAAACTGAATGAAAAAAAAAATTAAAGTTTAGAGTCTCGTAACTATTTTGTTATTATGCTGCCGTGCTACAAATAATTGACAACAGTAACTTAGTAAATGATCGTGTAGAAGCGTACGTTTAGACAGCCACACCCTCAAATCTCTGTACTTAGTTATTGTCTCCACAAGCAAGATATCATAATATTGGTTTATTTTGCTTAAAATATATGGAATTGTTTCTTGTGATTTCTTTTAAGACATTCAGTAGTGCAACAGTGCCTTATTGTGAGTATCATTAGTTATTTAGAGATTACTGACTGGGTAACCATTGTTTTTCTTTTCACTTTTCAAAGGTACTGGAACAGAGAGGTTCAACAGGCTGCAAAAGAGCTGCGCAAACCCAAACTTAGCAAAGTTCTTGTTCAGTGCTATTGGAGATCATACTCTCTCATTGGAATATACATCTTTATAGAGGTACAGTGCAGCCTCACAGTGAAACTAAATGTCTACCGAGAATAATGCTGTTTTAAGAATTAAGTTTTGTTCAAGTGCAGCACATGAACCTATTTGTTTTACATCCCATTGTCTATCAGGAAGTTATCAAAGTCATTCAGCCAGTGCTACTTGGGAAGATAATTGAATACTTTGAGAGTTACGACCCCACCAACACAGCTGCAGTCTACGAGGCCTACAGCTATGCTGCAGGCATCTCCCTGTCAACCATTGGCCTGGCTGTCCTACATCATCTCTATTTCTACCATGTCCAGCGAGAAGGGATGAAGATCCGTGTGGCCATGTGTCACATGATCTATAGGAAGGTCAGTCAATGTGAGACATCTGTGTATAAATGTCATCCTCTGTCATATTCCTGTGGTTTGTAGGACTTGATTTAACACCTTTGTTCTGCAAAGGCTCTTTGTCTCAACAGCAGAGCATTGGCCAAAACTACCACAGGACAAATTGTAAACCTCTTATCAAATGATGTCAACAAATTTGATGAGGTAATTATCTGAAAGTATCTGTGTTTATGTTTTAATATTGTGTATGTGGTCTACTCATTCGATAATACCTCAGTAATTCTGGCCTTTTCATTGTTTTCTTACAGGTAACCTTGTATTTGCACTTTTTGTGGATTGGTCCTCTACAAGCAGCAACCGTGATATTATTGTTGATGTATGCGATTGGGCCATCATGCCTTGCGGGAATGGCTGTGTTTTTCATCTTGATGCCAATACAGACTATGTTCGGACGCTTTTTTTCTACTCTGAGGTCTGTAGTCAATTCACCAGATCTATCAAACATAGCAGCAAATAACAGATGTCTCTACTTATGAACAGTTTCTGTCATGTGTTGCTCTGGTACCGTTGCTGCAATTTGTGTTTGTTGCTTTAGGGCTGAAACAGCAGCCTTGACCGATGACAGAATACGAACGATGAATGAAGTCATCTCTGGGATCCGCGTTATAAAGATGTATGGGTGGGAGAAACCTTTTGCTGCATTGGTGGATGAGGTCAGAAGGTAGATCAATTTCTTTGATCTGAAATAAAAATCTTTTTCTTCTTCTTTCTTCATCAAAAGTACAGTAGTTCAGAAATGTCATGTCATGCATTAAGATAATTTACAAACTTTTGTAATATCTCAATTAACAAACATATTATGAACAAATGCTCCTATATTCTGTCAAAAATCTGAATGCTAATGTATGTTAAACAGCGTTTTCTGACAGCATGTCTTGTAATTGTACAGAATGGAAATCTCCAAGATCATGAAAAGCTCCTACCTACGTGGCCTAAACATGGCGTCTTTCTTTGTGGCCAGCAAGATAATCATCTTCGTCACCGTCTGCGTCTACGTGCTGACAGGAAACCAGTTATCTGCTAGCAGAGTCTTTATGGCCGTTTCTCTCTACGGGGCGGTCAGACTCACCATCACACTCTTCTTTCCCTTTGCCATAGAGAAGGTCTCTGAGTCTCTCATCAGCATTAGAAGGATTAAGGTAAATACACCACAGACAGAGGCTACATTTATAAGCAGTGTGTATTGATCTATCGGAACTGAAACTCACTGAATGTGATTCTCCTTCTAAGACCTTTCTTCTGCTGGATGAAGTTGCTCCTCTGCATCAGGGGCTTCCTGTGGCAGAGAAGAAGGACTGCATGGTGAAGATTCAGGATTTAATATGCTACTGGGATAAGGTGAGAAGAGTAACAGATATTTACAGATTCATATATAGTCACTACGTGGCAGTGTTTCACTTAATTTGCTTTTTCTTGCAGATGCTAGAGGCTCCAACTTTGCAGAACGTGTCTTTCACAGTGAGGCCAGAGCAGCTTCTGGCAGTAATTGGATCTGTTGGGGCTGGAAAGGTCAGGTCTGTTCTCTGGTCTCAGGTTTGTAGTCATGCACGCACATGATTATAAACCTGAGACATGTTAAATAACTCAAAATAGTTAATATTGTAATGTAATCAATAGTATGACTCACCAGCAGTATGGCGCTGAGTCAGCGGTTTAATGCCAAACAAATGTCACTGGGGCCATTCGATTTTACTGACAAAATGGAGACAATGATGTGTGAGAAATAAGAAAATTTCTTCATTTTTACCCTGAATTATTCTTAACTTTAAACTCTGTTGTATGATAATAGTGCTAGTATTTCTTAGAAATAGAAATATACCCAACAGCATGTTGGGTGTATTTCTCTACTTTGCTTCTTAATTAACATGTTGTATGTTGTCTCTTGAATTAATACCCAAACAGAAACTTCGATTTGTGGTTTTACAGGGAGTTATTTGCTTCTTTTTGAACAATAGTTGTTTATGCTAGGCTAAGCTAATTGCCTCCTGGCTCCAGTTCCAAGTTCTAGTGGTATCAATCTATTCTACTCCTCTACTCCAGGCAGAAAAATGCATATTTCCCAAAATGTCAAGATTGTTCTTTAAATCTTAACCCTTGTTCTGTGTTTATGCACGTCAGTCCTCTCTCCTCAGTGCCATCCTCGGAGAACTGAGTCAGGAAAGTGGTGTAATCAAGGTCAAGGGAGAGCTGACATACACTTCTCAGCAGCCCTGGATTTTACCTGGTACGATTCGAAGCAACATCCTTTTTGGCAAAGCGCTCAACCCCCAGAAGTATGATAGAGTTCTGAGAGCCTGCGCCCTCAAGAAAGTGAGAATCACTTCTAGTCATGTTCTTGATTATCACACGCCCCGCTGCATTTCCATAGTAGTCTAGGTATTAGAAAGGTTTTAGCACATCTAGCTTGTAGAGAGTCTAGTGTAAATGTGATTGACTGCTAAGGTTTGCATTTGGACCACGTTCAGGACATGGACCTGTTGCTAGGTGGTGACTTGGCGATGGTCGGGGACAGAGGGGCCAACCTCAGTGGAGGCCAGAAGGCAAGGGTCAGCTTAGCAAGGTGTGCTGGATAACTTTATAGCATGCACTTTTTCCCTTGGTGACAGTGACAGAGATAACCTCCATATGTGTGTGTTTTTAGAGCAGTGTATCAGGATGCAGATATCTACCTGCTGGATGACCCACTCAGTGCTGTGGATGCTGAGGTGGGCCGGCACCTCTTCGAAGAGTAAGTCTTGTTGCAAACATCATTGTTTTCAGTGGAAAGTACACATCAGTAAATCAGGTGTTATTTATTGTGTTGGTAAAAAGATTTCTCGTTTCTGAATACAAAAATGTGTTTTCTTCAGGTGCATTTGTGGACTTTTGAGGAAGAAGCCTCGTATCCTGGTTACTCATCAACTACAGTATCTGAAGGCTGCGGATCAAATTGTTGTCTTAAAGGAGGTGTGTGCACATGTGTGTATACCGCTATGTTTGTTTGTGTTTATAACAGTTTACATGTAAAAAACCTCTGCCAGAGTTAACAGTCACTGCCTCCTAGCATTCCTTATGTATTGCATTTTCACCTCAGCTTAGATTCCAGTGGTGACCCAGTGTCATGGCTAGAAGAAATATCAAAAGAAAGTTATTTTGTCCTTCTCCCGGTCTGTTTTGTATAGGACATGCAGATGCACGGTAATCAGCAGTGTGACCTATGAACATGACAGAGCAGGTCCCTACCTGAGTATTGATGAGGCGTCAGTATCTGATTTATGGCCAATAGGTGGCAGAAGAACTAAAGAACAAGCTGACAGTTGGATGGCATTGCTAATATGTAAACAAGGAATTGCGTACGGTACTTAGATTGCCAGCTCATTATTAGAACGAGTCTTCTTTGATTCCTGGATTTATATACACATATATTTATATATATTAGTCACTTGCTAGTTGCTAACTGTGTCTGTCTGTTGTTTGGTGCAGGTAGTGTTTGCTGCTCTTACAAACACGCTTGATGAGAACTACTCCTCAACCATAGGCTACAATAGACTGTATGTGAAGGTCATAGAATTAAAGGAATGAGCTAAAAGATCTTTCTGTGACATATAGTCATTTTAGTGTTGATATAAAATATAATCATGATATTGATTAACAGCATTTACCACAACCCTGATCAGTAAAAAATACTAATCACACACAGGTAAAACATTAGAAAAGGCATTATTTAACTTTCTGTTGTGACTCGTTATTAAACCTATAAACATGACACTAGACTGTGTTTCTTCAAGAGCTGAAAAGTTAAATGTATGGACAAAACAACTGAAGAGACCATTACTTACATAAATGTCGTTTTTATTAATAATATTGGCAAGGGTTCATGTTCTTCTGCCTAAATACTGTGACACTTACAGATGCTGGGACTTGAATATTCTTGTCTTCTGAGTTCTGCATCTCTTTTTTCTGTCCTTTCTAGGGTCAGATGGTGGCACGTGGGACCTACAGTGAGCTGCAGGGCTCTGGAATTGACTTCACCTCCCTGCTTAAGGAGGAGGAGGGCCAGGAGGAGGAGAGGCACGGCACGACCCCTGTCTCTGTCTCCCGCTTTCCCCATACGCTCTCTGACAACTCAATGTCCTCTATGTCCTCCCTCTCTTCCTCTCGGTACTCTTTGATTGAGGGAGCAGAGCCACTTGCAGTGGTAGGTATATGTGAAACATATATATCAAGCTTTAAGCGATGTGTAGCGGTCTCATTGTGGGAAAAAGCTTGTTATGTGTTCTACCATACACTAGAGGGCAGAAGGTACTCACCTTTTCCCTGCTGCTCATTACAGCCCGATCTGAAGTGTTGCTGGATGACTGGCATTTACTCTAGTGTCTATGTGCAGGTAGTGCAACCAACGGAGGAGGAAAGCCGCTCAGAGGGAAACGTTGGCCTACGTATGTATGTGAAGTATTTCAGGGCAGGTGCTAACTTCCTGGTCCTCCTGGTCCTCATTTTACTCAATGCCCTAGCACATGTGAGTTAATTTCTTCCAGTTCATTTGGTGTGTGTTTTATATCAATTTCAGAAAGATAGAGCACCTAATTTATCTCATAAATTTCATTAAAATGAATGATAATGATGAATGATGGTAGTGAAAATAAAGGTTTTTGATTAGATTTTTGTGTGTTTGCTTGTTTTTTGTGTCCGTTTAGATTACATTTGTTCTACAGGACTGGTGGCTCGCTTGCTGGTGAGATTTTATTTCTTTTAGACCTTGTGAAAAACATGCGGGCAAAAATAAGAATAGCAGGTTTTGTTAGACAAACTGACATATTTTCTCAGACTGGAAATGGTTGATGATTTAATAGAAGACGACTGAACCAAACATTTTTCTTTGGCATTATCTATCACTTGTTGAAACTGACCTTGTGCTTCAGGATAAGAGAAATGTGTTTTGTATAGTGTCTTCATGTTGCCGCTTTCTTTCTTTGTTGTGTTTATTTGTCCTTGTGGATTTTTGGTTCTTTTGTGGCTGATTCGCAGGGCCTCTGAACAGAAGCACATCAATGTGACAGAGCACCTCAATGGCAGCTTCCCTCGGCAGCTGGACCTTGACCTGTACCTAGGTGTTTACGCAGGTGAAGCTCACTGAGCGCACATTGCTTTTTGTGTACTGTTGAGGCTCTGAATACGCCAGCCATTCAATGAACAGATCCACAGTTCTTTGGCTGTGGCCCAAGGCCTTCAAGGCCCAGTGTATATGTGTACATGGGCCTCAGCTGTACAGGGAGATAGCAGTGCCTTTCTAGTTCTGTGCTGTTGGATTGTTCTGATTGTCTCCCTGTGACTCCCAGTCTCTTCACTCTTTCAGGCTTTTTATTCACAGTGATAGATCAGCATTCAAAACAAAAAAAAAAAAAACATGATTGAAAGAAAAACTTAAGTGGAATATATCTGTTTTTGTTGTAATTCAGCCTGCTTAATAATGCCCCCTTAAATGCATAGCTGACCTTGGAACAGGCACAAGGATAGCATTGTAGTGTGCTGATGGATTTTTTTTTTCTGTGCTTTTGTCAGGTTTAACAGCTACTTCAGTAGTGTTTGGCTTCCTTCGCAGCTTGCTCTTCTTTAATGTCCTGGTGAGCTCGGCCCAAACCCTGCACAACAGCATGTTTAATGCCATCCTCCGGACCCCAGTACACTTTTTCGACATCAACCCAATTGGTAAGTGTCCCTCCTCCTCATCAAGAGTAAATTTAAATAACCGATAACTGATAATTAATTTGTAGCATGGTTATACAGGAATTAATAGATGATTCTAAGACATGCAGTGGGACCTGCTGTGGAAGTTGTTGTTCTAACATCTCACCACTAGAGAGCAGACTGTTACTTAATTTGTCATGTTTTGATCGACTTTACAAACATTCATATGCTTGCCCTTAAACACCATAGTTTCATTGCCATGAAGTTCTACATTATGATAACTTACGTATTCAAGTATTAAAATTCTCATTTTGATTTTTAAATAATTTGAATGATTCAAATATTTGATATTATCACAATAACATTGTAATGTTATTTATAAAAAGAATTAAAAACTGATAATTGTTAATCAGAAGATCTAATATGAAGTATAAGATCAACAATCTACTACTGTACTGTAGTTGTACAAGTTTAAAGAGCTTTTTTATATGTGGGATTTATGGGATTTAATATCTTACTGTGAATAAACTGGCATCTTAAAAGTCGCTGATGGGAAGTAAAGCCTGTGTAACCAAGAGGCAAATTCAGTCAAAAACCTTGTGATATGACTTAATATATAGCCATAATGTATTTAAAAATAAGTAATGAGAGTGCTATCACATTTATTGTGAACCTGAACAAAAAGCAAACAATCATATTGAATAAATACTGTTTGCTCTAGATCTTGGACAGTATTGTGTTTGGACTGTGAGCTGTGTAAATACAGACGTATTTGTCTTGTGCCCTGTATCAGAAATCTTCGATTATTTCATTAGCTTTATAGGCTGTAGCTGCTGGGTCAATGGAGTGGGCAGATGGACATGATTTTAAAAGTGAGCAAACACTCCAAATACGTCTGACTTTACTCAGGGAGGGCTGCTGGTTTTTCTTCAGGCGCGTTTCGCACCACTTTTTAAAATAGAAACCAATGAAACTGAGAGCGTATGTCAAGATTTGTTGAAATAATTTTGCAAAATGTTTTGCGCCTCTTGTTATTGTTTCTCTATGATTTAGTGATAATACTTAAAAAAACTCTTTTAATTAGGTGAAGTAATGTCACTACAATCTGTCATTCATATCCAAAGTCAACTGTCAAGTGGCCCACTTTGATAACTTTAATTTTTCTGGAGCATTGTTCACCTGTCAGCAGATAATTACTCAGTCTAATCTCTTCATAGTGACATGCATGTACAACACAATCAGCTCGGGTGGGAATTCTCAACAAGAAGGGAACTTGTATCTGTATAATGAGTCATAATAAGCTGGTAACACAAGTCTAAATATGATTTGAGGGTGTTCAGGAGCTCGCGGTTTCTCCTGGCATTAGAAGTGGGTGTAGCGACAAAGCTTTCCTTTGCAAAGCTGTGTTTGGAGCAAACACCACAGGTCTTAATCTTTGGCTTTTGTTTTTACTGCTGCCGTTGTGTTATGTATTGGACTACCTGACGGCTTATCTGGGTGTGCCTTGCTTGATAATCTACGCACGGGAGGAGGACAAACACTCTGAATAATGTAATAATCTGTTTAATAGCGCAGCAAAGGAGAGGCTTAACAGACACTGCTATCTGATTGCTGTTGTGCTGCTATCAGTAACCATTGTATGACCAGTCCAGTCATTACAGCTTGGCCTCCAGGCTGGCAAACAGCACTGTGTGTCTGACTGGATTTATAGACAACTGTCTTAGAGAGTGAGTTTCTTTTGTCCTTTATCCAGTCAACAGTAGATTAAGAATGGACATGACCTTTTTTTTTTTATCTATACAATATAAATTATAATAAATATTTTTTCTTTTCCTGCTCTTTATTTTGTCAACTGGTTCATTCACTTGAGTTAAAGCTAACAGAGAAGACCAGGACAAAGACAGCTGTTGTCAGCTGTGCTGTTTTTTTCTCTCCTCTTTTTTTTCTTTCTTACTGTTCTGCTTCTGTCTAAAAGATTTTTACTTTTACACAATAACTGCCACTTCCATCCCAGCTGCTTCCACATCCACTACTGTCTAGCAATAAGTGTGAGTAATTTGTGACTGTGCGCTGTTAAGGATTTGACAACTGTTTACATGTGTAAGTGATAGGTGTGCTGCTGCTGAACAGGTCCAGTGTTTGATAGCTGTCCACAGAGTTAAAGGTTACCATTTCAAGCGTCGCTGCACAAAGGTCTTATTTGTTATTCCGTGAATGTGGTTTATAACAATAGAGTATAGCAGAGGTGAATTATGATTGATTGATTGAATTCTGTATCAGCCACTGGATGCCTCTGCGCCATTTGAATCTTATTTTCCGTGTTATCTTTTGTGCTGTGTGGAAATAGTTGATTTCCAAGTTGGGCCTTTTGGTGATTAAAAGCATTATATTTTGTAACAATACTATTTGGTACCTTCTCATATATCTAGGTGACGTTGATAACACTACAGACTTCCATTTCCTCTATTATACCTATTTATATAAATTAATATATTCATATTCTTATTACAGCTGTTCATCCAAATGTGATCCAGTTAAAGCAGCACAGACAGCGGTGGATGTGTTGAGCTGATGTTGATCCCTGTAATTTAGTGTCATTGAGTGGGCTAATCCCCTCAGAGACTGCAGGCCAGGGCTTCAGCTCATCAGCACAGTCAAGGAGTGGAGTTTCAGTCAACACACACAAACACACACGCACACACACACACACGCACACACACACACACGCGCACACTTCTACCGTCCCCCTTTCACATCGGCATAGTGGGCCATCTCAGTGCTAGGTGTCACTCAGTTGCTGTTGACGCAGGGAACATTAGATCTTCTGAAGTCAGTGATGTGAGATTCTAATTGTGTCTACAGAGGCAATGTTTTTAATGTCTGTATTTCAGGTCTGGGATGCAAGAGTGTTAAGAGCGAAGTGGAGGAAGTACTGCAGAGAGGATGATGATATCGAGGTGTGTAAATTGAATGTGGAGATGGAGCCGTGTGTGTGTGTGCAGTATGGCTGATAGGGCTCCCCCTCGCTCGGCACTTCCACTATTTAATTGCATGAAAGGGAAGGAGAGGAGATTGCAGGAGCCTGGCGGTGTGAGCGAAGAGAATGGATTTAGAATGTATTAGTATTGGCAGCAAGGCGCCGGCGGTGGGAGGCTGCCCCAGGCCCCTAGGCCCTTCATGGAAGTGCAGGTGAGCTGTGCCACCTCCAGCCTTGGCAGCCCCCTCCCCAGTATTCCTTCATTATCGCACATGCCTCACTGAAAGGCCCCTCCAACTGCACTGGGGCCCACACATGGAGCGGCTCTGAGTCGTCCCCTTATCTTGATGTTTACAGGGAACAGCGATTTGCCACACGCCCTGCTCTAGCCGGACCCCACTGTTCCACTTCTTTAAGTGTGATTCGGGGCCCTGCTCACCTAATATCTCCACCTAAGGGGCCACCTTAGTTGGGAGGGCTTGATATTTCCTGAGCCTGAAAAAGTGGTGCAAATCACCCCTGGAGTCTTAAACCATGAGAAATTGTTTGATACTAATGCTGCTGATATCCTGAAACGTCTATACCCCTCTCTACACAATAGGTGATATTGTTGACAACCACCCATAGTGATTGAAGCCATTGTCCCATGCCGATCTTACCTCATAGGCATTTCCATGCAGTGAATGTCTTTGTGTAACTGCATCACTGTAATGTATCCCCTCTATAGTCTGCGCAGGGTTTTTACTTCATCCCCTATGAAACTCTCTGTTAACTGAGCCGCTTGTCAAACAGCTGATAGCTGACTGATGTTCCCTGCTCTAACACCCTCTAACCATAGTATGATGTAACCCGGAGAAACCTACCCTTTTCTTATTGGTATTGTTTGTCAGATATGCATGGATTTAGGTCATCTATGGCTTAGACAGTAAAATTACATAAAATATTATTGGATCTTCCACAAACACAGTTTGACAAGTACTCCCCCCATTCCCAGACTAAAGCAGCAATATTCTACAGTAGTATAGTAGCAGCTTTACCCCCTTGCTTGAACCCTCCCCTCGGGATGTCTGTATGCTAAAGGGGCACTCACACTGTGAATAAGATTAGTCTGCCTCCAAGTGTACAACATGCTTACGCCACTTGACTTTGAATCAGTACTGATTTGGAGCATTGCTGGGTTGTTGCGGGGAATAATGCTCTGGCTGGGTTTATGCAATGGCTGTTATGGGGAGCCCGGCCTCGTCTGCATGCATGTTTTTAGGCAGGAGCGGTATTTTGGATAAAGCTGTAAGCTGCTTACGGCCGTGGAGAGAGGTGATTACAGGGCCCACCTCCGTAGGACTGGCTTGGAGGCTGGGAGGCAACTTTTAGGTCAGTGGTGCCATGGCTCTGCCACGCCTCTAGAGTGCCATACCGCCACATTCTGCCAACGTGCCGCTTAGCCATTTCCTCTCTCGGTCCTGCACCTAGTCACACCCGGTTTCATGGCCTATTCTGTGAGGCTAGATAAACTCATCTGCATGCTTGTTCGTTTACTTTCACTTTATCAGGGGTTGTACCCTAAATATGTGAGTGCTGCTTTATTTATATTCTCCTCAGACAGATATTATTGTTTGCTTAGTGATGTGTCACCGTGAGAGACAATGGGTTGCTTAAGCACAGTAAGAAACATTATGACACAATTTTGGACGCGCTTTGACAGGGAATATACACTATAGACTACACAGATCCACAGCTTGTTCCTGTCTTTTAACTTGAGCCCAGTTCTAGCAGTGGCAAGGCTGGCACGGCTCTGGTTCCTTTTTGTCTGCCTCAGAGAGTCTGAGGGCTTCCTTCAGGGACAGAGATAGAGAAAGACTTTCTGTCTTGCCTGCCTTTAGGTAGTGTAGTGTGGGGATTTGCTATCACTGACCCTGCAGTAAACAGTGTGTGAAAGCAGCTGGAGTGTAATCTTATGTGCTGTGGGATCAGAATAGGGGAGCAAAGTTACTAAAAGAGTCACAATAAAGGGCTGCCACAGCACCTGCAGAGCACCAGCCAAAATAATGAACACCTGAGCAGATTGGAGGCAACTCAATTAACGTCACTGACACTGCCAGTCAGAACATAAAGGCAGGTACGCAGCTTCTGTTGCCCTTTTGTTTCCAAACAAAAGGTTCCCTCACGTATTCAGCCAAGAGTAGGGCGGTCTTTATGAAATGCTAGACAAATAATGATTCATTGTTTAATCTAGATAGGCCTGTGTTTTTCATCTGATATCACACTCAATGTATAAGCTCTTTTCTATTAAACTGGAGGGGACTTTGGTAACAGTTGCTCAATAGTCTAGTGAGACTGAAGGAAATTGAAACAAACTACATATTGGCCTTTACGGGTGCAGAATAGCTAATGTATAAAGAATATCGAACTAACTACTATTTTAAACTAATTTAAAGTTAGATCTGCAAATTTCATTACACGTAATTTTACTATATTAATTCTGATTGCACTAATGATACACTTTATAACAAATAAATCAGTATTCTGCTGTCCATCGTGTGATTCTATTTTACATACATCATCTAATCTGTGCTCTTGTGTTGTGTTGTTTCCTAGGAAGAATCCTCAACAGGTTTTCGAAGGACATCGGTTACCTGGACTCTCTGCTCCCATGGACGTTTGTGGACTTTATCCAGGTGAGTCTCACCTCGGCAGGTTTGGTCGCTGGCGCTGCAGCATGGGAAGGCCATTTCATGCCTGGCTAAACCTGCTTTGTGGTCCGGGTCCCCTAATCTGGAAACAATTACTGTAGGATTACCCGCCAGCGCAGCCCAGCGCCTGCACAGATTTAATAAAAGTGTGCACATAGGCTGAGGGCGTGGCTCCCTCACTGTGACACAACAGAAGCGGCATCTTCAGAGAATGTGTATGGAGACTAAGCAAGTGATTGGGAGAGAGAAAGGTACCAAAGAGGATATAAAGGCCACAGGATGATGGGTCCGATGTGGAGGAAAACAGTGGGGAGGGGGTTGACAAGGAGGATGTGTTGAGTGGCAAAGAGAAGAAGTGTGAGCAGCAGGCGTACGATGTGTTTTTCAGGAGTGGAGCTGGAAGCGTGGTAGAGGGGGAAGGGGGACAGGTCAGTTGGAACAGATCCAGAGCGGGACTTACCCCGCTCATCGCAATTCTACCAATACTCTACAGTCTTATAGGCCTGGTAGCCAACGGCCACCCTGGTGCATAACCAGGTTAGGTTACCAAATGCCACCCTGCCACCGTGACAGCCATCTCCCACGAAAGCCTGCGGAGATGAGCCAGCTCATGCACCTAGCGCCACAAAGAAGGGAATGTTCGGTGCACAATTCGAGGTAGAGGAGCAGGCGTGGCTCTTTGGTTAGGGCCAAAGAATAGAACAAAGGCGCACTGAAAACGAATCCCCCCTCCACAATGCCTGAGTGATGTTTGTGGCAGATACCCATCTCACAGTAGACAAAAGCCATCTTAAATGCTGAAAGCACAAAAGATCATACGCACAAAAGGTTTTTGTCTGCTATAGTTTCCCTCATTTTGATAATAAGGTGAATAATGGCTGGAGTAAAATAATAACTTTGTAGAAGGCCCATAGGTCCAACTGAAAACAGTGAAAGTAGACTAGGTCACGACAGAAAACAGACTCTGTTGCACATATGTCCTCACTGTACTCCATGAGTGACTTGTCCACTCCACCATATTAGTCATTACCTGTGTTGAAATACGAGACACAATAGTCTTTAACCATGTTTCTGAATTGCAGTGAATAATCATTTCATCAGAATAAACAGTCAAAACAAGATTGGATATATCATGTGCACATGTTTCTGCTGGTCTTTTGCTGCAGCAGAAAGTGGGAAGTGATTGTGATAGCTGACAAAGGTGGCATCCTTTGGACAAAACACTTTTGTTTGTGCTGCTTTCTGCTCTTGTTTGCAGGTGTCTTTCATGGAGCACTCTTTAATGCTTTCAGGAAGGAAGATTTTCACTCTTTTTATCACAGTATTAGCTGCGCAGAAAAGCTGCTGATCCTGACTATTGTTGCTCATTCGCAGAGGGACATTTCCCCATAGTCATTGTTTAAATGGTTGTCAGGGGGGAATAAAGTGAAACTTCATAAACAATGCCCTAACTGGTTTATCTCTCTCTATGGGGAGAGGCCGCTTCTGTGCAGGGATTTGCACCAGAGCCTCCCCCATTATGGTGGAGTAAGCACTTCACAGCCCCTCAGCACTGCCCCCCTACCCACCTAACAAGGGGATTCCCTCAAGCTGGGGGAACCTGGTTACACCCCAGAGCCCTATTTTTTTCACAGGTCTCATTTAGTAGTAATTTAGTGTATTGGGAAATAGGCTCTTTCTCTTCCTTCTTTATGGTCAGGAGACAATGACAGAAATGTCAATTAAAAACACCTCAGGCTTTGGGGACTGTCAGCTTTTGTGTAGACTTGACCTTTAAATCCTGGGTTGCCTCTATTTTCAGAGAGGGGGCAGAGGAGGAGGGCAAGACAATAAGGGGTGAGTACAGGGGTCTTTCAGTGGAGGATTTTGTGTGAAGGCTCTTGACCAAGTCACACCACTGTGGGGTCCATACACATTTATAACCATCCACGCAAATTCAGTTTGTCAGCATGTGTATGCTAAGACACCAGCTGACAGTTACTTTCATTTAAGGGGAGCTTAGCCCGGTCTCACCAATGTTAATGGCGTATAAACATTAATAATAAACACTGGCTCATGAATTACAGCAGTAAACCCTAAAGTCATCTAGAGAGAGAGAAAATAGTTTGCGTGCGCGTGAGAAAAAGAGTGAGCGCATGCGTACAATGTGCAGACACAAACCCAGCAAGCAGTGCTGAAGACGCACACAAACACAGAGCAAAAGATGGCTATTGTCTAAAAACACTGGCGGGTGGATCGTTGTGTGAGTCTGTATATTGTGGCACATTGTGTGTCAGGCCTTTTCAGTTGCTTTGTGGGATATGAGAACTGCTGACGTAACTGAGTGCTGTAGGATGGGATTTCACCGGCTTTCTCTGCTTCTTTACCACACTGGTGACAGAAGAAGTGAAGAATGCACTGGCTCCAGGCGTTACACAGGTTATCCTGAGAAACACTGGAGACAGTCCTGTGTGGAAATATATAGGCTGTGCCATAAATCCCCTTTGAGCATTGTTTTATGACAGCGCCATTGTCTTCCTACACAAGGTGAAAAAATAGAAAGGCGAGAAGACTAAAGATTTGCTTGTTTTATTCACGTATTTGTCAAATTAGATGAGAGATAAACCAAAACACAAGAAAACAGCATTGTTAATGAATGTGCTCATGGGTGTGCTTGACTGGACACTCAGCAATACCACACACGGTCATTTGATGGCGAGCACTGGCCAGCAAAAGCTTCCAATGTGTGTATGTGTGGTCTTTCATGATGCTGCGGTCCAGCACCTCAGCTGCTCTGACTCAGACATACAGGCCTGGGAACTTACATAACAAAGTCCCAATCTAATCTTGAATCGCATCTCATGTCAATGCGATGAAGATAATGAGTTCTGTGCTTTCTGTGAGGGACTTGTATTTGTGAATTGCTGTTTTTTGTATACATTTGAAAATGTTTTTTTTTTGTATGTGTGTGTGTGTGTTGTTTTCAAGAGGAAGTAGAAAAAAAGAAAAGGAGCAATGACTGAATGAATGAATTTGCTGGGCACGAAGTGATTTATGGTAGAGAAAGAGAGAGAGTGAGAGACCGCATTTCAAAGCCTTTCTCTTATTTCCAAAATGGGGTTGGAAATCAGCAGCTTGACTGAGCCCAAATAAGTGACTTCTTTTACCTTTTCACAGCACACAAAGGCCTAATCCTAGGACTACTTGAGCCACCAATGTAGACAGCGACTGAGACCACCACAGTATGTGTCAGACCCTCCTCACCACACACAAAACACATTGACTGCAGCTTTATGAAGTGAAAATGGCCCAGAAAAGGAAAATGTGAAGGAGGTGTCCACAGTCATTTCTCCTAAAGAAAGGCCACAGCATCTGGGCATTTAATGCTAAAATAAAGCCCAAAGACAGAGTAGAATGGATTGGGTCACTTCTATTGTTCCAGAGCCCAAGTGGAACAGCCCTGTTTTGTTTCAGTACTACTGACCCTTGCAACTTATTGTGCAGCTCTGTCACGGAAAAGTGTGGAGTGAAAAAAAAATTCCAGCGATGACAGAAGACTTCTTTTGAGGAATTTTCTTTGCCATGCTTTCCCCTCATTTCCTGTTTTGTTTGCACTTTTTTCCCAGTGGCAAATATTGCACACTGTCAGTAAATAAAGGGAGGATGAAAAGGGGGGTTGTAAAAGGCGTACTGATTCCTTGTGTCCGGAGGGATGTTTAATTAAAGGCAAGTGTTTATTTTCTGCTGCGGAACAACAGTCGCTATCATTGCCGAACACAAATATAGCAATTAACTTCAATTTTCTACATTTATTTGGACATCAAAGAGCTGATAGAATCATTGAGAAAATAAAGCAATTAGGGTCAGCAGAGATCTCAATGGTCTTTGGACACAGCAGTGCGCCCAGTTTGCTTGAATGACTGAATCACATGCGTGCGGTAGCTTTCTTTTCTTGCTAAAGAGCAATTAGCGGTAATTCTTTATTTAAACTGTTTGTATACAAAACCTTTCATCCTTTTATCCACTTTTATGTGCAGCGGGATGTGGCTTTGGGAGTTTTCTGTTCCTGTGTGGTTTCATAGGAGATATGGATGTGGTCTGAGGGGGTGAGGTGTATGCTTGTAGGATCACTTATCGGAGTCATCTGTGTGTAGTGTGGGTGGGGGCCACGGTGTTCCCGATGCTGACATGATAAGCGCCAGACCACGCAAATGGATCACACGATCAAACGCGGCCTTGGCGACAGCGGGCCCTGGGGAGCAGGAGGAGGCAAGACTTCTATCTAATGCTTCCTGTTCCTCCTCCTGTCCCCTCAGATGACCCCACTGTCAGATAAGCCTGTCTCGGACCTTCGTGGCCCCTGACTGAAATGGGCCCAATTAGAATTTAAATGAACCAATCAGCAAACATGAATGAGCAGTGTCACTGTGTCACCAATCAGCAGCGGGAGAGTGAAAGAGAAACAGTATATATGATAAGACATTTGTTCAGTTAATATTTGATCCCCTCTAGGGAAGGCTGGATAACATGCAGTAATGGCTCATGTGCCACCATCTCACTTTGCAGTCTGGTAGCCTTCCATCAAGGCTAAGATTGAAACTTATGTACTGTGAAATTCTTGGGATCAGTTGTGCTCAGTAGCTTCCACTCACTGTTTGATTGTGTGGGCTGCACTACAGCAATGGTTAGACTAGTAATACCCTCTTATCAGAACTGCAAATGGAATTGAGTAGCTTTTCATCATAAAACTACACTGAAAGTGATCATGCTTAAATGTGTGCTTAAGTGGCAGATAACATCCGTAATTAAGGTGCTAAATTAAATTTTCATCTCTCTGGGCTAGTCTGAGACCATTGAAGGTAACAGTATGATCCTAATCTCCACGTCTTAGGATTCATCTCTTGGGATGTGTCTAATTTCAGGGTGTGAGGTTTCAATTTTATCATCTATCAATCGAATATGAAATATGTAACACAGTATACCTTTCAGTTCAGAAGAAATGGGCTCTCACATATTCAGTGGTGGAAGAAATATTCTGATCATTTACTTATGTAAAAGTATCAATGTTGCACAGTAAACACACTGCATTACAAGTCCTGCATTCAAGATCCTATTTAAGTAAAAGTATAAAAGTATAATCAGAAAAATCTACTTAAAGTATCTAAAGTAAAAGTACTCCTGACAAAAAAGCTGATATATTAATATTATTATTAATATCATTATTAATAATAGCTTATTATTATTATTATTATTATTATGGACATATATTATTACTTTATATAATGTTAGGTATCGTAGTACAGTGCTTCATTAAATTAAACTGCTTTTTTGTAAAGGGTCTCAAACCAGAAAGATTGAGAACCACTGCTTTAATCTTAAGCAATGTACTACATTTTAGAAACTTGTCCATATTGTTTTTTAATAAAAATTCTTTGTCTGAAAAGTAACTAGCAGAAATCCAGGACTGTCAAATAAATGTAGTGGATTAAAAAAGTACAATCTTTACCTCTGAATTGCATGAAGTATAAAGTAGTATACAATGGAAATACTCAAGTAATTACCTCAGAATTGTTCTAACTAAGTACAATTCTTCAAATATCTTCTGCAAATAATTATTTCAAAAATTGGCCAGAAAAAGTATTTTTATTATTTTCAGATATGGCTGTGCATTTACAGTCTTGTATTAATATTGTATATCCTGTCGTGGAAGAAGTATTTAGATTAACTTAAGCAAAAGTAAAAAGTGAGCAAAAGTAAAAAGTGCTGGTACTTAAAGGGCCAGTGTGTAGGATTTAGTGGCATCTAGTGGTATAGTTGCAGATAGCAACTCTCTCGTGTCACTCTCCCCTTCCAAGTACGGAGGACATGGCTGTGAAATACTCAAAAATAACAGAATTTCTTTAGGTGATTATACACTGAAAAATTAAAATGAAACATAGTTGTATTATATTCCATTTCTGCCAATAGAGCCCCATAAATGTAACAGTACCACAAAAATGTACTTAAGTGCAGAACAGATAATAACCACCACAGGTGGGATATGGTAAAATCCTTTTATCTTTAATATTAATATTAATGATACTTTATCAGATTCTTACTTCAGTTTCTAAACAAAGTGCAGGTGTGGGTGCTTTTGTGTTGTCAGACTCATTGCCTCCAATCCTGTTTAGGCAGCTCTGGTATCCTGGTCTAGATGTGTCACAGAGCCATTAACACGGGTGATGAGTCACTGTGTTGTTGAGGGCTGTGTGGTTTCAGTGTGATGTATCAGACACCCACAGTGTGGTTCCCAGAGCCCTCTGCCAGTCACTGTGGCCATGCCTGTTGGCTGGCTGCTCTGCCAGGGAGGCTTACAGGCCAGAAGTGTTGAAGGGAAAGCCCAAGAGAGCCAGGGATATGAGCTGCAGTGGCCAAGTGGTAAATTCTCACCTGCTACTAAGTGAGAATTAGTGCTGTGATCGTTTTCCTTTCACACTGTGAGTCACATAACCTCAGTCCCACAACCTGCTGTTACCTTACTGTATGTCCATGATGGTCTCACACAAACACAACTGAAAGAATTTCTCTTGTGCAGCCTTAAGAAATAGGGCTCACTGCCCCAGTGGTAGCCCACACAGCAGCAGTGGAGCTTTTGAGTCTGTTGCTGTTTGGTTATATTGTGCTCACATTTTTCTCTCTGTCTCAGGTATTCCTCCAAGTCATTGGAGTGATTGCAGTAGCTGCCATCATCATCCCCTGGATCCTTATTCCCGTTGTTCCCCTTCTTGCTGTCTTCCTGTTTCTGCGATGCTACTTCCTGCAGACCTCCAGGGACATCAAGCGCCTAGAGTCTACCAGTAATTTTTTTGGGGTGGTGGGGTGGGCATGTCCATTTGTGGTAAGAGACAAAAGCAGACCACAGGAATGCTAATAGACCATTGAAGAAAGCCTTGGTCATTAGCATAAAGGCTAAAGGTGGCGGTGGCCTATAGCTCGGCCACACGCAGTTTCCTCTAGAGACTGGAGTTCATGACATCACATACAATGGGAAAAATGCCAAGTGGGCATGACTAGGCCATTGCAGGCTTTAGTTCATCTATTTTATTCTGGGCTGAGAGCCCAAATGCACATTGGCCAACAGGTTCCATCATCTTAAAGAACAAAAGTTCTATTAAAAAGCTCAGAGGAAACATTTAGGTTTTGTCTTTGGTTTTGTAAGCCTAACAAAAAGAAACAAAGGGCCACTCAATTGCAACCTATCCCTAAATCAAAACTGTTTTGCATCAGGGGCATATTAAATGTTGATGCACTACAAATTAGTATTCCACTACTGATTACCACGTCACATTTTCTTTGTCTACACCTTCTGAAAGTTAATATATTGACTTACTTAAAAATGCAATAAATTGTAACATATAAGGAGTCTGTTTTAAAAGTATGATACATGAAAGGAAATATGCTCTGAGACCACGTTCATGGTTAAAAATGTTGGTTAGAACTTTTTAGAACTGACCTTAGTATAGAAAAAGAAAATGCGTTTGGATTGTAAAATGCCATTGGAGTGTTGAATTAAGAGCTGATTTTGCAGGTGCCTGTTTGTTCAGATGTTAATAGATATTGTATCTTATTTCTTTTAGCTCGGAGTCCCGTATTCTCCCACCTTTCTTCCTCTCTCCAAGGCCTGAGCACCATTCGTGCCTTCAAGGTTCAGCAGAGGTTTCAACAATTGTTTGATGAATATCAAGATCTTCACTCGGGTGGGAATAAGAACATATAAATATATATATTTTTCTTTTTATAAATTTCAGTAAAGATACTGACTTTTTATTATACCCTTTCAAAGCTATACAATGTAATTTTTTAAAATGTTTATTATTAGTAATATCCATGTGCTAGAGATTATATTTATTGTCTTATGTGTGTGTTTGCTAACAGAGGCCTGGTTCTTATTCCTGACCACTTCTCGCTGGTTTGCTGTGCGCCTTGATGGAATTTGCTCAGTTTTTGTCAGCATTACTGCTTTTGGCTGTCTTTACCTCAGGGATGGTACTGTATGGTTTTGGATGAAACAAGTGACACATACTCTTAGTGAAACCATCCTGATAAATTCAGGAATGCGTGACTGTATGTTTACTTTTTTCCTGACATTACAGGACTGGAACCAGGTGCGGTGGGGCTGGCTCTATCGTATGCTGTGACACTTACAGGCATGTTCCAGTGGGGCGTCAGACAGAGTGCAGAGATCGAGAACATGGTCAGAACATTTGCATTTGAACATTTAACTGCAGTTTGGATATCATAAAACCCATTCATAATTTATTCTCTTAAAATGTTAATCAATTTCACTCAATTCCCAAGAGGCCCTTTAGGACTGGATCCCCAAGAGAAATGTGGGCTGATTAAAGGGGCACTCCACAGATTTTAAACATGAAGTTAATTTTACTCACAGGGAGTACTACATAACCTGTGAAAACAGGTTAAAAATTTAAAGTGTGGAGACTAAAAGTCAGCATATCTTGGCCTCTGCTACTTTTGATTTTGTAATCTATATAAATCGTTAGCTAGTTCGCTAGTTAGCTACCGTTTTGCTACAGAGCAGAAGAGCTGGCTAACTAGCATTTTGTTAACATTAGTTAACTAAGATGTGATAAATGTATATGTCGCTTTTATCTTTTAACCATTTAAAAAATGTGGTGTTCTTTTCAACATAGAAAAACCTAGCACATAGCATATCCAAGTACAGGGAAAATGGTCTTGTCCCAGGAAGGGTCAATTGTGTTTCAAGTGATCAAATGAGCAAAATGTATAAATTGATATCCATTTTCACAACATTAATATTGTAAACCTCTACATGGTCCATGAAAAAAAATGCCTTGTTTTTTGTAGATGACATCAGTGGAAAGAGTGGTTGAGTATGCAGAGCTGGAGAGTGAAGCACCCTGGGAGACGGACAGACGGCCTCCACATGATTGGCCCAAGACAGGCTCCATCACCTTTGACAGAGTCAACTTCTCTTACAGTGCCAGTGAGCCTTTGGTCCTAAAGAACCTGACAGTTGTCTTCACATCCAGAGAAAAGGTTCTTGTCTTTATTCCCACCTGTGAATGCTTACTGGTGTGCACCAGGTTGATATGCAGCTAGCGTAGAAGGTGTGATGTGATTCTTTTTTATGTGGCATTATTTTCAAATCAATTATTAAAGGGACACTATATTGTGCTGCTGAATCTTCGGGACCATACCATTTGTGATTCATGGAATACATATCATGTAATTAAGACTGTTCAAGTGGATCCATTTGTTCCCAATTTGCATTTTGAGCTACCTGACGGTGACAACTGTTTATTCACTATAAGAGAGAGGAGAGGCCGAGGGAGAGGGGCGAGGGAAGGGAGGGAGAGGGAAGCAGAGGGAGATGGTTGAGGATGATTGAAATTGTGTTTAATGCAGGGGGTGTATTTTGCATGGCTATGGTTGGCCAGGGCGGCTGATTTCACAATGGATGGGTTGATAAGTGTAGAGGCCCTGGCTCTGACAGCCCATGGGAAGGATCTCTGCCACATGCCATGGGGGTGAAAGGCTTTGTGTATTCTGACAGTTCCCCTGACAGCCTTTCACAAGGAAAGCTGCACCTACCACCTACAGTACAAGATCTATTCACTCTGGCCCTCACTAGTCGTCTACTGTACATATAAAAAAACACAACTCACTACAACACCACAGTTGACCTTCCATTGTTTAGAGAGAAATAGCTTAG
This sequence comes from Dicentrarchus labrax, assembly GCF_905237075.1. Taxonomy (NCBI): domain Eukaryota; kingdom Metazoa; phylum Chordata; class Actinopteri; family Moronidae; genus Dicentrarchus; species Dicentrarchus labrax. The sequence continues at coordinate 16,740,363 of NW_026136706.1, forward strand.
TAAGGGCATATTCCTTATCTCCAAGACTTATAAAATCAAGATCAATGATGCACAGCACCCGCTTTTACATTTCATTATGCTATAGATAAACTATAACTGCACAATATGATTTCTGAAATGAACTTTGACATTCTCAAGTGTTGGTTATCTGAAATGGGAAAAAAATATGTGATACGCTTCTTTTCATACAGATTGATGAAAAGCCAAGGAATATGTGACTCATCCATGCTGAGCACTGTTTCAAATGCATTATGAGACTGTTATGTTGAGAAAAACAACCATTATTGGTCATTTGTTTAAATAGCTTAAAATTACCTTTGTTTATCAGAAAGTAGTGTGACTTGAGGTAGTCGGTAATATTTATTTGTTTTTCCTCTTCCCATAACCTTAACCAGGTAGGTGCTATTAGCTAGATGTGACCATAACTTAACTAAGAAAAAACGTATACAAGTAATTATTGAACTTCACAAATAGATTGTTTTTTTGTCCTTGGCCAACAAACCAATTCTGTTGTTTAGGCACGAAGACTTGTCGTAAGTGTGCCCTGAACTTGTGCCTTAAAAAAAAAACAGCATCAAAAAGGACCAACTTTGATTATTAGGCATGAGGACTTCGAAGACGTACAGTATTTGAGTATTGCCCTGAACTTGCTTTAAAAAAATTGCGGGATTGTGAGCTCTCATAATAGATCCTTTTCATGGCTGACCTTTTGACGTGTCAAAGCAGGATAGCACCTTTCAAAACAAATATACAAAGAGCTTTACAGCCAGAAGACAAAAACATAAAAGACTGAAAACATGTAGTCCACAGAATAAAGTAATACTTTTTGGAGTAGCACAGAGCGAGGTGACCTCAGCCCAAAAGGGATGACCTATTGTGTAGCTCAACGGCTCCATCTGTGAGTCAGTGGTTGCAACAAAGCTTTCTCCTACTTCCTCATTGAAAACATTCAAAGTGTGAAAATCTTTGGCCATGATAAACATCTAAACTTTCTCACCCCTGCTACCGTGTGTGCAATGCCTATGTCTGGCTCCTGAGAGGCACAGATTTGTCTAGGATCTTTTGGCACTGTGGTGTAGCCTTTTCAATGCATGCCTTCACAGTACCCTGTTTCTGTTCAACAAGGAGGGTTTCTGATTCTGTCAGCAGTTCAATGACGTCTGTGCACTCTTTGCTGCAGAGAGGAGAGGTCTGTCATATTCGACTGTCATGTCCTCTTCACATGAGGTCACGAGGGGGTTTAGGGAAAGATTGTTTCCTCTTCTGAAATGTTTCCTACAAGGACCAGGTAAAAGCATCCAGTGATGTGTTCCCGTGTCCCTCATGGGAAAATTGCCTGTGTTTTCTCGGGGCCCTTTTAATGGTGGGACCATTTCAGCCCACTGAACAGCTCTCTTTCAATTTGTTGCCAATTAATATTCCTTTACCGTTTACTTTTACCTTGGCTCAGAGAGAGTTATTTCAGTAACCTCACCCTCTCTGTCTAATAATATGTAGAGTTTATTTAGATCCTGGATCACTGATGCTGGTCCTTTTGTACCCTCCACCTTAATAGTCAAAGAGGGAGAGAAAATGGCATTGTTGCACCCTCTGTGTGTGTTGGCATGTTGTGAAGCACACACAGCGATTCTTTGTTATGCAAGCAGTATTGTTCGTAAACCCCTGGCTAAACAAAAAGGTTGCCCATTGGCTATGTAATGGCATATAACAAGCCTATGTGTTGGCAGGCAGCAGTGTGTGGCACCAGCAGCCCAGTTCATTGGAACGAGCAATGGTTTGCCCCGTGGTGCCATCGTTGACACCATTTCCATTTGGTTCCAGCTTGCATTTGGGTATTTACGGAGTATGCTCTGCAGTTTGATCTAGACTGGTCATTTTCTGTGTCAGTCCTCTTTGGGTCTATGTGTTTAACACAGCGGTGTATCTACGTTGCAGGATTTGCAAATTTGCATTGGGAGTGAGTTGGTTTAACATGGTAAACGTTATACCCTTAAAAGAATCATCCTGTTGTTATTGTGGGCATGTTAGCAGGCTGACATTAGCATTTAGCTCAAAGCACTGCTTTACCTGTGTAAAACCTCACAGAGCTGCTAGCATGGTAGTGAAACTGCATTGGTGGGGGTTAGTTTGGGTATGTTGCTTCAAGTACCAGCAGGACAAGACATGCAATCCAGCCTGAGGAACAGGGTCCAGTTTGATGAACAGATCTGGGAATTTAAAGGCTTCTCAGACGGCAAAAACTTTATATGCACATATTTAACAACTCTGGAAGGTTGTATGCTTATATAGCCTTTTAAATGACTCACACTGTTATCATAGAATTAGAGTAATAAAGAGTAAGTACAAATTTCCATCCTACAGACACTGTTGGATTATGAAATGAGCACTTTTATAAAATATGGCACACAAATATAGCTGCCTTGAATCATAAACATGCAAAAGGTCCAACACAAAATGATACAGTTCGTCACGCTGCATGGCATCAAGATGTGTTCACCTGATGCCATGTGAGTATTTTCTCCATTATCTGCCAAAGTTATGTGACTGCTGTCAAAAAAGTGATTTGTTTTACCTGCTTGTTGTAGAATAGTATGTTTTCCTTGCATTGTACTTATCCGACATGTTCCCTCAGCGACACAATAAGCACTATTAAGATTAATAGACCTATTTCACAGCCATTTGACATGTTATAGTAGGGTAAACACAGGTGTAACCGATTATACTAATTAAGGTCCTGTTCCATTTAAAATTGCAGAGCATTTTCATTGAGCCAACATGCACAATAGCAGAGCCCTGCCTCTGTTTGACCTGAAGGGAACAGACCTTAATTAGTATTAATGTTTACCCTACTATTTCATGTCAAAATGGCTGCTGTGACATGATACTATTTTGTGATTTTCTTTGTGAATTTGTGGAATGTTTCAGAAATAAAAATAGTTCTCATCTCACCACTGTAGGTTGGCATCGTTGGGCGCACTGGCGCTGGTAAAAGCTCCCTGATCTCTGCCTTGTTCCGGCTAGCAGAACCAGAGGGAAGAATAAGGATTGACGGTTTTCTGACTTCTGAGATTGGTCTGCACACCCTGCGCCAGAGAATGTCCATCATCCCACAGGTGCCCTTATTAAACTGCCCTCAGTCTCAACTGTTGTGTTTTGGCCCTTGAAACTGCATAAAGTAACAAATGGGTAAATTTGAATGGAATTAGCTAAAATTAGAAAAATATTGGATTTCATCATGTATTAGAACTTAAGTACAGCAATTAAAGTTTCAGTATAATATTAGGCTGCTTTTAATGTTGCAGTTGTTGTCCTCCAAAACTGCTGGACTTTTGCTTTGACAGCTTCTGAAAGGTTCTTTGATTCCTCATGATTGAGAAATTGCACAAATGTCAGATAAACACTGGAAACACACACCTTCATGCTTTGGCCCTTTTTTATACGCCTGGCTTTTAAAAAGCTAAAACAAGTGAGGAGAATTACAGTCGTCTCTCAGGGGATTTCTGAAAGTGAGACAAACGGATGCCTTGAGACAGTTTAACTTTATTTCCGCTTGTTGAAACTGATACGGCATTAAGAAAATGCCAGCCTGCGGGTGAGTGTCAGCAGAGTGGAGGGAGGGGAGAAGACTCCCACGGCCTGTACTGTGAAGAGAGCAGTTCCCCATCCCTGACAGAGGATTAGTCCTCTACCCCCCAAACATGGGAAAGCTGCTTAGAAGAAGTCTCCCCCATCCTCACAGCCAGAGTCCCCTTGTACACCGTCACTTTGCCCAAGTCTCAAACATTTCTAGGGTGCAGCCAAGATGCCCAAAAACAGTTTCATTAATGCTTTTCTGTGGATTTGATAGGTTTCTGGCATTGCTACTACTTCAGATAAAGTTTTACTTCCTAGTCCAAACTAGTTTGAGATGGATGTGATGTGTGTTTGATGTGATTTTGTTTACTCTTTCTGTCTCTCCTAGAGGGTGAGACTTGCACAAAGTGGCAGGTTACAAGTCAGAACTTTAACTGCACGCCCATGTGTATCATATAGGCTACTGGATGGCATTTCCATGATATGAAGTCTTACCCATATTCAGAAGAGTAGAGTTTCTCTGTAGCATGCTCTTAGTTTTACAAACTTATACAGCGAGAAGCCTCTTGGATTTACACAAATTCATCTGAAAGCCTTTTTATTCTCCTGCTAGACGTCAGAGATAAAGTGATATTCAGTCAGCCTTTCACATGGAAAAAATCTTGATATAAATTGCTAGTTGCCTTACCTTTTCATGTGGAATTTTGAGAGTGATATGTATACTATACATTGCCAGTGAGGAGTTTTCATTATTTGCCACCCACAGATTTGATTATGATAAGCTTTTATTAGCATATGGCATTAAAAAAGGATCCATTTCAGTTTCTATTGAATTCTCAGGAATGACTTCTGAAAAAAATGAATTCTGTGGCAAACAGAGGGCTTAGAATTGGTGGAGCACATAATCGGTCTATGGAAAGCTGTGCTTGAAAGCAGTTTTTCCGACCTAACATTGAATCCTCAATTAAAGTGTGTCACAAAACTAGTTTGAATTGGGACTTCAGCTGGCTTAATGACAAGGTGGTATTTTGGTGACAGGAGGAAAAGCTCATTGGAAGTAAAGAGGTGGAACATTTTCTAAGGCACAGGTAGCAGGGATGAAGTCCTGAAAAGCTTTATTTTTCTGGATGAAATTGAGCAGTTAGGCCTTAGTCTTCTGACCTACATGAAGGTTTGTTGAGACATGATTTTGTATTTGAGGGGTGTGTGCTCTGTGTTTGTACACTGTATAAATAGTCGTGCTTACACACATGGACGCAGGATGGATTTTTTTTTTCTGTGTTGCTGTCACAGCACTGGCTCTGAAGCTGACCTTTAAGAGAGCAGAGATGAAGGCATGGATAGTGAGTCACATTCAGACTAGTAGTTCTGTAACCTTAACGCAGGCACTTTTAGACCCATTGTGTATTTTACTCGTGAACATTTCCTATCTTGATTTGAGGTCAGATTCCTATCTTGAGTAAACTGAAGTTATCACATTGCCTTGACTGTGATGCAGATACAATGGAAGTCTATAAGTTCTTGTTATAGACAGTTAATTGCTGCTCTGCGTCACCTCTATTGCCATGGCAGATCACAAACATCTCATTAAAGCTTTTTTCAAATGGTCATTGTAACCTCTCAGATGTCATAAATTCAGTGTTACTTTTCCAAGGAAAGCACAGCTGTATTTGTACACTGATAAAACAATGGGGAAATGATGCCATATGAACCCCTTATCTAGAGCACAGGGAAAGCGGTCTCTTTATGATAGCCTGGTAGAGTCCTCAGTACTAAGTGTTCAGTAAATCACTTCAAAATTGGAGAAGGATTTATGAATAAATATCTGACCTTACACAAGGAGATGCCGGCTTGCTCCTGTTTATCAGTTTTACCACAAACAGAGTGGCGTGTTGTTTGAAGAGTACCTGTGGACTAGAGGGCTCGTTCCTCTGCACCATAATAAAGAGCTTTATTTACCCTCTTAAAGATGGCTGTGTGGCTGAACCTTGATACAGGTGTGTGGCTCACCATAAATATATATCTTGGACATCCTAGCTGTCTGAGTTCTGAGGCCCTCCTTTCATGAGGGTAGTCAACTGATGCGATAACCCCTCTTGACAGATTCTTCTGTGTTTGACAGAGTAAAGCTGTTACTTTTGGCAGACATTTTGAGATTATAATTTCTAATACAGCTGCTGTATGAAATTATTTGTGTGGTAAGAGTGACTAGATGGCACTTTTTTTGTGCTATATATTCAGACAACCTCACACAACTCCGATTTTCTAAGTAAAAAGATCAACTTATTGAAGGATAGTTGGCCAGAGCATTGAATAGAGCTCCTGAGTGGAGCAAGCCCTTTGTGAACATCTTCCCTTTAAACATTGCCTAGCGGCGCTCCATAAAGCTTGTCTTAACCCTTTCATACATATTCCCCCTTGTCATTATCTTAACTGGCTACGGCCTTCTCTTTCTATATCCATCTATCCACAGGACCCAGTTCTCTTCACGGGCACCGTGAGGAAGAATCTGGACCCTTTCAGGCAGCACACAGATGAGGACCTGTGGAATGCACTCCAAGAGGTACTCCAGCGTGGCTCTGAATGATTCCCCCTCGCCGGCCCAGGGGGGGATCCCTCTGTCCCCCTGTACAATGCTGCCATTCAGCCTCCCTGCTCGCCACAAGTCATGGGGGGAAATCCCATTAGGGCCATGGGGCCCAGCTCAATGTGCGGCTTGTAACTGGGAACCATTGAAAGTGCTGGGGGAGATGTGTTTGGGCAGTCAGGCCAACCAGGATGAAGGCTCCCCCCACAGTGAAGGGCTTCAGCTCCTGGTCCTGCCTCTGAATGGGTTTGGTGGCCTGGATTAAAGCTAGAGGCTGGCCACAAGAGAGCACTGGCCAAGGTCATCAGTGGACCTGGCCCTGCATTGTGCCAGGCGGTTAATGGGTGTGTTTGGATAGCTCTTTAACGACATCCCCACAGGAAGCCTTTATGCAGGAGTAATGAAGGGTTGGGGCTCTGCTCTCCTTCTCTGCAGGTGCAGATGAAGGCCGTGGTGGAGGACCTGCCCAATAAGCTGGAGACGCTGCTGACTGAATCAGGCTCTAACTTCAGCGTGGGCCAGAGGCAGCTGGTGTGTCTGGCCAGGGCCATCCTCCGGAAAAACCGCATCCTCATCATTGATGAGGCCACAGCCAATGTGGACCCGAGGTCAGGGGACACTTGAGTCTTCAAGTGTCTACTAAATTGATTTTTCATCAGTGCTTGAACAGTCATTTCCACATGTAGATTCTTTACCGCAGACTAGTGCTACTCCAGATGGGTATTTTTTGTGATAAGGATAGTCCCACTACAGATATGCAGCGGTACTGCAGGGCAAATAAATAAATAGAACACAACTAAAACCGTCATGACGAAGAAATTAAAGACTTATCAACCATAATGGACATTGCTTGGTAGTAAACAGAGTATGTAAGATTAAGATTATATTTCTTAAATTGTGTGATTGACTAGAGCACACCAATTCAGCTCACTGTAGTAAACAGACAATGAATAATCAAAAACAAATCACCAAAATTAAAAAATGTAACTATTAGGCCGGACATATGCTTGCATGAAAGCTTAGTTAAAAGCAAGTATATCTCTGGCCTTATCATGACTTTTAAAAAGTGAAAGATAATGTGGAATAAGAATAAGAATAAGATATTATAAGTGAAAATAAGATATATATTATTTTCTGCCATGCCTACTACTGCACATACCTGCCTGCTGATGAGCCATTGTTCTCTGTTAAGTAAAATCCCTGCCCAAGGGTGTATAGGAAGAGAGTTTTTTTGTGCTGAGGTGTTGTGTTCCCTGCTCCTTTAGAACTGACAGCCTCATCCAGCAGACTATCCGGGACAAGTTTCAAGAGTGCACAGTCCTCACCATCGCTCACAGGCTCAACACTATCATTGACTGTGACAGAATACTGGTAAGTAAGAACACAGTAAATTTCCAATGTCCTGCACTTCAGTCACTATTTTAAATGAGACCACTATCCTTCTGTAATCAGTTATTGGGAACGTTTTATGATAACAGACAGAAAAAAGGGTTTTTTGATACTTATGTTTTGTTCACAAACTTCAGGAACCCCTTCTTGTTCTTTCTTATCAACTCTAATAAATTGAGCTCCTGTTGTGTAAAGAATTTGTGGTCTAATGTGAAGTAGCCTGCAAAAACACGCGCCTCGTAGTCACTCACACTGCTGTGCATCAAACATACCTGAGATTTAGAGCTTTCCAACACCCCTTCCTGTTTTTGGGGCTTGCTACACAATCTTTGCAGATTTTTAATTCACTTGCCCTATTTTGCAACAGCTGGGCTGATTTCTCCCTCACAGCATTCCCTCTCATTGAGCCTGCGCTTGTGCCACTTGATCTTTGGCCCTTTCCTGCTACTGCCTGCAGAGGTGCCAATTACTGCCATTTGTGGCAGCATTTGTTAAGCGTCTATGGAGGACAGGGTACGACCTGGTGGCTGCTCGGTCACTGAGGGTTTGCTGAGAAAAGCCAAATATCGCACAGCAGGGACTGTTTCACACCTACACTTGTGTTAAATGCCCCCAGATTGTTACGCACACCGGGAGAACTAAATTGGGGCCCACCTGAATTGCCATGTCCAAATCCTAAGCTGTGCCACATTTAGACACAAAATGTTTTCCAAGATTCAAACTCCATCTCCTAGTATCCTGCTCCTAAACTGTCGATTATGACAGCAGCTGCAGAAGTCTCCCTTTCATACTAAACACTCCCTGAAACTGGGTTTTAGCGATAACAAACTGCTCATTACCGCTGTAAGGGGATCGAGCTTGTTAAAATTTGTCTGTGATATAATTGTAGTCTTTTCCAAACTGCTTGTATTGGCACTATTCTTTGTGTGGTTTATACGGCATGTGATGACACAGAAATGATGGTAATTTTCTAGAGTGTCTTCAAGGTGTGATTGTTGGATTTGACTTGAGGACCACCCCTGAGCCACTGAAATGCCGGGATAAATACATGGATAAATCACTGATCTTCAGTCTGTCAGAGTCAGCGTACTAGACTTTCACACTACTAACAGGCTACACTCATTGTCCGTGGCCCTGTCGAGCAGAAACAGCCACCTGTGTTTGCTGCTGCATGAGTCAGATAAAATGGATGGTTCCTATGTGCATAGAACTACTGTTTCCCCATTCATCCTGCGCTGTCTGCATGCATCACTCAGCAGTGAAACAGCTGAAATGTCAGTTTTCCCCCAAGTAAAGTATACAGGTGGTGGCGCACACTCACACACCCAGCATTGTATGTGTGATTGCAGGTTCTGGCTGCCGGCAGGATCCAGGAGTATGACCAGCCATATGTGCTGCTCCAGAACCAGGATGGGCTCTTTTACCAGATGGTGCAACAGACAGGCAGGGCTGAGGCCGCCTCACTGCTGCACACAGCCAAACAGGTAACCACACCCACCTTTGTGCCAGGACGGTGCTGTCGCTAAATAGAGTCCAGCCGTGGCACACTAATCCCAGACTCTCCCTTTAACTCCAGACTCCATTGCTCACCTCCAAAATAATACAGTTAAGCAAGAGAGGATGTGCATAACCCTGACAATGCAAAGACACTTGATTACCATTTTAATTTAAAGTGCCTACTTGGAGCATTGCAACACCATAACATTAATTTCAAGAGAGAAATTGTCCCTTTGTAGATTTACATCCTCTGATTTTATCGAATAAACTCTACGTATAATCTTTTTTCTCATAATGTAATTTTGAGATCATTTTGGAGATGATTCTAGAAAAGCAGCTTTCTTTGCACTATATCTATTTGGAAGTATTGGGTTTAACTTCATCGCGATTTGGGATAAACTTTCTATGGGGATTACTGTAATAGAGAATGTCCATATTTCTTCCCTGTAAAATTCATTTGTGATGTATTTCCCCTTCAGACACTGAACAGATAAGAGCCAGCTATTCATTGTTCAATTCCATTTTATGTGCATCTGTCTGGGACTACAGATACCATATTGCAACTTCAAACAGGTCTTTGTGAAATAAGAAAAAGTAGGCATCATTTCATTTTCTCTCTGTCCCTCGCACAAATTTATCAGTGGAACTGTATCTCCTCAGCCAGAGGAGTGAAATGAGTAAAATACTGATTTCAAAGACTCAGCACACTGTGGTATTATTTGGTATCGTCTTTCCCTGCACACTAGCGGATTGGTAGTGACATTGTTCAAGCCCTTACGTTTTCTTTTCTTTATTGTAGGGTGTTCTCCTTAGATCAGATTACTGCAGCATCCATAACTGTCTAGCACCACTTATTAAATACTGAGATGGTCCGCATGTTGTGTGTCAAGTTTCTATAGTTGTCAGTCAAGGTTTAAATACATTCAATAATCTGATATCAACCTCTAGCTCCTTTGTCCATGTTGAAAGAGAATCCCAGGGTAGACAGTATATCTCATGCTGAGGCCAACCTGTTTTCACTTGTTTTGCCTATTTTTCACTCAACTTTCTGTTATTGAAATTATTGGTCTGTCAGAGCCTCTTTGTATTAAGAAATCAAGCATTTTGTAGACACTTTAACCAAACACACAGGTAGCTCAAATAAAACAAATAATTCCAGTGATTATATATACATGTGATTATATATTTTTCCCTTGAATTTCACAGTTGTTTATAAGTCTATATAAGCCACTTTTGCATGCTTCAGCAGGTGACAAATCCCTTCACCCAGCTCTGGCTGGATCTGTCATAAATCACACCTTAACAGATCGTAGCTTAGATTGGACTGTGTACTTGTATTTCGTGACACTGCTTCCCTGATGCGCTTCCAGGTTTACATGAACAAAAAGCGAGTGACAGACGTAGACTGTGCCAAGGACATCCGTGTCATCTTTGAGACCTCTCTTTGACAGTTTGGAGAGTCGGCTGTGGCCCTCGCGCTTGCCATCACTGACCAAATCTTTTACCAGATGTTCTTAGATTCCTTACTGTATATTAAAAAATGTCTTTAGACTCCCAGGCCGAGTGTAGTATATGCTGCAATTTGATTGGCATAGTCCTTTGGTATGGAACAGAAAAGAGGCAAGTATCTGAAGCAGGATGTGCCTTCATTGACAGCATATTACTGCATGGCTTTTTATTGATTACACCCTGCTATGTTTATGTATGTGTGTACTGGCCTCTTGGGTAGCTTCAATCCTGCAAAAGAGTGCAGGTATTGGATGTGTTAATCCTGGTGCAATAAATTACTGGTGGCTTAGATTATTCTTTCATGGTAAACATTGTCTCGCAGGTCTTTTTATTATTTGGGAAAATGCTTGAAAAAACAAGGAGAACCTGAGAGGAGACACCAATGTTTTCAGCAATTATTGTGCCTTAATCAGACTATTGATTTTTTTTTTTGTAATTGCACTGTTTTAACTGAGTAGTCTTCCAGCACTTTGACAATAGTGGTTTTATGTCTACCTCAGCTCTTGTCAGCAAAAGAACAGTAAAGTTTAAATATAACATGTCATGTACTGGTAATGATAATGAGTAATAAAAAGAAACGTGGGACAAAAGTTGTAAGTTTATCGCCTCAGAAAATCTCTCTCCAGAGTGATATCAACTTTCTCTCTTTAGTATTTTGATAAATGGGCTGTTGTTGCTTAAAAAATTTAGCACTTTTTACCTTTGTATTAATGTGACATTCAGTAGACTGTTTAATGCTATGTATTTATTTAGACTCTCTGTTTTCTATATCGTTGTGTTAAAACACTAATTTTGTTAAAGATAAAATTGAATTGAGTTTGCATTTTGTAGTTGTTTAGTTATAAAAAAGTGATGCAAATTATCACCAAATGAAATTTAAATGACGTATAATAAAACAGTGTTGCTTCAATGTTTTAGTACTGTCTTCATTTTGTGTTTAAAGCATTGTCTTGTCTCATATTACACTGACTCACTAAACATTTCCTTCTGCTGTTACTCATCCTATATTCAGATGTCTGAATGGTGTGTTTGCTTCGGGTCAGTGGTTACAACCGGTCTTGACCACGGTGCTACAAATTGGCAAGCGGTTAAGGAAAACAACCTAGTGATTATCTTGTTGAGTCAAGTGATTTTCAAATTCAGTTTCATGGTAGTAAAGTGGTGTAGCTATTATTCTAACATGTTAGTGTTGCAATTTGACCATTAAGTCCCAATTAAAATGTAATTCTGTCATCACCAGCTCAATTAGTAAAGAGCTGTTTAATTCGCCTTCATACAAGACAAGAGCAGAGTGATTACACATTCAGAGATGGCTGTCAGTAAACACTTAGCTTGGTATAACAGCCAGTATTTAACCAGGCCCAGATTTAGGTTGTGAACCACGGGACATCAGTCCCTTTTAAAAGCTGAGTGATTTACACAATTCATTAAAGCCAGTGAATCTTCAGCCAGCGTCATATTAAATGGTTACTTACTCTCAAATAGCCCCCAGGGAGTTGAATTGTTGGCTTGCGAATAGATTAAAGTTTACATTGAAAAGAGAAATTGAATTCAGAGGTAATCAATAGCATAATGGGCCAGTGAGAGGAGCCTGCTGCCTGAAATGAAATTACCATATTTTTAATCTTAATTTTCCACTCTGTTTATCTGACAGTGTGGATGTGCAATCCAAACAGATAATGAGAGAGTGGGATATTGACAGTGGGGTCCTCTGGAGTGCTTGTTTCAGTGATTAAACGCTGTGATCTGTGATTACTTTGTGTCGGGTGTCAGGCTGGCGGCCAGGGCCCGGGGAGACACAGGCACATAGCAGCTGGAGCATCATGGGTCTCTGAGGTGCTAATGCACCTGACACAGCATTGACAGCATTCGAAACCCTATCAGGGACTGCACCACACGGCAGCTGCCACAATAGGAATACTCATGGCACTATCTACATCAGAGTCAGCATATATCCTCTCTGCTCTCCCCTCGATAACAGCCAACACAAGAATGGTGACAACAAAGTTTGCACAATAAGTATTATTAACCAGATACCTTCCTACGTTGCCCAAGAATAGCGCCATTTTAAGACATATCTGAATAGGTGTGCAAATAGCAATGCTGTCAACATAGTGCTGATATGGCTTTAATAAATAAATGTCTGAGGAAACCTGCCTGTCCACACAATGAATCCCAAAGAAATAAAACACAAAATAAGAGTCAGCACAATGTGGAGGCAGAGAATGAAATGATGAATTCACACTGTAGCATTTAGCCCATCCACACTTTAAGAGAGAAGTGATACGTTGGTGCTGATTTGAGGACGTGTAAAGATGTTTTATTGTCAGTTGAGAGAATAATGTAACAAGTATCTATAACAACTAAAAGTGTTGTAAATTGTTTAAGGTTGTTTTGTTATGGGCCAATAAATAACTAGTCTCAAGGCCATTTTGGGTTGAGGAGACAATGTTTTTCACAAACTTTCTGTTGTGCCAGCATTTTCTTTTGTGATGGATACTGCTGTTTGACAAATGGAAACAAATTGCATGGTGCAGGCGCCTGAATGGCAGGGAGTTGGGGAGTGTCAAACTCAGTGCTGAAAGACGATGAAGCGAGAGCCTCAGGTTTTTGTGGGCGACTCAGACCTGACTGATCCCGGCATAAAGTACTTGTTGAAGAGAAGGAGAAAAGGAGAACAGGATTTCGACAGGCTGCAGTGAAATTAGGAGAATTGACTATGGCGGCTTTGTTCCTAGCTGGTGACATGGGGTGGGGGAGATGGGGAGACTGGAGCAATTCCCCAGAGACTCTGCGCTCAGCCTTTCTAAAGTGACTACAAACTGAATATCTGACAAGTTCCCAAGGCCTGACATGACTCTGTGTGGAGCTAAGAAAAACAAACAACAAATGGCACGTTTTTAAGATACATGTGGTGACACTGGATGTAGTGTGTTAGAAAATGGCTTTTTATCTTGTTAAAAATAGGTTCTCAATTCGGAATATGTTGATGCTATATTTTCTAGATTGTCGCAACAACCTAGTTAGACCTAGTTTTTCCTGTGACAGACTTTGTGAAAGTAGAATAAAAAAACTACCAAATGTTGATTTCCAACTTATTAGAGGGCTCATAACTAGCTAGTTTTTTCTTTGATCTTGCATCAGAAAAAAAAAACAAAAACCATGAACTGCAAGTATTCTTTTCCCAACATGCGCATGGTGAGGTTTGATAAGCCACACTGTATCATGGTGCCTCAGCAGTTTAGTGACCACCCCAGATTGGCCTTAGGACTGGCCGACTAATACTGCTACAAACAGTAATTATAGGTCACACATGTAATGGATGATTATGCTTCGTAAACTCTGCAGGCTGTGGTTTGTTTCAAACTCTGTCCAGTGTGAGTATATTTAACATTCAACGGACAATTTCACCAAGATTTATGCATCCGTTTTTATGCACATTCCCACATAAGAGATCTATTTATATAAAATCATTTGAAATTGCTTCCTTTTTGTTGAAAACAAAACTTAAAGAAGCAGAACAAGTATTTTCAAAGAAGCCTGTTTTTTGTAATTGTACCTGGCCCTGCTACTTGGAACTAAACTGGCTAATGTGGCCCTTTGAAAGGCCACCAAATAGGAAACAGCTGTGAATGCTTTAGCCTTAAATCCTGGGCATGCTCTGTCACCTTCCAAAAGTGCTGTTTGATTCTTCAACTGCGAGAGAAAGAAGAAAAGTGGAGGGCTAGACAATAGCAGAGGGCTTATCTCATCAGTAAATAAGGCTTATTGCTTAAAGCTATAAAAGGCTATGCTTATTGGTGATGTCATCCCTTTGTGGAAGATTGATGAAGCTTGAGGCAGGGGGCATAATGTGAGTGTGTGTGTGTGTGTGTGTGTGTGTGTGTGTGTGTGTGTGTGTGTGTGTGGGAGGAGGCCTCGTGCACCAAACTCGAGAATTTCTAACTTTCCCCTGCAGAGTTTGATATAATTTAAAATGTATGACATATATTTTAACTGCTGCTGCACTAAAATTGCAGTCTTTGGTGGTAAACTAACCCAAATGTACTTCAAAGTTCCATCTGGCCAGGGGGCTTTTATCCTTGGCCATGAGAGCGGTTGATGTTCTGTGCATGTAAACGTGCAGCTTTGGGTAAAGGTGGGGACAGCTTGTGTCCCCCATTATTGTCTGGTTGCATTTACGTGGGTCCAAGGGCCCACTGTGTCTTTTCGGGTTACTTTCTCATCATTTCTCCTAATGTAGAGACCCACAGGGTTGGTGGCAAGCGCACAATGCGGCTGTTGTATGGTTACTGTCAGCTCTCTCAAATAAGGCTTCCTGTTCATTAGACTTCTTTTCACCTCCGCACAATGCGCCGGCTTTGCAGCAATAGTGAGTCGACGCCCATCTCTTCAATGCCATGTGAATAGTTCTAAATAGTGTTTATGCAAGCCATTGTTGTCTATTGTGTGCCCAGTCTTAATGCACAGTGATTTGCCTGCTTTTGTAGCCTGGGATACATTATCTTGCCTATGTGGCTTCAGATGCATGCCTTTGCTTTGAGCCAGTAAACAGTCTAAAAGTTAACTCCCTATGCACAATGCTGGAGATGCCTGATAAAGTAGGACAGAGTATACTAACTGGTTGATTTCATGTCCCTCCATAATTACTCAAATAGCTTCTTCCTTTGCTTCGTACAAATCTGTATTAAACTTTATGTCTATCAGGTTAGACATTTTTTTTCTGAAAAAGTCACAACTCTCTAGTTTAAATCTTGAGAAAAGCATTTTTCTTGTTTGTTTTTTTTCAAGGAAATGTAATAATTAAAAGAAAGTTTGGTGGAGAAGAGAGATAAACTTAACCTCAAAGTTGATTTTAAATTATAATCTGTGAGGATAATTATTTTTTTCTTCATAGATACAATACTGTTGCTTTCAAAGATTAGACTGACACTATCTGTTGCACATCGGCTGAAGAATTCCTATTCAGTGGGGAGATGTATTTAAACCCTGTGTCTATATTCTTCAAACTGTCAGTGTGAAAATGAAAGTGTAATACAGATAGACAGCCAGGTTCATAATCTGACACACATCACAGTTAAAGAATAAAAACTTTTAAATCTTGAAGATAATGTCAAAATGATACGTCTCGTAATGGAAATTTTATGTCTCATGACTCCCATCAGTTACTTTAACATGGATTTGTGTTATTACATCGTGTGTTTGTACCACAACTTTATTGATTAAGCTGGTTTGCAAAAATATGAGAAGCAAAGCCATATAAATTGTGCATTTGGTTCAGTTTATGTACATTCTGCTTTGTACTAGTTTAGCTATAGTTTATATTTGTGGCTAATCTGCTTTTATTCTGTTCTTTTGCTGGTAAAATCTTTACTTTTCAGTTATCTTGAGGTTGCTGCCAGAGCACTTGAAAAATGTAATTTCTTAGTTAAGTTTGAATCAAAACATTAGCTTCTACCTCTTCCTTTTGAAAAAAAAAAAGTTGGCGGCACCTAAAATGTTTTTCCAAAAGAAAACAAAATAACCCTGAAAATTGAGAGAGCAGGAATGAGCAGCATATTATAGCCTTCATCTGTTTGTGGCATTGTTCTAGAGAGCGTATACATCACCTCCAGAGAGTAACCGATAGGCCTCACCATTCACTTCTTGGATAGATGCACAAAAGCAGAAGATATCTGCGGCACAGATTACATTATACTCATTTCAAAAGCATTCACAGTCAAGTATGCAGAAAAAAAAACATGCTTTTAATGCCGGCCAATGATTACAGGTGAGTGATGTAACTGATAGTTGGCCCATTATTGTTCGGAGATTTGGTGTGTTTGACCCCCTAAAGCATTCTGCTGCCAAGGGAATTTAAAACAACCTTTGGACTCGGAGGAAAGGAATGTTATGATTGCGCTCAGTGACACTGATACAACGCTGTCACATCACTGGCTCCAGACTACGGGAGAATCTTCGCCGTGACTTAGCCGAGTCTCACTACACCAACGCTTAGCAGCAGGCATTTCATTAACCTGTCAGAGAGAGGCTAGATGTTGCTTTGTCTTTGATTGCCACATCCCCTTACGCTCATGCTGCTGCTTATACATTTGACCTCCATTAGCCCACCAGGTGTGTTTCACATTTTATTTAATGAACTGTAGTCATGAGGTAATTCATTGCCTGCAACAATACTCCTTGAAGCAAGTTTTTTTTTTCCAGACTAAAGTAGTGATGTTGACTTGTGTTGCTCCTGGGCTGATATTTTCATTAAAGGCCCTCTTATCAAATAATGAAATAAAGAATCTGTTTCTTGCCCAGTGCTATTACCTCCCACAAATCAAAAGGTTCCCAGTGTAATGTCTTGCCTCCCATGCCAGTTAATTAGGTAGCGTCGTGCTACATACTAATGCTATTTTCATGAGAATAATCTGAGACAATAAACCTGTCTCTTTTGTGTCCCTCTGCAAGCCCTCTTAATTAATATCAGCAAATACAAAC
This sequence comes from Dicentrarchus labrax, assembly GCF_905237075.1. Classification (NCBI taxonomy): domain Eukaryota; kingdom Metazoa; phylum Chordata; class Actinopteri; family Moronidae; genus Dicentrarchus; species Dicentrarchus labrax. The sequence continues at coordinate 16,757,401 of NW_026136706.1, forward strand.
CAAAGTTAATTGAAATTTGAACATCCCATCTTTATAGTTTACAATAATACAATCGCTAGTGTTTTGTTACTGTTGTTGAATTACTATAATAGCTGGTATCATATCTCTATTTAGTATTTCATTGATCGCTCTCAGGGGTGCTGAAGAAATATAAAAGAAAGAAATGTCTTAACCATGAGTAAACACAGGAGGCAATATATGCAACCCCAACATTGATTTAAACCGAGACATTAATATTCACACTCCTCCAGATAATCAAAGCAAGGTGTACATGATTTGTTTTCATTGATTAAGTGACATTGCTCCGGCTTCTCACACCATGGTTATTAATATAGTTTGCATTGATATTATTTCTGCATTAACAACAATTTCACCAAGTGAGAGAGATTACAGCGCTGATGCAAAAGAGTAGCATCTCAGTGGCAGATAGCTTTAATCAGAACCCCTTTTGATGCAAAATCTTTACAAATTTAATCAATCTTTATGGACGAGCTTTTCAAACTGTGTGCAAGTTTGAATAGCATAGTTTTAAAGAGGCTGTGCCCTCCTGTCAGATATCTAATATGTTTTGCAAATTACAAATCCTTCTAGGAATATGAATTAGATTGTGCAACCTGAGTTGTTCCTCCCGTTCATGGTGTACACGGTTCCGATTTCTCTTGGTTTACATTAATTCTTAGTACCAGCTAATGTAATCAGGCCAACAATTCCCAACTAGCGTGGGATTGTAGTACACAGAGCCCACAACAAAGACTAATCTGGCACGTTGCTATTCCAGTAGGATTTTTTTTTGTTATCACACATCTTTTGTCATATTGGCCCATGAACAGAAATAGCTAAACAAAATAAATAAATAGATAAACAGTGGGTTGTCTTTATAGCCTTTATGCTGTAATATTTCAGAGCCAAGAACATTTCTGAAGTTAACAGTATTTATGTTCCGGTAGTGTTGGTCACAGTCTGTCACACATTATTTGCATCTGCATGTCCGATTAACAAATATGACATATTCCTAAGATCAGGCTCCTAGCACTCTAACCACCCACCATGGCAATTAACTGTCTACTAAGCTAACAAGCGTAACACACATGCCTGATGCAAGCCAGTAGAATATCAAGCTACTCTCCAAGATGTATCCCCGTTTACCCTGTAGTAACACCGTGAACACATGGTACACATGTGCAGGCTAATTTCAAACGTTGATTAACTTGCGGCTGTGGACTGAGGATCTTTACTCCCACCAGTGCCGATGCGGGATTTACGTTGCAGTGCAACTGGAATTTGGAATCCACTAGACATAGAGAGAGCTGTCGTCCATGTGAGGAGCTAGCGAGACTTTGTCAGGGGGAAGAGCGCTCTCAGACAAATTCAATGGGCTTTTCTCTAAGCTTTTTCTCTGTGTCTTAGAGATTATTCGTAGTAAATCTACTGGAATTATCAGCACTGATGGCCTCTACTGTGTACAGGTGCTAATATCACACTGACCTTCACACAGTGCTCAGGCTTGTTATCACTGCATAGGCAGGAATATGGCTTAAAAAATAGCTTGAGAGGGCCTGCATCCTTACAAAGACGGATCCATAGATAGTAGTCATTCTTATTGTGAGCCAGGTTAGAGTGAAACTGGATTTACAAGAGGCCACTTATGGCAGTACACTGTGTATGCCACCAGAGAAATAAAATAATTCCACTACAAAAGACTTAACCACTGCTGACATTGCTGGAAATATAGATCCAAAGATGTCATTTCACTCATAGGTGTACAGTATAGGTTGAAAGATTTTATCCAATGTAGCATCTGAAGGTAGAAGGGTTTTGTGGTAAATCTTTTTTATACAGCACGCTTGCTACCAAACTAAACTATCTGTTCTACTTATTTTTTAAAAGCATTGACCGACAGGGCATAGCCAATATGGAGGTTAATCCATTCTAGTGTCTATACTATGGGATGCTTATGGAAGCATATTTGCTTAGGGCAGCCATGCAAATTATTACTTACTGCCCTGTAAGCTGATAACACAAATTAGATACCCATTAAAGTTGAACAATGTATATAGAATGAGAAAAGATTGCCAGTGATACCTGAAGGGATGCTTAAGTCGTATGGCACTAAAATATGCCTCATGCTTGCAAACTTCAAAAGTGGAGAGATGTTTATCCTTGGGATTGGAAGATGCATAATAGTAATCTCATATGCACAGAGGCAGCTGCCAGGTGGAGGATAGCACACTGCATGTTTATGAATAGAAATCATTACAGGGACTGGGGAGCATACCGGCATGGACCAGTGACACAGAACTTTTTTATCATCTACCCAGCGTACACTACAGCACTTAAAAAGTTCATGTGCTGAAATGTTTAGTACGGCATTAGTTTAGCTGTGGTCATTGTGTGCCGTGTTTGATTTGTGTTTTTTCAGTGTGTTTGCTTGATGAATAGATCCAAGTGTTAAGAAACATTAGTCCCTCTAACTTTAATTCCTGACCTGAATGTGGGTTGGAGTTGAGAACAACGGTGCTGTTAATACGATCCTGCCACCTGAGGGGCCTGTGAAATCAGAAACATGCCAGCTTTAACAGTAGCGCCACAACTCCACTGGGCCTCTACCTTCACTAGCCTCTGCTCTTATCAGATGAGCCACTTTAATTCATGTGCCAAACACCTCTCTGAGGGCGAATACAAAATGTTCAGCAGCTTTTAAGAAGCGGAAACACTGTTTGTTGTTTGTTAGACGAGAGGGGAAGTGCTTCAGGCCCGTTTGGGAACCCCAGCTAATTCTACCTTTGACTTGCCTGTTGTTTTCCTCTGAACCCCTTTCCCTTTCTGCTCCTCTGGCTTGCTGATAGTTAGGGATTCATCTTAAAACCTCCCCTTTGTGTGACGGACCGTGGAGTCAGCAGTTATTCTTCAACTGACGACTTTCAATGCTTGGCGGTGAAAGAGATGAAGCTGAAACACAAAGGCAAATTAAGGGTACAAAAACACTCGCCATTGTCCCATTGTTGAGGGTCACAAATCGTCAAGTAAAAGCAACACAGCGTGGTTGAAATGTATTCGCCTCCATCCCTTTCCCCCTCCCTCCCTTCTCCTCTCTTTATATTCATTAGATTCATTATAGGCCACAAAGGATTGCCAACAAAACAGCTTGTGATTTTAGTTGAATTCATCCCCCTCTGAGGCCTGCAGGGAAATTAAAGTAGGTGACTATCACTGGAGGGGGAGCAGGCTTGACACATCTGAAGCTTTCAGTGATGCTAATAGTCAAGCGTATCCAAAATACACAGGAGCTGACCTCAAACAGATTGTGGGGGTTTAAAATCATTAGTTTGCAAATGAAGCAAAAGTACATTGGTTCTATGGTAGAATCAGCCCACTCTGAACCTTTGATTAGTGTTTGTCAACTCCCCTTTCTCTTCATACTCCCCCGCCCACTTGCAATCCAGAAATTAATAAAGGAGACATAGCGACACTTTGGAGGGAAACGCTCGCATCTCCAGCACCTGTTAAACAAATGCACTTAAGGCAGGAATCAAATTGCAGGCAGGTTTAAATTGGTGTAAAATCTTCATTTAGATGATGTCCCCAGGGCCTGCTTATTACTTGAGATTTATATAGCATTAGTTCTGCCTCGCAAATGTGGTGCACCATTCCACCTCAGTGAAATATGAAGAGGTTTGATAAAAAGCTACAACAGATTCTCTCATTAAAAAAACCTAAACCTTTTAAAGATTCATTAATTTAACTTGTGGCATGCAGCTCTGACATGCACAGAGTTCTGTGCTTGTGCCCTTGAGCGCTGTATGTTATACGGTGTAAGATGTTGCTGTGGTTCATTGGCATAGGTCTCTGAGCACAAGTGCACAGAGAAATTAGAGTACCTGCAATGCTGAATACATCTCATTGCATTGCGGATGCTCATTTTGATGCGCGTAGTGTTACTAGAATAAGCAAAACATAAGGAATTCTGAAAGATTCTTTGCACCTGCTGTTTTTTAGTCAAAAATTGAAGTTGGTTACACGTCATGTTGCTGAGAATGGCACACATCACGGTGAAGGCTGGAAGGAAACAATGACAAAGGCATTTCATTTGTAGCAGTACCCCTATTGAGTATGTCTGTTTCAGTCACCAATCTGTTTTGTTCCCCGTCCTTTTCAATTTGTTTACATTTGGCCCCTACTGGAGAGGGACAGTCTATTGATTTATTGTCCCCGCTTCCCGAGAGTGCTGTTAAGAGTGCACAAGGCCCCCCCGTCTTCAGGCCTTGCTCTTACATTGTGTCGCCTGGTTGCTGGCTTCTGTTTCAGAGACAGGCCAGGGAAAGGCCCTGCCCAAGCATCACAAGGACCTCACAAGAAAAAAGCGAAGGCCTGAAAGACAGCACCGCAGCACAATGTAGCTCCGTCTGAATAGCAAACGTCGTGGGACCTTTGCCTCCCACAGAGGGCTTTTTTTCTTTTGCATTTTCCAACAAAATGAGATGTCCATTTAATCATAATATCATAAATGTTAATATACAGTATACTGTATATATGTATTTATAAATATGAATAATTTACAATATATAACTACAAAATGTAAATGTACAGTGTGTATATATATATATATATATATATATATATATATATATATATTAAACACCTTTTTTGCTATTTGTATATACACATTTTTTTCTTCCATCAGGGTGGTTTGTATTCATGTTTTGTGACATCTCCTTTTGCAGATTGATATTTTTTATGAAAAGCACTGCAATTCTACAGAACAATTTATATGAGTCAAAAGAATCATTTCAGATGAAAGTTGAAATGCTATTGTAAAATGGCCTTTCAGTCCTCCCGCTTGAAGATAAACAATTTCCCATGAATATATGGCTGGGCCCCCTATCTATCACAAAAATCAGAATGTGTCCCATACTGAGCCTATTGTAGTCTATTAAAAGAAATCCTTCCCTGTGGCAACCATTTTGCAGGTTTCAAGTAGATAAATGCCTTCCAAGAGGGATAAGAATGCATTTCTACAAAACTGCATTAAAGAGTAATGTTTGTCAACTACTCCGATAAAAACTTCACAGTCACAATTCTTTTTAGAGGCGGCAAATGCATTGGCAATGTGTAAAGCTGATTGGTCTGGGGAGGCTGCCTACAGGTTAGCAGGCCTCATTTCCAATCTCTGACAGCAATATGTGTCGCCGTGCGCTTCATCCCAATTGCTCATGTTCAACACAAACCATGGTCACTCTATATATGGAAATCTCTGTCTTCAGGGCGAAAAAAAATTAAAAAGGTGAGATTGGCACTTTAACCTCCATGCCCCCCTGAAAATATGTTTTAGTCTGATACATTATACTAGTGCGAATTATTTATCAAGAAGATACAAGCTTGATATTTCAAAAAAATAATGAGATGTTGAGGTGGCAGCTGGAATGTTCTGGTCCAGCGAGCAGCATCTATGAATCGGGGGAAATGAAGTAAATATGGCTGGCTGGGACACACCATGTGCAGAATGTGAAAGAGTGGAGTGCAGTGTTTAGGTGGCACTGACCAAAAACTTAAAATCTTTCCTTTGTGGCTGTCTCTCTTTTGGAATAGCGCCACCAAATTTAGACGTGCCATCCAATATTATATTTTATAACAATTAGATATGTATGAATTCATGGTTTAAAAATCACCATTTAAAGCGCTTTGAGTGCATATAAAGCCAATCTGTTTCCTGAAAAAACATCTCCTATTTGTGCCTTATCAAACGGCTCAAAAGATGATGAACATCCAACATGGAGCCTGAAATCTCTCATGCAAAAACAAAATAAGTGTTGTGCTAAGTTGAGTTGAAAGAGCCCACCTGTCGACACGCTGCATTCAGAGAACAAGTCATCCAGTTGTTGCTGTTCATACAAAGCGAGTGAAGAGAAGAAATCCATTCACACACTCTGAATACAGTTGAAGTGTGTCTCTCCTCAGCTGACTCTTATTTGAAAGAACAAAACAGAAAGGCTGTGTATTAATTCACTTCAGACACTGTCAGTCAGTGCTTTCACTCCACTGTTTGTCTCTCATGCTTTGATGAACACACGACAATCAAGGTGAACCATGACTTGTTTGATTCTTTTTAAAGCAGTGACTAACATGTTTTTCTTCACAAGCTATTCATACCTACACACACAACTGAGGTATGAGTTTAGAGAGATGATTGAGCTCTAAAATCTTTCCTTTTCCTTTTTTTATGCTGTTTGTGCTGGATCATTCTGTTAATACACGTAAAATAAAGTAAAATAGTATTAATATTTGTATATATTTCATCAGACTTGTATTGAGTATTTCAACTTGTTGACTGAATTAAGTGAATCAAATGACAAGGAAAAAAAATTTGTCTATTCCAGAGCTTCAACCCTCCCCGCCCCAAACTCTTGTCTTTGTTTTGATTTATTTCATCCTCTCAGAACATCCCGTTGCTTTTCAGGGCCCCCTTTGTTCTTGGTGAAGGGGTCTTTTATTTGGGAGAAATCTCCCATCTCAGACCAGCGCTTTGCCTTGATGCAGATCTTCATTAATCTCCGGGGCCGCTGTGGGCTCTACAGCAGCCTGGCGTTTTGATGGGAATTGAATTTGATACCGTATTGTGGCTTGTATGGAAGCTAACAATGGCCTGTGTTCCTTCCTGTGTCTGTGCACAATCAGAGAGACCCAATTAAATAATTTGGTACAATAAAGGGGAACAAAAGGATACCCAGGCATAAAGTGAGGGCTCCAGCATTTGCATTCTACCTATTTCTGTATCATGTTAATTAATTTGCTTTGAAACCACAGGGGAAGGCACAATGGAAAACTGTGCAGCTCATTTCAAAGTATGTCGGGGGATGCTTTATATTCAGGTGACATGCTAAATCAACATTTTACAATAGAAAAAAATCACATTTTTCTCTGGAGCGCCACAGACTGTCAAAAAGTGACTTTTCTTTATTTGAATACAGCTTCTTTTTTAAAATAAGTTTTCACTTATGTAAAGTAAACTTTATACTGGAAAGCCATCATTTCAAAATACCATTATACCCAGTATTTTTTCATATTCTGTGGTAAATTCTAAAATGCTCTTCTTTGCCTCAGTTAAATAATCTCACCTCTCTTTGAATAGAATAATTTTGCATCTAAAATGACTGCCATGATAACCTGCTCTTAATTAACAATGTGTGAATTGTGTGATATATAGCTGCTTTTGTTGATGGTAATATGTCATATTCAATGAAGGGTAAATGAATTATCCACGAGTGGCCCGTGATAAGCGGTGATGGGACCCATATGGAGCTGTCAGTGGACTGCTGGTGGGCTCTCCTAGTCCAGCCGCTGTAATTGAAAGAAATGAGCCATGGAGCTGACACATTAGCAGTCTCCCTAGAGATGGACCACACAGCACACACAGACACAGGCGTGCACATCCACACATACACATATTCTCACTTTTTTATACATCATCTCTTCAGACTCTATCTCACTGAAAATATTACCCAGACAATGTCAGCCAGGCTGACGCAGGACAGCGCCCTACTGTAAGTGAGACAGGGTGTAAGATTGGGTAGGTCTCCGTCTGGGTTAAGGGGATAATGAGAAACTGCCCTGCAGTGAGTTAATCAGCTCATCGCTCTCCCAGCACTGCCATTTATTTGCTGTTTATTCCCCAGCACAGGGCCCCCAGGGGGAGGCCTGTCTGTGAGGCAGCACCTGCAGCTTCCCCGACGCTTGATTTAGTGCTGTAAATGCTGCTTGTGGGCCAGATTACGCTGGACAGTGATCAAACCTTATTTGCACTCTGATTAGACAAACTGCTCCCTGCACTGACCAGGCTGAAGCAATTCTCCTTTGGCAATTTTATACTGCTGCCCTGCGTAAAAATGATTAACACTGCCTGGATGAATGTGGCAGCCATGCATCACTGCCATAGCCCTGATTCTGAACCAGGGATCAGTCCTCCTGCTATAAGCCAACTGTTATAGTCACAGCTACTGTATGAAAAGGAACTTAATATTCATTAGGACCATATGGAGGTAATAAGAGAACTTACATTGTTTTAGCTACAAATGGTTACAACAGAAGGCATAACCATTTGTGTCAATGTATATTTCCTTAGGTATGGCTGGCTGATTCAGCAAAACCACCCCCCCCCCCTCTCTCAGACAGCTTGATCTTAAATCTCAGTTTGCCAGCAGAAGTTGAAATTAATGTGCAACCTAAAACAATCCAATGACTTTCACTGATCTACTTTTGATTCCAATGAATTTCTTTTGAATTGTGCCCAGTCAATGTCGGATTTATCTTCAGTCATTCCGGCAAAAATAATATTTGATATCACAATATTACAAAATATAATACAGAAGACAGCATGACATGTACATTGCAGGCTGCACACACATGTACAGAACAAAGCGGTTAGACAATATAGTATAATACACTTTCTTTAAAAGTACTTGAGCCTGGAAGACTCTAAATTGCAAACGTTGCTACAAAGGTGAGTTATATTAAGTTATAAGCCAATTTGCAGAATTTATTAGCTAGAGCAAAGGCCTGTAGTGGCAACAAGCACAAAGCTAACAAAGCACCTAATGACCAAAGCCTCTGCCAAAATTGAAATGCACTGGTCAAAACCTGCTGACCCTCTGGAAAATCATCACAAAACATCACGAAACCAATGATGGATAAGCTTGGATTTGACAAATAATGCTAACTGGCATTCAAGCTAGTGCGACCCAACTTTGTGTCAGTGTTTATTAAATGGTAAAATTGTAATGTCAACATTTTCTACACGTCCAGCAAGAATTAATTATACTTTGAGTCTTTTTTACAGTGTATGATTTTATCTACCCCCTATGTGCAACCGATGCATATGCACACACAGACAAATATTTACACACACACACACACACACACACACACACACACACACGCACACCTACACACACACACACACACACTCTCCTAAGAGCAGACAATACATCCTGTAACCTTCAAACGTATTGTGTTTAGAGTAGGTCCCCTGTTGCATTCAGAGTGGAAGGCACTTCAGCTTGGTCATTGTACAGCAGATTTTCATGCTTTAATGCTACACAAAGCCAGCTCTTTCCACCAAATGATCAGGCCATCTTAATGTTGCACCTGAGACTGAATAGGTACATATGTAGAGCATTGGCAAGGTCTCTTTTCTTTCATCTGCTTGTGTGCAGGGGCTAGCAAAATATTAATGAAGCTGTTTTCTGATCTGCTCTCTTTACCCTGATCCTCTCCCAGAATGTAGAATTTTTCTAGTATTTACTGTATTACCATAACCCTGATGCAAGGCCCATTTAGAATTGTGCTTGAGCGACAGGGAAGCATATTAAGGCAAAGGGGAATTATTGTGTTATTGTGAGGAAAATGTACAGTGTACAACCTTCCTTTTTTCAGCTATCAGAGCAAAGTTCTCAGAGAGAAAATGAAGTTCATTCATGCATCCTGAAAGAGGCTTTTAAGGTTGAGTACAGCTCAAACAAAGAAGAATGTGAGCTACGGCTGGCCTGAGTATGACTCAATGTTTATAACCTTGGCGTGCAGAATTCAAGAATGCTGAGGAAATGAATGAAGCTGGCTATAAAGCACATCCAAGCCACAATGCTGGGAGACTTATTGGTATTCATTAACACGTTTTGTCCATGTTGCTAAAGTGATGTGATGTTTTGTAGGCTTTGTGAAATGTTTCTGGATAATTAAACTCAAGTATTCAAAGCTACAAAGTATTGCCGCTGAATTTGAGTTGGAGAACTGACAATGGCAGAACTGAAAGTGTTTTTTCATATTTTTCCTTTTTGGGAGAAATAATTCTCTAGAATAATATTATTGTATTTTTATTGATTTAGAGTGCACTGAAGATATGCATCTTGAAGATGAATGTACGGTTACGATAAGATACAAAGAGTATTTTTCTTAGCTGTCAGGACCCCTCCCATTGCTCCCAGCCCCTTTCTCTCTTCATTTTGCTAACTGGTGCTCAAAGCTTCTCCTCCGCTGACCAAGCATCAGCTTCCCTTTGCTGATAAATGGGCTTCTTTGAATTGATGGCAGGCTGGAGGAAAAAGAGATAATCCCAGATAATGTGGACACAGTTTTCATTTCTTGTCACCCAATTAAACTGCAATTATCCCAAGAGCAGGAGAGGAGAAAAGTGGAAAGAATGGCCAAAGAATGGGAGAGCGAGGCTCCCTGGGACACTCTCTACCAGACACATTAGCCCAGATTTGCTCCATCCTGATAAAAGAGACCCATTTCTTGCACTTGGCAGTGCACAGCAAGTGGCAGACCAGCTGCAACCTGGGGTTTAGAAAAGAATGCCTGTGCAATGTTTGTGCCATGCCTCAAAGTGGCTGGGAAGAAAAAGATCAAAATGTATACAGGTAGTCGTCCTATTAAAGCATGGTGGCTATTGTATGGCCCTCCATGTGTCTTTAGCTGAGGACATCAAGGTTTTATCCCTTAACAGCCCGTATAGATTTTTTTATATTATTATTATGCTAATGTTCAAGACACATTGTCGGAGGGAACAAGTGTGCATTTTGTGAAACCTTTGTCGTCACTGACTGATCAATGTAAGAACCCTGGAGCTGACTACACAGGGGTTCGACAACCTTCAAACAAGCTCCTTTTAGCATAACCAAAAGTGCTTTGACCGAGAGCCTGTGTGCTCCTACTGTTCCTTAAAGGAATCGACCACTGCTTAAAAAAAAAAGAAAAAAAGGGACGCTTCCTCTGTGAATTGTTTGCCTCCAGATGAATTGAGGCTGGGTGAAACTCTCCCCTGGCACAAAATCTAAGAAGTAAATTAATGTCTTTTGTAATTACTGTTCCTCTTAGTAATTATCACACTGGACAATTTATGGATTAACATATTGATTTCACTTGACCCCTTGGCAAGGCTTAATTTGGACAGAGACGATACTTTTGGTTTGTGCTGCCAAACGCAAACAGCCCCCGGGGCCCCCGCTGGAGCTTTGCTCTTTAGGCGTGTCACAGCATCTTTAGCAGACGTCCCATGGGACGATGATCTGACTCGCACAGGGTCCTGGCCTTTGGGTTAGCTATCCATTCAGAGTGCAGTTCTGCATTGACTTTAGCCAGACATAAAAAATAAAAAAACCAGCACGTGTGAAAACTGAGAGGAGCATTCGTTAAGAGTAATTCATTAATCTTCACGCAGGCGATTAGTGCTTTGAAGTCTTTGATTTTGAAAAGCCAAGCTTCACTATCCCTCCCCTCACAGGCTGTTTAGATAAACATTGGAAATAAACAGATTAGGTAAAATCATTAGGCAAACATCTTAACATGCAAACACAGGTTGCCTGCTTTGGAATGCTGATAAGTGTAACCCCTCTGCAATGGCATCTAATGATGTTGTCGCGTATACTGTGTGCAAAGAATCAGCGCCACGGCAGTAATGCATTGCTGAATACGGAGAGGGGGAGAATACTCTGTCAAAATATGATCAATATTTCCCATAAGTGCCTCCGCTGCTCTGCATGAGTAATGGCCTGATTAAGCGGGCAACACGAGAGAGGCCAGCATGAATGCGGCCTCTCCACTGCTGTGTCAATCAAATAATGAGATCACCTGAGACAGCCACTGTCACCGCCCCCCACCCCTGTCCCCACCACCCCCGAACAGGACGTGCTGACAGGACACTTGCCCTCCCATTGATCATATTGTCATTCAAGCCAGTGCTTAGGAAACACATGTACACACACATTCACACACACACACACACACACACACACACACACACACACACACACACCCACGTGTTCGGATGCAAATGTCGAAATGCAGTGCTAATATCACTAATCTTTTACCGTGTTATGTGTCTGGTATAATGAACTCTTGCTCCAGTTGTTGGAATGGCCACATGTTTTGTCCCTGAGGTATGTCAGACAACACTGCTTTAAAGGGCTCACCTAGAGAGATGTGACATTCAGCTGCAACAATGAGCCATCTGCAGGAACTCGGTCATTTCTCTCTTTTGAAAAGTGGGACTTTTTTTCTCTCCCTCTCAATGACATGGTTATTATCTTGGTCACTTAATCTCCTCAAATAAGATTGATTTGTCCTTTCAGGCTGTGTTAGAGTGCCTCTGTCAGAAGGCGCTCAGGCCATGGGAACCATAGAGTTCCAATGCATCCTCACAATTTTCCCATTTGATGGAGGTCACAGTCACTCAGGCTGCTTCTTTGACATACTGATGAGTAGACACACAAAGGCTCTTTCATTGTTACACGTAATAGAGAAGAGCACGGCTACACGCACAATACGGGACAGGAAGAGATGCAGGGTTGTGAATGTGTCATGCAAATTCAAACATGCATCCTGAATTGGAAGATAATTATGTGCTTAGATAATAATAACCAACTTTTTTTTTTTTCATTCAGGTCTTTCAGTCTTTGTCTTCATGCCACAGCAGATAACATTAACAGGTAATAAAGAGGAACAGGAAGGACAGTAATCACACGTGAAGATTTTATTATGTGTCACAAATGAATGCATGGGCGCTTCCTGTATTTCTGAGATTCTTAAAATATAGAAGAAGAAGAGAAAGAAGAATTTGTTTTATTGTAAATATTGTTTTTGTTCAAATGTCATATATATAGTAGTACTAGTAGCAGTAGAAATAATTGTCCACCAAATTCCCCAAACTCCTCAGAACATTTCAAGCAGTTTTATACAACACTTAAAGTATTGTTTGCCAAAAGAAATATTTATTCACAGCATCATTTGTGCCCTCTGTCAAGGCCAGTGTTCTGATTCAAGCTTAATTAAAGTATCTGGGTTTTTTTTTCTCCACTTTTCTTTGATGTAATTTTATTTGGTCTGTTTTTCATCACATTTGTCTGTGAGGTCTCACAGACAATAGACAACAACTTACACAAAAGAAAAAGAAATCACAAAAGGTCCCCTTTAATAATAGGCTTATGAATGTGTTCAACAGTTTTGCAATTTGATTTGATCATATTTAACTTTCACTTTTCATATTTTGTAGACCTGTGCATTGAAAAAGGCTGTAAATTTGAATAAATCTTGACCTTGAGCTCAACTTTTTTAGTGTTTTCACCTTCTGTTCATTCAACCCAGATGAACACAAATCCTTACAGTAGATTCAGTTCTTCATTTCCTATTCATAACATCAGGGAAACTCACAGTAAGGGTCAAAGGTGGTTAATAAGCTGGAAGCACTATACTGTCGACTTTTATTCATAAGTGTTTTTGATGTTGTGTGCAATGTTAAAGATGAACAAGTCACCCTCTACATTTTTTTTCTGTCTCTGAAGGACGATGGCACACTATGAAAGCCCAAATAGCATGTTACTGCGCTGCCACGGGTTCAAGGAGATTGGATCACTTTTTGTTTGCGGAGCGGCCTCAATTCAGCTTCCACATAAAGAGCGAGAGACTAGGAAAGGACTGAGAGAGAGCAGTCTTTGTGGGGTTGAAGGGAAAGGGTGGATAAAAAAATTGCCTTGGTGCATCAGTTTTCTCTGATCCCAACTGGAACTATAAATGTATCTGAGAGATGAGCTATCTGTGGCGGGCTGTGCCACAAGCAGGCCTTTTCTTCCCTCTGTCCCTATGATGAGTTAGCAGGACCTGGAGTGATAAAGCTGATAGAAGGGCTGCTATCAGGTGGCAGTCTGGGTAATTACAACTCTCTATTTGGGGCTTTGCAGTGATGCTGTGGCGATAAGGGGAATATAATGAGGAAGAAAGGCCAGCGATAATGTATCCGCTAAATGGTTGAAAATAGTCTATCATGGGAAAAGTCATCTCGGTGCCTGGAGGGAAACAAGTATCTGTGGATTTGAACCACATGGGCCCCGCGACAGAGAACATGTGGAGGTTTAAGCTAAACATACGGCCTGTGGGGGGTAGCGGCAATCAGAGTTCAAAAATCTGACTTTTCACAAAGGGTAGGATAGGCTGTTTTTTTTAATGATCCAGGGAGTCGTTTGATTGCCGCTGCTATTTTGTTTGCCCCTCAGGGTGTGGAGATATTCTGCAGTGTGAGATTACATATAATACTTTGACAAGCGGCGGTTTAAAGATGAAGGTCTTATCAACCTTGCGGACTCCACATCCTTCTGTGTCGCCATTCTCCCTTCCATAATGTGCTTTCAAAGTTTGTTGTATCTGTCAGTTCAGGTCCTCGAAGATTGAACTGACAATCACTCCTCTTTCCTCCCTCTTTACCATCATTCAAGCATTCACTCACACACACTCACTCAATCCTCAGGGCCATTTTTCATGTTCCACTCCCCAGTCTTTAATACACACTGCAGTGTGCTCTGGCTTGTATGGCTGTTTTATTGTGAATTACAGATTCCCTCACTAGGGATCATGACCACTATCAATAGTATTTTCCCTAATGTGATTAAGTTAATACTGTGCTCTATGAGAGGATTATTTCTCAATTCCTCTTGATATGCGTAATATTTAGGTTGTGGTTGAGTAAATATTTTGGTTCTTCACCAAAATAATTCCCACTGAGACAAAGACACGAAAGTCTGCCCTAAGGAGCAATAAAGACTGTATAATTAGAATGATTAAAGAACTGCACAACTAATTTGGCACTTATTGAATATATTTTGAGAACACAACGTTCAAAATAGGTCACATATTTAAACCACAAAAAATATTAACTTTATTCACATTAATTATGTATTTATTCAGACGTTCTGTGTGACTCATTTGAAGTGATGCTGAAGTCGGCATTGTCTCTTTACCAATCCGATCATTATGTCGCCTTGCACTTAAGCATATTTTCTACATATTGTAGTAGCTGTAAAGACACCTCATTAGACAAAATGACTTCTAATCTAAATGCAATCATCTTTAAATAGTAATCAATGGGATCCCTTACAACACTAAACTGTTTGTCATTAGCACTTTATCAAAGGCACACTTGAGATAAGATTCTGCAGCTAATGGCGTATGATAGTGACAAATTGACTTTCAATACTCTCCACACCATGCGGGAAACCCTCTTGTCCTTCTCTGTGTAACATGTTTGCTTTGCTGGAAAATGTATTAACAATTTTTAGATTTGGCTCCTTGTTCCAAAGTGTCTTTGATATGAATACATTTGTCTTAATCTTGTTCAAATTTGGAATTTACTTCAGCCCGTGATTAATAAAAATAGGCTACGTGATGGAAAGAGTTAACTGAAAATATACAGCAATTATGTTTGAAACAATATTATATTTCTCCCTCGTTAAAGCCTCAGTATTATAACATCAGTCATGCTTTTAAATGGGTTTTCAGTAAAACTAATGAAATATTTTGGCCCAGATTTGTGCTGTTTATCTGCAGTACAAATCCTTAATCTGAAAATCAGCTGGAAAAAGTGGAGCAATTGGCATGTTCATATAAGGATTAATGAAAATCCTCAGCACACATGATGAACGAGATGACTACCTTGTTACTGTGAGGTGCATTTACTGCTTCTGTCTTGGCCCCAGTCTGCATGGGAGCTGCTCTTGCTGAAAAGGGAAGGGGAAGATCCAGGCAGAGCTGTGATCAGACAAGCAGAAAAGAAACCACATCAGGTACACAATCAGGACCCCTCCCTCTCCCTTTCTTCAAAAACCCTCCCCGATAATGAGCAAACTTTCATGTGGCTGTAAATACTACTCTCTCCTGTTTGAAGTGGCAAACAGAAGATATTGTTGTTTACCCTGCTCACTTTTTTTTTCCAGTCAAAGAAAAGCCATCTGATAGCAAGAGGTCAGCTTATGTTATCTCGAAAATCAATTCATTTTAAGACTGGGTTCCCCTCCCTCCACTTCCAACGTGCCACTTTGGGAGAGTTACAGTAAACACAGAAAAAGGAGGTAAAGTACACATCCTGCATTATTTGTTATAGATGAGGACTTTTTATGCAAACTGGGATTATCCAGGGATCCTCATCAACTCTCTTTATAATTTGTTGTGCTTTCTCCCAGAGTTAGTGGAGTGTTGAGCAGAATAAACTGCTTGGTGCTATCATGAAGATTCTTGCACCTCCAGGGGCTCCTATTTCAGAGTGATGGCTTTAGCACTTTAGAGTGAACTGTGTGCGATCTCTCCGGGTAGGAAAATGTCCCCATGGGCTTGTTGTTGCTGCTGTCTGCCTTCTATTTGCATGATATTTTTCTATTCAGTCTTATCATCAGTGTGCTGTGAGGTGGGAGTGCTGGCTCCGTCTCAGAGGCTGGACCCGGGCTTTATCGGCAGGTAATTCTCCCACTCTCACTAACTCATCTTGAATTATTTAAGTGTTATTTCCAGGACCCAGGCAGAGGTAAAAGAGGGGGGGAAAAACACAGACTGGATTGTTGTTGGTGTTATTTTTTATTTTTTTTTAAATCAGATATCATTAAATTGCTAAATTGAATAAATTAATGTTTTGTCAGTCTGCAAAATAACAAACTGCTTTGTGAAACAGATACAACGAATCTTGACATTTTGATCAGCAGGAAACATGCTGGATGGCTGCGCCTGCTCCCGTTAATGCAGGCTCCACTAGGCCCAGCATCATCCGAAAATCCTCCAACACGTTATTAAAAAAAACCACACATAGGCCATGCTTTCAGGAGCAGGGCAGCGAGAAGATGCATTTCTCTACACTGCCAAACAATCCCAAACAGGATGATACAATTAAATAAACTTGCGGAGAAAAATCATTTCTTTTATGAAATCTCCAGAGGGGGGCGGGGGGGGGGGGGACTTCAACAGCACGCATGTGTGCAGACACTGAATCGCACACCTCTATAACTGTCTACTCCCGATAAGAACTTTCCACCGTAACTTATTCATATAATTCATAGCAAAATTTATTTTTTTTGCCCGTTTGTGTCATGAGAGGCATGTGCTCCTGTGGAGTGAGTGGAGCGCTTCATTGCAGTAATGTTATCGAGGTGAATGACAAGCCGACAAAAGGGGCGCACGGTGTTGAGAGATGCTGCGACTCAGTTTAGGCAGCAGGTTTGTCTCTCATCTGGTCCTCTTGGCGCGGATCATCCTCACCTTGTCAGGTTTCCTACTTGAGACAAAAGAGCCATCTCTCACTGGGCTTTTTTTTATTTTGCTCCGCTGCAATAAAAAAAACAAGCTTAATCCTTGTAAACAGACATTTTAGTGACAATCTCAGGCTCAGCGTGGAGCAATCAAAAGGACGCAGTCTCTTGTAAATTGCGCATCACTTTGGGATAGGTCAGCGTCATCACTCAACTTTCACCCCTGTCAATAATCTGCCGATACATTATTTAGATTAAAAGTTATTATTATTACAATATTGTTATTTAAAAAATAACACATAATAACAGAAACAATAACAGTTTAATAATAATAATAACAATAATAAAAACAACAATGCAACATTATATATTGTGTAAACTGTCTTGAAATTAGGCTAAACCGTTAAAAAAAAGAACAACAGTGCGGTGAATTGAATTTGACATCCGTTTATATCCTAATTTAAACGCTCGACCTACAGCCTAATTCTTCATTTATAATATTGTTCGATACAGCCCTTCTCTGTTTCCTTTTTTTGTACACATATAATTATGTACAACGGAGAAGGTGCGAGAACAAACCACTTAAACCTACAATTTGCTCAACAAGTTCTGCAGATAGCTGTAATTGCTTAGCTGAATATTCGACAACCTAATTTCAGTTGTCGATTCGCTGCCCTTGGGAAAGTCCTTTGAAGTGAAAGTGAAAAGGGGGATTTCAGGAAAGTAATTAATTTCACCAAGCGCGATTAGAAACACTTCAGACCTCCTCGGCATTCGCGTATTTACGACAAATGCAACAATATCAGAAAATTAAAGAAGATATTCTTTACCTCTCTTGTCGTCTGACACACTACTTTTCATTGGCAGTGGCACCCACGAGGAAGAAGGGGCAAAAGTGGGGCAGGCAGAGAGACACCGGTGAGGATGAAAGGTGAGAAAGTGACACCAGCACATTTCTAGCTGGTTTTGGCTGTCAATTAAAAAGAAATGAAACAGAGAGGAAGAGGGCGATTAGGCGTGTAATGATGCATGTTTTAAATAAGTGAGCGCGTTTTTTTTTTTAAGTGTTTGATGGCTCAGAGTGAATGCAAGTTGAGCCTGCAAACCTCAACAGCCTGCACCTGTCTGTCTGCAGCAGCCACTTCCAGCAGTTACTGCAGGAAGAGGGCTCATACGTGCCGCCATCCCGCAGGTACGTCAGGTGTATCCGTCGCCGACATAAAGAAGTGAATTAAGTTTAACTCAACTATAACAGTGCCGATGTGACAGGTTGCTCATTAGAGTAAAATAGAATTCAGACTGTGAAACTGATGAGTCCAAACAACACCGAGGTCACCACTCTCAAAAAAGAAAGCTCTCACATAATAAATAGGTGGAAGATAATATAAATACGAGATGCGTTTCCTCTTTAACAGGGTGGGATTTAAAAAAAAAAAAAAATCGTTCAGCAGTCGTCTGCGTGCTCGGCGCCAGTGCGCATGCGCCAGTGGCACTTTCACTACCTGCCACACAATCCTGTATTTCACATGGGGCAAGCGGGAGTTATCGTCCACTTGCGTACATGCTGCCGTTGCTGAGTGGTGTTTGACAGTCTCAGGCGACAAGAGGAAAACAAGACAGCGGGTTTTTTTTTTCTTATTCCCTTCTCCTCTTGCTAAAGGCGTATCACTGACGGATGCCACCATGGAGCAGAAAACATAAGTTGAGCCCTCGTAAGGACGCTGCCACTTGTACTTTACAGAAGATAATCATCGTTGGGATGAAGAACTGAAGTCTTAGGTAAGTGACCAAAACACGAGCTGCACTTGTTGTGAGCCTCGAATGAATATGACTTGAATGGCTTAAACTTTGTTTTTAAGGAGTCGTGTGTGAGTGTGTGTGTGTATGCGATATTTTGTTCAGACTTTTGCGAGTCATTTGTACTTATTTTCTAAAATATTGTTTATCATTTCAGAGTGTTTTGTGCCAACAATGTCTAAACCAATGGATCACGTAAAACGCCCGATGAACGCTTTCATGGTTTGGTCCAGAGCCCAGCGCAGAAAGATGGCTCAGGAGAACCCGAAAATGCACAACTCCGAGATCAGCAAAAGATTAGGAGCGGAGTGGAAACTTCTCACCGAGTCTGAGAAAAGGCCATTCATCGACGAAGCCAAACGACTGCGAGCGATGCACATGAAGGAACACCCAGACTACAAATACAGACCGAGGCGGAAGCCTAAGACTCTGATGAAAAAAGATAAGTTTTCTTTCCCGGTGCCCTACAATCTCGGGGAGCACGACGCACTCAAAGTTAGCGGGCTTTCCTCTGGAGCACTTTCCGAGTCCATCCTTGGGAACCCGGACAAGGCGGCGGCGGCTGCGGCGGCCGCAGCAGCGAGGGTATTCTTCAACCCGTCCATGTCCACGAACCCCTATTCCTTTTTCGACCTGGGATCCAAGATGACTGAGCTTTCCCCACCTTCGTTTCCGTACGCGTCTCCGTTGGGCTACCCGCCGGCGGGCGCCACGGCTTTCACCGGGACTGGCGGTGTAGGTGGCGGGACGCACACCCACACTCACTCACACCCGTCTCCGGGAAACCCAGGCTACATGATCCCTTGTAACTGTACGGGCTGGCCCTCAGCGGGACTCCAGCCGCCTTTAGCATACATCCTGCTCCCCGGCATGGGAAAACCTCAACTTGAACCGTACCCTGCATATGCTGCAGCATTATGATAGGCCCACTTTGGACTTCTAAGAAAATGAAATGTGAAAACAAAACAAACAAAAAAAAGGTATTCATGCAAGAGTTTTATTATGCATGCACAAACTTGTACATGTGATGAAGTGCTCGTCGTCTCAGATATCACATGTGTATGTATATTGATTAATGCCTTTATCTAAGGTAATGCTTA